>NC_138981.1:27938665-28579183 GCF_964341445.2 Mesoplodon mirus
TCACTACAAATAACTCAATTTCATTTCTTTTTATGGCTCAGTAATATTCCATTGTGTATACATGCCACATCTTCTTTAGCCATTCATCTGTCAGTGGACACTTAAGTTGCTTCCATGTCCTGGCTGTTGTAAATAGTGCTGCAATGAACATTGGGGTACATGTCTCTTTTTGAATTATGGTTTTCTCAGGGTATATGCCCAGTAGTGGGATTGCTGGGTCGTATGGTAGTTTTATTTTTAGTTTTTTAAGGAACCCCCATACTGTTTTCCATAGTGGTTGTATCAATTTACATTCCCACCAACAGTGCAGGAGGGTTCCCTTTTCACCACACCCTTTCCAGTATTTATTGTTTCTGGATTTTTTTATAATGGGCATTCTGACTGGCGTGAGGTGATACCTCTTTGTCTGCATTGGGTCTTCGTTGTTGTGTGCAGGCTTTCTCTAGTTGTGGCAAGCGGGGGCTACTCTTGCGGTGCGTGGGCTTCTCATTGTGGTGGCTTCTCTTGTTGCGGAGCACGGGCTCTAGGCGCGTGGGCTTCAGTAGTTGTGGCACGCGTGTTCAGTAGTTGTGGCTCGCAGACTCTAGAGCGCAGGCTCAGTAGTTCTGGCGCACAGGTTTAGTTGCTCTGCGGCATGTGGAATCTTCCTGGACCAGGGCTCGAACCCATGTCCCCTGCATTGGCAATCAGATTCGTAACAACTGCGCCACCAGGGAAGCCACGGTGAAAGAAACAATAAATCTGCTTGACGCTTTTGGTATACTTTAAACATTTTTTAAAAATTAAACATAAGATGTTTCAGCATCGTTTGTAGCCTCTACCCTCTCCTCTACGTCTCAGCCACACTGTTTTACTGTTCTTCTCCAAATATCGTCCCTCTTAACCCTTACTCCTGGTGTGCTCCCTCTGGAATGTTTTTTCTTCCACGTTGTCACAGAGCTGACTCTTACTCTTTCTTCGAGGCACTGCTAAAATGTTACCTCTACCACACTGCATTATAACTATTTGTTGCCACTCCTGGTTTTTCACAAGAACATGAATTTTTCAGAGTCAAGGGCAATATCTCTTTTCTTCTAAACATTTTACTTTAGAATAGTTTTACATTTACAGAAAAAATAAAAAGGATAATAGGGAGAGATCCCGTATTCCCCACACCCAGTTTCCCCTATTATTAACATCTAACATTAGTATGGTACACTGGTTACAATTAATGAACTAATATTGCTATATTATTATTAACTAAAGTCCATATTTTATTCAGATTTCCTTAATTTTTCCTAATGTCCTTTTTCTGTTCCAGGATCCCATTTAGGATAGCACATAACACCGAGTTGTTTTGTTTCCTTAGGCTTCTTTTAGCTGTTACTGTTACTGACTTCCCTTGTTTTTGATAACTTGACAATTTTAACAAGTACTTATTTTGTAGAATGCCCTTCATGTGATTTGTTTGATGTTTTTCTTATGATTAGACTTGAGTTATAGATTCCTGGAAGACCATAGAGGTAAAAATCACAACATACTGTACTATCAACACGGCGCCACTGTTGATGTTGACATTCATCACTTGGTAGTATTAGTCACTTCTTGGTCAGATTTTGCCACTGTAAACTTACTCTTTTTTACAGCTTTCCCTACTGTCCTCTTTGGAAGGAAGTCACTATCTGTAGTCCACACTTAAGGAGTGAGGAGTTATGCCCCTACCTCTTTGAAGTCAGAGTATATGCTTAAATTATTTGGAATTCTTCTGCATGGGACATATATCTATTTTCCTACATTTATGTACTTATTCAATCATTGTCTATATCAGTATGGACTCATGAATATTTCTTTTATACTTTGGTTTGTATCTACCATCACCTTATTTATTTTGTTGTTCAAATTGTTCCAACTTTGGCCCTTTGGAGCGCTTTTAGGGGTGTGTGTGTGTGTGTGTGTGTGTATTTATTTTCAGACCCTACAAGGTGCTCCAGGATCATCTTATGTATTTCCTGCCCTAGCCCTGCAGTCAGCTGTTTCTTCCAAAGAGTCCTTTTTCCTTTTGTTGGAGAATGGTGCTAGAAACTAAGATCTGGGCATTGGGAGTACTCATTGCTAATCAAGTATAGTTGCTTCTAAGACCTGTCAGTTGACAGAGCAAGGAAATATGAGTATACTAACCCAGGTATATACACATATCTAGAAATATTTCTGTATGTAACCATTCGTATCTATATTGAACTAAACATGAGTTCATACTTATGTCTCTAACTCTAATCCATTACCATAGGGATCATTCTGGCCTCTTCCTTTGGCTTATGTGTAACCTCCTGTCCAATAGTGAGAAACCTGGTTACCACCATCTGCCATCTATTTCCTTAATTGTTTTTTTGTTAATTAATTAATTTATTTTTGCTGTGTTGGGTCTTCGTTTCTGTACGAGGGCTTTCTCTAGTTGTGGCAAGCGGGTGCCACTCTTCACCACGGTGCGCGGGCCTCTCACTATTGCAGCCTCTCTTGTTGCAGAGCACGGGCTCCGGATGCGCAGGCTCAGTGGCCATGGCTCACGGGCCTAGTTGCTCCGCGGCATGTGGGATCCTCCCAGACCAGGGCTTGAACCCGTGTCCCCTGTATCGGCAGGCAGATTCTCAACCACTGCGTCACCAGGGAAGCCCCCTTAATTGTTTATTTCCAAATAGGTGTGCAATGGGATCAAAGTTGTTGACCTGTACTCCTATGAGAAACAACTTTATAGACGAGTATATTGCTTATATACAGTTTCTTTTGACTTCAGTCTTATAGATTCCACCCATTTCCAAAGTTACTTAGGTCAGCATCTTTTCCTCCCATCCCCTTCAGTGAGGTTGTAATATATTGATAGTTAGGTTGTTTTATCACATTCTGCATTCCCTCCGGAGATCTTCCATCCTCCTAAATAATGTCTTTAAAATTTTGCATATATTAAGGTTTGTAGGGGAGGAAAAATAATTTTCTGTCTACCCTTCGGAGTTCTCGGCTAAGATCCCCTGTAATAAAAGACAGATTAACAAGAGAGAAACAAACAGAAGTTTATTAACATGTATATGTCACACGTACCTGGAAGATACCCAGGGAAACTTAGTACCTCACCAAGATGGCCAAAGCCACTCGCTTAAATATCATCTTCAGCTAAAGACAAAAGAAAGTTTTTTTTTGGTTGGGGGAGGGGGAGAAAGGCCAGTTATGGGGGGTTACCAGGAAAAGCACAGTAAACAAGGGTAAGTCTAAATCTAAATCTAAATGCCTTCTCCATTGGTAAGAGTTTCTGGAGATTTAGTCATTTTTCTCTTCCTGGTACAGAAAGGGAGACACCCTTACATAAATGAAGATTTTTTTATAAGTGTAAATTCCCCTTACAAAAGGGTAACTCTTAGTTTATTTTCAGAGCTTCTCCTGTGTCTGCAGTTTCTCAAAATAACCAGCTCAAAATAATCTTTTATCAAAGAGGCATATTTTGGGGTGGCACATTCTGCTACCCTTTATTCCCACCTTTGAAACTTCCCCAATAAGTTTTACAGTCTAGAATCTGAGTTGGTAGATGGCTTCATATCACAATGAACCATTCTTAGTCCTGAGAATAGGTTAGTTCAGTTAAGGAGTTGTCTTATGTCGGGAGGCAGTTTTTCAGGTGAGCTCCCAAAGTTAAGCCTGTATGGTGCAAGCCATCAGGGATTTATTAAGAGATGTTTCTATAGAAACACAAGAAAAACAAAGGTTAATGATTGGAGCAGAATATAAGCCCAGTTTCTGAGTCCTGAAGGCAGCTGGTTAAGTAGATTTCTCGATGTTGGGCTCAAAGAATCTTTTGTGTTTTTGTTGTAAAATATAACTAAAAAAATTTACTGTTTTAGCCAGTTTTAGGTATACATTTCACTGGCATTAACTGCATTCACATTGTGTGCAATGATAACCACCATCTACCTCTAGAACTTTTTCATCTTTCCAAACTGAAACTCTGTACCCATTAAACCGTAACTCCCCATTCCCTTCTCCCACCAATCCCTGGCAACCACCCCTCTATTTTCTGTATCTATAAATTAGACCATTCTAGGTACCTCAAATAAGTGGAATTATATAATATTTGTCTTTTTGTGTATGGTTTATTTCATTTAGCATAGTGTCTTTAAGGCTCATTCATGATAGCTCCTCATTTCCTTCTATTACTGAATGATATTCCACTGTGTGGCTGTACCATAGTTTGTCCATTCATCTTTTGAATGGTACATCTTGGGTGCTTCCAGTTTTTGGAGATTATGAATAAAGCTATTATATACATTATTGTGCAGGTCTTTCTGTTGATATAAGTTTTCAAATTAGTTGAAAAAATACCTAGGAATATAATTTTTAGAGTATATGGTAAGATCATATTTAGCTTTGTGAGAAGCTGCCAAACTGTCTTCTAAAGTAGCTGTACCATTTTGCATTTCCATCAACAATGAATGAAGAATTCTAGTGATCTGTATCCTTCCACCAATTCTGTTGTTTGAATTTTAACATTCCAATAGTTCTGTAGTGGTATCTCACTGATTTTCAATTGCCAATTCCCTAATTATAAATTATTTTGACCATCTTTTTTTTTTTTTTTTTTTTTTTTTGCGGTATGCAGGCCTCTCACTGTTGTGGCCTCTCCCATTGTGGAGCACAGGCTCCAGATGCGCAGGCTCAGCAGCCATGGCTCATGGGCCCAGCTGCTCCGCGGCATGTGGGATTTTCCCGGACCAGGGCATGAACCCATGTCCCCTGCATCGGCAGGCAGACTGTCAACCACTGTGCCACCAGGGAAGCCCCTTGACCATCTTTTTATATGCTATTTGCATTTTGTATATCTTCTTTGATCTGTCTGTTCAGATATATAGCCCCCTTTTTAAATGGCATGTTTGTTTTTCCATTGCTCAGTTTTAAGAATTATTTGTATACTTTTGATACAACTCTCTCATCAGATGTATGTTTTGTGAATATTTTCTCCCATCCTGGAACTTTTCTTTTGATTTTCCTTAACAATGATTTTCACAGAGCAGAGGTTTAGGGTTTTATTTTAGGGTTTTCTTTTTCCCTAAAACATAGACTTAATTCTATAAATTTCTTCTAAACACTACTTTTGCTGCATCCCACAAGTTTTATAAGTTATGTTTTCATATAGTTCATAATATTTTAAAATTTCTCTTGTGAAGTATTCTTTGACCCATGTGTTATTTAGAAATGTGTTAATTTCTAGACATGTGGTGATTTTCCCAGCTATTTTTCTCCTATTGACTTCTAGTTTATTTTCAGTGATCTGAGCACACACTTTGTGTGATTTCTATTTTTTAAATATTGTTAAAGTGTATTTTATGACCCAGAATGTGATCTTTCATGGTGAATGTCCCATGAGAGCTTGAGAGGAATGTATATTTTGCTGTTGTCAGATGGTGAATTATATAAATGTCAATTAAATCACGTTTACTTACAGTGTTTTTCAAATCACCTGTATCCTTACTGATTTTCTGCTTGCTTGATATTTCAATTACTGAAAGTAGAGTGTTAAAATTTCCAAAAATAGTAGTGGATGTTTCTGTTTATCCTTTCACTTCTCTAAGTTTTTACCTCACAGTTTTGATGCTCTCTTGTTAGGTGGGATGTGTTTCGGGTTATTATGTCTTCTTGGAGAATTGATCTCTTTGTCATTAGGTAATATCCCTCTTTATTCATATTTCCCTTGTTCTGAACTCAGCATTGTCTGAAATTAATATACCTAGCTTTCTTTTGATTAGTGTTAGTGTGGTATATCTTTCTTCATCCCTTCACTTTTAACCTATCTGGTTCTTTATTTTTAAAGTGGGTTCCTTGCAGGCAACATGGTTCGACCTTAATTTTTTTCATCCACTTTGACTTTCTCTATGTTTTAACTGATGTAGTTAGACCACTTACATTTAAAGTGATTATTGAGGGAATTCCCTGGCGGTCCAGTGGTTAGGACTCCACACTTCCACTGCTGGGGACCTGGATTCAGTCCCTGGTCAGGGAATCCCACAAGCCACATAACGTGGCCAAAAAAAAAAAAATTAAAAAAAATAAAGTGATTTTTGAAATTGTTGGACTAATGTATTTGTCAGTGGCCAAAAACAAAAAGTTAAAATAAATAAAAGGATTATTGAAATTGTTTGATTAATAAGTTTGTCAGTGTTTTCAGTTCATTGAACTTATTCTTTGTTTTCCCTCTCTCTTCTGCTTTCTCTAGTTTTAATTGAACAATTTATATGGTTCTACTTTGTCTCTCCTTTCTTATTATCAATTTTACTTCTTTTAAAAAAATTTTAGTGGTTGCCGTGGATATTTCAATACTTTTTTTAAAAACCAATCTCAGCCCACCTTCGTAAAACACTATGCTACTTTGTGTGTAGAGCAGGTATCTTACTACAAAGTATTCTCAGTTCTTCCCTCTCATCCCTTATAACATTGCTGTCATTCATTTCACTTATCTGTATGTTATAATGTCCAATAAATTCTTTTTTTTAACTTTTAAAATTTTATTTATTTATTTATTTATTTTTGGCCGTGCCGCAGTGGTTTGCGGGATCTTAGTTCCCTGACCAGGGATCGAACCTGTGCCCCCTGCAGTGGAAGCACAGAGTTATCCAATAAATTCTTATTATTACTTTAGACAAATAGTTATCTTTTAGATCAATTTTTAATAAGGTAAATAAAATATTTTATTTTACCCTCATTTACTTCTTCTCTGACACTTATCTTCTTTATGTTGATTCACATTTCTGACATATATATTTTCCTTCTGCCTGAATCACTTATGTTAACATTTCTTGCAGTAAAGGTCTGGTGGTGATAAATTCCCTGTTTTTGTTTGTTCTAGAATGCCTTTATTTTTCACCACTTTAAATGTTCCACTCCCCTCTCTTCTTCCTTGAATGTTTTTTGAAAAGAGGTTCACTCTGATTCTTACCCTTGTTCCTCTATAGATATGGCATTTTTCCTGTGATTTTTCAAGATTCTCTATTTGTTTGTGCTTTCTTTCCTGAAGTTTGAATATATCTAGATGTAGTGATTTTTGTTATTTACCCTGCTTGGTGTTTTCTGGGCTTCATGGGTTTCTTATTTGGTGTCTGTCATTAATTTTGGAAATTCCATGGCCATTATTATTTCAAATATTTCTTTTTTGGTCCAGTTTTTCTTTCTTATCCTTTTCTTCCTTCTCCTGCCTGTGGAAGTTATCCCATAGTGCTTGGATGTTCTGTTCCATTTTTTTTCATTCTTTTTTTCTTTTCACATTTTGGTTTATGAAATTTCTGTTGACCTATTGACCTATTTTCTATTGACTTTTTTTTTTTTTTTTTTTTTTTTTTGCGGTGTGCGGGCCCCTCACTGTTGTGGCCTCTCCCATTGCAGAGCACAGGCTCTGGATGCTCAGGCTCAGCGGCCATGACTCACGGGCCCAGCTGCTCCACGGCATGTGGGATCTTCCCAGACCGGGACACGAACCCGTGTCCCCTGCATCGGCAGGCGGACTCTCAACCACTGCGCCACCAGGGAAGCCCTCTATTGACCTATTTTAACTAAGTCTTTCCTTGGCTGTGTCCAGTACACTGATGGGCCCATCATAGACAGCCTTCATTTCTGTTACAGTGTTTTAATTCCTAGCTTTTCCTTTTGATTCCTGCTAAGAATTTCCATTTCTGTGCTTAAATTATCCATCTGTTTTTGCATGTTATCTTTTTTCCATTAGAGCACTTAAGATATTAAACATAATTATTTTAAATTCCCTGTCCGATAATGTCAATATCTGTGTCATATCTGGGTTTGGTTATGATGGTTGCTGACAGAGTTTCTGGCTCCAGTGTCTTCTTCAAATAAGCAAATCTCAGCTGTGACTCTCTGGATTCACCTGTGTTTCCAAATTTTGGAGTGGTGGTTTGCCTTGAAACATCAGTTCTCTTAGAGGTCTAAGAAAAGCTTTTGGTTTTCAGTTTTTTCAGCTTCTTCTTGTTGTAGCAATGGGAGTGATGACTTCTAAGCTACTTACTTGGGGAAGCTGAAACCAAAAGCAGCAATGTCATTTCTGTCTTGGGGTTCTCAAACCCAGTGAGAATCTAGCATGTCTGACCCATAGTAGTCACTAAACAGATGTATATTCTTGAATGAATTAATTCGGTATCATGGACATATTCCTCTTTAAATCAATTGCTCTTAAATTGTGTTTACAATTGAGCAAAATGATACCTTGTCACCCCAAAAGTATAAAAAATAGTGGAGGAATAATTCCCTCAATCCAGATCCCATATCCCATACTCCACTTTTGCTAACACTACTGAGTATTACATCAGCCCTTTTATTTCCTACATTGTATTGTTGCTTTGTAGTGAACTTTAAGTCAAATAACTTCATCTCCCATATATCAATTGTTAACTCAAGTGCCTACCTACAGTTGGACTTTTAGGTATAAACATAGGACTGAATTTTCCTATTAAGATTGCTTCATACTCATTTTTAACATGTCTTCCAGTTTATCAAATTCTTTTCAATTCTTGATTGTGTATTCTACTGTATTAGCTTCTCTTTCTGGGCAAGTGTCAATAAATTTTGACCCAGAAGATATTGCTGTTTTGATTTAAATCATTGTTTAAAGTGTTCTATGCAAAAAAGTCCTAAATAAAGCTGTGTAGCATTCTATTATACTCCTCTTTTCTTTTTTTTTCTTCCATTAATGTACCTCTCTTTAGGTACAGTTTTTTTATGCTGCTCAGAAATCCATAACCTAGCCCATATTTCTTCACTTGCTTCTCTTCATTTAATAGTCAAATATAACAAAGTACATAAAATATAAATATGCAGCTACTTAGTGTATTATCAAATGAACCCACCTAGGTGAAGAAATAGAACATTACAGGCAGGACTTCCCTCATGACACAGTGGTTAAGAATCCGCCTGCCAATGCAGGGGATATGGGTTCAACCCCTGGTCCAGGAAGATCCCACGTGCCGGAGAGCAGCTAAGCCCGTGCGCCACAACTACTGAGCCTGCGCTCTAGAGCCCGCGAGCCACAACTACTGAGCCCACACACCACAACTACTGAAGCTCGCACGCCTAGAGCCCATGCTCCGCAACAAGAGAAGCCACCGCAATGAGAAGCAAATAAGTAAATAAGTAAATAAATAAGAACATTACAGGCATCACAGAAGTTCTCCACATACCCTCCTGAATATAAACTCCTTTTTCCCTGCTACTGATTATGTTAATGCCCTCATGACTTTTATGTTGTTTTCTTGTCTTTTTTTAAAAGTTACGCTATTGGATAGTGCATACCTAAGCAATATAGCTAACATTTTGCCTGTTTTTGAAACTTATAAATTTGGACCCACACACTGTGTATTCTACTGTGTCTGGTTTTTTCAATTCAAATTTCTGTTTCAAAAATTCATTATGTTATTCCATTTAGCTGCAGTTTATTTATTACTTTTATACTATAGTATTCTATTCTGTGAATATCTCACAGTTTGTTTACAGACAATTGGGATTGTTTTGATTTTTTTGCTAATGTACATAATATTGCCATTAACCATCTTGCAAGCACACACACACAAACATACGTTTTTCATTGTACATATAAGTAGGAATTTATGGAGGATTTTACCTAGGAGTGGATTTGTTTATTCACAGTATGTGTATTTTCAAATTTAGTAGATATTGTTTAGGCTGCTTTGGGTCATGGGCCTACCCAAACCAAATGGACTGAGAGAAGGAGGGGAGTAGTAATCCAAAGGAAGTTTGAGGTGCCAAGAGAAAGTGAAAAATATTCTAGGGAATATAAACAACAGATGTTCACTACTTCTAAACATTATGATTTCTTGGAGATTATAAAATGTGGTTTGATATTCATAAAATTATGTTGTGGGTCATATGACAGTTTTCTGTACTTTATCTACTGATAAATAAAAATATGAAAATATTCAAGTTTGTATTGCTATACATTGCCATATCCTAGGGTTCCTTATAGTAAACTCTAACTCACACCCAAGCTGTATCTTTAACCCTAACCCTCTGCCAGATTATTTGTGGGAGTGCAGCTGTAGGGAAAACATGTCAAGAGGTGGTCCATAAGAGACCAAGTAATTCCAAAATGAATTAGATGACCTTGGCTCTTCATACAATGTGACCTATTTAGACAAAAAATACAGACATTATTAGTTTATGGTACATGCTTTTGGATTTGTTTAGGTCTAAGGAAAAAATGCACACTATATAAATTTTTCCAGAAGTATTAAATTATATATTATTCACTTTTATCTGTTAATACTTATTTTTCCTTCTGATGAAAACATTTTTCTTTAATTTTAAAAAGAAAGATTCAAAACAAAATAACAACCATATTTCCGTCATAAAATTTTGAATGAGTCAGACAAGTTGAAAGCCATTTAATTTCTAGGGCTAGATCATAGAGTAAAGTAATGGTAAGAAAATGGATTGTGAAAATGTTATATCAGGAAAAAATTTTTCCAACACAATGTAAGAGTCAGCAAGATTAGGGATGAAGTGAGGAAAGGAAAACTGACTTGAAAAAAACAAAAAGAGTGAGGTTATTGCTACAAGAGTGTAGCATTTTTTATACTTGGTATAACATTTTTAACAGAGTTAATGTAGCAATATACTTAAACTACTTTCCAATCAGCAATAGGCTGAATTTATGTTCTCAAAAGGTACATCTTCCTCCTGTTTTTATGGATGAAGAAGCTGAGGCAAAGAAAGGTTAAGTGGCTTTATCAAGGTTATGAAACATCATTGTGACAAATTTAGGAATAAAACTTAATTTCCTGAACTTCAGTTTATGATTTACTACACTAGATAATTAATAGCAGGCATCGTACTTTTCATATTAGCTCTGCTGATCACTATGAAAGATTTATCTTTTAAGTTCAACTGAAACACATTTTACTATGAGACCTTTAATTCTTCTGCCACTGATATAATTAGATGGTGTATCTGTGGTCTAGCCTGGGGGTGACGTGATTACTTTTATTGTTTTTCCCATTTCTTTAAAAACTGGTATCTTTTATCTCCCCCTTTAAAAAACTGTTTTTGTTAAAATATTTCATAGACTCTAGTGTGCTTTGCTGATTGTAACTTAAAAAGAATTGATGAAATTGATAATAGGCGCATATCTTTCTAGACTTTACCTTGTGTGTTTAGTAGTGTGCTAGAATTAATGCCAAGAACAACCATCACGTATATTATTTTTGATAAAATGGAGCATATTATAGTCTTAGCTATTTTATAAATAAAGGTCTATCAATATTTCACAACTGAAAGATCATTTATATTAATTGAAACTTTTGAAATCAAAGAGATTAAAGCTGATCAATATAGTGAAACTGAGTTTAATCATTTTGGCTGTCTAATCTTTATTTGGAGTTCGGTACCTAGAGCAAAAGATCTCTCTTATGAGTAATTTCTAATGATAACTCTCCTGACACAAATTACCTTAAATTATTGTTTAATCTTTCAGTATATTGACTGAGTTATCCAAAATGTATTAAGCAGTATTTGATTAATGTCATTTAATATCAAGATGTGATAACTTAATTAAAAGCATGATGTTTTTATCTTAAGCAAAAATGTATACATTTTAGACTATATCAATAGCAAGGTTGGGATGTGCCATTTCTAGCCATAGTGGAAACAAGGCATTATTCATTTAGATGATTTCCATCAATATAAGCAATAATAATAAGTATTAGTAATGAAAGTAGTTAATACTATTTGCTCTGTGCCAGGATCTGTTCTAAGTTCTTATTTATAATGACTCATCCAATCTACATAAACTCAATTTACTCACCCTTTAAAAAACTTTTCAAGTACTTGCTAAAACGTACCTGATTTCCTTCTAGATTTTGTAAATTGAACTTAAAAATATTCATTTTTTTCATTATCCACTTCATATGATGCTTTGAACTTAAAAAGTAATAGATATCCATTTCTGAAAATGTGGTTGAATAGGTACCCCCCTTCCCTGCTTTGAAACACCTAGAAATGCTGGATAAAATAGAATAGATAGGCCTTTTAAATGATTAGATGAGCTTGCAAGAGAGTTCTTTAAAAATCTCAGGGGCCTATATGGGAAAAGAATCTTAAAAAGAGTGGATATATGTATATGTATAACAGATTATTTTGCTGTACACCTGAAACTAACACAACATTTTAAATCAACTATACCCCAATAAAAATTTTTAAAAAATATCACACACACATACACACACCATCTCAGGGGTCAAAAGGAAAGAAGGAACTTTTAACTAGAGCAGTTAAAAGAACCTGAGGGCTTCCCTGGTGGCACAGTGGTTGAGGGTCCGCCTGCCGATGCAGGGGACACAGGTTCATGCCCCGGTCCGGGAAGATCCCACATGCCGTGGAGCGGCTAGGCCCGTGAGCGATGGCCGCTGAGCCTGCGTGTCTGGAGCCTGTGCTCCACAACGGGAGAGGCCACAACAGTGAGAGGCCCGCGTACTGCAAAAAAAAAAAAAAAAAAGAACCTGACTCCGAGCACACCATGGGGTCAGGGGGTGGGTCGGGAGCAGATGAGTGTTGGGATTGTAATTATCAGCAACCAAGTGCTTTGGTTTTATTAGTTACATGGCGAGATGAGACTAGGACTTGGACCCTCAAAGGGTAGGCAGTTGGAACTGAAGTTCCCATATAAACCAAGGATTCTAAATGGGCTGCCATGAAAAGGAAAAGGAAAATATGACCACTGACACAAGAAGACAAGGCAGTTTGCCTGTCCTGGCATTAGCTCTTCATTTATTTAAAGCAAGGCTATTAATCCATAGCCTTGTGTGTTTGGGCATTTGAATTTACACCACTTGTCTGGCCTGAAAGCCCTTAAGTCAAAAAATTTACATAAAAATGGTACCAGGCTGGTACTATCCAAGAGCAATGTAAAGCAAAACGTGTAGAGGAATAGAACCTCAACACATACTGCATAATATTCCCATGGATGAAACCCCACTGAGGGTTTCAGGAAGAAAAAGAACATGATTGGCCACAAAAAAGTGTCTGAGGACAAAATACAAAGTAGACTAGGACCCTTGTTTTATAAGATTTAAACATTCTTTTGGTGGCGAGACACAACACACTGAGTTGAGATAAAAGGAAAGGCAGAACTCTGTTACTTACAGATCCAACTGAGAGAAGGCTGCCAGGCAGGGGCACGCAGGGGGTTGTACCCAGGGATGGGGTAACAGCAAGCTTCAGCTGTAGGGAGTAGCTGATGTATGACAAGTGGAGTGGGGTTAGCTGGATTTTGAGGGATCCCTGCCGATTGGCTAATTTGAGTAATTTCACGGACTCAGGGACATAGGAGCTGTCCCTAGTGCTTGGTGCCTGCCTTCCAGGGTGAGAGCCAAATAAGGGAAGTGGTTGAGGTACATTAATCGACTGCTTGAGAAGGGGAACTGACTGACCTCCATCCAGGACCTCAAGTGGGCCTGGGACAAGACAGCATTAAAAAAAAAAAACCCCTATATTACACCCCTAAGAATGTCAGGTACTAGAGTCCATAGATACAGGCTATATAAATTAGCTCTGCTTAAGATGATGAGTGATATTTTAAAAACCTAAATGAATGTTGCCATTTTTGGTGCTGTGTGAGAGCAAACATCTTAAGAAGAGTGCTTGGTCAGCAGTACTCCTTACCCCAGACCTATGTGCCTTTTGATTCGATTGAATTTTGTGGCCTTGATTTTGGTGTTACTGTGTTGCCTGATATAGTTCATCAGCAAGACCTAGCCTTGAATTTCTTGTTGCTTTTGATAGCTTTGGATTTCTCAGTGCTTAGAATGTGTTCATTATGATAGTCCTACCAGTGCAATCCCATGGACTGCTTGCCTCTTAGAATGGTTCAGTATTCCTGTCACCAGTCAACCTCCTTGCCTGACCCAGGTGTTAGAGCTTCTAGGCTTGCAGACCACTAACTGAACTCATACCTCCCTCCTTGTTAGAGAACAGTTACTTTTCCTTTGACTGCTAGCTATATGGAGGCACTGTGCAAAATAATTTATGGGCATTATTATCTACATTTTACAAAGGAGGAAACTCAAAGTACATTGTGGGCATGAATTTATAATTTTCAGTATGAATCATCATTATCATTTCTAATGAAGTTCCATTCTTTTATTTGCCCTCTACTGCTTCCGATTCTCTTAACACTCATTCTAACAAACTCAATTGTGAGAATGGAAGAGCTGTCCAATAAATACTCTTTGATAGAATGATTAGTTAAGCTAATTAGACAAACGGGCAAATGTCTGGAACTGTGCTGTCCAATACAGGAGACATTGGACACTGATTATCATCAATACAAATCACTGATTAATATTCATTGTTCACTAAGTAATTTTTTATATGTGTGAAGACATCTCAAAATATCTTATTTCTATGCAGTCTATTAACAAGTGAAGTCCAATGTCTAGAAGTGGTGTAAATAATGAATGTATGCATTTCTTGCATTTCTGCATTTGATCTGATTATATATACATGTATATATATTTATATGCAAATATATGTGTGTGTGTATATATATATATATAACTTTTTAGCTATAACTTTTTAGTATCACTTCTTTTTTACAAAACTGGTTCCTTCGTGGGTCATCTTTCAAAAACCCATTTGAGTATGATTCCACTTATATGAGATACCTAAAATAAGTAAATTTATAGAGACAGAAAGTAGAATAGTGGTTACAATGTCTGGGAGAGGGAGGAACAGGGAGTTATTGTTTAAGGGTATGGAGGTTCAGCTTGGGATGATGAAAAAGTTATGGAAATGGATAGCAGTGGTGGTTGCACAACATTATGAATGTACCAAATGTCACTAAATTGTATACTTAAAATGATTAAAATAATAAATTTTATGTCATGTATAGTTTACCACAAAAGAAGTCCATTTTAACATAAATGACTATCCTTAACAGTTTGGAGTATATTTTATTTTATTATTATTTTTATAGTTGACTTTAGGGTTCACTCTTGGTGTTGCACATTCTGTGGGCTTGGACAAAGGTATAATGACATATCTATCATTATATCGTAGGGAGTATTTTCACTGCCCTAAAAATACTCTGTGCTTCATCTGTTCCTCCTTCCACTCAACCCTTGGCAACCACTGGTCTTTTTATTGTTTATAGTTTTGCCTGTTCTGGAATGTCATATAGTTGGAACCGTACAGTATGTAGCCTTTTCAGACTGGCTTCTTTCACTTAGTAAAATGCATTTAAGTTTCCTCCATGTCTTTTCCTGGTTGATACGCTCATTTCTTTGTAGTGCTGAATAATAATATTCCATTGTCTGGGTGTAACACAGTTTATTTATCCATTCACCTACTGAAGGACATCTTGGTTGCTTTGGAGTATATTTTAAACTTAGCAAATGAAAGATTTTTGTAAAAAGAGCATCCTTTCCCTACTTCATGTTGGCTCTCCTGTTTGACAGGCATTGATTTTTCCATAAAACTTATGAAACTCTAGTCATTATGTTGGCACTTAATATTAACTGCTTTTAGTTTTGATGTCAGCAAAATTAACTGAGAATTCAACATTGGACCTATTTCAATATGGAAGCTCTGGTATGGAAAAGTTAGTAGGACAAGCTTAAGGAAACCTCTGTTCCGCAACATTCTCCATCATCTCCATCTCATTAAATCTGAGATTGAAAATGGACTCTAGGATCATGCATCCCTGGTGAGGATAGATGACTGCATACCTAAAAGTAAAACTGTTAGGCGTAAAATGTAACATAATAGGATCTAGAATCTTGATGAAATATTCCAACATATTTTATGGTAATTAAGTCTTTTTTTTTTTTTTTTTTTTTTTTCTTTTTTTGCGGTATGCGGGCCTCTCACTGTTGTGGCCTCTCCCGTTGCGGAGCACAGGCTCCGGATGCGCAGGCCCAGCGGCCATGGCTCACGGGCCCAGCCGCTCCGCGGCATATGGGATCCTCCCAGACCGGGGCACGAACCCGTATCCCCTGCATCGGCAGGCGGACTCTCAACCACTGCGCCACCAGGGAGGCCCGGTAATTAAGTCTTTGAGCACCATGAGTAAAGATGACTATAACCTCAATGCTAAGTTGCATTTAGTACCTCACTTCATGCAAACTCTTTAAAATATGAAGACTAAACTTGGTATATAATGTCAACACTAAAACTTGTTTAAAACTTATGTGATATTGGGTAAGATAAGTGGTTCAGTAAATTAATTAGACATTTTAGTGTGATACCTATATCTTCATACACATATGTGTATATATATGGTTTTTTTCTCTTAGAGAATTTTCAAACCTATTTTATACATGGCTCCTATATTCTTAATTTTATTGTTGCTACTTAGTGGCAAGAAATTTATTACTTGGTATAAATAAAGCCAAGTTGATTTGTTTAAGCAGTAGGTTACTACTGGACTTACATCATTCCACTATTAGTTTGAATAAATTCCTATTGTCTTATTTTTCAAAATGAACAATAACACATAGAGTCTGCAGTTGAATCATTGCAAAAGCAGTATGATCATGCTGCTACTTCACTACAGAATTTTTTGTTAACAAACTGAACTCTGTCAGCTTAATGTATTCAGGACTAAGGAAAAAATGAAAACCACAAGCCAATTTCCTATCATACTCTGTGTATTCTTTTTTTAATAAATTTATTTTATTTTTTGGCTGCTTTGGGTCTTCGTTGCTGCACGTGGGCTTTCTCTAGTTGCGGCGAGTGGGGGCTACTCTTCGTTGTGGTGCGCAGGCTTCTCATTGCAGTGGCTTCTCTCGTGGAGCATGGGCTCTAGGCGCGTGGGCTTCAGTAGTTGTGGCTTGTGGGCTCTAGAGTGCAGGCTCAGTAGTTGTGGCGCATGGGCTTAGTTGCTCTTCGGCACGTGGGATCCTCCCAGACCAGGGCTCGAGCCCGTGTCCCCTGCATTGGCAGGCAGATTCTTAACCAATGTGCCACCAGGGAAGCCCCTAACTTTGTGTATTATTCTTAATGGAGTCCCAGGTTTATATTTCTTCTTTCCTAGACGTTAAATTAAGAAGGACAGTAAGAACTTGTGAAGAACTGTGGGAAAAAAGCACACTAATGATTACAGATGGAGAAAAAAGAAAAGGTTAAATAGACTGAGACTACTACTTATTACTATTATTTGGATTTTTAAAAACCTATGATGTGATATAATAAGATGTTAAGAATTGGGAGAATTCAGAATAATAGAGCAACTTGCATTTACAGCATTAAAAATATAAGTAATAGGTTTCATCATGATTTAGATATTTTTTAAACAATTGTCTACTGTGTAGATGGCAGTATGTTTACTTTCTCTAGATTTCATCTTCATCTTCATCTCAAGTAAGGAGATTAAATTTATAGCTCTGTGAGGTTAACATTTGACATTGGTTCCTGAAAAACTCATTGCTCAATACTGGGAGAGATTGCTGGTACTGTCCTCCTTGCAGGTTTCTAAAATACGATAGATCCCCACCTCAGATAGGTTTAGGCATAGACAAGCTGGCAGAAGGTCACTGAGAGTCTAGCGATTTTGCATTCTGTTCATTTTTATTACTCATATTTTTCAAAGATACTTTATAGTTTAAAAATCAGGAAGCAATTAAGAAAATCAAAACATTAGGTTTTGATATGACAGTTTAATAATTACATAATAAGATTTTTAAATGACAGATGTTATTTTCAAAAGGTTTTGACTATTTGAAAGCACTTTTCTTATTTTTGTACTGTGAAAAGGTCCACTAAGTATGTTCTAGGGTTTTCACTGGTTTTTCCTGTAGTGTTGAAGGCTCTTTCTTGATGATGAGATCAAAAGGTAACTCTTAATTTGCAATCAATGTGGATATTGTATAATACATATTTAGAAGAATTTTTTTTTTTTTTTTTTTTTTTTGCGGTATGCGGGCCTCTCACTGTTGTGGCCTCCCCCACTGCGGAGCACAGGCTCCGGATGCGCAGGCCCAGCGGCCATGGCTCACGGGCCCAGCCGCTCCGCGGCATATGGGATCCTCCCAGACCGGGGCACGAACCCGTATCCCCTGCATCGGCAGGCGGACTCTCAACCACTGCGCCACCAGGGAGGCCCTAGAAGAATTTTTAAAACTACCTTTGAGAAAACTGCATGGAAATGGAGTTGGTTTAATTCATGTCAAAACATATGACTTTTACATCATAAGAGGATTTAATGCTTTCACTTCTTAAAATGCTTGACCAAAGCTTTTAGTCATTATGTTAGCATCTGTTGTTCCATCTGGAGGACTTAAAAAATCCAATGAATTGTAAATGGACAGTTCAACATGAGTATGCAAATTAAAGCCATGTTATGAATTCTACCTGAGATGTAGAGTGGTAGCTTACTCTATGCCTTAACTAGAAGATCTTCCAATATATTTCTTAATCATCTGTTGGGTTTAACATTGAGTTTCACTCCAGTATATCAACCAGGACCTCCTGGAATCAGCATCCAAGATTTATTATGAATATTATAGACTTTGTTTCAAATGATGCAGTGCAGTGTGTTTACCAGGGAAATTTTTACAAGTGCAAATTAACATTTAAGAGGTATTTTAAATATAAAAGTATCGTCTGTAGTCACTGCTTTGTTCTGGTGTCAACAAAAGAAACTTTGGAACTTTTAATGAGCACTTATTGCTAATGTTCCATTAGATAACTATCCTCTGTTTACATACTGCTGTCTCTTGAAGAACACATTTGCTTTATTCACTAAACCTTGAAATGTACTCTAAACACAAATATAAATGCTATTTCTCTCCCATGCCTAATTCTCTAAGTCTTTTCTCTAAGTCTTGTAATTTCTAATCTTTGTTTAGAATTTTTGGTTTTCAGTACTTCAGTTAGGATCACAAAGCACATGCTGAGCTTTTTTTAAAATTGAGGTTTGCTCTGTCAAAGGATGAAAGAAAGACATTGAAACATATGTCATCTTTTTTAAAAGTAAAAATACATTTTAAACTTTTCAGGGAAATTATGGCTTCTAGATGTCATGAACATGTCATGTTTCTTCTATGCATCAACTTTTATGAATACCTGATTAAAAATAAAACTGGAAGACAGAATGTATCTAATTAGATATTGTTGCTATGGTATTATTGAGCTAGTTAATGATACAACCCTTTCAAAATAATGAAGTTGTTAAAGTTGTCAACACCAAACGTGAAGGAAGGGAGTGAAGTAGCAGAGATGTGAAAAATATCACATAATATTAAAACAATATGTTATGGGGGCAGCAAAAAGGTCCTAAGCTATTTACTGTTCACTGATTGGTTATGACATTGCTAAAATTAGATTAAAGCAAAAAAGCTGAGTACCAATATAATGAAATAGTTTTGTTGATGTTTTCCATTTGGGGTATATAATCAGATCATTTTATGTTGATCTAATTTCTCTTCGAGGTAAATAAACTCAATAGTGTTGACCTGCCTTTTCATGTGTTTTTTTTTTCATTCAACAAAATCATTTGATAAACATTTTGTAAGAAATAGTATTACACTAAACAATTGTATACTTATGCAAGCTACTTATATAGTTGTATAAATGAATGTGCTCTATAGTTATAGGATCTGCCTTTATTGTTTTAGGTGAAGTTAAGTTATATATACTTTCAGGACTGGTGCTATGCAAAGTGTAGATTGGAAATAACATAGCAAAGTGGTCCTTTACTTTGATGATAGATTCTCACTGTTCTTGATGGCAGAAAACAAAGGACTGAAACACAGGTAAGAGAATGCGTTTGAGGAAGAGGTAATGGATTTGAGATATATGTAGGAGGTAGGACAAAAGAATTAGATGATTAATTACATGTGAACGTTGATGGAGTGGGGGCTGAATTCTTGTTTGGAAGATTTGAATTTTGAGAGATTTCAAGATGAGCCTGTTTGAAGAAAACTATTCGTTAAAATGTTTTTTGTTTTTGTTTTTGTTTTCTTTGACTGCAGGTAAGTAATGACTTAAATAACAGACATATGTTACATTTTCTAACAAGAATTTAGAAGTAGACAGGCCCAGGGTTGGTTATTCAGCACCTGAAATGACACTATTCAAGGACACTTTTTCTTTTGTCTTTCCTCTCTGACATTGTCAGCAAGTGACTTGACCTCTTAGGCTAGCTTCCCAAAATGGCATCATGTGAAAGCACTAGTGTCTACAGAAAAAAAGATGGTCCCGTGTTGTGTTCTCTGAATAAGAGCAAGGACAACTTTCCCAGAAGCTCCAAAAGCAAATTTTCACCCACATCCCATTGTCCAAAATTGCCCATGAATAAACTGATCGCTAGAAAGGGGGCCAAGACCACTGTACGGAGGACTGGCTTAGGTCATTCAGGATTCAACCCTGGGACTTAGAAGGGTCTCAGCTTCCCCATGAAGCACATGAGAACCTGGAGTAGGGTGAACAATATCAGTGTATCAAGGATAGTAAGGAAGCAGGAATGGGGAATGGGTTTGGGATAGGCAACTAGATTATGTACCCAGGAAGTGGCAGTTAAGGTTTGGTAATGTCTACAGGATATCTGTTGGAGGGTCCAGGAGACTGTTGGAAATATGGGCCTGGAAGGTGTTAAGTATTTGGGATCTGCACACATATGGTACTTGAATGGGATTATCCAGGGACAATATATAGAGTAAAATGTGAGGTGTACAAAGGGCAAAATACTGTAAGGCTAACAAAGATGTTAAGAGAAGGTGATTTTCCAGAGAGAGAGAATAAGAACCAGAGATACTATGTGTGTGTATGTGTGTCTGTGTGTGTGTCTGTGTGTGTCTGTGTGTGTGTGTGTGTGTGAGAGAGAGAGAGAGAGAGAGAGAGACAAAGAGAGAAATACAATTAAATTCTAAAATACAAATTTGTTATTGGCAGAATTTTCCTACCTCAGAGAACTTCAAGTTAGCCCCTACATTTCTAATCCATAAGAATCCTCTTAACACTTACAAGTTGTTTGTTTGTTTGTTTGTTTTTTCCTTTAGTTTAGAAACATATGTAATGACATATTTTTCTTATCATTCAAATAATCTCTAGTCACTGATTCCAATTAAATTTACTCTGAGAATGCGTTTTTGATTTGTGCTACTTTTTTCTGGTTATGACATCTAGAATACTAGAGCATAATGACAGAGTGTTTTAACAATGCCCCACGAATAGTAGGTAAGTCTTCCATGTGACTGCAGCTGTTGGAGTCATAGTTATCAATACACGTGAAGCTCCATAATGTAAGCATACCAAGTCTACCCTCCATAGGAGTCTACGATATGTTTTCATTTGTGTTTCTGCACTTGGCCAAATAAGTTCCTAAGTGGGTCGGTATTGCAGAGCAGACTTCCATAGTATAGAGCTGTTTGTTGCTGGGAAGCAGCTTCTCACCCAGGAATTATATCTCCTAGCCCCTACTGCTTCTACGTAGTTGACTAATTCTCACCAGTGAATGCAAAGGAAAGGAGGAGGGGTCACTTCTGAGCCAGAATAGTGAGGCAATGAGTATCCTTTCTTCCTGCCTTTCCTCCCTTATCAATTGCTGGATGCAGAGAATCCCAAGGCCCCATGGGAGGGAAGGAGCCAGGTCTCTAAATCACATCATGGGGGAAAGCTGATTCCTGACCAGAAAGACTGTCATTGCATGCTTTTGTGAGTGAGAAATGAGCATCAATTAAGTTAAATCAGTGCAATTATGAAGTTTACTCTTACGGCAGCTAGGCTTACCTAGCCTTACTGCAAGTAGCACAGTTAAGCAAATTTTGCTAATAGAGTCATCTGAGTAAAGAGATACTTATTGTCAAGTCACAAAAGGACTCAAAGGGAAACTTCTAAACTACACACCTCCCACTTTCCTGTCTGACTGCCTCTGTCTGCACTGTTTCTCCATCTGCTATGCACCCCACCAGATCTCTGCCTGTTCAAAGTCTACCTGTCATTCAAAGGCCAGCTCACAAATGCATACCTCCAGTCAGCCAATGCCTGCCTCCTAGATCAGGACGGCCCCTTCTTCCCTAGAGGTCAGATTGCTTCCTGACACTTTGTTTCCTGTGTGTTGGTTTGGTTGTTTGAATATATTGACACTCTTTCACAATGGCCTCTGAGTTGCTTGAAGTAAGACTTTGACTCGTTTATTTTGGTTTTATCAGTAATTCTGCATTATTTAACACAGAGTAGAAGATGATTAATAAGGACTTTTCAAATTATTCAATAAACAAAAGCTGAATTAGGTTTGTGTTTAAGGAGTATATTCCATTGTAAATAACTCAGCTAAATGTGCTTTTAGTCTTAATTGTAAACCCCTTATATAAGTAATGATTTCAGGGCTTTCAGCTTATTCACAAAATAATTTAAAATGTAACTCTTTTGTTAGAAAATCATTGTACATTCATTATTCTCAAATTAATATGTAATAATCCTAATGAGCTATAACCGCTGTTATTTTTTTCACAATAATTCTAACGATATGATTTTCTTTTAAATTCAGCACAAAACATTTTCTTCATATAGGGTCAACCGAAGTGTTTTTAAAAAGCTTGCATAGTCTGGCAATTCATTCATAAAACACATAGCAAAATATTTTAAAGTTAGAATCTACAAAAAAGTACTATAATGTGAAAAATAAGTAAGAATACCAAGGCAGCTTAGAAGACTGATGCTAACAGAAGATACACACAGAAAAACGAAGAGAACTATAGAATAAATGAATAAATAAATAAATAAGAGAAGGGGGGCAGAAGGGAAGGAGACAAAGTGAAAGGGAAAAACTCCCTGGTCTTCTCGAGGAAGATGTGTGTCCTAAGTATTCATCTGAGAGAGGAGGTGGCTGGCAGGGAGGCAGTTGTCATTACGCTGTCCCTTTGCAGTGTTATCTGTCACAGCACAATGCTAGAAACAACTCACATGTCCAAAAAATGAGAAGGAGAAGATTTTATAAATTATGTGAGGTAGTACCATATAGTGGAAAGAGTCTGGGTTAGAGTGAGGTGATGTCAGTTATGATCCTGTTTCCAACACTAGGGAACTCTGTGGTTCCTTCCAGAGCTAAAACTTTCTAATGCAATAAAATGTTTAAAAGTTTACACTATTCTGATTTTAGCAAGTTTCCTGAATGGTGTATCTCTTCATAGTATGGGGGGGGGCAGAAAGCTATTCTTGAAAGAGCAAAATTTCCAAAAGCCAATAAACCAACATTCATTCCTTCAAGAACTGTTTAATTAAATGCCTGGGTTCCGATCTAAATCAGGATTTTTTTTTTCCCAAAATAATTCCATGGGCAAGTTAACTTTCGGAGTTAATTTTTTTGGTCTACATAAAATTGTGATGAGAGTTAAATTATATTTAGACACCCAGGTACATTGCATGCAGTGGACTTTCAATAAAAGCTTGTTTCCATCCTCTGGTATATAAAACAACAAAAAAATACAAACTAAAAGCAACAATAGGTTAGCTATATGTCTATTCTGGTCGCAAGGGGTTGTTTGACACCAGAATTTGTCAGAGTCAATTTTCACTACTGTGATACAAACCATGGTAAAATTATATTTTTAAAAAATTATATGAGAGGGCTTCCCTGGTGGCGCAGTGGTTAGGAATCCACCTGCCAATGCAGGGGACACGGGTTCGAGCCCTGGTTCAGGAAGATCCCACATGCTGCAGAGCAGCTAGGCCCGTGTGCCACAACTACTGAGCCTGTGCTCTAGAGCCCATGCGCCCAGAGCCGGTGCTCCAAGACGAGAGAGGCCACTGCAATGAGAGGCCCGCGGGTGGCAATGAAGAGTAGCCCCTGCTCACCGCAACTAAAAAGAAAGCCCACACACAGCAACGAAGACCCAACGCAGCCAAAAATAAACTAATTAAAAAAAATTATATGAGAGAAAAAATTAATTAATACTCCCTGGTTAATTTCAGCTATGATGATTATATAAGTTGGGTGTTCTCCATTAAATGAGTATCTCATTTAATGCAGATGAGAAGAAAAGAGGATGTTGATGATGATAACTAGCATTTATTGAATGCCTACTATATGCAGCATTCTAAGCACTTTGCATATATTATCTAATTTAAATTGTACCATAGATGACATAATAGCTTAAAAGTGTCCTGTTAGTTGAATGCATTTTACTGTCTACTTCCATTTGATAGACTCTGTAGATGTACTGAGTGTATTCTTCATTCACTTTACAAAAACTAAGTACTGTGTACTGTGCTAGGCACTGTGATAAATCGAAGAATTATTTAGTCAAAGATCTCCTGGGGTAGTTATCATTGAGCAGAAGAGATAAATTATGCAACAATCGGATGCAAAATGGGAAGTGCAGTATAAGAGAGATGGTCATAAAGGGTGGTGGGAATCTGGAATGGTCATGGAAAATTTCCTGCACAAGTAGAATTTGAAGTCCTTCTTCAAGGAGAGCAAGAATTTGGACATGGGAGTGTCAAACTTAAAAAACTCTGACTTGATAAGGACTTTAGTTGGATGGATTATTGCAAAGAGGGGGACTGTTGCTATAGGGAGTTCATTCTGAGTATAAGATCTGCCAGCCTCTCAAGAGTTAGGCAAAAAGAGTTTTTCTTTTATAGGGAGGAGAAAACAAGGCTAGAAAGAACAGGGCATGAGGAAGTGGGATGAACAGGAGAGGCATGATGGGACAGAAGATCAGAGAATGTTTTACCCTGAGGCCAGCCTAGTCTGTGGGAGGGCTATTAAGGAAGGGCTGCATGCTAGCTCAGGCTGAGGGTAGGTCAAAGCTTGGGGGCCTGGGGGAAGGAGAGAATCTTAACCAAAATATGTTAACAGGCACTTTGTTCTGGTTAATCAGTGGGGACAACAGTACAGCTGATAATTTATGAGGCAAAGAGTGGGAATTTTAAGGGTCTGTGACTGGCCTTGTTATAGGTGAACAAAGGTGCATCCACGAGTCATATCTAAGTCATATGGAAAAGGGTGGTTTCTTGTAGTAAGCTGTTTCCCGGAATGCAAAAGGAGGGGGGAGTTTCTTAACCTTTGCTATTTTCCAGGATCATCGGATTTGGGTAAAGTTCAACATTGTCAGGAGTGTGGGAAGAAAAAAATCAGTGAGGACTTCCTTAGGGAAGAGATGTGCATAGGAAGTGTTTCATTTAGCTAGCATGTAAATATTATGAAGCAGTGCACTAATAAATAATGGTAGTAGCTTTCTGAGTGCCAGGTACTGTTCCTAGTACCTTACATCTGTCAACTCATTTAATTCTCACAACCATCTGATGATACAGGTACAATTATTCTCCCATTTTATAGACAAGGAATTTGAAGCCCCTAGAAGATAAATAACTTGGTCACACTGCTAGTAAGAAATACAACTGGGACTGTAATTCATAAAGCTCATGTCTCCCAACAGCTGGCCCAACCTCTTTTTATTACATCAGACTATTCCTTTAACCCAGAGAGAAATGGGATGAAACTGCTTGAGCAAGAGAGAGGGGACGTGCACTGATTTTCCACCTTCCAAAAAATGGACTCCAACAAATACTTACGGGAGAAGTTGTGGTACACAGGAGAAAGAACAACATAGACAACCAGGAAGTCCAACTTTGGATATGGTGCACGGGTAGTAGCAGCAGCCAGTGGAGCTTGACAAAAGAGAATAATAGTTAACAGGAAAGTTTCTGGATGCAGGGAATGGGAAAAAAAAAAAAAAAACTGAGCCGGTCAGGACAGAAGGGCCCACTGGTTTGTCTGGTTTTTGTTTGTGTGGGAATAGAGGTAGGGGTGGAGATCAGGGTCAGCCATTTTTTTTTTTTTTTCACACACACACACAGACTGTATTTTATTTTTACAAGAGATAAACTGACACCAAGCATTGTAAATGGATGACCACAACAAAAGCAACAGTGATTGCATTTACCAAACACGAAACACACTCATACTGTGTCATAATATTAACATTCAGTCCAGTAATCCTCCACTGTAACGGCTCCTTTACTTTGCAGTGAAAATTGATTTGTATATTTTTTGCCTCTGAGTCCTGTGGGATTTTTTTTTATTCAAGCAGAAAGTCACAAAAATTATAAACATCCTCATCAGTTCAGTCCCATGTAATTAATTTTTTTTCATCTTGATCTTTTGTTAGCACTTTTATGAATTCATCGGTTTTCCATTAGAGTTGTGAAAATGCTTATTCATTCAGTTTAGCAGTATAGTCAGTTACCAGAAACCTGTACTTATCAGAGTCTTTCCCATGAATTCCTTGAAGATGAAGCCCTTTTATACGAACATTTTTGCAAAAGCATCAGAGTACACCCAGAACTGTCTGTAAATGACAAAAGACTTAAAACTGACCACAGTTAAAGTTTTGATGAAAGTTCATAATAATGCAATTGACAAGGAAATTTAGTTATTTCTGAGATATACATTTTAAAGTAATAACTAGAATTATAACTTATAACATTATACCAGATCATATAAGATTTTTAGAAATTTCATGTAGCGTCTGAAACATTTATATTAACATATTTCCATACAAATAACCCAAAGAAAGTTTAGTATTAGTTGTTTGTTTGTTTGTTTTCTTATACTGCAGGTTCTTATTAGTCATCAGTTTTATACACATCAGTGTATACATGTCAATCCCAATGGCCCAATTCAGCACACCACCATCCCCACCCTGCCGCGGTTTTCCCCCCTTGGTGTCCATACGTTTGTTCTCTACATCTGTGTCTCAACTTCTGCCCTACAGACCGGTTCATCTGTACCATTTTTCTAGGTTCCAGATACATGAGTTAATATAAGATATTTGTTTTTCTCTTTCTGACTTACTTCACTCTATATGACAGTCTCTAGGTCCATCCAGGTCTCAACAAATGACCCAATTTCATTCCTTTTTATGGCTGAGTAATATTCCATTGTATATATGTACCACATCTTCTTTATCCATTCGTCTGTAGATGGGCATTGAGGTTGCTTCCATGACCTGGCTATTGTAAATAGTGCTGCAGTGAACATTGGGGTGCATGTGTCTTTTTGAATTATGGTTTTCTCAGGGTATATGCCCAGTAGTGGGATTGCTGGATTGTATGGTAGTTCTATTTTTAGTTTTTTAAGGAACCTCCATACTGTTCTCCATAGTGGCTGTATCAATTTACATTCCCACCAACAGTGCATCCTCTCTTGTTGCAGAGCACAGGCTCCAGACGCACAGGCTCAGTAGTTGTGGCTCATGGGCCTAGTTGCTCCGCAGCATGTGGGATCCTCCCAGACCAGGACTCGAACCCGTGTCCCCTGCATTAGCAGACAGATTCTCAACCACTGCGCCACCAGGGAGGCCCCCATCAGTGTCTTATAGTTTTCTGCATACAGGTCTTTTGTCTCCCTAGGTAGGTTTATTCCTAGGTATTTTATTCTTTTTGTTGCAATGGTAAATGGCACTGTTTCCTTAATTTCTCTTTCAGATTTTTCATCATTAGTATATAGGAATGCAAGAGATTTTTGTGCATTAATTTTGTATCCTGCAACTTTACCAAATTCACTGATTTGCTCTAGTAGTTTTCTGGTGGCATCTTTAGGATTCTCTATGTATAGTATCATGTCACCTGCAAACAGTGACAGTTTTACTTCTTTTCCATTTTGGGTTCCTTTTATTTCTTTTTCTTCTCTGAATGCCATGGCTAGGACTTCCAAAACTATGTTGAATAATAGTGGTGAGAGTGGACATCCTTGTCTCGTTCCTGATCTTAGAGGAAATGCTTTCAGTTTTTCTCCATTGAGAATGATGTTTGCTGTGGGTTTGTCGTATATGGCCTTTATTATGTTGAGGTAGGTTCCCTCTATGACCACTTTCTGGAGAGTTTTTATCATAAATGGGTGTTGATTTTTTTTGTGTGTGCGGTATGCGGGCCTCTCACTGTTGTGGCCTCTCCTGTTGTGGAGCACACGCTCTGGACACGCAGGCTCAGCGGCCATGGCTCGTGGGCCCAGCCCCTCCACAGCATGTGGGATCCTCCCAGACTGGGGCATGAACCCATGTCCCCTGCATCGGCAGGCAGACTCTCAACCACTGCGCCACCAGGGAAGCCCGGGTGTTGAATTTTGTCAAAAGCTTTTTCTGCATCTATTGAGATGATCATATGGTTTTTATTCTTCAATTTGTTAATATGGTGTACCACATTGATTGATTTGCGTATATTGAAGAATCCTTGCATCCCTGGGATAAATCACACTTGATCGTGGTGTGTGATCCTTTTAATGTGCTGTTGGATTCTGTTTGCCAAGGATTTTTGCATCTATATTCATCAGTGATATTGGTCTGTAATTTTCTTTGTTTGTGGTATCTTTGTCCGGTTTTGGTATCAGGGTGATGCTGACCTCATAGAATGAGTTTGGGAGTGTTCCTTCCTCTGCAATTTTTTGGAAGAGTTTGAGAACGATGGGTGTTAGCTCTTCTCTAAATGTTTGATAGAATTCACCTGTGAAGCCATCTGGTCCTGGACTTCTGTTTGTTGGAAGATTTTTAATCACAGTTTCAATTTCATTACTTGTGATTGGTCTGTTCATATTTTCTATTTCTTCCTGGTTCAGTCTTGGAAGGTTATACATTTCTAAGAATTTGTCCATTTCTTCCAGGTTGTCCATTTTATTGGCATAGAGTTGCTTGTAGTAGTCTCTTAGGATGCTTTGTATTTCTGCAGTGTCTGTTGTAACTTCTTCTTTTTCAGTTCTAATTTTATTGATTTGAGTCCTCTCCCTCTTTTTCTTGATGAGTCTGGCTAATGGTTTATCAATTTTGTTTATCTTCTCAAAGAACCAGCTTTTAGTTTTATTGATCGTTGCTATTGTTTTCTTTGTTTCTAGTTCATTTATTTCTGCCATGATCTTTATGGTTACTTTCCTTCTGCTAACTTTGGGTTTTGTTTGTTCTTCCTTCACTAGTTCCTTTAGGTGTAAGGTTAGATTGTTTGAGATGTTTCTTGTTTCTTGAAGTAGGCTTGTATAGCTATAAACTTCCCTCTTAGAACTGCTTTTGCTGCATCCCATAGGTTTTGGATTGTCGTGTTTCATTGTCATTTGTCTCTAGGTATTTTTTAATTTCCTCTTTGATTTCCTCAGTGATCTTTTGGTTATTTAGTAACGTATTGTTTATCCTCCACGTGTTTGTGTTTTTTATGTTTTTTTCCCTGTAATTCATTTCTAATCTCATAGCGTTGTGGTCAGAAAAGATGCTTGATATGATTTCAGTTTTCTTAAATTTACTGTGGCTTGATTTGTGACCCCCGATAGACAGAGAAAGACAAATACTGTATGTTTGAAATAAAAAAAAAGAACTAAGATACAATTTACACAACCCCAGGCTTGAAGAAATTGGGTCCTGTGTGCTGAGATTAGGGCATCTTTCTGCTGCCATCTTGCATGCCTCAAAACCATTCTCCATGTCCTAAAAAGCAGATGCTTAAAAACCATCAGTGACTCACTCCACATTACTCAAAGGGTAAAGTCTCAAATCCTTAGTTGGTTTATCAAACCATCTATCACTAGTCCGCACGCACACCCCTTACCGTCATCCATCTCTGTTTGCTTTATTACATTTAACTTCCACCCAAACTGAACTTTCACAGGCATATCCCATCTGCTCAGATCACTATCCAACTTCATCATATACATTTGCTTGATTAACTCCAATGCATTCTTCAGATCTAACTTATTGCTACAAAGTAAAGTCTGTCTGCTTAGCCCTCAAATTTAGTAGCTCCTCCTTTTGTGCTTTCCTAGTGTCAAGGTACATCTGTTTTACACACTTTCATAGTCATATATTTAAAGCAGTCTTTCTCAAACTTCTGTGTGCATAGGAATTACATGGAGATCTTGTGAAAAATGCAGATTCTGAGTCAAGGTGATGCCAGTACTGTAGTCCTCAGAGCACACACCGAGTAACAAGTATTTAGAGTCTGTCTGTTTCCCTTGACCTGAGGACAGAATTCTCAGAGCCTGACACACAATAGGCACTGAATTAGCAGCTATTGGATGAATTTAAAAGGATTAATCTCCAAAATATACAAACAGCTTATGGAGCTCAATATCAAGAAAACAAACAACCCAATTAAAAAATGGGCGGAAGACCTAAATAGACATTTCATCAAAGACATACAGATGGCCAAGAGGCACATGAAAAGCTGCTCAACATCACTAATTATTATAGAAATGCAAATCAAAACTACAATGAGGTATCACCTCACACTGGTCATAATGGCCATCATTAGAAAATCTACAAAGAATAAATGCTGGAAAGGGTGTACTGTTTTGCACTGTTGGTAGGAATGTAAATTGATACAGCCACTATGGAGAACAGTATGGAGGTTCCTTAAAAAACCCAGCAATCCCACTACTGGGCATATACCCTGAGAAAACCATAATTCAAAAGGACACATGTACTCCAATGTTCATTGCAGCGCTATTGACAATAGCCAGGACATGGAAACAACCTTGATGTCCAACGACAGATGAATGGATAAAGAAGACATGGTACATATATACAATGGAATATTAGCCATAAAAAGAAACGAAATTGGGTCATTTGTAGAGATGTGGATGGACCTAGAGTCGTCATACAGAGTGAAGTAAGCCAGAAAGAGAAAAATGTCGTATATTAACGCATATATGTGGAATCTAGAAAAATGGTACAGATGAACCTATTTGCAGGGCAGGAATAGAGATGTAGATGTAGAGAACGGGCAGGTGAACACAGGAGGGGAAGGAGAAGGTGGGGCGAATTGGGAGATTAGGTTTGACTTAAATACATTACTATGTGTAAAATAGATAGCTAGTGGGAACATGCTGTATAGCACAGGGAGCTCAGCTCAGTGCTCTGTGATGACCTAGATGGGTGGAATGGGGGTGGGTGGGAGAGAGGTCCAAGAGAGAGGGGATATAGGTATACATATAGCTGATTCACTTCATTGTACAGCAGAAACTAACACAACATTGTAAAGCAATTATACTCCAATAAAAATAACAGTAGAATCTTTATAATACAACAGTTTCATTTAAAAATACAAGCAGTGATTAGAAATAACCATTTAAGAAGGATATTTACTTCCCTCCTTCTGTGGCTGGTATTTCCATCTTTCTTTCTGTCTCTCTGCTTCAGAGTTCACTGGTATCTGGAATTTCTCCCACAATCTCCTCCATTACTTTCACACCCTGAAGTCAACTTGGGAGGCATTTTCAATGATAGCACTTTTGAAAATGAAAAACAAAGGAAGCCAGGGTGGAGGGATGAAGAAAAATGAACATATCTTGTCTTTTCAGACATCGAGTTAATTTCTTTCTGCAAATCTCATCTCCTTGGACCCCATCGTTCTATTTATCAAAGAATCCCATCACATCCCTAGACTCCACTTTAGTGTTGTAATGCTCCAAAAGCTATTATCTGGATTCTCCTCAGAAATGGAAATGAACTATTTATCAGTTGTTCGTTTACACAAATACTTGTCTTTTAATGTCTACATAGAGACTTGATCTTGTCTTGAGCCTATGAATATGTATGTTTAAGTGCATACATGCGTAGGGCTTGGGCTAAAGAAGACATGTAGCCATTTTGTTCCAAATGTTTATAGTTGCATGGATTGTGAAAATGGAGAAATGAAAATAGCACAAACTCCTTGTGGTCCCCTTACCACCCGTACTCACAGCCCCGTCGAAAATATTACAAGTAAAGAGAATCTTAGAGAACACATACGTAGAACAGTCACTGCATCCAAGGGGGAGATTGGTAGAAACATTTCATCAAAGAATAATTTTCCTACTAGGTCAACAAGGCTTTTAGTTGTATAGGCATTGCTCTTCTCCTCCATTAAGCTTAAATGTGTTTCTGAGCAGACAAAACCATCAAGTAAAACTTTGTTTCTGGAAGAAAATGTGTCCTCAGAAACCTGTGGTTTTAAGAAAACACAGGGTGACTTTTCTAACAAGTCTTTATTAGGGTTCAAGTTTCTTTATTGTCCAAAGGCACAATATAAGGATAAAAGGAAGAGGGTTAATTACTGTGGATTTCTGTGTAAGATATGTGGTATTACTTGGAGAGCTTGCTCTCTGTATGTATGTATTTAGAGATAGATATAGTTGATTTATCATGTGTATAGTTGTGTGTATGTATAGCTATCTACATGTGTGTGTGTGTGTGTGTGTGTGTATAAATAGATACAGAGAGAGAGGAGGAGGAGGGAGGGATAGAGAGTGATAGATGTGATGTGGTCTATATCTACATGATATGTAAAATGTGTGTATATATATCTAATGTATATTTTTCATCCATATGTATGCCTTTCACATATATATGTATGTGTATGTGTGTGTATAATCTGTATTTTCATTACTTGATGGCTAAGGTGTTAAAGAAATCAGAAGACAAAGTCTTGGTAATGTATAGATCTGTTTATTAACAAGATGTTACATATACTATAAATTTCAAACTAAAAGCACCATCCCCCCAAATACAAAGAGAATGGAGCAATTATACTAGGGTGTGAATTCTAGCAAATTAAAAGAAATATCTGTGTGGTCCACATTTCTAATTATCTGACTGAGTGCTGTTAATCATTTTCTGGAAGCCACAAACATAGCAGTAGCACTTAATTATAATACACTCTTACAGTATAATACACCCGTACAGTATAATTATAATACACTCTTACAGCACTTAATTATAATACACACTCACAGTTTTTCTACTGCCTTCAGGATCACGTTGGCAGCAAAGCCTACCATAATGAACTGTCCTAAAGCCTCATAATGCTGTTTTCAGCAGTTTTGCATTTGAGTATTCACATTGTACAGTGTGTGAAGTCTGACTTGAATGTGCTCCACCACAGTAATTCTTACTTCAGAATATTAACATTTTCCTTTTTTCAATGAAGGCCATAGAATATTGAAAATAAATAGCTATAGTGAGCTAACAACTAGGAAGAACCTCAAGATTCTTCAAGATATAATAATGATGATTTTGTCCAATAGATTTCTTTTTGCTGTGACACACATTGAAAGTACTTCACCCTCCCCCATAGTTTTCAGTGATGAACACACTAGCCCATAATTATCAGCACACAGTTATTCAATTACCCACTTGCAATCAAGAAAATATATCACTCCTTTTCTCTTGATATTTTGATTCACATCATTTAAGTATATGTCTGGAGAATTAATAGAATTATACTTCACCCATTTGATGATTAAATAGGGGAAAATCTCTTAAATACTCTCAAATTCTCTGTGATTTTCTTCCCTTTACCAATATTATTCCTGTTTTCTACTCCTTTTATCTTAATTCAGAAGAGTAGCAAAGGGTTTGGTAGATAAAGAAAAAAGAAAAGAAAAAGCTAAGTCTCCCTAGTAAGGCATATTATGCTTAATACTACCACAGTAAATCATCATTAGTGGGAATTAGAAGGAGCCCTCTTAAATGTGCATACAGTGCTATTTTTTAAAGCTTTAAGTATTTTACTCCAATTTGTAATTCACCAGTATACTGTGTTACTCTTGATAAATTATAGCAATGTTTTACAACTCAGTTTTTTTTTTAATTTTTTTTATTTCAAAGGAGAGCTTAACTGCTGTTTCTTGGAGTCAACTCTGAGGTGGTGCCTTAATTGTTAGCCCTAGGATAATAATAAAAAATAATTTTAGTAAACCACAAAATAACTTAGGGGCCTCATAAATGAAAGCAGTTTACAGAGTGCTTATTGACTAAGACAGCCTTAATGTTCCCTCAGCTTGACTAACTTTAGACAGATTTCTTCATGACTATAGGCCCCTGACCTCCATGTTCTTAGAGCATTCACTTTAGAAAACCTGAATTTGCAAATTCTTTTGTACCCCTTTGAGATGTAAATCATTTCCCAGACTCTTGTCAGTTTAACATCTCAGGGATATCTTTCTCAAAGACCTGAGAACCATCATTTTTAAATGTAATCATGGGAGATAGGGCCCCTATCTCCCAGTCTCTATGGGAGAGTAGGAGATTAACTTCGAGAGAGAAGTGAGAAGAGAAGTGATGATAGCAAACACAAGTGGCCTAATCACATTGACCTACCCTTCCCCTAATGTCCCCCAGTACTTTTTCACCAGCTCATGTCAATGCTTAAGAGCTCTCTTGCTTTTGTTTCCATGGAATTGCGTTCTTTCTCTCCCCTTTTGCAGTAGTCTTTCATAAAATCTTCCTTGCCTGTATAATTCTGTCTGGTACAATTTTTCTATGACACTATTTAGACCTCAGGTTTACTGTAAAGGAATCTGAATCAATGTAAATAGATTTTTAAAGGGTCTTAATGAATATTCTAAGGTATAGCAATTCCTTATCTACCTGCAGTCACTACGTCTTACCCTTTAAGCCATACCACATTTTTCGTCTACTTCTATAATTCATGATGGAAATTGTCCTAAAATGTAGTAATAAGCCTTCTGTTTTTCTCAAATGAAGAAAGGTTTGCTTCTCAAAGTGAAATAGTTGTGCGTTTGTGTGTATGTGTGTGGGGGGTGGGGTAGTGATAAAACAAAAGCACGCATGTAGAAAATTTAAACACTGAAAACCGTAGATTAAAAGTGTTGTCTTAATGTTTTAAAAATCATAAGTGTCCCTCTAAGGAGCGTTTTGACATATTTTTTTCTTACCCCACCCCCTGCCATGAGATTTCAATACCATGAATATACAGTACATCTGTTTATGTACTGTTGCTCTTTGGAGTGCCATAAACCTTTGTAATACCTAAGACTCATTTGCCCCTTGAGAACCAACTTTTGCACCCATGAGATGATATTACACATTGAAAATGCATGGATTAAAGCATGGAGTAAAAATCACCTAAAATTCCACATCACAGAGGTGACTACTACTTGAATTTAGACATTTATCCTTTCAGATATCTTGCTAACAGTATTTTATATTTTTCTTTCATGTGTTCTTATGCTTTAATGACAATGTAGAAATATTCCATATTAATATAAATAGATATCATCCTTTTCAAGCATATACCATAATTTAATCAATTTCCTGTGACATACATTCTTCTTCTGTTTTGTATTTCATATAATGCAATGATGAATATCATGCCATATCATATTTGTGCATTTGATGTGATATTTTTAGAAATAATTTCTCAAAGTACAATTTCTGGATGAAAAGGCATGTCAATTTAATTTAGTTTTATAAAATATTCAAATTATTTTTTAAAAGCTTTAGCAATTTAAATTTTTTCATATTCTGCATGAGGAGGCCTATTTACAACACTGGGTATTACCCATTTTTTAAATCTTTGCTCAACTTATAGACACAAAGTGAACCTTCAATATTGTTTTAATTTTTTATTATGTAATAAGTAATTGGGTTGGGTTTTTAAAAAGAATATCAACTATTTGTATTTTCTAAAAAGGTTTCCCTAATCTTGAACTTTCAGCCATTTTCCTCCTTTTCCCCTTTTTCGTTCCTTCTTAAACACATTCTCCAAAGTATAATCATCATGTACAGTAATTTACTGTATAGTACAGTGGTCCTTGTGGGAACTTTATATGGCTCTGTGCCCTTTCATTTCACAAATTATTTTACTTCCTTCTAAATTTACTCTATGTATAACTGAAGTTTCTGATAACTATAGATACACTGATGTATGTGAACTTATTATTCACGTGTCATGATTCTTCAAATAAAATTCATAATAATTTTATGCAGAGGTATTTAGAAAAAATAACCCTTAAGATAATTGCAGATCCTTCATTATCACAGGAAGACAATACTCTTTTATATTTAAGAACTCTAACATTCTAATATAATTTTTCAAACTGAAATTTTTAAACTTCTCAATTCCTTTCACTCCTTAATCACTTCTTTTCTGTACACTTTGAACTGATATATTTAATCTCTTTTCATTTTTATCTCTTATTAAAAAGTATCATTAGACTAAGAAAAATATAGAATTTTTTTTCTATGAAGAGGTACCACTTTAAAAAGATTTTATGGGGCCTCCCTGGTGGCGCAGTGGTTGAGAGTCCGCCTGCCGATGCAGGGGATACGGGTTCGTGCCCCGGTCTGGGAGGATCCCATATGCCGCGGAGCGGCTGGGCCCGTGAGCCATGGCCGCTGGGCCTGCGCGTCCGGAGCCTGTGCTCCGCAACGGGAGAGGCCACAACAGTGAGAGGCCCGCGTACAGCAAAAAAAAAAAAAAAAAAAAAAAAAAAAAAAAAAAAAAAGATTTTATGGAAACATAAATATCAAGAAGATAAGGAGAATCTGAACATATCAGATTAATGTGTACATTGCTCTAGTTCCAGTTAGGCTTGTTCCAATTATTCTTAGGTGCTGGTCATGTGAAGCAATACCTGTTTTCGTACTTGGCACGTTGTTTTATGTTGTCTGTTGCTCATTTCTCCATATTTATTCATGAGAGTTGTTATTGATACTGTTTAATACTTTGCTCATGTAAATTCCCATGTTTCCCCAGTATTTTGTTTATAATAATTCATATCTGAAAAATGATGGCTAATAATTATGCTTTGGTTTTGATTACTTTTTAAAATAATCATCTACATAATTTTGGAGTATTTCATTAACCCTTAAAGAAATGGAGTACTGTTACATGCTACAACATGGACAAACCTTAAAAACATTATACTAAGTAAAATAAGCAAGTCACATAAAAACACCTATTATATGATACTATTTGTATGAAATGTCCAGAAGAGGCAAATTCACAGAGACAGAAAGTAGATTAGTTTCCAGGAAATGGGGGCGGGATTGGGAGGCATTCATTAATTATTGTTTTAATATATATGTTATGTCCATAAATGCATTTGTTTTCTTTTACTCAGAGTCACATAACATAAAATTCAACATTTTAACCATTTTAAAGTGTATGATTTAGCGCATTTTAGTATCTTCACAATGTTGTACAATCATCACCACTGCCTAATTTCAGAACACTTCCATTAAGCCCATACTTCTTAATTCCTTCCTCCCTCCATTTCCTGGCAACTAGTAATCTCCTTTCTGTCTCTATGGATTTGAGTATTCTGGACTTTTCATATAAATAGAATCATAAAATAGGTGGTCTTTTGTGACTTCTTCTTTCATTTAGCATAACATTTTCATCCGTGTTGTAGCAAGCGCACATGCATACTGCATTTTTAAGGCTAAGTAATATTCCATTGCAAGGGCATAATATATACTGTTTATGGCTAAATAATATTCCATTGCAAGGGCATAATATATACTGTTTATCCATTCACCAATTGATATACATTTGGGTTGTTTCTGCTTTTTGGCTGTTGTGGATAATTCTTCTATGAACATTTGTGTACAAGTTTTTGTGTGAACATGTTTTGAATTAACTTGGGTATATGCTTAGGAGTGAAATTGATGACTCATAACTCAGTGTAACTTTTTGAGCAATTACCAAACTGATTTCTTCAACATCTGTACCATTTTACATTCAAACACTATAAGCCAGGTTTACAGTATGTGAGCATTCCACTATCTCTCTATCCTCGCCAACACTTGCTGTTTTCTATTTTATAAATTATAACCATCCTAGTGAGTGTAAAGTAGGATCATATTATGATTTTGTGCATTTGCCTTAAAATTGCTAAAGTTATAAATGCATCTGTGGTTTTGTAAATGCAATTTCTGATATCAAAATTATTTAAACCATCTTGAAGCATGCTATGTATATTGTGACATACTGAAAGGAGTTGTTGATGGTTCTGTGTTACATTTATGAAATAAAAAGAACTCTGAGAAAGGAGAGGATCTGATAGTATGTACTAAACTTTAAGCTAGGTCACTTTTTACAATTAAGATTTTCAACTTCTGAAGCTCTGTCTTTACTGAATTTGCAAAAGTGGCTTTAAAGAATTCTACAAATGATTTCTGTGTTAATGGAATGGTCACTCTGGCTTTTCAAGACCAATGTTTGTAGTGCTCAGAAAATGGGGAAAAAATCATACTTATTTATAACCTTCTTTGACCTGAAGTTCCATTGGGGTGAAAAAGTAGCTTCTCATTGAAAAATATATTTACAGAATACCAGTATATAAACCATCCTTTCAGGGTAGGTTAAACACCTCTAGAAATTTCATTAACTCTATTAGACTGATAGTCATTAATATAAATATATCTTCATGAAATGTTTCGCTTCCCTGGAAGCAAGAGAACAAAAATAGTTAAAAATAATTAAAACAATATGAGTGGGGAGGGGGAGGACCTTCAAGATGGCAGAGGACTAAGACATGGAGATCACCTTCCTCCCCACAAATACATCAAAAATACATCTACGGGGCTTCCCTGGTGGCGCAGTGGTTGAGAGTCCGCCTGCCGATGCAGGGGGCGCGGGTTCGTGCCCCGGTCCGGGAGAATCCCACATGCCGTGGAGCGGCTGGGCCCGTGCGCCATGGCCGCTGAGCCTGCGTGTCTGGAGCCTGTGCTCCGCAACGGGAGAGGCCACAACAGTGAGAGGCCCGCGTACCGCAAAAAAAAAAAAAAAAAAAAAAAATACATCTACATGTGGAACAACTCCTAAAGAACATGTACTGAACGCTGGCAGAAGACCTCAAACTTCCCAAAAGCCATGTAGCTGCCAGGGTCTTGGTGCTCCAGCCAGGTGTGAGGCCTGAGCCTCTGCGGTTAGGAGAGCCAAGTTCAGGACATTGGACCACCAGAAACCTCCTGGACCCATGTAATATCAATCAGCGAGAGCTCTCCCAGAGACCTCTGTCTCAACACTAAAACCTGGCACACCCAATGGTCAGCAAACTCCAGTGCGAGAAGCCCTATGCCAAACAACTAGCAAGACAGGAACACACCCCCACCCATTAGCACAGAGGCTTCCTAAAATCATAATAAGGTCACAGACACCCCAAAACACACCACCGGATGTGATCCTGCCCTCCAGAAAGACAAGATCCAGCCTCATCCACCAGAACACAGGCACCAGTCCCCTCCACCAGGAAGCCTACACAACCCACTGAACCAACCTTACCCACTGGGGGCAGACACCAAAAACAAAGGGAACTGCGAACCTAAGCCTGCAAAAAGGAGACCCCAAACACAGTAAGTTAAGCAAAATGCGAAGGCAGAGAAAAACATAGCAGATGAAGGAGCAAACTAAAAACCCACCAGACCAAACAAATGAAGAGGAAATGATCAGTCTACCTGAAAAACAATTCAGAGTAATGATAGTAAAGATGATCCAAAATCTTGGAAATAGAATGGGGAAAATACAAGAAACGTTTAACAAGGACCTAGAAGAGCAAACAAACAATGAGGAACAACACAATAAATGAAATTTAAAATTCTCTAGAAGGGGCTTCCATGGTGGCACAGCGGTTGAGAGTCCGCCTGCCGATGCAGGGGACACGGGTTCGTGCCCCGGTCCGGGAAGATCCCATATGCCATGGAGCGGCTGGGCCCGTGAGTCATGGCCACTGAGCCTGCGCGTTCGGAGCCTGTGCTCCGCAACGGGAGAGGCCACAGCAGTGAGAGGCCCGCGTACCGCAAAAAAAAAAAAAAAAAAAAAAATTCTTTAGAAGGAATCAATAGCAGAATAACTGAGGCAGAAGGACGGATAACTGACCTGGAAGATAAAATACTGGAAATAACTACCACGGAGCAAAATAAAGATAAAAGAATGAAAAGAATTGAGGACAGTCTCAGAGACCCCTGGGACAACATTAACCAAACCAACATTTGAATTATAGGGGTCCCAGAAGAAGAAGAGAAAAAGGGACTGAGAAAATATTTCAAGAGATTATAGTTGAAAACTTCCCTAATATGGGAAAGGAAAAAGTCAATAAAGTCCAGAAAGCACAGAGAGTCCCATACAGGATAAGTCCAAGGAGAAACATGCCAAGACACATATTAATCAAACTATCAAAAATTAAATGCAAAGAAAAAATATTAAAAGCAGCAAGGGAAAAGCAACAAATAACATACAAGGGAATCCCCATAAGGTTAACAGCTGATCTTTCAGCAGAAACTCTGCAAGCCAGAAAAGAGTGTCAGGACATATTTAAACTGATGAAATGGAAAAACCTACAAACAAGATTATTCTCCCCAGCAAGGATCTCATTCAGATTTGACAGAAAAATTAAAACATTTGCAGCCAAGAAAAAGCTAAGAGAATTCAGCACACCAAACCAGCTTTACAACAAATGCTAAAGGAACTTCTCTAGGCAGGAAATACAAGAGAAGGAAAAGACCTACAATAACAAACCCAAAACAATTAAGAAAATGGTAGTAGGCACATAAATATCAAAAACTACCTTAAATGTAAATGGATTAAATGCTCCAACCAAAAGAAATAGACTGGCTGAATGGATACATAAGCAAGACCCATATATATGCTGTCTACAAGAGACCCACTTCAGACCTAGGGACACATAGAGACTGAAAGTGAGGGGATGGAAAAAGATATTCCATGCAAATGAAAATCAAAAGAAAGCTGGTGTAGCAATTCTCATAACAGACAAAATGGACTTTAAAATAAAGACTCTAGTACAAGAGACAAAGAAGGACACTACATAATGATGAATGGATCAATCCAAGAAGAAGATATAACAACTGTAAATATTTATACATCCAATATTGAAGCACCTCAATACATAAGGCAAATGCTAACAGACATAAAAGGGGAAATCGACAGTAACACAATCATAGTAGGGGACTTTAACACCCCACCCTCACCAATGGACAGATGATCCAAAATGAAAATAAATAAGGAAACACAAGCTTTAAATGACACATTAAACAAGATGGACTTAATTGATATCTATAGGACATTGCGTCCAAAAACAACAGAATACACTTTCTTCTCAAGTGCCCCTGGAACATTCTCCAGGATAGATCATATCGTGAGTCACAAATCAAGCCTTGGTAAATTTAAGAAAATTGAAATCATATCAAGTATCTTTTCCAACCACAATGCTTTGAGACTAGATATCAATTACAGGAAAAAAACTAAAAAATACAAACGTGGAGACTACACAACGCACTACTAAATAATCAAGAGATGACTGAGGAAATCAGAGAGGAAATCATAAAATACCTAGAAACAAATGACAATGAAAACATGATGACCCAAAACCTGTGGGATGCAGCAAAAGCAGTTCTAAGAGGGAAGTTTATAGCAATACAATTCTACCTCAAGAAGCAAGAAATATCTCAAATAAACAACCTAACCTTACACCTGAGGCAATTAGAGAAAGAAGAACAAAAAAAACCCCAAAGCAAGCAGAGGGAAGGAAATCATAAAAATCAGATCAGAAATAAATGACAAAGAAATGAAGGAAACATTAGCAAAGATCAATAAAACTAAAAGATGGTTCTTTGAGAAAATAAGCAAAATTGATTAGCCAGACTCATCGAGAAAGAAAGTGAGAAGACTCAAGTCAACAGAATTAGAAATGAAAAAGGAAAAGTAACAACTGACACTGCAGAAATACAAGGGATCATGAGAGATTACTACAAGCAACGATATGCCAATAAAAGGGACAACCTGGAGGAAATGGACAAATTCTTAGAAAAGCACAACCTTCTGGGACTGAACCAGGAAGAAATAGAAAATATAAACAGACCAATCACAAGCACTGAAATTGAAACTGTGATTAAAAATTTTCCAACAAACAAATGCCCAAGACCAGATGGCTTCACAGGCGAATTCTGTCAAACATTTAGAGAAGAGCTAACACCTATCCTTCTCAAACTCTTCCAAAATATAGCAGAGGGAGGAACACTCCCAAACTCATTCTACGAGGCCACCATCACCCTGATATCAAAACAAGACAAAGATGTCGTAAAGAAAACTACAGGCCAATACACTGATGAACATAGATGTAAAAATCCTCAACAAAATACTAGCAAACAGAATCCAACAGCACATTAAAAGGATCATACACCATGATCAAGTGGGTATATCCCAGGAATGCAAGGAGTCTTCAATATATGCAAATCAATCAATGCGATAAACCATATTAACAAATTGAAGGAGAAAAACAATATGATCATCTCAGTAGATGCAGAAAAAGCTTTTGACAAAATTCAACACGCATTTATGATAAAAACCCTCCGGAAAGTAGGCACAGAGGGAACTTACCTCAACATAATAAAGGCCATATATGACAAACCCACAGCCAACATCGTTCTCAATGGTGAAAAACTGAAAGCATTTCCTCTTAGATCAGGAACAAGACAAGGTTGTCCACTCTCACCACTCTTATTCAACATAGTTTTGGAAGTTTTAGCCACAGCAATCAGAGAAGAAAAAGAAATATAAGGAATCCAAATTGGAAAAGAAGAAGTAAAGCTGTCACTGTTTGCAGATGACATGATACTTTACATAGAGAATCCTAAAGATGCTACCAGAAAACTACTAGAGCTGATCAATGAATTCGATAAAGTAGCAGGATACAAAATTAATGCACAGAAATCTCTTGCATTCCTATACATCAATGATGAACAATCTGAAAGAGAAATTGTGGAAACACTCCCATTTACCATTGCAACAAAAAGAAAAAAAATACCTAGGAATAAACCTACCTGAGCAGACAAAAGACCTATAGAAGAAAACTATAAGACACCGATGAAAGAAATTAAAGATGATACAAATAGATGGAGAGATATACCATGTTTTGGGACTAGAAGAATCAACATTGTGAAAGTGACTATACTACCCAAAGCAATCTACAGATTCAATGCAATCCCTAGCAAACTACCAATGGCAAATTTCACAATTTGTATGGAAACACAAAAGACCCCAAATAGCCAAAGCAATCTTGAAAAACAAAAACGGAGCTGGAGGAATCAGGCTCCCAGACTTCAGACTATACTACAAAGCTTTTGTAAGCAAGACAATATGGTACTGGCACAAATACAGAAATATAGATCAATGGAACAGGATAGAAAGCCCAGAGATAAACCCAGGCACGTATGGTCACCTTATCTTTGATAAAGGAGGCAAGAATATACAATGGAGAAAAGACAGCCACTTCAATAAGTGGTGCTGGGTAAACTGGACAGTTACATATAAAAGAATGAAATTAGAACACTCCGTAACACCATAAACAAAAATAAACTCAAAATGGATTAAAGACCTAAATATAAGGCCAGACACTATAAAACTCTTAGAGGAAAATATAGGCAGAACACTGTATGACATAAATCACAGCAATATCCTTTTTTACCCACCTCCTAGAGAAAGGGAAATAAAAACAAAAATAAACAAATGGGACCTAATGAAACTTCAAAGCTTTTGCACAGCAAAGGAAACAATAAACCAGGCAAAAAGACAACCCTTAGAATGGGAGAAAATATTTGCAAATGAAGCAACTGACAAAGGATTAATCTCCAAAATATACAAGCAGCTCCTCCAGCTCAATATCAGAAAAATAAACAACCCCATCCAAAAATGGGCAGAAAACCTAAATAGACATTTCTCCAAAGAAGATATACAGATTGCCAACAGACACATGAAAGAATGCTCAACATCATTAATCATTAGAGAAATGCAAATCAAAACTTCAGTGAGGTATTACCTCACACCGGTGAGAGTAGCCATCATCAAAAATTCTACAAACAATAAATGCTGGAGACGGTGTGGAGAAAGGGGAGCCCTCTTGCACTGTTGGTGGGAATGTAAATTGATATAGCCACTATGGAGAACAGTATGGAGCTTTCTTAAAAAAGTAAACAGAACTACCATATGACCCAGCAATCCCACTCCTGGGCATATACCCTGAGAAAACCATAATTCAAAAAGTCTTGTACCACAGTGTTCATTGCAGCTCTATTTACCATAGCCAGGACATGGTAGCAACCTCAGTGCCCATCGACAGATGAATGGATAAAGAAGATGTGGCACATATTCACAATGGAATATTACTCAACCATAAAAAGGAATGAAATTGAGTTATTTGTATTGAGGTGGATGGACCTAGAGTTTGTCATACAGAGTGATGTAAGTCAGAAAGAGAAAAACAAATGCTGTATGCTAACAGATATATGTGGAATCTTAAAAAAAAAAAGTTTCTGATGAACCTAGGGGCAGGACAGGCATAAAGAAGCAGACGTACAGGGTGGACTTGAGGACACGGGGAGTGGGAAGGGTAAGCTGCGACGAAGTGAGAGAATAACATTGATATATATACACTACCATATGTAAAATAGATAGCTAGTGGGAAGCAGCCGCATAGCACAGGGAGATCAGCTGGGTGCTTTGTAACCACCTTGAGGTGTGGGATCGGGAGGGTGGGAGGGAGACACAAGAGAGAGGGGATATGGGGATATATGTATACCTGTAGTGATTCACTTTGTTATACAGCAGAAACTAACAAAACAATGTAAAGCAATTATACTCCAATAAAGGCATTAAAAAAACCCCAATATAGGTGGGGAGGGAGAAGAAAAATCACACTAACAGTTTGTAGGTTTTAGAGTTTCCTTATTGATAAAGCAAAGCCATCTCCTTGATGTAGATTTTATTTTAATGATTTTAATCTCTTTTCAAAAATCTTATTGAAAAATGTTTACTTTTAATGCCAAAATGAGCCTCTTCCTACCATCTTCTTAGGAATTCTCCTACTGGGACATTTGCAAAAGCTTTTATTTTACTAGGTACAATGATTTTTTCATGCATTTTCAAGTACCTGGGAAGATGTTATTGCTAAACTAGTAATTGACAAAGTTTTGAGGATTCTAAAGAAAATAAATGTAAATGAATACAGGTATCTTACAATAATTCCCATTCCTTCCTTTTCTTCTTCACTTGCGTGTGAGACAAGACCCAGGAGGTGATGGAGGGAGCAGGAAGCTCCCCTTCTCCTTGGTTAGTTGAGCAGGAAGCCATCTTCTAGGGATGGCTGTATTATCTGAGTTCTGATAGATGGAGACATGCTGCTTGAAAGTGAAATTAAAATTTCCTGGAGTGACAAGGGCAAAATCAAGAATTAAAGAGTGTTAACAAAGGGAAATCCATGGATTACTCTGTGCAGGTCCCAAATGAGACCCTCGGTATTATAATATTTTATCATAATGTATTTTAAATTGTCTTTATGTTTGACTGTTTTAATGAAATGTGTATGTTTTGGGGGGTTTTTTTGTTTTTTTTTTGCGGTACGTGGGCCTCTCACTGTTGTGGCCTCTCCCGTTGCGGAGCACAGGCTCCAGACACGCAGGCTCAGCAGTCATGGCTCACGGGCCTAGCCGCTCCGTGGCACGTGGGATCTTCCCAGACCGGGACACGAACCCGTGTCCCCTGCATCGGCAGGTAGACTCTCAACCACTGCTCCACCAGGGAAGCCCCTGTATGTTTTATAGTTTGTTGGAGATTCTTGCTATTAGTTCTTGATATCTTGCATTATAGTTATTTGTACTACTGAACCAGTCATGAGAATGAACTCCATTTTGTTATAGTGAATAATTATTTTTATATATTGCTGAATATATTAACTGATAATTTGTTAAAGATTTTTGTGTATTTGTTCATAAGGAATAGTTGGTATTATGTTAATACTAGCTTCATAAAAGGAACGGAAAGCATTCTGTCTTCTGTTTTTTGGAAGAGGTTGTGTTGAATTGGTGCTAATGGTTCTTTAAATATTTGGTAGTATTCTCCAGTGAAATCATCCAGACATGGAGATTTCTTTTTTGAGAGTGTTTTAATTATAAATTTAGTTTCCTTAATAGTTATAAGGCTATTCAAATTATCAATTTCAATTTGAGTTATTGTATAAGTTTGTGTTTTTTGAGAAATTGATCCATTTCATCTAAATTGCCAAATTAATATGTATAGAATTCTTCATAGTATTTCCTTATTATCCTTTTGATGTTCACAAGGTCTGTAGTGATAGTGATTATTTCATTTTTGATATTAATAATTTGTCTTCTCTTTTTTCATTGTCAGTCTTGCTAGCGGTTTGACAATTTTCAGGAGCTTTTCACAGAACAAGCTCATTGTTTCATTTTTATTGATTTCTGCCCTTGTCTTTTATTTTTTCCTTCATTCAGCTTGCTTTGGGTTCACTTTGATCCTCTTTTCTATATTCTTGAGGTGGAAGCTTTGATTATTGGTTTGCGATTTATCCTTTTTTCTAACACGTGCATTTAGTGCTATCAAATTTCATCTTAGCACTAGTTGGGCCAAATTCCATGAGTTTTGGCGTGTTGTGTTTTCTTTTTTTTTTCCAGGTCCATGCAATTTTTATATTTATCAAGACTTCTTAGACCCATGGATTGTTTAGTAGTGTGTTGTATAGTTTCCACATGTTTAGGTATTTTCCTCCTGTATTTCTGTTATTAATTTCTACTTTAATTCCACTGTGGTCAGAGAACACACTTTGTATGATTTCCATTATATAAAATTTGTTCAAATTAGTTTTTATGGTCTAAGATATGGTCAGTCTTGTTATGTGTTCCATGGGAACTTAAAAAATGGCTTTTCTGATCCCTTTGGGTGGATTGTCTTATAAATTATTATTAGATACTGTTGATTGATTGTGTTCTATCCAGTCAGATGATTTGGATCTCTAGTTCCTGAAGAATCTAACCCTGTATATAATTGGTGCTCAGTAAGGGTTTGTTGAATTGCATAAACCTTCTGTATCATTATCCTCATTTCTGTTACCTCATCAACCTTTCCTGTCATCTGCTAAAATTTCTAGGGGAAAAGCAAGCAGCTAACAATGTTACTCTGCCACAGGATTTGACTAGGCAGGCTACAATGATAATGCTGCATAACAAACAGCCCAAAAGCTCAGAGTTTGCAATACTAATTATTTATTTCCTTGTCAGGGTGTACAGTTTGGCTGTATTTTAACTGATCTTGTCTGTTCATGCCAGAGCTCCACTGAGCTATTCTGAAATCCAGGTTTGGGGTTAGATTCAAGTCTCTTCCATACATGTTAATTTTTGGATCCATGCTGAAGGAGCAGTAGTTATCTGGAACATGTTCCTCTCATGGCAAAGGGTGGAAGCTCCAGGGGAGCTGGCAGAAACATGGAATACCTCTTTAATGCTCAGCTTGTAATAGTCACAGTGTCAGTTCCACTGTCCATCGTTCCATTGTCCAAAGGAAGTCATAGCAATGTCAAAAGCTAGTGTGTTGAAAATATATACTCTTCCTCTTTCAGTAGGAGGCACCTCAAAATCACATGGATTTTGAGGCATGGATGTAATTCTGTTACAGTGAGGATGTGAAGAATTGGAAGAAGTGATCCAGTTCACCTCTGACTTGCTTTCTGAATCCGTTCTACTTTCTACAGGGATCAGGAAAATGAAAATTAACCCTCCACATGAAAAAATGGGGAATCATTATTTGACTTTAAAACCGTAAGGGATATTTCCTTTAATATACAATTAAATTCTATACATTATGTTTTGGAGAATATGAAGAAATAGCTTTAGTAAGCTAATGAGAAAGTGCCTTAGAATATACTTCATACTACATCGATGACAATGTATTTTTTTAACGTCTTTATTGGAGTATAATTGCTTTACAATGTTTTGTTAATTTCTGCTGTATAACAAAGTGAATCAGCTCTATGTATACATATATCCCCATATCCCTTCCCAATCCAGCCTATTTTTTCTGATTCTTTTGGTCTTAAACTATAGGTAAGCTTTTGGTTGGGAGAATTTGGGGTGAATCCATTGTAAGCTTGCATAGCTAAGCTAAATACAAAGACTTAAAATAGAGTTCAGTTGACATGTCTGTGAGTGTGTGTGTGTGTGTGTGTGTGTAAACATTTGCACTTACCATTTATTTTGCAAATCTTCAAAATTTTTCTGTGAATCTGAAATTTATAGACTGTTTGGTACCTCTCAGATAGTCGTCACCAAATCCTATAGGATGATAATTGCCCAGGATTTTTCAGGCCACTATTTGAATTTTATTTGAAGAGACACAGTAGTCATTAAAAATACAACAAAGAAAACCCTGGGGAGAGAATTCTTAATTTAAATCCAGAACAGGCATATAGCACCTGGTATTTCATATACTCACCGGGTGACAGAGAACTTTCCTTACCTGCAGAAAATAAAGGAAACGGTTCCTCAGAGTCTATTCGGGATAGTAATTGGTTACAGTTGAGGTAGTGGTTTTAACAATATGGACACTTGTTCCCCAAGAATTGATCTGGGATCACCAACACATTAACACAGACTACTGAGCACAGAAGGAACCAGTGGTGGCTTTCAGTCTCTTCTTATCAGATTGATTTGAATTAAAACCAATAACCCAGAAGACAGGTGCCACCTCATTATCAGCTTTCTTAGAACAATATCAAACAAAATAAAGAGCCATATCAGAAAAGTATTTGTGTTCATTGGTATTCATGTGAATGACATTTGAAACACAATCACTAGAACAAAATAAAAGCAGCTGAATTAGAATTCAATTAGACCCTTTCTAATATCTGTCAAATAGAAAGTAGCAAATTTCGCTAAAAAGAATGAAGGAAACAGTTTAGAACATGTTTATTGCTATTGTGTCAGTTGGAGGGAAATGGACATAGTTGAGCTATTGGCAGTAAATAAACTTTAAAGTTCTTATTTTTCTTCAAATTTTCCTTTCCATAGTGACTTTCTAGTTCTTGTAATATAGCAATAACAGATAGGTCAGGACTGGATGTGAGTGTCTCCAGTTGCTATGGTTGATATATTCTTCTCTAGTGATGTCTCTGTCATGGCTCCTCTTTTCTCATCTTCCTTCATTGTTGATTTGTCTCTTCTTTCCTTTTTTCTTTCATTATCTACTTTTACAACTTTAACAATGATGCTGAATATACTTCACTAGCCTCTCTTCCGAAGAACCCATTTCATACCTCCAGCTACCTACTGGAAGTGTTCACTGGGACATATTTCCATGTTGCCTCAGCATATCCTCTCCCTTATTTCCCATCCTTTTTCTGCTCTCCCCTTCCTTCAAATTAAACAACAAAAATCAACTCACTATCTCTTGATTTACCAGTAAGTTAATTCTGCCACCTATGTCAAAATCTCCACTATCTTAGATTCTTGCCTATCCTTTAACTCCAAATCTCCTTTGTTACTGGGAAAGACAAATTGACATGTTTTTCCAGATGTGACTCTGGTTTTCACTGTTAAGTTTCTATTGTTAATTATGTGAGTAGTCTTAATTCATATCTGCTTCATAGTTTCACTGATCTCACCTGCTTCAAATTTTTACTGCCCAATGGCTAGGTCAAAAATGGTAAGCACATGACACATGCTCCTTGGCAGACATTTCATTTGACCTTGACATTCTCTCCTGATGTTCCCAGACATTGCTTCAAAATTCATGTATCAGAAAGTCAAAATCAGGACAGTATCATTGGTACAGTATGAAATCTGCCTGCAATCTTGGCCTAAATTATTGTATTACTGTGTAAAACACTCTTCTTGTCTGCAGATATTTCTACTCTAGATATGTTGTAGAAACTTCCTTCAGATAAATCTGCCTAAAGCACACTTCTCATTGTGTCATTTTACAATTCCACATGAATGTAATCGTTGTCTATGTATGCTGGTATGTGGAAATGTTTGGGAAATCCTGATTAATAAATTGACATGATTACTGCTTCATGACTTGTGTCTGAGCTCATTGGTGCTAGTTTTGGAGGGTCTCCAGAGATCTTTTGGGAGGAATAGCTCTAACCTGTATAGCAGAATCCACCTTCTCCTATTTGGTGTAGAAATTTTCTCAACTCTGGTTCCTCAGACAAATGATCCCACCTGCTAAATTTTTTTTTGAATTTTATTTATTTTTTTATACAGCAAGTTCTTATTAGTTATCCACTTTATACATATTAGTATATATATATCAATCCCAATCTCCCAGTTCATCCCATCACCACCACCCCCCACTGCCAGTTTCCCCCCTTGGTGTCCATACATTTGTGCTATACATCTGTGTCTCTATTTCTGCCCTGCAAACCAGTTCACCTGGACCATTTTTCTAGGTTCCACATATATGCGTTAATATACGATATTTGTTTTTCTCTTTATGACTTACTTCACCCTGTATGACAGTTTCTAGATCCATCCACGTCTCTACAAATGACCCAATTTCATTCCTTTTTATGGCTGAGTAATATTCCATTGTATATATGTGCCACATCTTCTTTATCCATTCGTCTGTTGATGGGCATTTAGGTTGCTTCCATGAGCTGGCTATTATAAATAGTGCTGCAATGAACATTGAGGTGCATGGGTCTTTTTGAATTATGGTTTTCTCTGGGTATATGCCCGGTAGTGAGATTGCTGGGTCATATGGTAATTCTATTTTTAGTTTTTAAGGAACCTCCATACTGTTCTCCATAGTGGCTGTATCAATTTACATTCCCGCCAACAGTGCAAGAGGGTTCCCTTTTCTCCACACCCTCTCCAGCATTTGTTGTCTATAGATTTTCTGATGATGCCCATTCTAACTGGTGTGAGGTGATACCTCATTGTAGTTTTGATTTGCATTTCTCTAATAATTAGTGATGTTGATCAGCTTTTCATGTGCTTCTTGGCCATCTGTTTGTCTTCTTTGGAGAAATGTCTATTTAGGTCTTCTGCCCATTTTTGGATTGGGTTGTTTGTTTCTTTAATATTGAGCTGCATGAGCTGTTTATATATTTTGGAGATTAATCCTTTGTCCATTGATTCATTTGCGAATAATTTCTCCCATTCTGAGGATTGTCTTTTCATCTTGTTTCCCATCTGCTAAATTTTATCCACAAAATTCTCACATTTTCTGGTTAGCTGATGGCACCCATCATTTTAACGTGAGCTTTCCTTCATCCAGTTTTTGTCGTGTCAGTGGGATTTCATTGGGAAAAAAAAGTAAGATAAATAAATGTCCTTAGTCCAGTATTTTATATATTTTCAACATCTTTATTTTGAAATAATTTTAACTTAGAAAAATTTTCTCAAAACAGCACTTAGAGTTCCTGTGTATCCTTTGCCCACCTTCCTCAAATTTTAACAACTTAGGTAATCATAGCACAAGTATTGAAATCATGAAATTGACATTGATTCAATACTATTAACCAATCTACAGATTAGTCTTGCTTTGTAAAGTGTAATGTTCAAATATTAGTATATTGCCTGTGTTTATCCAAAGTTTTGTTTCTACTTAATTTAAAACAAAGAAATATTGCACTAGTGATTGATCTTAATATTGATAAGTAAAATAGTAAAAGATCTAAAATAATATTTTCATTTGATACCCATTTTCAAAATTTTTTTGCATGTTATCTTTTACTTATATAATTAGTATTCACCTTAGTTAACTATTTGGATTGCAAAGAGCAACCTTTACCCTCACATGGTCAAACGTTCATGGGTTTTTTGTTCTTTGCAACCTAAAGACTAAGAATCTTTTAGAAGTCTCTGCACAGGAACCAGAGTGTAATGTGTCTCATTCAAAGTGGAACTGGGGCCTAGAAATTTATTAGGAACTGAAGCGCTCTCTTTCTCACTCAGTGTTCACAAGTTGTCTTACTCAGTACTCAGTAGGATTTTTCCGTGTTTTAATATATTTGTTGTGTTCTTCTCTCTTGTTCAGACCTTTTTCTCTTCTTACAAAAGGCCCCATAATGGCCACTCTAGTCAAAGTGGATCATTTTTCAGCTCTATTATTCACCATAGACTGGAAACTCCCCTTTGTAACTCTTTGTTCAAATCCAAAAGAGGAATTTGTTGAATCCAACTTGTCCCAGAAGCAGCAAGAGGGTGAAAGCCCTAATACAAAAGTACTTTTCATGTCTATCCTTGTGTCACTTTTGCTGATATCTTATTGACCAAAGCAAGTTACATTGCCAAACCCAGATTCAAGGGATGGAAAAGTAGATTTTACCTCATTTTGGAAGCTGCAACATCACACTGAAAAAGGATATCATGCAGAAATAGAAGAATTTATGACCTTTTTATCTATCACACTAATCTAGGAAATTGAGGTGTTTTGCTATAGAACATAACTGTTAAGGACAAAAGGGGATGTGAACAAATGTTTCCCCAGTCAGGTTTGTGAATGAGCAGTTCCAGGTTCATACAATGAGGTCAGCAGGGTGCTGCACTTCATTTATATTGATGTAGTTCATTTTATTAATAATTATGATGATCTCAAAAAGAGAGTCATGAAATAGTTTGAAGAAAATATATAAATGAAAAGTACCTAATGTATGTACTGTCAGTCCTTTGATTGTAATCTAGTTAAGACCAGATAGCAATGACTGAAAATCATTTTCCCTGATGGCTGTTCTGTAGCATAGGTAAATTAAAGATGTGATGCACTTCCTGATGTGAAAGAACCCACACTGGGAGAAAAAAAAACCAAAGATGAAAACACTATCACAATGAACACTAATTGGGATCAGTACTGGAAAAAAGGGAATGTATTCCAGCTTTCCTTTCTTCATAGTGGCCCTCAAGGGTTGAAGATGAAGTACATTTATTGGTTTTGCTAGAAGATTGCACTGGTACTGCCCATATTGTGCTTCTTTGTGAGTAAATAGAAGCAGTAAATTCCCAATAAAGTTATGCTGTGTAAAAATAGACAATTCATTTGTTCCTAGTCATGTGAACCTCTCTTTTCTGGAATATTCCTCAGATATAAATATTGGGTTGGCCAAAAAGTGATTTAGGTTTTTCCATAACATCTTATGGAAAAACCTGAACAAACTTTTTGGCCATCCCAGTATTAGAATTGGACATATTCATGAAACAGTTTACCAAGAGGTCAACAGAATGCCATACTTCTTTCTGTGCACTGAAAGATGCACATTGGTTCTGAAAGATTTAATAGACTTTAAAAAAGTGAACACTCCATTCTCCACTCTGCTTAGATTTGGGAAGTCTTGGGAAGAGAAGGGAATCCTACTAAAGAGCAGAAAATCAACTGCTGACTTTCTGGAACAGCATTAAGTTTTACTTACCAGTAGGACACCATTATCTCTTTTGGAACCCTGCTGGCCTAGCCATTAGCTCCCTTTTCACCAAAAGAGTCAGGCCTTTGCTGCTTCTGAGTTAGAAGTTTTATACATTATACATAAATGCCTTTGTTTTTGAAAATGGAATTGCATCGAGAAATGTGTTGGTATTCCTTAGAGGTAGCTGTTAACCAAGAACATCTCCAATTAAGTAGATTATTATTGACCTCTACCTGACCCATTATCTGGCTATATTTAGATTCTGGTCTGTATAAAATTATTGCAATAGTGTCAAGTGTTAAAAATAGCTATTTAAGTTTATGTGAGTCAGATATTTTAGTTATTTAGTTATTCTCTGTCCTAGTTCATACATATGGGTCCTGAAATCTAAAAGTTTAGATTTCTGAATTTAAAAACAAGTTTTAACTTGTTTAAAAGTTAAAAACAATGAGCCTTTGATTTAAAAAGGGAAAATGATTCTTTACCAAGATATAATTCTTATAATGAAGTTGCTGTTTTTCAAGTATCATTTATTAATTCCAAAATCAATTTAAAAACCACTTAAATATCTTTTTAATAATTTCAGTACACTAATAGAAAATTGTTTTAACTGAGAGAAAATTGAACTAGAAATAACTATCACTTGAGTGAATACTGCTTTTACTTTGAAACAATAGTTGAAAGAAGTACAGTTATCTAAAATTTATTATACAGTACCAAATGATTCTCAAAATCTTTTGCCTTGTATATCTTTTAAATTATAAAACTCTCTTTGAAATTTATGACCCCTCAAAACAATGGCATATCTTGAAAAACAAAAAAGCAATGTGGCTAAACATTGAAGAATTGAGAAACGTTAAAATCCTCCCTGATGAGTGTGAACTTCATTTTATTATATCTGTGATTTTAAAAAATAAGCAAACAAATATAAAACTTTGATGGGCATTTTTAGTAATCTGTTTTTAATAAATCATGTTATGTATTCTGACTCCTAAATTGAGGTGTATGAGCCAGTGCTTAGATTATTCTGCTTAAAAGCTAATGAAACCATTTTTAGGGGGAAAAAAGGACTAATATATGCTATATTAATTAATCATCTAAAAATAAGAGCCAGTTTTACTTCTTATATTTCCTAAGTCTTGATTAATCCATATATAGCCAGTATAGTCTGATGACTAAGGGACAACACATACCTTAATTTCAGGTAGCTGTTTTCTTTCTGTAAGATGATACTTGGAAGGAATGCTTCTTTAGGGTTAATATACCTGACAGTTCATAGCAGTAAACATATTAATCATCATTTAGCAACATACAAGTAGTCATACACGTAGTACACCCTAGGAGAAACCTAGTTAAATATAACCTAGTTATATTTTCAGAGTATAGCCATTTTCACAAGACAGAATACTAAGTTTCATTTGGAATGGTCTCAGAACATTAAAACCAGTGTTAGGCTGGAGCCAACTTGTACCAACTCACAGGACCTGACAGGTGGTACAAATCACCCTCACACAATGTGAAACTGTTGCTAAACATGCACCAGCACGTGACAAAATTTTTGAGGGTTTTTCCGTTTTATTGAAAAGTAATACGTATACATAAGTGTATAAGCTTAAGGCATATAGCATGATTATTTGAATCACATATACTGTGAAATGATTGCCACAATAGGTTCAGCTAATATCTATCTTCTCATATAGATACAATAAAAAGAAAAAAAAAGAAACAAAAAAGGACAAAAAAATTCTGGTGATGAGAACTCAGAATTTACTCTTAACTTTTCTATATATCATGCAGTGATGTTAGCTATAGTCCTATATATAGTTTTAAAACAACTAGATTCTATATGATATGATTTGGAATGAATATTCATCTTTTGTTGTTCTTATTGTGGACTCTCAGTTTAAGTTAGCAAAATCAACTAAGCACTTAAAAAGTCTTTAATCTTGAAAACCATGATCCATCTGTACTTGTCCATATTTGCTATTACATCAAACGGCATGGCCTAGTCCTCATTTATGTTCACATGGTTTGATTATGTAGTGCATGTGGAAACAGCCTCACTCCCCCAAAGAGGTGCTTCTTCTTGCCTATAAAAATAGAATTTCTACTTGATTAGTTTTCATTGTGAAGCTGCCTTGCACAGTTTCATATTGAGACAATTACGTGAAACTCATATTAAAAAAAGAATGTTTCATTAACTGCCTTCCAAAAGTAATCAAAATAATTTATTTCTTCAAAAGAAGTACATGACTTTTAGTGTTTATCCATGAATTTTACATTTTTATATTTATTATAATTATCCTAGTACTTTTCACAATAAGATATTTTTGTAATTATCCATCTAGAATAATTTGGTACTTGAAGCATTGATATTACAGACTGGACAGTAGCTGTGGGTCCCAAAGTTTGCTTTAGCATTACTTGTTTTACTACAGAATTCAATGAAAGGCAGGTATCTCATCTCATGGACTTTATTATAGCAATTATGAGCAAGAGCTCTTATATAAATATTATGTCACTTAAAATGTCCATACTTAGAATAGTTTCATTCAACAAAGCTCTTCCTTTGAGCTCCAACAACACAACTCTGTTTTAGGAGGTATTACCCTGCAGTACAGTTGTTGACTTTCTCATATCTGAACTCTTCAATGATAGAAAACATAGTATATATTATATATCATTGAAAGAAATTGGGATTCTGGCATACAGGAATCACTCAATACCCATTGCAGAATAAATGAATGATGACTAAGAGCAAAGGTTGGTGGTATAAATAAGAAATCCATTCATTAATGAAAGGGAATACCTAGCACATATTTGAATAGTCATGGAAGACTTCATTGTATTGGCAGGACTTCCATGAACATTGAGTTTATATATGGAAAGGATATCAAAGTGGTCTGGACAGAGAAAACTTCATGAGCAAGGTTGCTGAGGTATAAGTAATGCATTTGAAGTTCAGTAGTGGGCCAGCTTGGTTGAAGCCAAGGTTCGTAGAAGTTAATTCTGGAGGTTGAGTGGAGAGAATTGGAGTAAAACCAGGTCATGGGGAAGTTTGAAAGTTTATCCTGTTGGTTATGGGGAACCACTGAGATTTTGCCTAAACACTTAATTTAGAAAGATTCCTCTGAAATAGATTGTGAGAGGGGTGAAATTAGAGTTGGAGAAAATTGAGAAAGTCTGGACTATCAAACTGTTAATGCTATGAAAGTCAATGTTATTTAAATGTGTCTCATTCTTCCTGCTAAAATCTATAAATAATCTTAAGGCAAAATTATTCTCAAATATTGAATTGTTTTAGGCCCTTTTCTAAGAAAAATAAGACTTCTAAATTCTGTGTCCATATTATGGAGATTGAGTGTAGAAAATTTTATCACCAGCCAATACAAATCTATTGACTGGCCTAGTCCAAAATGTGAAGAATTAGAGTAACAATAATATTAAACATATACTAATATTTACTAAGACTCATTGACAAACAAAATACAGAAGCAGTCATGAAACTGAACACACAAAATAGGAAGAAAAGTATTCAGTGGATAGTTGAGAAATAAAAGGCATTTTAAAATTGTTTTTAGGTATTTAACTTCTCAGAGGGAATTAGTAATAGCTAATATGTGTGAAGCATTACTGTATACAAGGTATAGAACTTGTCATTTGCAGTTCTCTCAGCTCGGACTGTTATAACTAAATACTATAGTATGTATATACCACATCTTCTTTATCCATTTATCCATTGATGGACCCAGGGTGTTTCCATATCTTGGCTCTTGTGAACAATGCTGCAATAAATATGAGAATGCACATATATTTTCGATTACCTGATGCCTCCACATTTTTGCCAATACTTGGTATCTCTTGTCTTCTTGATGATAGCCATTCTAACAGGAGAGATATATCTCACACACACATACATAATGGACTATTATTCAGCCATTAGATAGAAGGAAATCCTGCTATTTGTGACAACATGGATAGACCATGAGGGCATTATGCTTAGGGAGGTAAGCCAAAGAAGGACAAATATTGCATAATATCACTTATATGTGGAAATTAAACAAACCAAATTTATGGAAACAAAGAGTAGAATGGTGGTCACCAGGGGCTGGGGGCTGGGGGAATTGGGGAGATATTAAAAGATACAACTTTGCAACTACAGGATGAATAATTTCTGGGGATCTCACGTAGAGCTTAGTGATTATAGTCAACAATACTGTATTACATACTTAACAGTTGCTAAGAGACTAGATCTTAAATGTTCTAACTACAAAAAAGAAATGATAATTAAGTGAGTGTTAGAGGTGTTAGCTAAAGCTACGGTGGTAATCATATTGTAATATATAAATGTATCATATCAACATATTGTACACTTCAGACTCACACAATGTAATATATAAATTTTATCTAAGAAAAACTACAAATAAAAAATTCCATAGGATGGGTGCCTTTTTTTTAAATTAATTTTTATTGGAGTTTAGTTGCTTTACAATGTTTTGTTAGTTTCTGCTGTACAACAAAGTGAACCAGCTATATGTATACATATATCCCCTCTTTTTTGGATTTCCTTCCCATCTAGGTCACCACAGAGCATTGAGTAGAATTCCCTGTGCTATACAGTGGGTTCTCATTAGTTATCTATTTTATACATCATAGTGTATATATGTCAATTCCAATCTCCCAATTCATCCCATCCCCCCTTCCCCACTTGGTATCTGTATGTTTGTTCTCTACATCTGTGTCTCTATTTCTGCTTTTCAAATAAGTTCATCTGTACCATTTTTCTAGATTCCACATATAAGTGATACTATACAATATTTGTTTTTCTCTTTCTGACTTACTTTACTCTGTATGACTGTCTTTAGGTCCATAGGATAGGTGCCTTAAACAACAGACATTTATTTATCATCATGCTAGAGGCTGGGAAGTCTAAGATCAAGGTGCTGGCAGATTTGGTTCCTGGTGAGGGCGCTTCCTGGCTTACAGGTAGCCACCGTCTCAGTGTGTCCTCACATGTCAGAGAGGGAGAGCTCTGGTGTCTCTTCCTCTTTTAATGAGGGCCCTAATCTCATCATGAAGGCCCTGTCCTCATAACTTCATCTAAACCTAATGATCTCCCAAAGGCCCCAGCTCCAAATACCATCACATTGGGGGTTAAGACTTCATCATATGAATTTTGGGAGGGGGGACACAGACGTTCAGTCCATAACAACAGGTATTATCTTATTTAACAGTTATAACAATCCAACAAGAAGTACTCTTCCCCCCATTTTGTAGGTAAGGAAACTAAGACAGAGATTGGTAAATAACTTGTCCAGGATCAATGGCTGTGTCGTTGGGGGTGGGGTGGGGTTGTGAAATAGCCAGGATTTGAACCCAGATGTATTCCTAAGAATGATGCTCTTAACCCATCCTCTGGGTCAAAGTAGAGTATTGGCAGTTTAATGATTGGGGTAGCAGTAATGTGCAAGTATGAGTGTTGTCTGTATGTGTGAGAGAATGAGTAAGAGAGAGGGAGAGAACATAAAGTATAAGAGATACTGCAGTGATTTACCATTTTCACTATGAGATATGGATGTGTTGTTCTAAAGATGTAGCTAAAATAGTAATTTAAATCAGATTCTTTTAAACATGCCCACCGGGTGGTCATTTTTTAAATTCCCCTAGCTTTTCTAACAGTATATCTGGACAGTGAAAAACATCTTGCTAAATCTAAATTGGGCTCTGTGGGTGAAGTGCTAGTAGTAATGTATCCCTTTTTTCCCGGGAATCTCCCTTTAATAGTGAAGAAACATTTTGCAGTGTTGACCAATAAACAAAGCTTGTTTTAAACAAGACTAACTTATGTGTACAAATGCACACACCTACACGTACACACACATACAGAATATAAGGCGGAATAAAGTAATCTTATTTTATAAGACACTTTAGTTATGTACCAGTGTTCTTCCTATTGAAAATAAGAACATATTTAATTGACTCAAAGGAAAAAAGAGGAAAGAAATGATAAATAAATGAAAGGAGAAAAGACTCAGGGGAAGAAATCTATATTAAGGGAATTCTCTTGACAGCTGGTATGCTTTTTAGCTTTCAATTTCTACTTCCTTGACAGTATCAGCAGTTTTACTATCATGAGCTTAATGACTTGGGAAATGCAAACTGGTTAGAAAGTGTCAAGGTAGAAAGGAAAATTTCCCAATCTTTGGCTTTCTAATGAGGGCTTAAGCTGACAAATCTAAGTCCATTTTAGCATAATGGGAAAATATGTTATCAATTAGGAATATTTAGCTAGTGTTAGAGGAAAAAATTCAGTACTTTACCATCTAATAAGTGCTGAGATGGCTTCAGTGTGTTGAGAGGATGTGATGGGTTTTAAAGACACCAGGAAGAGAAACACATACATACGCATACACATACATTTTCAACTATCTAATAGAGGGGTGGGCAAACTTTTTCTGCAAAAGGCTAGAGAGTAAATATTGTAGGCTTTGCAAGCCAGGTGGTCTCTGTCACAGCTACTCATCTCTGCTGTTGAGGCATGAAAGCAGCCACAGACAATACGTAATAAAATGAGCATGACTGTGTTCCAATAAAACTTTATTTATAAAAATAAGGAAGGAGCTAGGTTTTTCCCACAGGCCAGTTTGCTGACCTGTGGTCTAATATTTTTCATATACTGTGTATTATAAAGAGATATAGCTTCAACTCACAAGCAGTAGAAATGGATATGTATGTAACTTTATGCCTCAAATAGTTAATGCATATCAAATCATTCAAAAAATTTTTTTAAATTGCACATTTCTGTATTTTATATTTCTTCTGAAGCACTTATTTTATATTAATGCTTAATTCAAGTGAAAGTCATTAAAATGAAGTGGCATCTTCATATTCAAAACCACCTTAAATATATTCATGCTTGTCAGTGCCTTAAATAGAAATCTGTGAGCAATTCTCATAAAATAGCTCCTGAACTATGTCAAATCAACTTGGAAAATAATTCCAAAATATTTACCACTTTACATACATGATTAGGGTGCCAATATTTGTGTATGATAGCAAATTACATGGTGGTGGGTTGGTATTTATCTTAAGGAATCACAATGACATTAATAATTGGTGAGAAACAAGTTCAAAGGAGGCAAGTGCAAAAAGATAGGGAAAATTTGTTTATATATAAGATGGAAAATGTTTATGTTTACCTTATGCCTGATGGGAAAAAAGAACTATAGTAGATTTTTAAAAGTATTTTAATCATAATTTTATTGTGATCTGGGATGTAGAATTGAATTCTTTGATGAATTAATCTCTAAGGGGTCATTTGTTCTTATTTAGGAATTTGAACTGGTTCTCTCTCTATCTCTGCCTTCCTCTGTCTGTCTCTCTCTCTCTGTCTAGAGAGAGAGAGACAGACAGACTGAGGCAGTAACATTCCTGTTAAAAATGTATTTGTGAAAATAGTGGTCCCACATTAATATCAGTACTCATTTTGCTTGTCATTACTCAGAACAAAAGGGTATTTGGTGATTAAACAGAAAAGAAAATTAATTTAAAATTAGGGCAGAAAATAAACTTAACAAATATGATATTTTCCATTAGTTCTGTAATTTATATTAATAAGGAAGGAATACAAGTTTCAATGCAGAATTGTTCTAAGGCTTATTATGCATACCAGGATATGGATTAATGTTTCGTAAAAGAAGAAGAGAAACACTTGTCATGGAAAAAGTTATGCAGTTAATCAAAGTCAAGATGACAAAGTAAGAAATATCAAGTAATTAAAAAAAACCTGGGAGTTTTGAAACCAAGATAACAAATTGATCTCATCAAGTGTCAAAAATCTCCATCTCTAAAAGAGTAAAGCTATCATTATAAATAAAGCAGCATTAAATTTACTATTTTTAATATTAAACTGTAGGATATGTGTGTAATTTGCTTCACTTAAGAAGTTGTCTCTCTTCTCTAGTTACTTCTCTTTGGGTTTTAGATTAATTTTCCAGAGCTGGTTCTCACTCAGGTTTAGGCAGTAAAATGTTGGGATAGAAAATGTGCCCACTCCAGTGAAGTTACTCATTACATGTGTGGGAAATATATTGCAAAATGACAGTGATAAAATGTCTCTCTGGGATGGCAGTCCCCTTGAAGCTAATGCCAGGGAGTGTACCTATCTTTTATTGAATTATTTAGAAGACAATTAGGTGGGGCTGGGGAAGATTGTTGTGACTTATCAATCAATTCCACAAATTTTAGTTAACAATAAAAACATGACATACTCTTCCCTCATGAATAGTATAGCTTTCTTAACATTTGGTTTTAAGATGCTTTAGGGTAGGGACCACCTTCTCCAAGCTCAGTAAGGGATTTTTGTCTGTTTCATTCTCAACTGTATCTTAAGCACCTACAGCAATGTCAGGCCCAGGGTGGATGCTCCATAAATATTTTTGGAAGTAACAATTAAGCTTTACATTGCCAGCAGAAACTTAGGACAAACCTGTTTTAGGTACTCAAACGAGTGTCTATTAAATTAAGTGGAAGGAGGAATTACGAATAAAGAACTACTGTGCCACTTTCCACAATGGGTCTGTGAATTTACACTTGTCAAGCAGTGTAGTGTGCCCCTTTGAGAGTTTATACAGATTATTTTTCCCACATAATGAGAAGCTGGACGCAATATAAACGCTGTAAGAATGATTTACCCTGGCTTAATATTGTCTTTATGACTATTACTTTAAAGGCAGGAAATAAAAGATACTTTTAGTTCACAATGCTTATATGTCAAGTAAAATGTACTTTTAGTTCGCAGGTATATGACCTTATGATTATATGCCAAGCAGTTATTTACTAGGAAAAAAAATCCAAGACACATAAATAATTGGATTTTTAGGTTATCATGTGTTATAGTCTAGTTTCAACATTAGTAGTTACCAAGAGAACAATCCTTATCAATTACTACAGCCACAGAATTACATAGGGAGAAATATTAGGATTGTTGACTTCAAAATGATTACAAAATCGAGCTCTATGCACCACCAGTCCCTCCCATTAGACTCTTGCACAAGCCTCATAGATAGCCTCATCCACCAGAGGGCAGACAGCTGAAGCAAGAAGAACTACGATCCTGCAACCTGTGGAAAAAAAAACTACATTCACAGAAACATAGACAAGATGAAAAGGCAGAGCGCTATGTACCAGATGAAGGAACAACATAAAACCCCAGAAAAACAACTAAATGAAGTGGAGATAGGCAACCTTCCAGAAAAAAGAATTCAGAATAATGATAGTGAAGATGATCCAGGACCTCGGAAAAAGAATGGAGGCAAAGGTCGAGAAGATGCAAGAAATGTTTAACAAAGACCTAGAAGAATTAAAGAACAAACAAACAGAGATGAACAATACAATAACTGAAATGAAAACTACACTAGAAGGAATCAATAGCAGAATAACTGAGGCAGAAGAATGGATAAGTGACCTGGAAGACAGAATGGTGGAATTCACTGCTGTGGAACAGAATAAAGAAAAAAGAATGAAAAGAAATGAAGACAGCCTAAGAGACCACTGGGACAACATTAGACGCAAAAACATTCACATTATAGGGGTCCCAGAAGGAGAAGAGAGAGAGAAAGGACCAGAGAAAATATTTGAGGAGATTATAGTCGAAAACTTACCTAACATGGGAAAGGAAATAGCCACCCAGGTCCAGGAAGCGTGGAGAGTCCCATACAGGATAAACCAAAGGAAAACACGTGGAGACACATAGTAATCAAACAAGCAAAAATTATAGACAAAGAAAAATTATTGAAAGCAGCAAGGGAAAATGACAAATAACATACCAGAGAACTCCTATAAGGTTAACAGCAGATTTCTCAGCAGAAACTCTACAAGCCAGAAGGGAGTGGCATGATATACTAAAAGTGATGAAAGGAAAGAACCTACAACCAAGATTACTCTACCCAGCAAGGATCTCATTCAGATTCGATGGAGAAATCAAAAGCTTTACAGACAAGCAAAAGCTAAGAGAATTCAGCACCACCAAACCAGCTCTACAGCAAATTCTAAAGGAACTTCTCTAAGTGGGAAACATAAGAGAAGAAAAGGACCTACAAAAACAAACCCAAAACAATTAAGAAAATTGTCATAGGAACATACATACCGATAATTACCTTGAACGTGAATGGATTAAATGCTCCAACCAAAAGACATAGACTGGCTGAATGGATACAAAAACAAGACCCAACTATATGCCGTCTATGAGAGACCCACTTCACACCTAGGGACACATACAAACTGAAAGTGAGGGGATGGAAAATGATATTCCATGCAAATGAAAGTCAAAAGAAAGCTGGAGTAGCAATACTCATATCAGATAAAATAGACTTTAAAATAAAGAATGTTACAAGAGACAAGGAAAGACACTACATAATGATCAAGGGATCAATCCAAGAAGAAGACATAACAATTATAAATATATATGCACCCAACATAGGAGCACCTCAATACATAAGGCAACTGCTAAGAGGTATAAAAGAGGAAATCGACAGTAACACAATAATAGTGGGCGACTTTAACACCTCACTGAAACCAATGGTAGATCATCCAAAATGAAAATAAATAAGGAAAGAGAAGCTTTAAATGACACAATAGACCAAATAGATTTAATTCATATTTATAGGACATTCCATCCAAAAATAGCAGATTACACTTTCTTCACAAGTGCGCACGGAATATTCTCCAGGATAGATCACATCCTGGGTCACAAATCAAGCCACAGTAAATTTAAGAAAATTGAAATCATATCAAGCATCTTTTCTGATCACAATGCTGTAAGATTAGAAATGATTTACAGGGAAAAAATGTAAAAAATACAAACACATGGAGGCTAAACAGTACAGTACTAAATAACCAAGAGATCACTGAAGGAATCAAAGAGGAAATTAAAAAATACCTAGAGACAAATGACAATGAAAACATGACGATCCAAAAACTATGGGATGCAGCAAAAGCAGTTCTAAGAGGGAAGTTTATAGCTATACAAGCCTACTTCAAGAAACAAGAAACATCTCAAACAATCTAACCTTACACCTAAAGGAACTAGTGAAGGAAGAACAAACAAAACCCAAAGTTAGCAGAAGGAAAGTAACCATAAAGATCATGGCAGAAATAAATGAACTAGAAACAAAGAAAACAATAGCAACGATCAATAAAACTAAAAGCTGGTTCTTTGAGAAGATAAACAAAATTGATAAACCATTAGCCAGACTCATCAAGAAAAAGAGGGAGAGGACTCAAATCAATAAAATTAGAACTGAAAAAGAAGAAGTTACAACAGACACTGCAGAAATACAAAGCATCCTAAGAGACTACTACAAGCAACTCTATGCCAATAAAATGGACAACCTGGAAGAAATGGACAAATTCTTAGAAATGTATAACCTTCCAAGACTGAACCAGGAAGAAATAGAAAATATGAACAGACCAATCACAAGTAATGAAATTGAAACTGTGATTAAAAATCTTCCAACAAACAGAAGTCCAGGACCAGATGGCTTCACAGGTGAATTCTATCAAACATTTAGAGAAGAGCTAACACCCATCGTTCTCAAACTCTTCCAAAAAATTGCAGAGGAAGGAACACTCCCAAACTCATTCTATGAGGTCAGCATCACCCTGATACCAAAACCGGACAAAGATATCACAAACAAAGAAAATTACAGACCAATATCACTGATGAATATAGATTGAAAAATCCTCAACAAAATACTAGCAAAGAGAATCCAACAGCACATTAAAAGGATCGTACACCACGATCAAGTGGGATTTATCCCAGGGATGCAAGGATTCTTCAATATATGCAAAATCAATCAATGTGATACACCATATTAACAAATTGAAGAATAAAAACCATATGATCATCTCAATAGATGCAGAAAAAGCTTTTGACAAAATTCAACACCCATTTATGATAAAAAACTCTCCAGAAAGTGGGCACGGATGGAACCTACCTCAACATAATAAAGGCCATATACGACAAACCCACAGCAAACATCATTCTCAATGGAGAAAAACTGAAAGCATTTCCTCTAAGATCAGGAACAAGACAAGGATGTCCACTCTCACCACTATTATTCAACATAGTTTTGGAAGTCCTAGCCATGGCAATCAGAGAAGAAAAAGAAATAAAAGGAACCCAAAATGGAAAAGAAGTAAAACTGTCACTGTTTGCAGGTGACATGATACTATACATAGAGAATCCTAAAGATGCCACCAGAAAACTACTAGAGCTAATCAATGAATTTGGTAAAGTTGCAGGATACAAAATTAATGCACAGAAATCTCTGACATTCCTATACACTAATGATGAAAAATCTGAAAGAGAAATTAAGGAAACAGTGCCATTTACCATTGCAACAAAAAGAATAAAATACCTAGGAATAAACCTACCTAGGGAGACAAAAGACCTGTATGCAGAAAACTATAAGACACTGATGAAAGAAATTAAAGAGGTTACCAACAGATGGAGAGATATACCATGTTCTTGGATTGGAAGAATCAATATTGTGAAAACGAGTATACTACCCAAAGCAATCTACAGATTGAATGCAATACCTATCAAATTACCAATGGCATTTTTTACAGAACTAGCACAAAAAATCTTAAAATTTGTATGGAGACACAAAAGACCCCAAATAGCCAAAGCAGTCTTGAGGGGAAAAAAAACGGAGCTGGAGGAATCAGACTCCCTGACTTCAGGCTATACTGCAAAGCTACAGTAATCAAGGCAATATGGTACTGGCACAAAAACAAAAACATAGATCAATGGAACAAGATAGAAAGCCCAAAGATAAACCCACGCACCTATGGTCAACTAATCTATGACAAAGGAGTCAAGGATACACAATGGAGAAAAGACAGACTCATCAATAAGTGGTGCTGGGAAAACTGGACAGCTACACGTAAAAGAATGAAATTAGAACACTCCCTAACACCATATACAAAAATAAACTCAAAATGCATTAGAGACCTAAATGTAAGACCGGACACTATAAAACTCTTAGAGGAAAACATAGGAAGAACACTGTTTGACATAAATCACAGCAAGAACTTTTTTGATCCACCTCCTAGAGAAATGGAAATAAAAACAAAAATAAACAAATGGGATCTAATTAAACTTCAAAGCTTTTGCACAGCAAAGGAAACCATAAACAAGATGAAAAGACAACCGTCAGAATGGGAGAAAATATTTGCAAACAAATCAATGGACAAAGGATTAATCTCCAAAATATATAAACAGCTCATGCAGCTCAATATGAAAAAAACAGACAACCCAATCCAAAAATGGGCAGAAGACCTAAATAGGCATTTCTCCAAAGAAGACGTACAGATGGCCAAGAAGCACATGAAAAGCTGCTGAACATCACTAATTATTAGAGAAATGCAAATCAAAACTACAATGAGGTATCACCTCACACCAGTTAGAATGGGCATCATCAGAAAATGTACAAACAACAAATGCTGGAGAGGGTGTGGAGAAAAGGGAACCCTCTTGAACTGTTGGTGGGAATGTAAATTGATATAGCCACTATGAAGAACAGTATGGAGGTTCCTTAAAAACTAAATAGAATTACCATATGACCCAGCAATCCCACTACTCGGCATATATCCAGAGAAAACCATAATTCAAAAAGACCCATGCACCCCAATGTTCATTGCAGCACTATTTATAATAGCCAGCTCATGGAAGCAACCTAAATGCCCATCGACAGACAAATGGATAAAGAAGATGTGGCACATATATACAATGGAATATTACTCAGCCATAAAAAAGAACGAAATTGGGTCATTTGTAGAGACGTGGATGCATCTAGAGACTGTCCTACAGAGTGAAGTAAGTCAGAAAGAGAAAAACAAATATCGCATATTAACACATATATGTGGAACCTAGAAAAATCGTCCAGATGAACCGGTTTGCAGGACAAAAATTGAGACACAGATGTAGAGAACAAACGTATGGACACCAAGGACAGAAAGCCGCGGGTGGTGGTGGTGGTGGTGGTGGTGTGATGAATTGGGTGATTGGGATTGACATGTATACATTGATGTGTATAAAATTGATGACTAATAAGGACCTGCTGTGTAAAAAAATAAATAAAATAACATTAAAAAATGATTATAAGATCATCCTTATTAGTAGATCACAATGCAGTGGTTCTCAACCTTGACTGCAAGGGATAATCACCCCGGGGAGCTTTTAGAAAATTTTATCATGAGGACCAGATCCTAGCTTCAGAGATTCCCCAGTGGTACCTGAATATCTGTATTTTTTTTTAAAGCAACTTCAAGTGATTCTTTTGTGCAATTATGGTTGAGAAGTTCTAGTGGCCTTCAAGTTGTTTTCCTCAAAGAACTCTAAAGGAATTTGGAAAAACTATGTAATCTCTCTCACATTTTAAATATAAAACATTTCATCATATATTTAAAGAGTTCCAAAGAACATAAGCTCCTTTGTATGATATATGTGCTATAAATACATTCTTGTTGAAACTTTGAAGCTGGATATTTTACTCATTTGATTTATGGAAAATGTCCTAAAGTAAGATAATCTGAGACAGAGACAGAGATTTTCCCATAGTTTGTTTCTCAGATAATATACGGGTCTATCCCTTTTAATATTTCTTTAAGAAATGGACTCTTTCAAAGGACTAATTCATTCTCTAATAATTCCTTTGTTTGATGTCCTGGAGGGTTTTACTCCTTGCAGCAATACCTGTTTTGAGTTAATTTTTGTACATGGTGTGTAAGATAGGGGTCCAGTTTCATTCTTTGGCATGAGAATATCCAGTTTTCCCAACACAATTTATTGAAAAGATTATCTTTTCTCTACTGAGTGTTCTTGGCTCCCTTATCAAATATTAATTGACCATATATACATGGGTTTATTTCTGGAAACTTTCTTTTTTAAATTCAGAGAAAAATGATTAGGAAAGAGGAAAGGCTGATCACAGGCATATTATCAGATCAATTTTAGATATATCCAAAAGCTGAAGATCTGGAAATGGATTCCCTTAAATATATCTATGTTTGTATACTCCCTGAAAAGCCTTCACGTTGTAGTATGTCTACCCAAGTTGGAAGGTAGCAGGATTAGAGTTGGAGCTGGTGGTATGATGAACAGACTATTGGACAGGCATGAGACTTAGCCTGTCCCTCACTGAATCTCAAAATTGGCCAACAAGTGGATTAGTAGTTGGGGATGGGTCAGCATTTTTGAATTAGGGCAATGTGTGTACCACACATTGTCAGAGCAAGATAGGAGAAGTTTAAACAGACAAGCATCAATCTAAGTATACATTCATACCAGCAGAAGGGCAAAAATGGGCAAGAAACCAGGAAAGTAACTAGGAATCAATAGAAAAAAATTCTGAAGTGTAGGAGAAAATAGAAAAATCAAGTAGTAAAATTGTTCAGTAATCAGTAAAACCATCAGGAATGAAAGATTATGATAAACATGGCTAGAAAATCATTGAAAGATACCATCACCCAAGTAAGTGAGTATATATAAGGCTCCCTTCTCTCCCACTCAAAAATCTTTCATGTTTCCACTTTAAAGCAAGAATAACTTGTCATGCATAGTAGATGAATACCTGCAGGCAAAAGCAGCAAATTGGTAGTTCCATCTTTTTGGTGTGGAGGTGGAAGGCAGGAGAGAGGGAGATCCTGACATCTGAAGCACGGTGAAGGCTCAGAAAATTTACTTCTGTTCAATGAAAAGTGATAGAATCCAACTATAGATGACATTGGCCAGAGATATATGACCACAACTAATGACATTTTTTACATATCTCTTTTCTGTGACATATTTTTTAATAAAATCTTTTATAGACTTTTCCTTTTCAATAAATTTTCTTGGTTCTTGTTTTAACCCAAACAGAATCCCAACAGTTATCTCTAGAATGACTAAAAGTGTTTCTTAAGCTTTGAGTGCTACCTGAAGTATTGAAAGACAACACTTTTTTAAACTCAGATTATAATATACACTTCAATGACTTTTTCAAAAGGAAAAGAAGCCGTGTTAAGTTTTAATTATATGAAAGTGTTGAGGCAGAGGAACTTTTACCTTGAAAGGCTTTACTCTTGAGCATCAAAATAAATGTAAAAGTCCTGTGGTATTTAGGGGAGCATATTTAAAATTGCCCCTACGCCAGAAATCTGGATAAGGGTTAATATAAATTATAACAAAATATAAATTTAATTAAGTGGTTATCCAAAGTTTTATCACAAATATATAATGTGAGTTCATAATTGAGGCCCTTACATTTTCATATTGCATGGCCTTTGTCTTTTTAATTAAGAAAAAAACACATTTCTATTGCATTGCCATGGGGTTCTTCATTTAATTTCCTATTTAAAAGTAACTTCATTTCTCCTTTTAATTTAATTAAAAAAGTGAAAATTATGAGAGAAAAAAATGTTAAAGAAAATCCTGAGTCATCACTCTTTCCTTCTCTAATTATTCACATCACTGATGAATGTGTGTCTAAAACAAAACACTGATACCACTCACTGGGTGATAATGAGCCTCTGCAAAATTTTAGATTAGACATGCAATGAAATGTACTTATCCCTTTAAAGGCAGTGTATCGCTGAAAATTTCCCTGATTTGACGAAATTAATAGAAAACAAACAACCAAAGTATTTCTTTCCTGTCTGACCATTTTTTTAAAATTGTGGAAACAAAATTTCCTATGTATAAAATCCCACATTTACCCCCCAGAGGAAAAAAGAAAATGTTTTCTTGTATCCCTGGAGTTAAAACACCTTACAACATCCACTCTAAGTTGAATTTCGTTCAAATATTTTGTTGCACTTTTTGGAAGTGGCACAACATCTTGCTTTTCAGAGATCTCAGCTTAAGAAATGAAAGAAGTAAATGGTATTGGTTGATAATCATTGCCGAAGTCAGGGCAAGTTTGCTGGGGCAGGGGTGCAGGGAGACGGATGTGCTAGTAGTCATGGCAAACTGCTAGAAAACTTGTATTGGTGCCACTCAGTTGGGTGGCATGCGATTGAATATGGGCTAAGACTTTGGTTAAAGGAAAGTTGTTTACTTGGAAGTGTTACACCAGGATTTTCCCAAGTCATAGAATAGAAAAATGGAGAAATGAATCATTCATTTATTTTAAAAAATATGTATTGAACCACAACTAAATGCTGTGAACTATACGAGATGTGGAGGATACAATAGCAACAACAACAAAAGTCATGGCCAGCAGAGATTAGAAAGGAGCCTGTCTCTTACAGAAGTCTCCAAGCTTTCCAAAGCTTTAATACCAACCACTTTTTTATTGACCTTTTATTGACTCATTTTGATTAACTAAGGGGAATGGAAGAACATTTACATACATGTATATTTTGATCATTATTTATATACAGTAAAATATTTTCTAATAACACTTGAAATTGCATTAAAAAAACTATTTTACAGAAGAATCTTGAGCCCAAACTATTCCATTAAAATAAAATTTTATTATGCAATTTATACCAGCTTTTATCTGCCTCTGTTCTGAAAAGTTCAGTCATACACCATAAATATTTTATGGCAGTAAGTTAGGTAACACATTTGAATAATTAATTCAACATCCTAAAGTATGGATCACTGCCAGATTGATACAAGAATGTGTGTGAAAAGGATTGTACTACTTGGGTAGTCAAATCACACACACACACACACACACACACACACACACAGAGTGTTCAAATGGATCCTTGGACCACCTCAAATAACACTGAAGTGAACAGTAGTTGGTGATTACATCATGGTGATATTATATTACAAAAATCTGTATTTTAAATATTTTCTTTAACTAGGACAATTAGTTATAAAAATTTGTATTTCCCTAATCAGCATCATCTAGATCTGGGGTCAGAAAACTTTTAATGTAAAAGGCCAGATAGTAAATGTTTTTGGCTTTCTGAGCCTTGCGGTCTCTGTCACAACTGCTCAACTTCAAGCCATTGCAACATGAATGTAGCTGCAGATAACAGGTAAATGAATGAGCATGGCTGTGTTCCAATAAGACACAGTGAGACTGATTTGGCCTGTGGGCCATAGTTTGTCCACCACTGATCTAGACAACATAAAAGTTGAAAGGAGGAAAAATATAGTTTCAACTTTAGGAGATGGGGAAGTGTTTCGTTGAAGAGGTAGCATTTGGGACAAGCTTGAAGGCTGGGAGGATTTTGGTGAGCTGAGATTGTGATTTCTGCTGGAAGGAGTATGCAGAGTTTAAGAAGTAGAATTGTTATGAGCACCAAGCGTTCTATCATGGTAACTCTAGATGTACAAATATAGATTTGCTCATTTTTGACAGTGTTCAGTGCTAGGATGAGGAATTTGAACCTAATTTGATGAGAAATGGCAAACTGTTAAATATTTTATATTTCAGAGAGATTTTATAGAAACCACACCTGAAGATAGTCAATCTAGGAATGGTGTGCAGAATACCTTAGAGAAGTGAAGGACTGTGAACAATGGGACAGATTAGAAGACTATCATAATAGCTTACAAAGGAGATAATGAAGGCCCTGCTTATTGGGGCAAGATGATTTGGAAATAAGGGCTGTTAAAGTGAATTGTAACATTTTAATGATTAACAACCAGGAACTTAAATTATTCCCAAGCGTTAGTCCCACCATATGCAGCAGTCCCTTTAACTGTCTGCTTGGTTCCTGTTTCTAGAAAATTGTTCAATAAAACATCTGTCTTCCTTGAACCCTGTCTTCTGGCTAAGTCATTTCCTGGAGACAAAAACCTTGCCTAGATTCCTGAGGCCCAATGCTTCCAGACCTTGCTATCTTGTAATAGTTGCTTCTGTGAACTTTCAAGTAGTAGAGTCAGCTCCCCTGACATTAGTTTGTAACTCCCTACCTGGATCCTACTGCATCTCAGGCCTTGTAGCTTTTTGCCCCAACTCTCACTAGAGAAATTCATATTTTGGGGGCAGCATTGTAATGACCCATCATATTGATTCATAACTATTAAGCCTGTGGTTGGGCAAATTCTCCCTGCAGCTATTGTGTCCTACTGTGTCAAATAAATGCCATGTCCCATTTCTGCTTACTCTTTTCTCCTCTAAACCATACCACAGACCTGAATCCTGAGATATGCCATCCTTTAGCTCTTTTTATAAAACTGTGGAGTAAGAATTATAGATATTTGATATATTCCTGCATATATGTATACTAAATAAAGTGTGTGACTTGTCTGTTAAAGACTATTACATACAATTAGAAATTATATTTAAAGTAGTTTACAGGTGATACTGCCTAGTCACTGACCCATCAAACCAGTTGCCAGACATAAATAACTGCTTGCCTACATGCTAGAAATATCAGCCTTGTCTGTGACAAATAAATAAATCTTTACAAAAAATACTAGAGATAAGAGATGAAACTATGAAATGTCTAGAAGAAAACATAGGAGATAATCTCTGTGACCTTGGGGCAGGCCAAGACTTCTTTTGATACCAAAAGGATGAACAGTATAATAAAGTATTAATAAATTAAATTTCATCCACATAAACTCTTTTGTTCTTCAGAAGATATCATTAAGGCAATGAAAAACTAAGCCACAGACTTGGAAAAAGTATGTGCAAATTATATATCAGATAAAAGACTTTTATCTAGAACCTAGAAAATGTATGCAGCTCAATAATAAGAAAACCCAATATGAAAACAGGTAAAATATTCAAATAGACACTTCGCCAGTGAAGATTTACAAATGGCCAATAAGCACATGAAAAGATATTCAACATCATTAGTCATTAGGAAAATGCAAATTAAAATCATATTGAAATATCACATCACACCCACTAGAATGGCTAAAATCCAAAAGAATGACAGTACTAAATATTAGCATATAAGTAGAGGAGCTAATGCCCTCACACGTTGCTGGTGCAAATGTAAATCAGTATAGCCACTTTGAAATGTACATTTATTATAAAACCCAGCAGCTCCACACCTAGATATCCACTCAAGATAAATGGAAACATGTTCATACAAACACTTGCACTTAATTGTTCAGACTAAACTTATTCAGAGCAGCCACGAACTGGAGACTCTTTGTACTTTCATTAACTAGTGAGTGGATAAATAAAATATAGTATAGGTATACAATAGAATGATGCTCCATAAAAACAAATAAACTGCTGATACATATCATAACATAAATGAATCTCCGAGGAGATTATGCTGAGTGAAAGAATCCAGTCACAAAAGACTATATATTATATAATTCTGTTTATATGAAATTTTCAGAAAAGACAAAACTAGAATGACAGAGACCAGATCAATGGGTGCCTTGGGCCCAGGGGTAGGAGCAAAGATTGGCTACAAATGGGTATGAGGAAACTTTCTAGAGTGACGGAAGGGTTCTAAAATTGGGTTGTGGTGATAGCTGTGCAAATGTATAAATTTACTAAAACTCATTGAACTGAACACTTAAAATGGTGAATTTTGGGCTTCCCTGGTGGCGCAGTGGTTGAGAGTCCGCCTGCCGATGCAGGGGACACGGAGTCGTACCCCGGTCTGGGAGGATCCCACATGCCACAGAGCGGCTGGGCCCGTGAGCCATGGCCTCTGGGCCCGTGCGTCCGGAGCCTGTGCTCCGTAATGGGAGAGGCCACAACAGTGAGAGGCCTGCGTACCACAAAAAAAAAAAAAAAAAAGTGAATTTTATTGTATGTAAATCACACCTCAGAAATGCTGTCCAAAAACTATAGAATATTGTTATAGGAGGATATATTTTAGTTTAAAAAGATAATTTTTTTTTTTTTTTTTTTTTTTTTGCGGTACGCGGGCCTCTCACTGTTGTGGCCTCTCCCGTTGCGGAACACAGGCTCCGGACGTGCAGGCTCAGCAGCCATGGCTCACGGGCCCAGCCGCTCCGCGGCACGTGGGATCTTCCCGGACCGGGGCACGAACCCGTGTCCCCTGCATCGGCAGGCGGACTCTCAACCACTGCGCCACCAGGGAAGCCCCTAAAAAGATAATTTTTGTATAAAAATAAAATCATTGATAAAATTTCATTACAAAGATTTTTAGAATGTCTCAGATATAAAATAGTGCACATAAGTGCATTATAAGAGAATTAGTGCATATAAGTAAAACATGTTTTTTGTAGGCATGCATATTGCAAAATTGTATGATACTGTTTACGACCAACAAAATGGAACTTTTTATAGTGAAACTATATTCATAGTTTTGAAGGGAAAAACAGCTCCGTGAAATAAAATATTGCTTGGGGAGTTCTTTCATACTGCTTGTCACCAAGCTTATAAGTTATAATTGCTCTGTGATAAAGGCATGTGCTTTTCCTTCTCTTATAAAAATTTTAATGAGAACTTGAAGTGAACTCTCACTGAACCTATTTTCATTCCAAAATCTAATGATTTTAATCTTATGATCCTCCTGAGACCCAGCACTGTAGTCGTGACAGCATGAATACTTCATAATTATTCCTCCTGTTTGTAGAAAACACCATGAGCATCCATCATTCCCTCTCTCCCTGCTGCCTCCAGGGAGCCACAGCCCCTAGCAAGGTCAGTAATTGCAGTTTGGGTTGACAGTTCCAGGCCAGCTGAAGCACACCCAGGTGGTAAAGACCAGCCACAATGGGTATTGACTGCCTTCCCTTCAGTTTCTATCCTCCTAGTTAGTTCAGCCTCAAAACTCTTCCTTAGCGATGTGATAGATGGGCTTGAATCATCTCACAGGAGATTCCCCAGAACAGAGAAAATGAATAGTTTCTTTACAGCCATGTGTATATGTGTCTGTTGGTATTTGGGACACAATTGATCTAACAGTCCTGGGGTAAATCAGAGGTCTTCCCCTTGAGTATAAAGAGAAGGTTGTGTTGGAGCTTGACATTTAATATTGAGTTTGGCATTTCACTTTGCTGTAGACGACCTGCATAAAATAAAATATTCAGCCATGTGGATTAAGATGGTGTTTTGGAAATAGATATGCTTCATTTTGGTAATGTTAAAAATTTTAACTACCACATTGGCCTGTGATTAAAAAAATAGATGTTTTAGAGGCAATTCAAATAATTAAAATTTGTTTTCTACTTTATTTTTAACAAATGCATAGAGAGGTTCACACAAGAAATACTAACGGAATGCCACAGGCTTTATGAAAAGAAACACATTATCAGTACAAAGAGTGATAAGCAACTAGTCTTCATAATGCATACAATATTGGTTGATATAGATTTAGGAAAAAAAAGTGAACTTTCTTGTGAAATATTGGTGAATTCCAAAAAAGAAAAGTGGCGGGGAGGGGGGCTGGTGGTAGTGGTGTGATGAATTGGGAGATTGGGATTGACATATATACACTAATATGTATAAAATAGATAACTAATAAGAACCTGCTGTATAAAAAATAAAATTAAATTAAAAAAAGAAATGCCTTTAAAAGTGATATATTTTAACTTTCTAACTTCTCACTTTGTGCTTTACTCATTTGAGTACACATGAAAGTGCTTGCAGAAGCAAACCCAATTAGGGACAGCCTATGGCTATCTAGATGCCTAGAGATCCTTCAGTATCTTTAGGTTTCAAATAGGTCAGGTATTTTGGTTTATTTTCTTTTTTCCTTTTTGTCCTCTGTTTTTCGGCTTACTTGGAGCTTTAAAAATGAATTTACTTGAGAATAACTTAACTACCCATTCTGGATGAAATTTTAACTGAATTTAATGAGAGGCTTAAATTAAATATTAATATAGTTATAGTCATGGCTCCAAAAGTGTTTGACTCATGTGAAGTCTGAGCAGGCTTGTGGTTGCTCTAATCAATATAATAAGGCCACAGTGCTATATAACTTCTAAGGCTAGTTTAGAAAAGGCCATTGGTTCTCTTGGGATGTGTACTCTGGGGGAAACTAGCTACCATGTATAAAACTACCCTGAGCCCACCATGCCGGGGAGGCCGCAGGTAGGCATTCAATTTGACAGCCCCAGCCGCCAACAGCCAGCATCAACTGCCAGTCCCGTGAGTGAGTCATCTTGGACACGCAGCCCAGTCTAGCCTTCGAATAACTGTAGCCCCACCTGGTATTTGACTGCAGTCCCATGAGAGGTTCTGAGTGAGAACTGCCCAGCCAATTTCTTCCCAAATCATTGTCCCACAAAATTTTGATAATTTAATATATCTGTAATGGTAAACTGCTTTTACTCTCTAATTTTGATATATTTTTAAAAATATTTATTTATGTATTTGGTTGCACCAGGTCTTAGTTGCGGCAGGTGGGCTCCTTAGTTGCGGCATGCAGGCTTCTTAGTTGCGGCATGCGAACTCCTAGTCGCGGCATGCACGTGGGATCTAATTCCCTGACCAGGGATCAAACCCAGGCCCCCTGCATTGGGAGCGCAGAGATTTAACCACTGCACCACCAGGGAAGTCCCCCATATTTTTTATATACTTGTTTTGGATATTCAATTCTTCATGCCTCATATTCAAATAATGATTGAATTTCTATTACAGACACATGTTCAACCATCTACCATGACACTTAAAATGTCAAAATCACACAGGGTCACCAAGTATCAAAATTCTGGCATATACCATTCACATGATATTCTATGTAAATGGTGCCCCCTTGAGTTGTGCACTGGGGTGTTACTGGGAAGATAAGACAAAGAAATGTTTTAGCACTAAGCATTATTTTACTGGTAATGTCTCAGGGATTGCTGCATAAGAGTGGCAAGGAATACTACTAAATTTTATATATTTTCAACTTTCTTTACATTATTCTGTTGTTGACAAAAGGGAAGAAAAATCTAGTTAGAATGTAAAAGTAACCAGGAATATGTTTTTAAATATATTTTTGAAATTTAGGAAATCAAAAGTTTATATTGCACTGTATGCAATAATTTGTAAATGCTTATTATGGTCTTCTAACACTTTTAGACACTTCACTGTGTCTCATGAGAATATGCCAGGTTGACTGACTAAATATAAAGGTTCCATCCTTGACTGTACATTGGAATCACCTGGGGATTTTAACAACCAGTTGATGTCTTGGTTCTGTCTCCAGGGAATCTGATTTAATGGGCCTGGGTACAGCCTGGACTTTGGGATTTTTAATAGTTGCCAGCCTCTTGTGGGCAGCCACAACTAAGAACCACTGATATAAGTTTCTTCTTTTAATTTAATAGCTCTCATTCTTGACTGCTTATTAGAATCATCTGTGGAGCTTCTAAAACTATCAGTGACTTGGTTGCATTTCCAAATATTCTGGTTTAATTGTTCTGGGGTCTGCTTTTTGGTACTTTTAAAAATGCTCCCTTTGTAGTATAGTCTAAAGTCCGGGAGCCTGATTTCCTCCAGCTCCGTTTTTCTTTCTCAAGATTGCTTTGGCTATTCGGGGTCTTTTGTGTTTCCATACAAATTGTGAAATTTTTTGTTCTAATTCTGTGAAAAATGCCAGTGGTAGTTTGATAGGGATTGCACTGAATCTGTAGAATGCTTTGGGTAGTCATTTTCACAATGTTGATTCTTCCAATCCAAGGACATGGTATATATCTCCATGTGTTTGTATCATCTTTAATTTCTTTCATCAGTGTCTTATAATTTTCTGCATACAGGTCTTTTGTCTCCTTAGGTAGGTTTATTCCTAGATATTTTATTCTTTTTGTTGCAATGGTAAATGGGAGTGTTTTCTTGATTTCACTTTCAGATTTTTCATCATTAGTGTATAGGAATGCCAGAGATTTCTGTGCATTAATTTTGTATCCTGCTACTTTGCCAAATTCATTGATTAGCTCTAGTAGTTTTCTGGTGGCATCTTTAGGATTCTCTATGTATAGTATCATGTCATCTGCAAACGGTGACAGCTTTACTACTTTTCCGATTTGGATTCCTTTTATTTCTTTTTCTTCTCTGATTGCTGTGGCTAAAACTTTCAAAACTATGTTGAATAATAGTGGTGAGAGTGGACATCCTTTTCTTGTTCCTGATCTTAGAGGAAATGGTTTCAGTTTTTCACCATTGAGAACAATGTTGGCTGTGGGTTTGTCATATATGACCTTTATTATGTTGAGGAAAGTTCCCTCTATGCCTACTTTCTGGAGGGTTTTTATCATAACTGGGTGTTGAATTTTGTCGAAAGCTTTTTCTGCATCTATTGAGATGATCATATGGTTTTTCTCCTTCAGTTTGTTAATATGGTGTATCACATTGATTGATTTGCATGTATCAAAGAATCCTTGCATTCCTGGGATAAACCCCACTTGATCATGGTGTATGATCCTTTTTTTTTTTTTTTTTTTTTTCTTTTTGCGGTATGCGGGCCTCTCACTGTTGTGGCCTCTCCCGTTGCGGAGCACAGGCTCCGGATGCGCAGGCCCAGCGGCCATGGCTCACGGGCCCAGCCGCTCCGCGGCATATGGGATCCTCCCAGACCGGGGCACGAACCCGTATCCCCTGCATCGGCAGGCGGACTCTCAACCACTGCGCCACCAGGGAGGCCCGGTGTATGATCCTTTTAATGTGCTGTTAGATTCTCTTTGCTAGTATTTTGCAAGAGGGAGGAGATATGGGGATATATGTACATGTATAGCTGATTCACTTTGTTATAAAGCAGAAACTAACACACCATTGTAAAGCAATTATACTCCAATAAAGATGTTTTTTAGAAAATGCTCTCTACATGATTATGATTTAACTTCTACCAATATGCTCATCCTGGGCTTGTAGATGAATGTTTTTCATCTGTACACATGTTTCTATACACATTTCTCAGCCACAGTTACCATATCATTAGTAATAGAGCACAGCTAAGATTGCCAGACTTTGCAAAGAAAAATACCTAGATGTTATGCCTGGATAAATTTAGATTTAAAGATAAACGATGAATACTCTTTTTAGTATAAGTATATCTAATGCAATATTTGGGACATACTTATAACAAAATAATATCCTTTTTTAAAAATCTAGAATCCAAATTTAGCTGTGCACCTGTATTTTATTTGACAACCCTAGACACAGATTTTAGGCAAGAAACAGAACCAGACCCAAACAATTCATTAGGTGAAGTCTGACCCCATTGGAATTCAATTCATTCTCAAGGACAGAGTTAAAATACTCTCATTGTCCCCTAACTGCCACTGAGTAACCATTCTCTCCCCTAATACTATTTCTATTTGTCTTCATCTGTAGCCTATTATTTATTGAACAAAAACAATGGACAGATGTAGGAGAAAAAGAGGAAAGAACTAAAACCTCCTCTGCCATAAGTGTTAAGTCTATTGGCAGCAGAAAATGGATAAGGTGAAATGGTGAGAATGAACCTTATGACTGAACCTAAAAACAGACAAATGAACAAAAAAACCTTGTGAGTTTCAGTTGCTAGTACTTAGACAACTTCTCAAATACTTGAGAGAAAATGACTAGTGCTGAAGTTAAGGTACCTGGCAGAACTTCATAGCCTTAGAAGCCATTGTGAAACTCAGAGATTCTCTGTCCCATTTATAATGACAGCATTTCCCTCAGAGTTACACAGTAGTTGCTGGCCAATATCATCTCACATTTGGCAAGGGCTTGCATTTCCCATGCTCACTTTATCATTTGTTCTTCTCAACAAGGCTGCAAAGTAGGCAGGGAAGTTATTATGACATCCACTCTATAAATAAGGAGAATAAACTCAGATTGCCTTGTCCTAGAGCAGTATTACTCAAAGTGTGGTCCCCAGACTAGCAGCCTCAGCATCACCTGAGAACCTGTTAGAGATGCAGATTCTCAGGTCTCACTCCAGACTTACTGACTCAGAAGCTCTGGGGTACGCCCAGCAATTTGTGTTTAACAAGCCCTCCAGGTGATTCTGTTGCACATTCCAGCTTGAGAACCTCTGCCCTCGAGGATATGGTTAATAAGTGAGCTAGTAAGAAACAGAGAAGAATTTCAATCCAGATCTTTTGAGGACATTGGTAGTGGGATTTGCATCACTTTACATGGTCTCCAAATACAAAACTAAATTAAAAATGAAAAAGAAAAAGAAATACATGAATTTAAGGAGGACTGGATCTAAACCTAAACATTTAAAAGCACATTTATTTAGTTATGTCCAAATTCATTAATTAATTTATAGAAAGATTCCTGAGAGCTTTTCATTTACTTCAGGGTAAAGTTCAAATTTCACCTGAATAAAATATCCTTCAGGATTTGATATCTGCCTGCCCTTCCTGCATTGGCCAAGATCCTAACTTAAATATTGCTGTTAAAATATTTACTTGTTGAATTTCTAGTTTCTCTTTCCCCACTGGTTTTTAGACTCTGTGAGGTCAGCTATGGTTTCACACTACCTGGGCACATCAAAGTGTGCAGGAAATATTTCAAATGAATTAATAAACACTAGAATGAAAGAATGAATCCCACATGTGGGGGTCTTCCATTGGCAAGACTTGCCTTACTGGAAGTGACCTATGCCTAGAAAAGTCCATTGCTTTGCCACCATGCAAATGCTCATCTCTGTTTGGCAGGATCTCAGCCAATGGGAAGAAAAATGGTTGACTGCATGAATTTACCCAAAGGGACATAACGTTAGTGTATTATTTCTCTACAAGTATCTAAGAGGGAATTATTACACTGTTTATAAGAGGGAGAAGCTGGAAATAAGTGTTGAACACTTTTGTAATATGATAATATTTTTATGATATATTAAGTGAAAATACATTCTGCATAAAGGTGTTTAAAAAGTAGTCTCCTCACTTATAAAATGGGAGCAATGGGCCTCCCTGGTGGCGCAGCGGTTGAGAGTCCGCCTGCCGATGCAGGGGATGCGGGTTCGTGCCCCGGTCCGGGAGGATCCCATATGCCGCGGAGCGGCTGGGCCCGTGAGCCATGGCTGCTGAGCCTGCGCGTCTGGAGCCTGTGCTCCACAACGGGAGAGGCCACAGCAGTGAGAGGCCTGCGTACTGCAAAAAAAAAAAAAAAAAAAAAAAAAAAAAGGGAGCAATAATAAGTCAACATATCTCATGGGGTTGTCATGACAATTAAGTGAGCTTTCTTTTTAAAAGCCCAACCCGTGGCACAGTCAGAAATACTTACGATTATTAATTTTGTTGTTAACATCATTGTCGTATTTGGATGGAGAAATTACAGGCAGTCTTCTTAGACTGTTTTTTTCCTAAATTATGGCACTTTAACCAAAAATATGTGTTGAGTTTGTTGTCAGATACAGATATTTTAAAAAGGAAAACTACTAGATTCAAAGAAAGGCCTAACCCTAGGAAAATTTTTAAGTAGTCCATTTTGACTTGTCTTCTACTTCCTCACTTCTCAAAATTCCCAGGGTTGCCCTTGTTTACCTCATTCCTGATGTGCCTACTCAGCTGGCTGTGAACTAGTTCTTACTAAATCCTTTCCTGAGGATGAAGTTAGTTATCAGCTCTCTCAAGGATTTTTGTTTTCATAAGGATGCTCTAGGAAGAAAATGCCCCAAGCAGTTATATATTACCTGGAAGGTACCTTAGAGTTTAACTAGTTCATTCCTCTCATTGTTCACATGAAGCAGCTAAATGCTAAATTTGCAAGAGGTGAAATCTGTCTGTGCAATAAAATACTTGAAGTGCTTGGACTGGCACTCTAATGTCTTAACTCCTTAGCTTTCCATATGCAAAGAATAATTTTGAGCACAGTGCTTTATGAAGAATGTTTGAAATTTCATCAGTGAGACTGTCCATCCTGCTGTCTCTAGTTTGACTTGTCCATTAATATTAATGTAATTATTTTTTTACTAAATTTTCAAATTCTTATACTGAATAACTATTGTAAAGATGGAATTTTGTGTTTATGAGAGAAGTAATTTTTCAGGAAGCTGTTTTGCAACTAAGGGAAAATGTTGATTACTTTTCCTTCAAAGCAGGAAAAAGGAATATGCAAAAGTTTAAGGAAAAATGCAAGCTGATCACTTAGCCGAGTATCTACATTAATGTTTTTGGGTGGGTGAGATACTTCTGTAATTCTCAAATGTTAATTCATTCTTTATTCCACAAACAAAGGTATAACACTGATTACAGTATGTTTTAGGGAAAACATTTCTCGTAAGCATGAGGGCCATCTCTTTACTCTGCTGTCTTGGCTCATCACAGTGACCTTTCATTCATTTTCTCTTGTCTGCTTTGCAGACATTATGAAACCACTGTATGGTGTCTATTGAGCTAAAGTCAATTAATCACAGGGTGACTTTTAAAATCAAGATTAATAATAGGCTATTTCATAGCCAGACTACCTGATTAAGATGGGCACATTTGTGGCTCCCCTCAAGTTCAGGAATAATTTAGTCAAGTTCCAATATCTCAGATAACTTTTTCTCTTATATAATTTTCCTAACATGCACTGTTTGCACTATAATAGAGGATACTAAAGATGCTACCAGAAAACTACTAGAGCTAATCAATGAATTTGGTAAAGTAGCAGGATACAAAATTAATGCACAGAAATCTCCTGCACTCTTATACACTAATGATGAACAATCTGAAAGAGAAATTAAGGAAACACTCCCATTTACCACTGCAACAAAAGGAATAAAATACCTAGGAATAAACCTACCTAAGGAGACAAAAGACCTGTATGCAGAAAACTATAAGACACTGATGAAAGAAATTAAAGATGATACAAACACATGGAGAGATATACCATGTTCTTAGATTGGAAGAATCAACATTGTGAAAATGACTCTACTACCCAAAGAAATCTACAGATTCAGTGCAATCCCTATCAAACTACCACTGGCATTTTTCACAGAATTAGAACAAAAAATTTCACAATTTGTATGGAAACACAAAAGACCCCGAATAGCCAAAGCAATCTTGAGAAAGAAAAACGGAGCTGGAGGAATCAGGCTCCCTGACTTCAGGCTATACTACAAAGCTACAGTAATCAAGACAGTATGGTACTGGCACAACAACAGAAATATAGATCAATGGAACAGGATAGAAAGCCCAGAGATAAACCCACGCACCTGTGGTCACCTTATCTTTGATAAAGGAGGCAAGAATATACAATGGAGAAAAAACAGCCTCTTCAGTAAGTGGTGCTGGGAAAACTGGACAGCTACATGTAAAAGAATGAAATTAGAACACTGCATAATACCATACACAAAAATAAACTCAAAATGGATTATAGACCTGAATGTAAGGCCAGACACTATAAAACTCTCAGAGGATGGGCTTCCCTGGTGGCGCAGTGGTTGAGAGTCCGCCTGCCGATGCAGGGGACATGGGTTCGTGCCCCAGTCCTGGAAGATCCCACGTGCCGCGGAGCGGCTGGGCCCGTGAGCCATGGCCGCTGAGCCTGCACGTCCGGAACCTGTGCTCCGCAAAGGGGGAGGCCGCGACAGTGAGAGGCCTGCGTACCACAAAAAAAAAAAAAAAAAAAAAAAAACCTCTCAGAGGAAAACATAGGCAGAACACTCTATGACATAAATCACAGCCAGATCCTTTTTGACCCACCTCCTAGAGAAAGGGAAATAAAAACAAAAATAAACAAGTGGGACCTAATGAAACTTGAAAGCTTTTGCACAGCAAAGGAAACCATCAATAAGACGAAAAGACAGCCCTCAGAATGGGAGAAAATATTTGCAAACAAAGCAACTGACAAAGGATTAATTTCCAAAATATACAAGCAGCTCATGCAGCTCAACATCAAAAAAACAAACTACCCAATCCAAAAATGGGCAGAAGACCTAAATAGACATTTCTCCAAAGAAGACGTATAGATGGCCAATAGACACATGAAAGAATGCTCAACATCATTAATCATTAGAGAAATGCAAATCAAAACTACAGTGAGATATCATCTCACAACGGTGAGAATGGCCATCATCAAGAAATCTACAACAATAAATGCTGGAGAGGGTGTGGAGAAAAGGGAACCCTCTTGTACGGTTGGTGGGAATGTAAATTGATACAGCCACTATGGAGAACAGTATGGAGGTTCCTTAAAAAACTAAAAATAGAACTACCATACGACCCAGCAATCCCACTCCTGGGCATATACCCTGAGAAAACCATAATTCAAGAAGAGTCATGTACCACAATGTTCATTGCAGCTCTATTTACAATAGCCAGGACATGGAAGCAACCTAAGTGTCCATCAACAGGTGAATGGATAAAGAAGATGTGGCACATATATACAATGGAATATTACTCGGCCATAAAAAGAAATGAAATTGAGTTATTTGTAGTGAGGTGGGTGGACCTAGAGTCTGTCCTACAGAGTGAAGTAAATCAGAAAGAGAAAAAGAAATACTGTATGCTAACACATGTATATGGAATCTAAAAAAAAATGTTTCTGAAGAACCTAGGGGCAGGACAGGAATAAAGACACAGATGTAGAGAATGGAGTTGAGGACATGGGGAGGGGCAAGTGTAAGCTGGGATGAAGTGAGAGAGTGGCATGGACATATATACACTACGAAATGTAAAATAGATAGCTAGTGGGAAGCAGCTGCTTAGCACAGGGAGATCAGCTCAGTGCTCTGCGACCACCTAGAGGGGTGGTTTAGGGAGGGTGGGAGGGAGATGGAAGAGGGAGGGCATATGGGGATATATGTGTAGGTATAGCTGATTCAATTTGTTATACACCAGAGACTAACACAACATTGTAAAGCAATTATACTCCAATAAAGATGTTAAAAAAATTTTTTTCCTAACATGAACTGCTCAGCTTAAATGGACTTTCTTAAGCTCTCATCAGGTGTTCCCAAACATGTTTTACAAAATCACTTCTCTTGGCTACTGGGTACCTCTAGATAGCAGCATCTTTATAAGCTATGCAGCACTGGCATCTCCCCAAGAAACGTGGGCGAGGAAGTAAAAAAATAAGAAAAAGTCTGGCTGAAAAGATAGCAGCATCTGTCATCAACATTGTGCACATCTCAGCCATGCCCTTGTGGTGGGAGAAAAGGGCTTCTCTTTTTCTCTCTTGTTTTGTGCCAAATTTTCTCTCCCTCTCTGCCTGAATCCAATAATGTCCTTGGTGGGAGGATCTTGTTTTATTAGTATATCTAAAGCATTTCATATTCATATTCTGCTTAACAATGTGATGCTACACCTTAGCAGTTTAGCAAAATGGCAAATCTGTTTTTTTAATAAGCCGTATAATGTGCTGCATCATCAATTTGATTTTGCTGGGTAAACTAAGAGAACCAGTCAGCACTGATGAATTTGAATTTTACAGGTCAATGCACCATCCACATTAAGGAAATCCAGGACACCCTCTGTACATGCATATTGTAGCTAGGGGCTGAATACATTTTGTACAACATTTCATTTGCTGTTATAAGGAAAAAATATGAAGCCTCATACAGCTCCCATAGAAATGTTTTAAATTTTATTGCTCCCTTTCTATTCCCCAGGTGGACCCTTTCCTAGCATCTCCACCCTAAACAGAACTGCCTCTGAAGTACCGATATATGTCTGAATGGCAATTTCCAAATCTCTCTAGGAAAACACAGTGCTAATCCTGACGTAATATAATTGAAGTACAAGGAGTCGTTATGGGGCCAAATATCTTCTGCTCTCTACTCTCTTGAGACCTTACGAGAACCCCATCCTGGTATCCTTGCCTTATTGAAGAGGGCTAGTTTATTTGATATTAATAGGAAGGTGTGTGCCATCTCACAGCTCTCTCAATTATGTGATTTTTAAAAATCTAGTGAAAACATGTGGGTAAATTTATTCTATAATGTTAATATAGTTAATGATATGGAGACCACAGAATGAAGAATATAAAGTTAATTTTCACTGCAAGAAAATGGTTGCCTCTTGAGCTCTTTGGGGGCAAATTTGTTGCCCTTGTTGCTGGATTTGAATTAATTTACCTCTCAATCCGCAGTACCATCCGAGTTTCACTGAAACATCTAAGAACATACTAGTTTGATGAGGTGCAATCTTCCCAATTACACGTTTGTCCTGTGGTCCCTCTATTTGGGAAGACATGCCCATATAGGAGTCTTTCCCACTGATAGTTTAGTCATCTGAAACAGAACACCTCTTGTTGTTGCACGTTAAGTTTCCAAGGTCTTAGTCAGAGTCCATATGCTGCTTTGAGTTCTACCTCAGTTACCCAGTAAAGGCTATTTATTCCTGCCTTACCAGAGTGCTTCTTGGTGGTAAATCATATAGTGATGTAATAAAAAAAGAAAAATGGGAAAAACAGTTCTGATTCATATAACCTGTTTTTCCAACAATTATTTAACTGACAGGTGATACCTCAATACCATGTACCTGTCCGACCACCACCTAATGTCCCTCCTCTCCTTTATGGCCTCTGCTCCTTCATTCTTCTTATAAAAATTTTAAAATTGAGATATAATTCACATACCATTAGAGCTATCGTTTTAAAGTATACAATTTAGTGATTTTTAGTATATTTACAAAGTTGTGCAAATATCACCCCTAATTCCAGAATAGTTTGTCACCCCCAAAAGAAATCTTGTACCCAATAGCAGTCATTCCCACCCAGCCCCTGGCAACCACTAATCTTTCTGTTTCTGTGGATTTGCCTATTCTTAACATTTCATAAAAGTGGGATTATATAACATGTGGCTCTTAATGTCTGACTTCTTTCACTTAGCATAAAGCTTTCGTGGTTCATCCCTGTTGTAGCACATATCAGTACTTCCTTCCTTTTTATGGCTGAATACTATTCCATTGCATAGATAGATATCATTTCATTTATACATTTATCAATTGATAGAAATTTACATTGTTTCCATTTGGGGACTATTATGAATAATGCTGTATAATTAACCATCTTGATAGAGTTGTCTATATGCACTGTCTTCATCTCTTAATTTCATGTGCATTCCTCACCATGCTTCATTTGATTTTTGCTCCAAGCCCTCACCTGAAAACGCTTTCTCTGGTGTCACTAGTGATGGCTATGCCAGCTAATCTAAACCATTTTTTAGTATAGCTTGTCCCATCTTACAGCTGCAGTCGACACTGTAGACCATGTCCCTTCTTCCTTTGAGACGTGTGACATCACACTCTTACGGTTTTCCTACTATCAGCATGGTTGTTTCCTCTCTGTCTTCTTTGCAAACTCACCTTCTCTCCTTGGCCATTAAAGCAGGATTTGCTCAAGACTCAGACCATGGCCATCTTCTCTTCTCATTCAAAAGTCTCTTCCTAGGCAATGTGATCCCCACCTATGCCTTCAACAATCATCTATGAACTTTTGAGTACAAATTTATGCTTATAAGTTAGATTTCTGGGTTACATATCTATATGTTCACTGGTGTACTTGACTATTTTAAAGGTACCTTTATCTAGTCAAGGCTAGACTCTTTATCTTCCCTGCGCAAGAATCATCTTTTTTGTTTGTCTTTTTTTCTTTATTTTTTCTTTTTTTTTTTGCTTTATAACAAATTTAATCAGTTATACATATGTTCCCATATCCCCTCCCGTTTGCGTCTCCCTCCCACCCTCCCTATCCCACCCCTCCAGGCGGTCACAAAGCACCGAGCTGATCGCCCTGTTCTATGCGGCTGCTTCCCACTAGCTATCTACCTTACGTTTGGTAGTGTATATATGTCCATGCCGCTCTTTCACTTTGTCACAGCTTACCCTTCCCCCTCCCCATATCCTCAAGTCCATTCTCTAGTAGGTCTGTGTCTTTATTCCTGTCTTACCCCTATGTTCTTCATGACATTTTTTTTTCTTAAATTCCATATATATGTGTCAGCATACAGTATTTGTCTTTCTCTTTCTGACTTACTTCACTCTGTATGACAGACTCTAGGTCCATCCACCTCATTGCAAATAGCTCAATTTCGTTTCTTTTTATGGCTGAGTAATATTCCATTGTATATATGTTTGGTTTTTTTTTGTTTTAATTTTCTTAGTAGAATGACTTTCATTACTCACCCAGCTTAGCAAGGCATAAAATAAAGAATCTTCCTGAAGGATCATGGTGAAGTAGTTAACAGCTCTGGAGACTGGCTGTCTGGACTTAGATTCAAGGTCTACACATACTCCCTCTGTGAACTTGGTTGGAGAAGTCACAACCTTCCTGTGCCTATTGTCTCATTAATAAGATGAGTAATCCTCAGAGTTGTCGAGATGATTATGAGTTTAAATACAGTAAAGATTTTAGAATCATGCCTGACACAAAACAAGAACTTTAAATGTTCGCTGTTCTCCCTCTGCCTCATCTTGCATTTCTAATACTTGCTTTCCTAAGTTGTTCTCAAATTCCTCAACTTGCCTCCAATCCTACCACCTTGAAACAAACTCCTGTCATGACTCACTTAGATTCATTGGTGTCCTCCAAACTGCTTACCACACTTTGGCTAAAATCATCTTTTTAAAATACAGATATGACCAGGGACTTCCCTGGCAGTCCAGTGGTTAAGACTTTGCCTTCCAGCGCAGGGGATGCAGGTTCAATTTCTGGTCGGGGAGCTAAGTTCCCACATGCCTCTCAGCCAAAACAACAAAACTTAAAACAGAAGCAATATTGTAACAAATTCAGTAAAGACCTAAAAACAATAAAATAAAATACAGATATGAGGGCTTCCCTGGTGGTGCAGTGGTTGAGAGTCCACCTGCCGATGCAGGAGACATGGGTTCGTGCCCTGGTCCGGGAAGATCCCACATGCCGCAGAGCGGCTGGGCCCGTGAGCCATGGCCACTGAGCCTGCGCGTCCGGAGCCTGTGCTCCGCAACGGGAGAGGCCACGACAGTGAGAGGCCTGCGTACCGCAAAAAAAAAAAAAAAAAATACAGATTTGACCATATTAAAAACACTCTAAGAGATGAGGAGACATACACAAATGCATGTGCATGAACATACACAAACACACACACACACACACACACGACTTCCCACTGTTTAAATATAAAGACCAACTACAGCCTGGCCTGGTGTATTCATTTCCTAGGGATGCAAAATACCACAAACTAGGTGGCTTAAGCAACAGAAACATTTGCTCACAGTTCTGGAAGCCACAGGTCTGAGATCAAGGTGTTAGTAGATTGGTTCCTTCTGAGGGCTGCAAGGGAAGGATCTGTTATAGGCCTCTCTCCTTAGCTCACAGAGGGCTAATTTCTTGCTATATTTCTTCACATCATCTTCCTTCTATGCATATCTCTGTGTCAAAATTTTCCCTTTGGATAAGGACACTAGTCACATTGGATTAGGGGTTCACCCTACTCCAGTATAATCTCATCTGCAATGATCTTATTTACAAATAAGGACACATTCAGAGGTACTGGAGGTTAGGACTTCAGTGTATTAATTTGAGACTGGAGGGGCACAAATCAACCCATAACATCTGGTCAGTCCCCCATCTACCTCACTAACCACAAAAATACTTCATGCTTTCTCAGCCTCTCTCCTTGTCACCCATACAGTAGCCTCATTTAAATGGGCCACAATATTCCCACCTTTCTAGAACACTTTCTGGAAGATGTTTCCTTGATCTGAAACATTCCTCATTTCATCTTCCCCATCCCCAAGCCATTTTGTCTGGCTTATTCCTGTTCATCATTCAGATTTCAAGTCAAGATCACTTACTCAATGAACAATTCTCTCATCGCCTAGGCTGGGTCACATGGATTATGAATCTATCAAAGAATGCAATCCCTAAAGCATCTATGTTGATTTTTAATTGTACATTAGTTTCGTGTCTTTTTTTTCCAGTAATGCCTATTTCACCCTGAATAGTTTGTCTTACCCTTTGTACTGTATGTCCTTTTAAGCATACAGTGGGAACTGAATCAGTATTTCTTAAATCCAAATATTACTAAAGTATTGTTACTTTGACAAATCAAGGTCCTTAGTATTTATTACCCACAGTTACTTTTTTCCTGCTTCTTTTTTTTTTTAGTTTCTGCTTTATAACAAAGTGAATCAGTTATACATATACATCTGTTCCCATATCCCTTCCCTCTTGCGTCTCCCTCCCTTCCACCCTCCCTGTCCCACGCCTCCAGGCGGTCACAAAGCACCAAGCTTTCACAGCTCATTCCCTCTAATAACATTGCATACACCTTGAAATCCTTTCACTTGACTACATCTTTTGCTTGAGGGAAGATTTGAGAAAGGACACATTTTTCATCAAATGATCTATTCCCAACACAGAGAAGTTGATTGAAAGGTTCCTCTTTGTTAGATATTCATAATATCTGATTATTATGTTAAAGATGATAACAGAATCAAGCCCATTGCTTCTATCCCCCAGAATCTTAAACACATGGTTAATTGCTAATATGTGTGTATTTGTGTATACATTTTTACTTTCTCAGAGATGTATACAATTCAGCCTCCCAAAATGCAATTGAATGTGAAATTTGTAACTGAAGCCAGAATACCAAAGTTGGAATTCCATCTCCTATACTACTCCAGCTGTGGATGAACTAATAATATTTACCTTGTGGCTTATTGTGAGGATTAAGCGAGTTAATACTTGTAACTATCATGTGGTAAGCACCAGATAAGTGTTACCTAGTAGTAGAAAGAGGAGAGGATTAGTAGGCGTAGGAGTAGTGATATTTGTAAAGAAGTGTCTCTCCAGCTAGAATGACATGTTTTACCCTTCTCTATGCCTCATGAGAAAGAGGTCTCTTTTGGTCACCTTTGCATCCTCAGGACTTGGCACAGGGTAGGTGCTCAGCTAAATATTTAGCTGTTTATGTTTATTGTACCAGTGGCTGTCTATACTGTACTGCAGGTCTGGAATAAACATTACACTTTAATTTGGGTGTTGATTTGTCATCAAGACAAATCTTTTGAATATATGCCTACCTGAGGTAAGTATGCAGGATGTTAATTAGTACTCCAATACAGTTGATATATATTTTATAACTTGAGGTACTCCTACTCTTTAGCATCTATGTGTAAATTAAGATATAAAGATATGAGTAATTGTTTTAATGAAAATTTCACCTCTGCACTTCAGTGTGAATGCAATCAGGTTTGCTGTAGCCTTCTCCCTGTGAGCCTGTAGATAAGGCATGGAAAAAATTTTTTTACTATAATCCTCCTGCTGAAATATGATAGGAAAGCACCGATGAATTTAATATCATTAGTGTTCTCTCTGAACTGGAACTCTTTAAATCATAAAATATCACCTAATGTATTTTTTATTAAAATGTTGACATTATTTCAAAATGTGTGTTTTAGAGCAAGTTTTATACAAGTTCTTACAACATATGGATATATTCTTCATTTGGTCTTTCAATTAACATGATGATAAAGACAAAATGTTTATTTCTGCTATGGATGTGTCCTTTTCCTGCCACTAGTTGCATGTGGCCTGTAATAATTTATCATATATTCTGAAGTTTTGTTTTACATAAGTAGTTTCTTTTAAGTTTTTCCTTCAGTATACATCTGATGATGGACACCTACAGATCATAGATTTTTCTTTTGGAAACTTAGCATGACTATATTTTAGTTTCATTAGAATGAAAGAGCATTAAAAGATGGATATAAAAATGATTTTTTTAGAGTTTCTCGACTCAAAAACTGAAGCCCTTTAGGGCTCATAAGGGCAACTTTGTCTTACATAAAGTAGCAGCCAAGATAAAGTAGAACGTAAAACCAGACACTAAGGTCATCACCTGATCTGGATGGATTAGCTGTCTATCTGACTGAAGGTCAGAGACTAAACAAGATTTCTCAAGGCACCCACAAGTTCTGTGATTCTATGATTTTTTGGCTGTTGAGCATAACAGCATACAAGAGGACCATGTTGTGGGAAATCACATAGAAGGAAAAGTTAGCTCACACCAAAGGCAAAAGCAACATATGGATCCAAAGTTTCAATAGTTAGTGGTAATAGCTAAGGATATATTGTGAATAGCATCACCCCATCTTTGCTAAGGTAATCCTATGCATTTTTCTCTCTGTATTTCTATCATAAATGAGTGCTGCTATTAACACACTTACCATGTTACATTATTGTCATGTGTTTACATGAGTTTATTGTATGTTAAGTCTTGTTCATCTGTTCTCTGCAGGGCCTAGCAGAGTATCTGGTACCATACATATCAATACTCGTTAGATTAATGAACTAATAAATTAAAAGTGTCTTACCACATTACTAACAAACAACAAGCCCAGAATGATCATTTTATTCAAAGCATTTGATGTCTTAATATTAACTGATTTTTACAGTCCATTGTAAGTTCTGAGAGGTCAAGGGCTGTATTAAACCACATCTCTGAAATTAACACTGTACCTGAACATAGCAGGCACTCAGAAACACTTGTTGAATAAACAAACTAATTATTACAGTAATAGCTTTCATTTATATAGCACCTATGTGCCACACAATGTTCTAGGCACTTTAAATATACTGACTCATTTAATTTTTTACCTACGCTTTTAACTAATACACAGGATGGACTCTACATGATATAGATCTGCTGTACTTTCACTGATTATATGATTCATTTATAAAATGGAGAAAAAAGGACTGATCTCCTAAGACGTATTGTGAAGATTAGGTGAAGCAATGCTTGAAGCATACTTGGCCTAGTGTCTGGCATAGAAGTGCTTAAGATATTTTTTCTATTATAACTATTATTGCTATGATTATCATCTCTTCCAACAGTGGGCATAAATCAGGTTGTATAATTCAGAGGGCCAGAATAGAGAAAGCTAATGCAGTCTGTGTAATCAGCTGCATGTTATGTGTACATTTCTGCCCCTCATTTCTTTTCTTTTTTTTTTTTTTTGCCGTATGCAGGCCTCTCACTGTTGTGGCCTCTCCTGTTGCAGAGCACAGGCTCTGGATGCGCAGGCTTAGCGGCCATGGCTCACGGGCCCAGCCGCTCTGCGGCATGTGGGATCTTCCTGGACCGGGGCACGAACCCTTGTCCCCTGCATCGGCAGGCGGACTCTCAACCACTGCGCCATCAGGGAAGCCCTCTGCCCCTCATTTCTGCACCCTCATAAATAAGCACCATCTTCCAAGATTTCCTATGTCAGATGGCACTTAACTAACCCTTGGTATATGTAGACACTGCAGATCTGACTAGACTGAAAACAGCAAAAATGGTAATAGCTAACACTTCTTTAGTGATTCTCTAGGCCTAAGACAGTATCTTCTGCCTGTACCTTTCACTCTCTGTCTGCCCTTCCCTGCATTATTTGCTTCATTTTACCAGTCATTTTATATATTTAAATTGTGAATTTGCTTATTCTCTGCTTCCTCCCCACCCCTCAAGGACTATAAGATCTAAGGACAGGAGATAATTTTTTCCCTCACTTAATGTATTCTCAGCATCAGCTCTTAATGTAGAGTATCTTTTAAATGAACAAAAGGATATGAGTATTCTTCATATTTATCACAAACGATGAATTCATTCATTCATTGCAAATGTTGAAAAATGTTTGAGAGTAAAATTTCACAACCTTCTCAAAGGATTATATGGCCTATGACAATTTAAAATGCATATAACCTTTGATCCAATTTTTCCACTTCTAAATTCCAAAGAAAATAAAATACACAGAGGGTGGAAGATGCATGTTAGCCATTACAGTGTTGTATTCAGTGGGTAAAATTGTCAACAATCTAGATTACATTTAAAGAATAAACACAGATGAATGGATAAAGAAGATGTGGCACATATATACAATGGAATATTACTCAGCCATATAAAGAAAGGAAATTGAGTTATTTGTAGTGTGATGGATGGACCTAGAGTCTCTCATACAGAGTGAAGTAAGTCAGAAAGAGAAAAACAAATACCGCATGCTAACACATATATATGGAATCTAAAAAAAAAAAGGTTCTGAAGAACCTAGGGGCAGGACAGGAATAAAGACACAGATGTAGAGAATGGACTTGAGGACACAGGGAGGGAGAAGGGTAAGCTGGGACGAAGTGAGAGAGTGGCATGGACATATATACTCTACCAAATGTAAAATAGCTAGCTAGTGGGAAGCAGCCACATAGCACAGGGAGATCAGCTCAGTGCTTTGTGACCACCTAGAGGGGTGGGAGGGAGACGCAAGAGGGAAGAGATATGGGGATATATGTATATGTATAGCAGATTCACTTTGTTATAAAGCAGAAACTAACACACCATTGTAAAGCAATTATACTCTGATAAAATGTTAAAAAAATAAATGGTCATTTATTCTACAGAATATTATACATCAGTATTTAAAAGAATGGGGCTGTGTACTGTTAGCAAAAAGATTCCTATGATGGGTTTTTTTTTTTTTTGGTTAAAAAAGTAAGCTGAAAAAATAACGTGTATAGAATAATTTCCCCCCATAGGCTCATATTTTACCCTCTTCCCCTATTTTCACTTTTACCATGTTATTTTCCTCACGTCTAGTTTCAGGCACTCGTAGGTGCCCACCATTGTCCGTTCATCCTAACTCTCTACACTAATGACAGCCCCATTTCTCTTTCAGTTCTTAAGCTAGTTTTATTATCTGTTCTATAGGTTCTATCTGACTCACCTCTTACCTCCATTTAGTTTAGCTTCAAGCCAACCACTTCGCAGAAATCAATCTCTCTTTGCCCTCCCACTCTTTCTTGATCACTAACAAATGTTCAGTGACCTCTCCTTGTCCAAATTCAATTGCTTCATTCTGTCCCATTTCTTTCTGACCTTGAAACTCCATTTAGTACTGTGGGTTCCAATCTTTATTTTTTAGGGAGTAATAAATTAGTTTGCTGAACTGACAGTTTACTTATTATATGTATACATGCATGCCTATGTATGGATACATATATATATACATAAATATTGTATATTACAATATACAATATGTTTATTACAAATAAAATATGTGGACCTATAATATCATTTATGACCAAAAGAATGTGTCAATCTAGCCTGGTCTACTCCTATTCTTTTAATATTCTTGTATGCCTGTTCTCATGAAAAGGAATAAAATCGTTTGAAAAGAAAGATAAAATTCAGCTTATTATAGCACTGAACTTAATATTTGTGTTGGCACTTTTGCCTTTGATGGACATAATTTCTACCATAATAATATGCATAATTAAAATTTCAGCCTTTGAAGAACTACTTATTTGGGGGGAGGAAGGTGGAATGTTTTAATAAAGGTAACCCATATTTTATGTGTATAATAGTAAACACAAAGAAGTAAATTTTAAAAAATAAGTTGCAGTCTCATCATTTTGCTGCCATACCGGTTAACAGTTTGATGTATATTGTCTTCCGTCTTTCCTTCTTTCCTCTAACGGAATTTTAATATTTTACTACTTGATTTTTTTAACAGTACATAATAGCTAATGTTATTAACATAAGAGTTTGCTATTAAATATACTTCTATACTATCATTTTATGACTGAACGAAAATACCATTTTTTATCTTAAATTGTTTTACTTGTTCCAGTAGCTTTCTTAGTTATATTTTCTTTATTGCAAAAGCAAATGTTAATAGCATCTGTCCTCAAAACAAATTATACTTAGTGACTCTATTTTATACATGATCCACTTTCAAATTTTGCTGATGTTGAATTTTTAGATATTTGGTGAACATAACAAAATATTCAGGAATCAGCCAATAATGTAACTCTTTTTTTACATTCTCTGCTTCATTTGGCTAAAGTAAATACATCTTTAGCAGCTAGTTAAAATGACAGTCATTTGTTAATTAACGGTAACCTTTGAAGTTAAGTATATAAGATCTTTTGACAAATGGGATGCATATGCCAAAGCTTTTGCACTAATTGCATCAGCATGATAAGTTTAGTCACTACACTTCTTTCAAAAATCATTCATATAGGCCAACAAACCTTCAGTCATTTAAAAAAAAAGCAGTAACATAATACACTAAGTCCCCTACATACGAACCTTCAAGTTGTGAACTTTCAAAGATGTGAACACGCGTTCCATCATGTCAGGGGTGAGTGAAATTGCAGCTTGCCCTCCGTCTCTTATTGCTGACGATCCTTCAGCTCTACCGTCTCCCACCTCCTCTCCCTCCTCCAGTCAGTAACTCTTCTTGCCTGTTCACTTGATGCCAGCCCCTGTATGCCAGCTGTCATACTGTACTACTGTACTTTTCAAGGTACTGTGCTGTAAGATTTAAAAGGTTTTCTTTATTTTTTGTGTTTATTTGTTTTTTATGTACAATTTGTGTGAAAAGTATTATAAACCTATTACAGTACAGTACTATATAGCTGATTGTGTTAGTTGGGTACCTAGGCTAACTTTGGTGGACTTACGAACAAATTGGACTTACGAATGTGCTCATGGAACGGAATTCATTTGTATGTAGGGGATTTACTGTAATAGTCCAAGGCACTAGCCAGCCATGCATCCCTTGTAACTGAGAGGGTGTTCCAAGGATTTTGGCAGAGACACACATTTGAAAACCGAAGCACTAAAGACATTCTAAGCTCAGAGAGCCAATGGCAGTTGCCTCCTTAGCTGAAATAGAGGTGTCATTCTGGAGAGTCTGCCCTAGGCCTTATAAACTCTGCACAGCCAGCTTCCAGGAGGAAGATTGGGAGAGATTTGGGGGCCTTTGGGGAGATGTAATGGTTATAAAGAGGGGCCATTCCATCCCCATCCCACTATTCATGTGGGAAAGTAAGCAGTGCTTTCTAGGCAAAGCAGTTAATTGACCGGCTAGCTCCTGCTTCCTGCTTCCTGGAAGTCAACCATCATTTAAGAAGGGCAACTGCCCTAGTGTGAGAAGCCCCACCCACATGGTGAGTTCCTGGAAGATGAGACACCGTGGGGGGAGAGAGAGGGACCAAGGAACACCTAGGCAACAGGCATGTATGTGAAGAGGCCACCTTAGAGGGAATCCTTCCCGCCAGCTGCTCCAGCTGATACCACATATCAGAGAGGAACCACCCAACTGAGCGCTTCCTGAATTCCAAACCCACAAAATCGTGGGCAAAATAAAATGAGATTTTTTAAGTCAGTAAACCTTGGATTGAGTTTTCACATGAGAATAGATAATGAATCAAACCATACTTGTGAATTATTGTATCATGTCCTCTAATATTGTCAGGCACATTGAGTCAAGAAAGCCTTGAGCTTCTGGGACACAGGGATTACTAAGAGAAGGAGGAGGAAGGGGTAGATATGTTTACACGTATAGACTTCTTCTTTTGAAAAATTTAAACAGGAACTTGTCTAACATTTATATTTTTAAAACTTTAAAAAACAATTTTTCCCCATTATGAAAATAATATGTGATCAATATGGAAAAACTAGAAATAAAGATAAACAAAACTTAAAACAAAAATTAGTTTTAAATTACCACCCATGTTCCTTGCACTCATTACTTACCACTGTTAATGAAGATTATAACCTTTAAGGCATTTTTTTCAATATAGGTAACTATGTCTGATTATACTTATGTGATTAGCAGAGGCAATATCACATAATAATTGATAATAATTCCAAGGCTCTGGAACCAAACTGTTCAAGCCCCAGCATCCTCTCCTCTATCACCCCTTACTGGCTTTGTGACCTTGGCCGAATTTCTTAACCTTTCTGTGCCCTATTACACATATAGGTATGATACTGGTATCTACCAGTCACAAGGTTGTTATGAGGATATTTCATCACTTAGACTTAAACTTTCTAAAGAACTTAGAATGTGCCTAGTATGTAGTATGTACAAAATTAGTGTTTGAAAGTACAATAATTATATTTGAAAAGAAAAACCAAATCATAGAGTATATAGCATTTTGAAACATGCTTCCTTTACTCAAGAATATAGAATAAGCATTACTCATTAGTAAATACATATTTGTGGCATCAGTTTTTAAAAGCTGCATAGAATTTTATCATATGGGTATAATTTAGTTCCCTATTTTCAGACATTTATATCATTCCACTTTTGCTTATAATACATTTTACCCCATTATGCAAGTCTTTAAACAAAGGTAGGTCAACTTGTATAATGAACCCTCATGTACCCGTCACCAGATACAATAATTACTGACACATGGCCATTCTTGTAATCCACTTTAAATACTCATTTAAAATCATCAATTCTGATAAAACTAAAATGATGGCTGTGTCTTAAAGTGTAGGAACCTCCATGTCTTAAGCAAATACTATTAGGTATTTGTGTTTACATTAGAAAGACATGCTTAGTATCCTCAGGATACTAGCTTTTATCTGATGCCAAACTTAAAATGGTCAGTTCCCCTTATTCATCTCCAGTGAACATCCTTCATTATATCTTGTTTCCTTTGATATATTGGAGAAGAAAATGGAATAATTTAAAAGACGCCAGTGGGATAAAACACTGTATTCCTAAATATAGTGACATTTTCAGAGCTATTTTAACCAGTGTAATTGAAATCCTCTTGTTCTCCACTGACATATTTTAGAAGCTCATATGTTTAGATTCTGAAATTTCATTCCAAAAATGATAGAAAGCCTCTTGAATTCAGTGGAGAGTTACTGAGCTGAATTATGATGGGCAAAGGCTTCAGTGAGCTTAGGGAAGTATGTATGCTCTTCCACATGGATTAATTTCACAATCTATCCTAGACAGAATGGTGTGTAGGTAGCCGGTGTGAAAAATATCATGTCATTGACTTCCATGTGCTACTACATTATGGTTGAAGCCATAAATTCTGAGATGCTATTTTCCAGGCAAATTTGTTTCTTTGGAGTTATAGTGGTATGTTCAGTAGCACACAGAAAGAAGTTAAAATTATGGGAGGGAAATAAGTTCCCCTAGTCATACTACTACTGTGAAGCTATAATAAATGGATATTAAAATAGAAATAACTGGTATTTGTTCTTATGACACATGATATAAGCATTTAATATTATTGTGAGTTTTAACAGTGAGTATTACATGAAACATTTATTAAAAGTATTTATTGAGCACCTATATTGTAATAGGCACTGTTCTAACTGAGGATAAAAAGACATATCTCTTTCCTCCTGGGTCTTGCTTTCTATAAAGAAAGACAGATACACAACAAAAAGGTGAACAAATAACCATATCAGTAAATCTGCTTTCTTACCCTAAAACCGTTTTAAAATTAGCCCTTGCAATTTATTCCCTATGGTTCTTGGGTCAGTGAATGCTCTTGCCAACTGCCACTGTAACCTTCCAGCATGATACAGTGTCTCTCTGATTCTGTTTCTTCATCTAAAAATACAAAAAGGGAAAACAATAACCTCTCTGTCAAAGAGGCCCATTTCTCTCCTGTGCCATCCAGAGTACTGAATCAAGAGCTGCTTGACTGGGGAGAGGGGGCAGGAAGAGGCTGGGAAAGCAACAGATAAGATTCTTGGAGGGTGTTAAAGGGATGAGGATCCTACTAACTGTGTTGCAGACTACATCAGGAAGATTGCTTATGAACCACCAGAGACACCTTGCCCACAAATCCCCCCAACTGGATCATGGGCACCCCAGTAACTCTGTGTGCCTCACCCCCACATACACCCCAGCCTGTGGTCAGTTCTGTGTGTGCAGCAAGATGAAAAGCAGCAAGAACAAGCTGTAATAGACAGTTAATGAACATGAGTAGAAAGCTGGCCCAAACCTGTGAGCCAGTGAGAGACCACAGATTTGAGCTTTAGCACCATCTTTGGGAAAACAAAAAGAAGACTTGGCCTGGTGTGTTACAGGATCAAGAGAAGGCATATAAGATGAAGAATTCTGTCACAAGAGGGAGCAAGAAGCATGGAGCATATGTATCCATAGAAGGTCTGAGAAAGCCTCAGAATCACTAGCAGGGATGATGGGAAGATAGCAATGCAAAACTTCAAAAAACATGAAAAATCAAGGAAACATGACACTACCAAAGGATCACAATAATCTTCTAGTACCTGATCCCAAAGATTTGGAGATCTGGGATTTACCTGATAAAGAATTCAAAGTAGGATTTTAAGGAAACTCAGTGAGCTACAATAAAACACAGAAAGAAAATTTAACAAAATTAGGAAAACAATACATGAACAAAACGAGAAGTTTAACAAAGACATAAAAATAATTTTAAAAGAACCAAACAGAAATGCTGATGGATACAGTGAATGAAATTTAAAATGCAATAATGAGCATCAACAGCATAATGGATCAAGCAGAAGAAAGAATCTATGAGTTAAAGACAGGAACTTTGAAATTATCCAGTCAGAGGAAAACTAGGAAAAAGAATGAAAATGAATGACAGAAGCCTACACGATCTATAGAATATGATCAAAAGCAACAATTTATAAATTATTGGAGTTCCAGGAGGAGAAGAGAGGGAGAAGGGGGGCACAAAGCTTATGTAAAGGAGTAATGGCTGAGAACTTCCCAAATCTGGAGAGATTTGTATATCTAAGTTCATGAAGCTCATAGGTGACCAAACAGTTTCAAGTTAAAGATGTCCTCTCCAACACACACTATAATAGAAATGTCAAAAATCAAAGACAAAGAGAGAATTTTAAAAGTAGCAAGAGAAAAGAGCTTGTAACTTACATGGAAACCTCCATGAGGCAACCAGTGGATTTCTTATTAGAAACATTACAGGCCAGGAAAGGTTGGGATGATATATTCAAAGTGCCGAAGATAAAAAGAAAACTGCCAACCAAGAATACTCTATCCAGCAAAGTTATCCTTCAGAAATTAAGGCGAGATAAAGACTTTCCCAGACAAGAAGAAAGCTAAGAGGGTTCATCACCACCACACTTGCCTTACAAGAAATGCTGAAATGAAATGATGCTAATTAGTAAAATGAAAATGTGAAAATATGTAACACTGATAAACAAGGATATAATGAAATTTAGAATACTCTAACACTGTGATATGGTTGTGTATTAACCACTTAACTCTAGTAGAAAGGTTAAAGGACAACAGTATTAAAAATAACTATAGGGCTTCCCTGATGGCGCGGTGGTTGAACGTCCGCCTGCCGATGCAGGGGACACGGGTTCGTGCCCCGGTCCGGGAAGATCCCACATGCCGCAGAGCGGCTTGGCCCGTGAGTCATGGCTGCTGAGCCTGCGCGTCCGGAGCCTGTGTTCCGCAACGGGAGAGGCCCCAACAGTGAGAGGCCCGCATGCTGCAAAAAAAAAAAAAAAAAAAAAAAAAAAAAACTATAGCTACAATAGTATGTTAATGAATACACAATATAAAAAGAGGTAAATTGAGACATCAAAATCATGAAAGGGGGAGGAGAGTAAAAAGGTCATTTTTATATGCAATTGAAGGTAAGTTCTTAGCAACATAAAATATACTGCTATATCCATAAGGTATTTTATGTAAGCCTCATTGTAACCACAAAACTGCCATAGATTCACAAAAGATTAGGAGAAGGGAATCAAAGCATACTTCTACAGAAAATCACCAATTCACAAAGGAATGCAGTAAGGGAGCAAGAAAGGAACAAAGGAACTACAAAACAGACAGAAGACATCTAAAAGGATGGTATTAGTAAGTCCTTGCCTATCAATAATTACTCTAAATGTAATTGAATTAAATTATCTAATAAAAAGGCATAGAGTGGCTAGATGGAGAAACAAAGCCCAAATATATGCTGCCTGCAAGAGATTAACTTCTGCTTTAAGGACATACATAGGCTCAAGGTGAAAGGATGGAAAAAGATAATAATGATAAAGGGGTCAATTTATCCAGAAGATACAGCTATCAGAAATATATATGCACCCAAAATTAGAGTACCTAAATATATCAAGCAAATATGTACAAATCTGAAGGGAGAAATAGACTACCATGCAATAATATTGGGGGAACTTCAGTACCCCACTTTCAACAATGGTTAGATCATCCAGACAGAAAATCAATAGGAAATATTGGGCTTAGAACTATACTTTAGATGAAATGGACCTAACCAACAAATATAGAACATCCATCAAACAGCAGCAGAATGCGCTTTTTTCTCAAGTACACAGGGAACATTCTCCAGGATAGATCACATCATAGGTCCTAAGACAAGTCTTAGCAAATTTAAGAAGACTAAAATCATACCAGGTATCTTTTCCAACCATGTTGGTGTGAAACTGGAAATAATTAACAGGGGGGAAGCTGGAAAATGCACAGATATGCAGATATTAAACAGCACTCTCCTGAACAACCATTGGGTCAAAGAAGAAATCAAAAGTGACATTTGAAAATATCTTGAAACAATTAGTCATAAATCAAAGAGATAACTGCACTCCCATGTTCATTGCAGCATTATTCATAGTAGCCAAGATATGGAAACAACCTAAAATTTCATCTACAGATTCGTGGATAAATAAGATGTGTGGGGTGTGTGTGTGTGTAGAATTATTATTCACCCATGAGAAAGAAGGAAATTCTGCCATTTGCAACAACATGGATGGATCTCGAGGGCATTATGCAAAGTAAAATAAGTCAGACAGAGAAAGACAAATACTATCTGATATCACTTTTATGTAGAATCTAAAAAAGCATAATTTGTAGAAACAGTAGAATGGTGGTTTCCAGGGGTTGGAGAGTGGAGGGGATTGGGAGATGTTGGTCAAGGGGTACAAACGTCTAGTTATAAAATGAATATATTCTGGGAATCTAATGTACAGTATGGTGATTGTAGTTAACAATACTGTATTATATACTTGAACGTTGCTAAGAGAGTAGGTCTTAAATGTTCTCACCACACATACAATATCAATTATGTGAGGTGATGGAGGTGTTAACTAACCTTATTTTGGTCATCATTTTGCAATATGTAAGTGCATAAAATCAACATATTGTACACCTTAAGCTTACACAATGTTATATGTCAATTATATCTCAGTAAAACTGGGGAAAAAAGAAGAGCAAAGGATGTCCTTGTACAAATTAGAGAAAAGAACTCCTTCTTCTGGGTAGATGAATTTCACTGTGTGGGATATAGCTGGATTTCCGCCCCCATAACCCTTTGGCTAGGTGTTGTGCAGAGCATGGCTTACACACTTGATACTGAATGTTGTCTAAGCCCTTTCATCTATTAGTATCTTCTTTCTCTTATACCACATTACCATTGTTCTCTAGCTTCTCTTTTTGAAACTATATAGTTTTTCTTTCACCGGTAGTATTCCCAAGAGCTTCCTGGTTTATTCACAAGGATGTATAGATAGAATCCAAGTCCTTACCTAGGCCTGCATCTGTATTGCACAATTCAACAGAGAAAGACATTACTGAGTCGCACAGCCCAACTCCATACATCAGAGCATAGGCCTTACTGATATAGGTACACATAGAAACAGTGGAATCCAAGGAGAAATGAAGTTCTGACTACCTGTAGTGTTTGCTTGGATAACTCTAACATGTTAACCAATGTAAAAAGGATTCTGATAGGTCTAAACTAAACAAAAATTTTAAAAATTTATTATTTTCCATCTTTTAGTGATTTTACAAAATTACAGATTTGGTGTTTATTTTATATTAACCCAGTGTACAAATACTACATTCATTTTATTTTCTTTAAAGAGTAATTTACAAAAATGTAGAGTTTTATTTTAATTTATAATTCACCTAATTATGTCATTATAGTTGTATTTATAAGGGGCTTTATCATCTATTATTTAAAAATACTCTGATAAATTTGTGGTTCTGATGTCTGCTACTATAATTTCATAGTTAAAATAGCACATGAGATAGTGGTTATACAGATACTTATTAATAACAGGCTTAAGAGTATGCAACAGAAGAGATTATTTCACTAAGCCTTTGGTTTTCTCATATGAAAGTTACTTCTTTAAAGATCTATACAGAAAAGAGTAGAGCATTTGGCTATCCTCTTCAATGTCACTGTCATTCAACACCTTCCATGACCCCTAAAGTGAAAGAAGTTCAAAGATCACCTCATTTAATTCTCAGCATAGCACTTATTAATCTCTGATATTGTGTGGTGGATCCACTCTTAACTCTTTCTTTGGCTATGCCAACTTCAAGAGGGTAGGAGACTTCTATTATTTGTTAATTGACATATTCTGAATATTTTTAAAAGTTCCAGGCATGTTGTGTAGGGCCTCAGTAAAAATTGTGGACAAGAAACAAGTGTTGGCAAGGATGTGGAGGCAAGGGAACCCTCGTGCACTGTTGGTTGGAATGCAAATTGGTGCAGCCGCTATGGAGAACAGTGTGGAGGCTCCTCAAAAAAATTAAAATAGAATTACCATGCGATCCAGCAATTCCATTAGTGGGTATTTATCCAGAGAAAACAAAAACACTAATTCGAAAAGATATGCATAGCACTATGTCCACTGAAGCATTATTTACAATAGCCAAGATATGGAAGCAACCTAAGTGTCTACCCATATAGGGATAGATAAAGACAATGTGATATATATACACACACACACACATATATACATACGTACTTACACATACACACATACATACATATACAGTGGAATGTTACATGTCCATAAAAAGAATGAAATCTTTCCACTTGCAGCAACATGGACCTGGAGGGTACTATGCTAAGTGAAGTTAGCCAGACAGAGAAAAACAAATACTATATGATTTCACTTATATTTGGAATCTAGAAAGCAAAAGAAATGAACAAACCAAACAAAATAGGAACAGACCCATAGATACAGAAAACAAACTGGTGGTTGCCATAGGGGAAGGGGGTGGGGAGACAGATGAAGTAAGTAAAGGGGATTAAGAGGCACAGACTTCCAGCTATCAGATAAATAAGTCCTGGGGATATGATGTACACTTATGGAATATAGTCCATAATATTGTAACAACTTTGTATGGTGATGAATGGTAACTGTTCTTATTGTGGTGATCATTTCATATTGTATAAAAATATTGAAGCACTTTCTTATATACTTGAAACTAATATAATATTTTATGTTAATTAAAGCTCAATTTAAAATTGTTGAAAAAGTGAATGAATACATGGTGGATATATTATAATAAAAGTTAAATATTTTAAAAACAAGTCTGAAAAAGAATACTTTGAAAAAAAATGGAAGTAGCTCAACATATACTTTGAATAATGTAACTAGTTTGATTTTGTATTTCAAAATCCAATGTAGGTAAGACATTGTTCTCCTTTACCTTTTTTCTTTTTTTTAAACATCTTTATTGCAGTATAATTGCTTTACAATGGTGTGTTAGTTTCTGCTTTATAACAAAGTGAATCAGTTATACGTATATATATGTCCCCATATCTCTTCCCTCTTGCGTCTCCCTCCCTCCCACCCTCCCTATCCCACCCCTCTAGGTGGTCACAAACCACCTAGCTGATCTCCCTGTGCTATGTGGCTACTTCCCACTAGCTATCGGTTTTACATTTGTCCTTTACCTTTTCTTTTCAAACATTTTTCTTTTATTACTCTACAGCATACCAAAATTTCTTTAGTTAAGGGAGTTTTTTTTTAACCTTGCATCCTTCCTAAAAATAAATATTTACATACACACATGCAGAGGTATGTGTAACACATATCTATACATGTTTATGTGTATTTATGTATATTTTACAGCTATAGTTGTTTATAAATGTGTTTCTCACCACTTACAGTCATTTTTATGTCCTTATCATTATTGTCATTGTTTATAAATAAATATGTGGTAATTATGTCTCCATCATTAGGTTGTAAATTCCTTTTGGGCAGCAAGCATCTTCTAATGAAGAAATTAAAGAACTCAGAACCATTACATTAAAAACATGATGCTTTCAAATACACTTTTGAATGTTCACCTCAGTGTTCTAATTAGATTCTAATTTCGGTATCCATATCTGCTTATCTGGATGCACTTAGCGATTTGAAATGACCGAGTATTCTAACTCATCCCATATTGAATGGAAGCATATCAAAACTGTCTGCTATTCAAATGTGCTATCAGAAGCTATAAATAGAACACTGCTCGCTGCCAAAGGTGAATTAATTGTGATAAAGCTATTTTGATAAAAGTTATTCCTCACTTAAGTGAAACATGGAGTAGCTGATTTATTTCTACAGCAGCTATGTTAAAAGCTCACTATTCAATAACAAACTTCTACTTCAGTATATGTCACCATGATTTTTTTAGAAAAATAGGAAAGCCCTTGCATTTCATTAGCTTCAAATGATGCTTCATTGATGAATGCAAATAATTCAACAAAAGAGGCTAATTGTGTAGAACAAGTAAATATTATACATACAGTGCTCATTTGCCTACAATTACACAGGTAATGTCTGTATTTAGTTTCTTAATTTCTCATTATAAGACAATTGCATGTCATCTAGCAGTATTTAATTGCATTGTTTCTATTGCTAGAATAATAACACATGCCCTTTTTTAAGATGTTGAATGACAAATAAATTTAGATTGCAATCACGTATTATTCCTTCTCTAAGCAAAACCACTCAAGAGTTTCAGTTGCAGTGAAAAAATCTTATTTCCTACTAATGATGGCCAAATGGGAGCACTCTAGAAAAGTCTGTATCCTGTCTCATATCTCCTTCAGTTGTAGTCATAACCATTATCTTAATAAGTTTAGTTGGCTAATAACTTTACTATTTGCTAAAAGTGTCACTCTAAAACCTTACAGTGTTTAATGTCACATCCCAAACCCCTATAATAGTCTTTCGGGTTTGTTGCTTTTATCCAACCTGACATGTCTGCTTTGGCAAATGTTCGGAGTGACAAATGTGCAGTTACATTGAGTCTGGTTCATAGTTTCTTATCCTAGTTCTCATTCTGACCTTACTATAAATTCTACCAGGAGACAAGAATGTTAGATAAGATGATCACATAGCTTCTTGGTTATCATTTAACAGTACATGAAGTCTTATTCACAATTAATATTTACATGTGTGTTTTCCAATTTAATTTCTAAATGACTCACCTTCTCCTAGTCTTTTGTGAGGTGTAATTATCTTTATTACTGCCATAACAAATTACCACAAACTTAGTGGCTTTAAAGATGACAAATTTATTATCTTACAGTTCTGTGGATCAGAATTCTGACATAGGTCTCAATGCGCTAAGATCAAGATGTGGGTAGGGTTTCATTTCTTTCTGGTCACTCTAGGGGAGAATGTTTCCTTACCTTTTCCAACTTCAAGACGCTGCCCAGATTTCCTTGGCTTGTGGCTTTTTCCTCATCTTTCCTCCATCTTCAAAGCCAGCAACGGTCAATCGCATTCTTCTCACATCACATCACTTGACCCTTCTATCGTCACATTTCTCTCTGACTCCTGCCAGAAAAGATTCTCCACATTTAGGGGCTCATGTGATTAGACTGGGCCCACCTGGATTACCCAGGCTAACCTCCCCTTCTTAAAGTCAATAAACCTTAATCACATCTACAAAGTCCTTTTTGCCATGTAAGGTAATATATTCACAGCTTCCTGGGATGAGTGCGTGGATGTCTTTGGATATCTTTGGAGGAGTCATCGTTCTGCCTACTATACACAGTCTCTTACTATTCATTGTATCTAATGCAGCTGAGTGCTTCCTATGGATGACATGCTGTACTTCATAAAATATGACATTAGGCTTAATGAAATCAAGCATTGCTATCATTACTTACTTTTTCTCCTTATTTTTTTTCTTCTTTTAAAATTGATGTCTCTTTATTGATATTCTGTCACCATACACGATTATTACCTATTAATGCTGGAAAAAGTTTGAACACCGTCAAACTTCATTTTCAGCCCCACCTTCCTCTTGTTCTTTTCTCATTGTTTTAAAATAAGAATGGATGATAGTTTTTTTTTTCTTTTTGCAGTATTGCAATGCAACATTGAGGAAATTGCTAATTTTGTTGATTAGTAGAGAAAGACTGAGAGTCCAGTTAAATTTGTATCAGTTCAGGGGCAAGAGCCCAGCTTTTTTCTCACTGGGGAATTCTCCGTTTTCAGCCCAAGATTTATGGGAGGATTGGTTTGATCTTGTGAGAAAGGAGCCCAAATCTCTAGGCAACTCTTGTTAACTAATGTTGTAGATACCACTGGTATGAATAAGGGAACCTTTACAAATTTATATCATTTGATTTATTTAATAGTCAGTGGTTATGAATATTAATTAATGCATGTTTAATATTCATATGTTGCTTGGATAGATAATTTAAATGTAAGTATGATTGATTTATTCTGGCATTCTTTAATAAATAACACCCTTATAGCTATACCTTTAAGGAATATCTCTACCTTATTTTGCAATATTTTATTACCCCCCCTTAATTGCTTTGTGCATTTGGTTAAATAAATCAGGATGCAAAGTATGTGGCTTATTTTTTAAATATTTTGATAATTCACCCAGAGGAAAAATATCTGTCAGTGCTTGGTGAATAAACTTAGAGTATGTATGTGAACTTATACGTTAAAAAATCAATTTCCGAAAATACAGTGAAATGCTGGACATTCCCTTGTATTTTAGACAATACATTTTGAAATGTGTGTTATTAGGTTTACTCATTCCTTCTCATATAGTTGCCTTTTGTGAAAAAAGACAGTGCCAGGTTGGTTGATGTACTGTTCAAATTAAGCATGTATATTTACCTGTTTTTTCTAATGCTGTTACGTGTGACTATTTCTGTGTAAGGTAAACTTAATGAGGTTCCTAAATTTGTTCCTCTCAGTACCTAGTCTAACTAGTGCCTTAAGGAGAGTAACTGCTTGTGTTGTGTCTTTTTACTGAAATCCCTTTAGATGGGCTTAAGATAGACATATGACTGTAAAGCTACTAAATGCAGAAATTTTAACTTAGCTTTACTTCTTTCATTCTTAGGAAAACAATCTTCATTTTGTTGATTAACTTTCGTTTAAATGCTTATTTTATACTGTATTTGGACTATACTTCATTCAGCCTCAATTCCCACTTAATTTTGCTTGTGTCTTATTGCTCGAGTTCCTGTATCTCAGTTCACTAATGAAATGTTTTCTAACCTGTGAAAATTCAAAAGAGCTCAAAGACCAATATAAAAGTACATTTCAGATTTCTAAAAGAAAAATTCAGGTCTTCTGGGGCTATGGTACACTGCCACATATAAACACTATTCTTACTGCAAACTACAGTCATTTAAGTCTTTCAATTTCCAGTTCCCAAATCTACCTATCTGACAATGACATCAATTGGAAGTGCCTTGTTATTTCTCTTTCTTTTCTGTTTCAGTGATTATTCTTTGTGACTTGATTTTGACATCTCTGAATTCAATTTGAAAATATAAGTAAGGTGTACCATCATTTATAGAAAATGAATATTAAGTGGTGTTACATATATATTTAGGTAAAATAAGAGGAGAATGCTCAGGTATACTTAAAACATTTATTGCTGTTGTTGTTATTTCAGAAGGTATATAGGTTCAGGTCATGGAATAGTTTGGGGCAAAGACAGTAGAAATAAGGACACAGAAGACAGTAGGATTTGTCAGTCTTGTGCCTCTATGTCCTAATCCCATATCTAGGCTAATGGGATTTTACATTGAATCACCTTTCCAGACCAAAGCTCCAGTCCCAGCCGAAGTTGCTTTCTCCACCATTCATGCCCAGATCTTTTACTTAACCTCTGAATAGGGACTGTAGTGCCTTAGAGATGAGGTATGGCAAGCCAATAGCCCAGTGGTCACTATTCCCTATTTCTCCTACTTTTGCCTTGTTTACAGGCTTGAGTTTTTAGTTCTGGTTTAGAGCCCTAGATTCCAGGTCTCTTCTACATGATAAGTTTAGATTTTTTCCTGCAGTCCCTAACTAGGCAGATCTGAAGATCTCCAGTTGTTGAACATCTGGCAAGCTTTGCAGTTGACCCTACTCTAGCCATGACCATGCCTAACTATTATTTATACTTAACTTTTATAGAAACGTTTTTAATACACTATATACATCATGGATGACAAGTTTGATATATTTATTGTTAATGTAAATAAAAGTCAACTCAAAGTTTCTAAATTTACCTTTTACCTGTATATAAGGTTGCTTCCTACATGTAGAATATTAAAATTTGCTGAACTAAAAACTATATTTTTCTCATTAAAATCTCCATAATTTGATAAAATTAAATCACATAGTTTAATGTAAGACTTAACTCCCATTCATTTTAGTAGAAATATCTCCACTTTTACTCATCCATTCATAAAAATTTTGAGAAAAATGCCAAATGAAATTTTCTCCATTGACCATTGAAAGGAGGAAGCACTAGTACAAATTCCTCGTCCTACAAAAGCTTACAATTTGATGGGTGAAACAGACTGGCCATAAACAATGCTTGTAAATCCCTGGTGATTGGAAATACAAATAATACTCCATTTAAAAATGAAATTTGGTTGTAATAACGTTTGAGAAATATTTATACTTTTAAAGAGCAGACCCTTCAGTATTCTAGGTATGCAGTGCTAGACTCATAGGGCATGAGAGACAACATAATTCTGATAATGTGAGTCATTTTGATGATCTCCCCATATTTAAAGCTAAACTCTGTACCTTGATAGTAAGTTCCATAGTTTCATTATCAAGTTTCTTCATATGTTTTGGAAAAACCTTGCAGGCTTCTGAGTGTTTACAATTGATTTGTCAGTTAAATGTAGAATTTCCTGTACTTTGGTCACTGTTTAATGTAGGATTTTATGTATGCATTAAAAGACCATTTAAACTGGATGTTTCCTTAACATTTCTTTTTTTTTTTCTTTTTTTTTTTTTTTTTTCTTTTTGCGGTATGCGGGCCTCTCACTGTTGTGGCCTCTCCCGTTGCGGAGCACAGGCTCCGGACGCGCAGGCCCAGCGGCCATGGCTCACGGGCCCAGCCGCTCCGCGGCATATGGGATCCTCCCAGACCGGGGCACGAACCCGTACCCCTGCATCGGCAGGCGGACTCTCAACCACTGCGCCACCAGGGAGGCCCCTTAACATTTCTTTTTAACAATAGGTATTTTGTCACACTCTTTCATAGTTATGTGATTCTCACGCTTATTAACATTAGGTATTTTGTCATACTCTTTCATAATTATGTGATTCTCACTCTTGGAGTCCCTAATGCCTCTACCTTACCTACCACATTAACATAATTCTCTGTGCCCCATTTTTGAGGGTTTTCCATATGTTGAATAATATCTTTCCTCAAATATAGAATCTTTTACTTTTCTACTTAGTCTTCATCTGTCTTCCCTTTGAGACCTGGTCTTTATCAAGACACAGGTTCCAATGAATTGCTAATGTAATTTCTAAACTTTTTTGTTTAAAAAATAATTCTACCTTTAATTTTTTAAATTTTATTGGCATATAGTTAATTTACAATGTTGTGTTAATTTCAGATGCACAACAAAGTGATTCAGTAATACATATACACGTATCTATTCTTTTTCAACATCTTTTCCCATTTACTTTATTACAGAATATTGAGCAGAGTTCCCTGTGCTATACAGTCCTTGTTGGTTATCTATATTATATATATTAGTGTGTTTATGTTAGTCTCAACCTCCTCATTTATCCCTCCCTCCCACGTTTCCCCTTTGGTAACTATAAGTTTGTTTTTGAAATCTCTGAGTCTGTTTCTATTTTGTAAATAAGTTCATTTATAGTATGGTATCACTCACATACAGAACCTGATTTTTTAGATATGATATTTGACATAAAAGTAGGCTTTAGCCATGGCTGTTCCAATACTGATAACACTTACACTCTTTAAATTTTTATAGAAAAGTTTGTTGAAAATTATATTATTTGGGAATTTCATTGATTTGTTTTAGGGCATAGCTTCTCTGGCCAGGAGCCATTTGGAGATTAATCTGTAGAAGATCAGTGTAAACCCTACAAATTATACCTGGAGAGTCTCCAACTTGCTTCCTTAGAAATGCTATAAGATTCAGGAACTGTATAAGTATCGTTTTCCCATAGATAACAATTTGATGACATAAATCTTTATTCTGCAATCAATCCCCTTTCTCCACTGTTTATTTTTTAACTATTTTTTTAGCTTTTAAAAATTAGTTATCTGGGTTTATTGCTCTGTCCTGCAGAAATTAAGTACTTTTAGTTGTTAACTAAGAATGCACACAAGACACATGTAAATAAGTGGATTCCTGATCCCAACTCAAATGCACGGAATCCAAGTATCCAACACTAGGCCCCAGGATTGTGAATGCTTTTTACAATTTGGGGATTTGGATCTTATGTGAACTACAAGGTTAGAATCATTGTAACCTACGTCATGGTATGGGCTTGCTGTCTCTCAAAAGAAGGGTGTCTACTGAAAAGGCTAGCTTAATGTCAGTGGTTATGAAATGAAAATATTTTTGTAAGATAGTTTCTAAAAGGTGATTGTTTTATATCTATCAGGTATATATAGTGAGCTTGCTAAAGCTAAATTGATTTCCATATTTGGCTCTGACCCTCCTAATAGTCAAAAGAAAAAAGGAAACAAAATTAATTCTAAATGCATCGTATCATCTATGTTGAATTTTTTCAAATTCCAGTATGATTTAAAACTCCTCCAAGAATACTGACACCTCATAAGCTTGAAGGGTCAAGACATCAGAAGTGAGTCCACTCTCATAAGTCCCTTAAAATCAGCCAATATGGCATGGAATAAGTCTTTCCAAAAGGAAGAACAAAAGCAGGAGTAGAATTGGTAGAGGACTGGAGATTTTTATGTTAGTGTTTCTAGGGACACTCATATCTTTTGGTAAATTATATTTGTTACATTAATCCCATTCTCTTTTTTAATATAGGAAAGCTAACAATTGGTATTTATGAATTGAGAGAATAACCTGCACTTCTTTAAATTCTATAACATTTTTGTTAACATTAAGTACTTGCTGTACTACTTTATGCCAGTCACTAGGTTTATCATCCTCATAAAAATGCTATGGTAAGAGCTCAACCAGCGAAACAGAACCAGTAGGAAATATATATTAAGAGATTTATTACAAGGAATTGGCGTGTGCAATTTTGGGGCCTGGCTCGACAAGTCTAAAAGCTGTAGGGCAGGCAGTCAAGAAGGGTGGGCTGGAACTCTTGAACATAAGCTGAAGCTGTAGTGCACAGAGGCACTTTCTTCAGACGAGCCTTAGCTCTGCTCTTTAAGGCCTTGTACCTGATTGAATCGTGCCCATTCAGATTGTCCAGAATAATCTCCCTTATTTAAAGTTAAATATAGACTTTAATCACGTCTACAAAATTCCTTCCCAGGAACACCTCAATTAGTGCTTCGTTGACTAACTGAGGTCTATAGTGTAGCTATCAGTACCCTGTCACATAAAACTAACCTTCACAGGCGAGTACTTTTATTGTTGTAATGTCCCAGATTCAGAAAACTGACTTTGAGAAAGTTAAATTGCTACAAGTAGTAAGTGATGGAACATGATTTGAACGCAAGCCTATCTAACCCCAGAGCCCATACTGTAAAATCCAGATGCCAAACAGGAAAATTGGCAATTGACCATTTACCTGGTAAAGAAATGATTACCGCACACGTACGTGGGCACACACGCCCACACCCACCCACACCCACTACCACCACCACTATACAGCTATTAATGTAAAAATGATAAAAAGAATATTTAGGACATTCAAATGAATTTTTTAATATCATGGAGATCGGCCAGCATTTTCATTAAATAGGGTTAATTTTCTTTTTGGAAGTCAGGGAAAAATGATCTGTTCATTATGAATTAAAGTAATCTTGGAAATGATTTGACAGTCAATCATCATTTCGTAAAACTGAAATAAAATGTCAAGAGTAAACTATAAAAGACAATGGGATCATTCATAGTAATTACTGTCAGTTTAAACTGAAGAAAACAGAATATGGTTTCTGTCATTATTAGAATTAGGTAGTAAGTGAACTACAAATGTGAGTCTGTAAAGTATTCCATTTAATTTATTGGATTTCTGCATATTGGATTAATAGATGAGTGGCAGAAATTTGTAAAACAGTCATTCTAACACCTTTAGCACATAGATTAGGCAATAGCAGGTAAGGAAGTGTTTATTATTTCATTATTACTGATTGAATTTGTGATACATTTTATTCTTCTGTGTATATTTAGAGATAGTACTCTAATTTACTCTAACTCTGAAATATGTACCTACTTTGAAAAATAGGAGAGGCTAAATGGAGAACACTGGTTCCCCACAGAGTGCTGGGATAAGGACAGAGAAAAAGAGAACAAAATCAGAGGTACAATCAACAAAAAACCCTGTGAAATGTGGCTTTTGTTCTAAAGTTTCACGTTTTCCAATGACACGTTATTGTAACTTGCTCTAAAGTTTAAATCATTTGTGCATGCTTTGTTTCATAATTTTACCATTTTACTTTTACTCAAATATCAGAAAAATTCCCAATTAGACCAAACATGTCTTCGAATAGCATCCCTGCTTTGGTTACCTTCTTTGAGAAGTCAACCTTACATAAAAAGCAAGACAACGTCCTTCCCTACAAACGTTCACTTTCTTTACACTAACTCTTTGCTCAGCATGAGATATTGCCCATAGACTGCAAGAAACTTCTGTTCTTTCTAGATCCCAAATTACCATACAATGCTTATATCTTATTACTTTCCAACACAGACATCTTCTAGTCATACTGGGCTATTCAATTCTCATCATAATTGTCCTGCATATTTCTAGAGCCATACCTCTGTTTACACTGTTGGCTTAATAGTCTCCCTTTTCTTCATCATATATCAGAATCCTGTCCACCTCCAATTCCAAACCTTATGAAATTTCTTCTAGTCCGATCTCTCCTTTCACTAAATTCAGATAGGAGATTAAATCTGAAAGGGGCTTAACAATAACTCTAGAGCTAGAAAAGAGAAGACTATAAGGCCAATATTTTTTGTATTCCTTGAGTCTGTGAATGTCACCAACATCCACTCAGTTAGAAGTCTTGGTAGTTATCTGTAATTTCTTCTTCCTAACTCCTGGGAACTCTTTGTATCCACTGATAGAAGAGGATTTCCAGTATTGCAATTTGTTTACTTGTTTTATCCGCTGAGACACTATGTAATATTTTATTTGAATAAAGGATTCCATGGATCAAAAAAAATCTGAAAGGAGCTTGAAGATAGCAGGTAATGATTCTTGAATCCCTTCTCTCATAGTCAAGTCAAATGATCTATGTCCATGAAGATCATGCTTGAAAACTTCTGGCAAAGGGGAACTCATTACTTTCCAATGAGGTACAGCCTTTGGACAGTTTTGAAAGGTAGAAAGTTCTTATATTAAGACTTGCCTCGATGTAACCATTATAATTTTTTCCTTACTCTCCTGTTCCTTGATACTAGACTCTAAACTTCTTCATAGCAAGAATAGGTTTTTATTCACCAATACCTAGCACAATACTGGGCATGTTATATATGTTAAAAATATATTTTTTAACATCTTTATTGGAGTATAATTGCTTTACAACGGTGTGTTAGTTTCTGCTTTATAACAAAGTGAATCAGTTATACATATACATATGTCCCCATATCTCTTCCCTCTTGCATCTCCCTCCCTCCCACCCTCCCTATCCCACCCCTCTAGGTGGTCACAAAGCACCGAGCTGATCTCCCTGTGCTATGCGGCTGCTTCCCACTAGCTAGCTATTTTACAATTGGTAGTGTATATATGTCCATGCCACTCTCTCACTTTGTCCCAGCTTACCCTTCCCGCTCCCCATATCCTCAAGTCCATTCTCTAGTAGGTCTGCATCTTTATTCCCGTCTTGCCCCTAGGTTCTTCATGACCATTTTTTTTTAGATTCCATATATATGTGTTAGCATACAGTATTTGTTTTTCTCTTTCTGACTTTCTTCACTCTGTATGACAGTCTCTAGGTCCATCCACCTCACTACAAATACCTCAGTTTCGTTCCTTTTTATGGCTGGGTAATATTTCATTGTATACATGTGCCACATCTTCTTTATCCATTCATCTGTTGATGGGCACTTCAGTTGCTTCCATGTCCTGGCTATTGTAAATAGAGCTGCAATGAACATTTTGGTACATGACTCTATTTGAATTATGGTTTTCTTAGGGTATATGCCCAGGAGTGGGATTGCTAGATCATATGGTAACTCTATTTTTAGTTTTTTAAGGAACCTCCATGCTGTTCTCCATAATGACTGTTATCAATTTACATTCCCACCAACAGTGCAAGAGGGTTCCCTTTTCTCCACACCCTCTCCAGCATTTACTGTTTGTACATTTTTTGATGATGGCCATTCTGAGCAGTGTGAGATGATATCTCATTGAAGTTTTGATTTGCATTTCTCTAATGATTAATGATGTTGAGCATCCTTTCATGTGTTTGATGGCAATCTGTATATCTTCTTTGGAGAAATGTCTGTTTAGATCTTCTGTGCATTTTTGGATTGGGTTGTTTGTTTTTTTGATATTGAGATGAGGTGCATGAGCTGCTTGTAAATTTTGGAGATTAATCCTTTGTCAGTTGCTTCATTTGCAAATATTTTCTCCCATTCTGAGGGTTGTCTTTTCGTCTTGTTTATGGTTTCCTTTGCTGTGCAAAAGCTTTTAAGTTTCATTAGGTCCCATATGTTTATTTTTGTTTTTATTTCCATTCCTCTAGGATGGTACTACTCTAATTGTGTTACTGTCGATTTCTCCTTTCATGGCCGTTAGTATTTGCAGGTTTGTAGTTGCCATTGTTTTTGGTGTCTGTCCCCAGTGGCTAAGGTTGGTTCAGTGGGTTGTGTAGGCTTCCTGGTGGATGAGGCTGGATCTTTCTGTTAGGCAGGTCCACGTCTGGTGGTGTGTTTTGGGGTGTCTGTGGCCTTATTATGATTTTAGGCAGCCTCTGTGCTAATGTCCCTGTCTTGCTAGTTGTTTGCCATAGGGTGTCCAGCACTGTAGCTTGCTGGTCTTTGAGTGGAGCTGGGTCTTGGCGTTCAGATGGAGATCTCTGGGAGATTTTCACAGTTTGATATTATGTGGAGCTGGGAGGTCTCCTGTGGACCAGTGTCCTGAACTTGGCTCTCCTACCTCAGAGGCACAGCCCTGACTCCTGGCTGGAGCACCAAGAGCCTGTCCTCCACATGGCTCAGAATAAAAGGGAGGAAAAAAAGAAAGAAAGAAAGAAGAAGATAAAATAAAATAAAATAAAGTTATTAAAATAGAAAATAATTATTAAGAAAAAAATTTTAAGTAATAAAAAAAACGGACATACAGAACCGTAGGACAAATGGTAAAAGCAAAGCTATACAGACAAAATCACACAGAGAACCATACACATACAAAAAGAGAAAAAGGGAAAGAAATATACATATCATTGCTCCCAAAGTCCACCGTCTCAATTTGGGATGATTTGTTGTCTATTCAGGTATTCCACAGATGCAGGTACATCAAGTTAATTGTGGAGATTTAATCCACTGCTCCTGAGGCTTCTGGGAGAGATTTCCCTTTCTCTTCTTTGTTTGCACAGCTGCTGGGGTTCTGCTTTGGATTTGGCCCCGCCTCTGCGTGCAGGTCACCTGAGGGCGTGTGTTCTTCGCTCAGACAGGACAGGGTTAAAGGAGCCGCTGATTCCGGGGCTCCGGCTCACTCAGGCCGGAAGGAGGGAGGGGCACGGAGGGCGGGGCGAGCTTGCGGCGGCAGAGGCCGGCGTGACGTTGCACCAGCCTGAGGCGTGCAGTGTGTTCTCCCGGGTAAGTTGTCCCTGGGTCACGGGACCCTGGCAGTGGCGGGCTGCACAGGCTCCCGGGAGGGGAGGTGTGGAGAGTGACGTGTGCTCGCACACAGGCTTCTTGGTGGCGGCAGCAGCGGCCTTAGCGTCTCATGGCCGTCTCTGGGGTCCGCGCTGATAGCCGCACCTCGCGCCCGTCTCTGGAGCTCCTTTAAGCAGCGCTCTTAATCCCCTCTCGTGCACCAGGAAACAAAGAGGGAAGAAAAAGACTCTTGCGTCTTTGGCAGGTCCAGACCTTTTCCCGGACTCCCTCCCGGCTAGCTGTGGTGCACTAGCCCCATTCAGGTTGTGTTCACGCCGCCAACCCCATTCCTCTCCCTGCGCTCCGACCGAAGCCCGAGCCTCAGCTCCCAGCCCCGCCCGCTCTGGCGGGTGAGCAGATAAGCCTCTCGGGCTGGTGAGTGCTGGTCGGCACCGCTCCTCTGTGCAGGAATCTCTCCACTTTGCCCTCCGCACCCCTGTTGCTGCGCTCTTCTCCATGGCTCCGAAGCTTTCCCCCTCCGCCACCCGCAGTCTCCGCCCTTGAAGGGGCTTCTAGTGTTTGGAAACCTTTCCTCCTTCACAGCTCCCTCCCACTGGTGCAGGTCCCGTCCCTATTCTTTGTTTCTGTTTTTTCTTTTACTCTACCCAGGTACATGGGGAGTTTCTTGCCTTTTGGGAGGTCTGAGGTCTTCTGCCAGTGTTCAGTAGGTGTTCTGTAGCAGTTGTTCCACATGTAGATGTATTTCTGATGTATTTGTGGGGAGGCAGGTCATCTCCGCATCTTACTCTTCCGCCATCTTGAAGCTCTCCAAAAATATTTTTTAAATGCAACTTGTGTTTGAGTTCTTTCACTCTCCTACCTGTTCCTCCCCATGTGAACCATGGTTTGTTTATGTGCCTCAGAGGGAATACACTGGTATAGACTTAACTTTACAGTCCACAGTGGACTACACTCACTACAACAGAGTTCCTGTATTTTCTAGAAAGGCAGCCTGTGTTCAATTTGCCACTATTTCATAGCTTCATCGTCCTGTTGACAATAATTGCGCTTGTATTCAATTAAAACCAAACTCTACTGCTGCTGCTGCTGCTGCTACTTATTTTTATTTTTACCCTGAACCATATCTTCTTTACCCTGTTTTTGTACCTTTTGTGTTTTGGCATCCAAATGTACAATATGTTTTATTCCTGTTAGATTTATGCTATTATATTAGGCCTCAATTCCCCTCATCAAGATCGTTTTGGATTTTCATTCTGTTATCCTCTATTCGGTAGCCCATCCAGATTCACATTACTAGTAAATTGCATAATTATTCCTAATATGACTTTATCCATGTCATTGACTTAAGATATTGAAGAGAATATGAGAAAGGCTTGAGCTCTGCCATTAGAACTTTCTCTCTCTCTCTCAAGTAGATCCATTAACTTATACTATTTTACTATAATATACTTATGCTATATTTCTATATATTGCATACATACATTCTCTATTACTATATACTGTTGTATATAGGAATATATACTTAACTGGTTCCTTTCATGTGAATAAACTTTGGTGAGGGAGATTCGTGATAGGAATATAATGAAATGACAGGCCTTATTCAAGAGAAATGGATTGATAATAGAAATGTAGCATGCTTAATGTAATCATATAAAACTTTAGGGGGTACGCAGCACATGCTTATTGAAGTTATTAGTTGTCTTTACTGTGTATATTCCCTCTCTCTAATTAACTTGTTCATTTCTTGACTATACTTCCTGAAACCAAGCAAAAGATTTCAAGGAAAATTTGCAAAAATATTATAACTTCATCCTAGAATAAAACATATTCTGAAACATATTAGGAGTAAAGTAAAACAATTAATTTAGTGATGAACAATACTCTGAAGAAATAAAATGGTCAATACTCTCTAAAGTTTGTATGCTAAAATTCCCTAAAACTCCTTAGGTGATGTGTTCTATTGCTGAAGTTGTTTTATTATTTGTTTTGGAAAAGCTTAAAGACTTTAGATGGTTAAACCAGTAAATTTACAGACAGTTATAGAAGCTTGTGCTATTCGTGTTGTTAAATAATCACAAAATGCTTAGAGCTTGCCATTTGTTACTGATCCTCTCCCTGTGATCAGGTGTTTAGTTTGTATATTAGAAAAAATAACTGATTCCACACTTCATGGATCAGGAAAATAACCACACTTTAATTGTCAGGATATAGATAAGCACTGTCTTATAAACTAGTAAAACCAAACATTTATGATATCTTTTAAAAACAGTCCTTTACTCTTCAAATGATTTTCGTGTATTAGAAATTCCATATTGTTTGTCTGACTTAATGACTCATGAAAATGTAACCTAAAAGTGAAAACATTAACATAATAAAATAAATAATGGCATCAAATCACTAGTGATATGGTCCATTTGTGTTAATGGTCTGTATCTCTCTCTAGACAAGTAATTGTGCCCTCTTGTAATTCTGTTTCAGTTACAAATCTCACTATCTAATTTTAGCAGAAAATGTCAGCTTAAAAGTATATGTTTTCTTACTTATCACAAAGTAATTGTTTTCGCTGAGGTAAATTTGGAAAACATAGAGAAGCATAAAAAGTAAGAGGGAAAATCTGTTGCCATTCCATCACCTAGGACCACCACCTATAATTTTAAAATTGCTCTATATCAGTATATTTGTAGTTTCTTTTTATAAAATGTAGATTATAATCTTCATCCTTCTGGGTAACATTCTTTTCTTTCTCTTAACAATGAATTCTAAACATTTTCCATGTCATTAAATATTTTTCTAACACATCTTTGGCTACAGCAGAATTTACTTACCAATCTCCTATTGATGGGTGTTTAAGTAGATTTTAATCTATTGATGAAAGCAAAAACTTGATGTGTCTAAAAATGCTTTTTAAAATGAATGCATACAACTCTGATTCTGTACAAGAAAAGTGTATTTGTCTTTTATGCATTTGAAAGAGCCCATCATTTATTCTCTACTTAAAATTGTAGACTTATGTCAGTGTTGTAATGAAACAAATGGTTAGCCAGCATAATTTTAATGCATTCTGATGGAAACTTGGAGATGCCTCTATTAAAACCTAGATTTGGACTTTGAAATTACTGCAGTAGTATTGAATATGTCTAATATTCCTTAACACTCAAGTAACTTTTTCAAAATAGCTGGATCTAATTCATTGATTCGTTTGTAAAAGCACAGGGTACCTTACCAAAAGAATCAAATATTTATTCATATCCTCAGCTAATGTAAGAATATATTTTTTACTGAATTTTATTCAGAAATAGTCAGCAGTATTTATAAAAACAGTGGCTAAAGTTGACCATGCTTCTTTAGGTTGAATATAATCTTCCATAATTTCTGGAAACTTCTTTAAAATGCTACTTATCTTACCTGGTTTGACTAACATTTTTTAAAAATATAAATTAATTAATTTATTTTTGGCTGTGTTGGGTCTTCATTGCTGCGCACGGGCTTTCTCTAGTTGTGGTGAGCGGGGGCTACTCTTCCTTGAAGTGCATGGGCTTCTCATTGCAGTGGCTTCTCTTGTTGCAGAGCATGGGCTCTAGGTGTGTGGGCTTCAGTAGTTGTGGCACGCGGGCTCACTAGTTGTGGCTCATGGACTCTAGAGCGCAGGCTCAGTAGTTGTGGCACATGGGCTTAGTTGCTCTACGGCATGTGGGATCATCCCGGACCAGGGCTCGAACCCGTGTTCCCTGCACTGGCAGGCAGATTCTTAACCACTGCACCACCAGGGAAGTCCCTGACATAACATTTAATATATCTGTATTTATGTTTCTACTTTCTATGGGCATAGGTGATTTTCAAGGTTGTATTGGTCCATAATACTAGCAGAATTTTAAGCAAACACCTATAAGTGAGAAAATGTTAATGATTAATCATGTTTTCATTATGTAGTAAGAACTGTATGTCTATACAATATTTGGTAGATTGAATTTTGTCAGAAAATTATAAAATATAGATATAAACTGTTTGCTGGAATGTACAATATCTGTACTAGATTTTCCTAAGTACCAGAAGTTAAGTATACTAAAGTAAATAACTTTGAATTTTTTTCACACGTTTTTCTGATTTTGTTTTAAATGAGACACCTTCGTATAACACATGTTTAACTGACAACACAATTATGTGCCGAGTTTTCATTTTTTAAATGCTTTTACTTAAAAAATAAATATAAAGATGCTCAAGTTGCACTGTTAAATGCAGCTATATTTTTGCAAATGCACAGATTTAAAACAAGTACACCATAACTGATTTTTTACAAATCAAAATTGATTTGTAAAACCTAAAGAATTGTAGTGAAATCAGTCAAGTTGGTTGTACTTAACTGGACTTCCTTAGTGCCATGACCTCGTTGTTCACTATTTCTCTTGAAACATAATGCTCTCTTTTGCTTTCTTTATGCAAATGCCATGCCATTGTAGCAGAAGCTGTCACCTCAGTGCAGCTATAGGCAGTGTCAGTTCCTTTTCTAATGATTAAATTTTTTATTGACACATATTGATCCACAGTAACTCTCAGTCAATTTTTCCTGGGTGAAGACATGTATCCAATGAAACAGTAGCAGTGAAATTGTTGTTTGGATATGCTCACTACTTTTTTATGAATGTCTATTTTTTTATAATTTTTACTGGAGTATAGTTGATTTATAGTGTTACGTTAGTGTCAGGTGGACAGAAAAGTGAATCAGTTATACATATACATATATCCACACTTTTTTAGATTCTTTTCCCATACAGGTCGTTACACAGTATTCAGTAGAATTCTCTGTGCTATACAGTAGGCCCTTATTAATTATCTATTTTATGTATACTAGTGTATATATATCAATCCCAATCTCCCAATTTATCCCTCCTCCTTCGTTTTCCCCCTGGTAACCATAACTTTGTTTTCTACATCTGTGACTCTATTTCTGTTTTGTAAATAAATTCATTTGTACCATTTTTTAGATTCCACATATAAGTGATATCATATGATATTTGTCTTTCTCTGTCTGACTTCCTTCACTCAGTATGACAGTCTCTAAGTCCATCCATGTTGCTACAAATGTCATTATTTCGTTCTTTTTTATGGCTAATATTCCATTGTACATATGTACCACATCTTCTTTATCCACTCCTCTCTTGATGGACATTTAGGTTGCTTCCATGCCTTGGCTATTGTTAATAGTGCTGCAGTGAACATTGGGGTTTATGTATCTTTTCGGATTATGGTTTTCTCCTGATATGTGCCCAGGAGTGGGATTGTTGGATCTTATGGTAGCTCTATATTTAGTTTTTTAAGGAACCTCCTTACTGTACTCCATTATGGTTGTACCAATTCACATTCCCAGCAACAGGGTAGGAGGGTTCCCTTTTTTCCACACCCTCTCCAGCATATATTGTTTGCAGATTTTTTGATGATGGCCATTCTGACCAGTATGAGTTAATACCTCATTGTAGTTTTGATTTTCATTTCTCTGATATTAGTGATGGTGAGCATCTTTTCAAGTGCTTTTTGGCCATCTGTATGTTTTCTTTGGAGAAATGTCTATTTAGATCTTCTTCCCATTTTTGAATTGGGTTGTTTGTTGTTTTGATATTGAGCTGCATGAGCTCTTTATATATTTTGGAGATTAATCCCATGTCAGTCACTTTGTTTGCAAATATTTTCTCCCATACTGTGGGGCTGTCTTTTCATTTTGTTTATGGTTTCTTTGCTGTGCGAAAGCTTTGAAGTTTAATTAGGTCCCATTTTTTATTTTTGTTTTTATTTTCATTACTCTAGGGGATGGCTCAAAAAGGTATTTCTGCAATTTATGTCAGAGAGTGTTCTGCATATGTTTTCCTCTAAGAGTTTTATAGTACCCTGCTTTACATTTAGATCTTTAATCCATTTTGAGTTTTTTTCTTTTTTAATAGTGTTAGGGATTGTTCTCATTTCATTCTTTTACATGTAGCTGTCCAGTTTTCCCAGCACCACTTATTGAAGAGGCTGTCTTTTCTCCATTGTATATCCTTGCCTCCTTTGTCATAGATTAGTTGACCGTAGGTGTGTGGGTTTATCTCTGGACTTTCTGTCCTGTTCCATTGATCTATATTTCTGTTTTTGTGCCAGTACCAAACTGTTTTGATTACTGTAGCTTTGTAGTATAGTCTGAAGTCAGGGAGCCTGATTCCTCCAGCTCTGTTTTTCTCTCTCAACATTGCTTTGGCTATTTGGGGTCTTTTGTGTTTCCATAAAAATTGTCAAATTTTTTGTTCTAATTCTGTGAAAAATGCCATTGGTGCTTTGATAGGGATTGCATTGAATCTGTAGATTGCTTTGGGTAGTATAGTCATTTTCACAATATTGATTCTTCCAATCCAAGAACATGGTATATCTCTCCCTCTGTTTGTGTCATCTTTGATCTCTTTCATTAGCATCTTATAGATTTCAGAGTACAGGTCTTTTGTCTTCTTAGGTAGGTTTATTCCTAGGTATTTTATTCTTTTTGATGTGCTGGTAAATGGGATTGTTTCCTTAGTTTCTCTTTCTGATCTTTCATTGTTAGGGTATAGGAATGCAAGAGATTTCTGTGTATTAATTTTGTATCCTGCAGCTTTACCAAATTCATTGATGAGCTCTAGTAGTTTTCTGGTAGCATCTTTAGGATTCTCTATGTATAGTGTCATGTCATCTCCAAACAGTGATAGTTCTACTTCTTTTCCAATTTGGATTCCCTTTATTTCTGTTTCTTCTCTGACTGCCGTGGCTAGGACTTCCAAAACTACGTGGAATAAAAGTGGCAAGAGTGGACATTCTTGTCTTGTTCCTGATCTTAGAGGAAATGCTTTCAGTTTTTGAATGTCCATTATTTTTGAGAAATATTTTCCTATACTTGCAGACCTTTCCATTGCAAGTTTAATAACAGTGTTGTAAAAATAATACTAATTTTACTAAAGGAATGTTTAATATAGAATTTAATTAATTTGGATAACATTTTGGGCTAAATGTGTATTCTGATCATGATAGATATTTGCAGGTTGAATAATCAGTATTCTAAAAGCTTTTTCTTAAACGTTTTACATTGTGCCACTCACAAATAAAAGCAGAATGTTCAATGACTTTGGATATCATAATGATTGTTTTTGGTGAAAAGAATTAGGGCATTCATTTTGACAAGAGAAGATATGCAGTTCCCTTTGCTCAGAAGTGTATGTCTTTCTTTAACTTAAATCACTTTAAAAATTCTGTTCCCCATTTATTTTTATTAAGATTTTTGATGAAAACTTAAGTGTATATGTGTTTTGTGGATTTCCAAATTGATTGCTACATAGGGGAATTGGGGATTTAAACTCTTGCAGTTATTTTTTAACATTCTCAAGAAAACTTTTCTGCAAAATATATTGAGCAAAGAACGTGCACGTGTATTTTCTTTGGATTCATGAAAAAAATATCAAAACATTGAGAACTTAAATGTAGTCAGAATTTCTATGTAAATATTTTTAATGAGTTACAGAATTCCCAGGAAAACTGGAGAATTTTTGTTGTTGTTCTGGTGAAAAACATAGGTTTGGCATTTGTTACTATAAAAAATAAATACATATATCAACACAAGCCAAATAGCCTTACTGTCTACCTGTAGGTATCTCTCTGTCTTGTGGTACTGAAGTACACTTTGAGTGGATCTGCTTTGGTTATTTGAAACAAGATCTTTGGCAAAGTTAGTTAAATGAGTTGCAGTCTCTTTCCCTGGCCTTGTAAAAATCAAGAGGGCAAATCTGAATGAACCTATTTGAAGTGTCTCACTCAGTGATCTCTTACTCAACTTCAACTTCTACAGCAAACTGTACAGATGTTTACTGAATAGAATTTAAGTAAAAGTTTTGAAGAAGTGGAGGGAATGAAGCTCTACTATAAAGATGTGAAAAAAAAGAATAGCAAAATAAGCATATGCTTAAAAACACAGTGATGGCCTACAGAGAGAGTTATCTTAAGTGATGTCAAGGGTATTTCATGTTAAGAACTGAGAAAAATTTCTCAGTTCAAGGGAAGTCATCTAATTGCCAACTCAAGAAATTTTAAAGTCTCCACTAGATATCTATCTCAAACATGGGTTTTAGGAATGATTAAATAAGTTAATTTTAAATTCAGGGGTGATGTGATTCCTTTGCAGCCCTTCTGATTCCAGTGATTTATTAATGATTCTAGTAGCTTCTTTCACTTAGTTGTACAGCAGAAACTGTAATACAGATCTCCAACATGGCCATATCTAAATTGAGCTGTAGGAAATACCTACATAGCTATTTACTTTGTGTAAAAGAATGGTTACTAGGAAATATAGGGATATTATTTAATGAATTATGGAAAATTTTTATGTTGATTTACTGTAATGCCTTTCAGTATACCTGTTTATACTTTTAAAGAAATGTGAAATATGTTATAGATACAAAAATAATGTATTACCACATATAGAAAGTTTTAAAAATAACAAAAATGAACTCCTTTGTGTCAGTCACCAGTTTTGAGAATAAAGCAGTATAATACCACACTTTATAAACCCCTTGGGGCATGGCTGCCTGGATCTCAACTCCCATTTTCCCTTCATACACAGCGAACTTGATGTGTAACTACTGTCCTAAATCTTGTGTTGCTCATTTCCTTCCTTTCCTCTGTAGATTTAAAATATATTATACATTAACTAAAAAAAAACATAGTTTAGTTTTGCTAATTTTGTTATATAAATGTATTAATTTGAATTTATTCATCTGTGTCTTATTTTTTACTTATTTTTTTGAATAATATTGTAATGGTGGCAATATCAGTATTTATTTGTTTCTATTGCTGTATAATATTTAATTGCATCAATATACCACAATTTAATTTACCATTTTACTATTGAAGGACATTTGGGTTGTTTGAAGTTTTTTGCTATTATTAACAATGCTGCTAGGACTATGCCTATATTTGTCTCTTGGTGTACATGTGGAAAAATGTCCCCAGGATATGAACTGCTGGGTTTGTATGCATATTTTGAGTTATATTAGGTAACACTAAATTCTTCTCCATATGTGTTATAACACTTTACATACCAACAAGCATGTTCAGCCACATCTGTAATCAAGCCCATTGCCTTTGTTTGACCATTTTACTTTTATGTTATTTGTCTTAAGCCTCTTGATTCAAAGGAGTATATTACATATCCTGCATATGATGCCTTTTCTAGTAATACATACTGCAAATATCATCTTTTTGTGGCTTATCTTTTTACTCCCTTTGTGGTACCTATAATCAAAATCAGTTCTTAATTTTAATCTACTAAAATTTATTATCCTTTTTCTTTCTGGTTTGAACTTTGAAAATAAAGTTTCATATCAGTAAAACATTTACCAGAATAAGGCTATTTGTCTAGAATGGTAATATGCACTTACATAAAAATTATTATAAAATATAATTATTATAAAATGTGATATGTATATAAACTGTATATATATATATGCACAATCTCTATATATATATACATGTATATGTGTGTATATATATATATATACACACACACACACAAACACACAGTTGATGTTGAACAATGTGGGGGTGGGGTGTAGTTAGAGGCACTGACCATCCCCAAAGTTTAAAATTCGAGTATAACTTATAGTCGACCCTTTATGTATATGATTCCTCACTCTGGTTCATGTATTATAGTACTATGTTTTTTACTTTTGAAAAAATTTGCATATAAGTGGACCCATATAGTTCAAACCTGTGTTGTTCAAGGGTCAACTGTACATACACACACACACATAACAAAGTGTCTTTTAAGGTTTTCAACTTAATTTTAAATTTCATTTATCTGCCTTACCATGCATGAACTACCTTTTGCTTACTTTATTACTTTAGGCAGCTCCTGAAAACACTTCTGCTTTGCAGAAGGGGTGGTAGTTGTGAATTTTCAGGTGTTTGTCTTTGAGTTTTCTCTTTGATAGATACTGTGATTTTGTTCAACAACATGAGAGAAACTATGGGATTTTTAACTTTATGAGGCGTCATCATGCTCATGATTTATTGTTCTTTGGACAGTTGACTCCAGCTCAAATGTCCCATGAAATAAAATAACACATTCAGTGCAATTTGTTTTAGTAATTATTATGTGTAGCAATCATTTGACTGTGCCAATCAAGTTTTACTTTCTAAAAGCTCTTTCCATTAGTGCTAATGTGTTTGACTCTTTCTTAATAAATCCAGTAATCATTGGGCAGTTGGTGAGGAGAAACAGATTAGAAGATTGTTTATCTATATTTTCAAAGTGATGAAATAGAAATTCTGTCTTTTATGAACTTTTGCTGCTTGGTTTCTGGCAAAGTGTATTTTTAGTTGTTAAAATGCTGAGGCACTGAGTGTAATTTGTCCAGGGAGAAAAGGAAAAGGAACTGTCATTGGTTAAACACTCAATATAGGTTAGGCAGTGTTCTGGCCATATTATCACAGATATTCTTTATTCATGCATGCATTCATTCATTCAACAAGTCTTTTTGAGTACTTTTCCATGCATCAAGTTCTGTTGTAGGAATTGGAATAAAGCAGTGAATTAAAAAGAAAAAAATATTCTCATCCTCATGGAACTTAGGCAAAAATATAATAACTTATTGCCTTAAAGGTATGTAAAAGTTGACAAGTACTATAGAAAATAGCATATGGCCCTGCTTCTCATATTGTAATATGCATGTGAATCACCTGGGGATTTTGTTACAATGCAGATTATTACAGTAGTTCTTGGGTGGGAGCCCGAGATATGGCATTTCTAGCAAGTTCCTGAGTGATATCAGTGCTGCTAGTGTAGGAGCACACTTTGAGTAGCAGAGATTGTACAGTAAATGGTGAGGAGTGGGGATCAAGAGTAGAGAATGAGAGAGAGACTGGCTGCAATTTTAAATATGTTGATTAGGAGGAGGCTTACTGAAAAGGTGATGTTGAGTAAGGATATGAGGAAGGTGAGAGATTTTAGCCATACACTTATCTAAGGAAGTATAACCGGACAGTGCAGAGGCCTTAGATGGGAGCATGCCTGGCAAGGAGGCCAGTATGGATGGAATGGAATGAACAAGGATAGCAGTTGTAGACCGGATTTGAGAGGCAGTGGGTGGGGGCCAACCTTGCAGGGTCTTGTAGACCATTATAAGTTCTTTGGCTTTCATTTTGTGTTTGGGACCCACTCCAGAGTTCTGAGCAGGGGAGAGACATGCTGTAACTTTTGTCTTTAAAAGATCACTCGCTGTTATAGAGACGATAGACTGTTGAAGGTCTGGGGTAGAAGCAGTGAAACCAGTTAGGCTTCTGCAAAATATATGCTGGCTCAGACTAAGGTGGTAGCAAACGAGATGATGGAAGTGGTTGTATTTGGAATCCACTTTGAAAGTAGAGCCAAGCGAACTTTTTGACATGCTAGTTGTAAGCTGTGAAAAAAAGAAAAGAGTCAAGGATGACTGCAAGGTTTTGGCCTGAGTTTTTTGAAGGATGGAGTTGCCAACAACTGCAATGGGAAAAGACTGGGTTTCCAGGAGCACATTTGAATTTCAATCTGTGTCTCGTTGTGTCAGTTAGTCCTCCAAGTGGAGTGGTGGAGTAGACAATTGCATAGGAGAGCCTGGAAGATGAAATTTGTTCTCTCATAGCATTCTCATAATCCTCTGCTGTTCATCTTTTATCCTTGTTTTGTAGTTGGGGAAATACGATCAGAGAATTTAACTGACTGACTCGGCTGGCAAATGGTGAAGCAGAAACTCAAGACAGTATCTGTCTGGCTCCAAATGTCACACTGCTCTCCTGCTCCAGTAGTAAAGGAATCAACACTGGTCATTGTAACTGGTTATGCCTTTATTCAGAGCAAATCAAAAGTATTTTTAGGCAGGAGAATGGAGTTGGCTGTTCATCTTTTTAGCTGACTTGTTTGCCTACTACAGACAGATTTCTTTAAGTCGATACTTGGCAGGTTTCCACATGTTCTAGAGTGCCATGCTCATCTGAGTGTGACTAAGGTTTTCCTGAATCACTCTTTTTTTTACAGTTTACTAGGGGAGAGAATAATATATGGTCAGTGATCTGGGGTTCATAGTGAAGAAATCTGTGCTTTCTCCGTGTTAGAAGGGCAGAGAAGTGGGTCGATAACATTGTGGCCTCCCTATCCTCCGTGTTAGAAGGGCAGAGAAGTGGGTCGATAACATTGTGGCCTCCCTATCCTCCGTGTAGATGATTATGAAGAATGTTCTTCATGGTTTCTCAGAGGTTCCCAGCAGGATTGAGCCCCAGTTGCCCACAGCAATAACCCACTGATTAATAACCATTTATTGGCTTTCCTTGTATCCCTACCTCACTGTTCCCATTCTTCACTTCTTCTTGGGATGACCTCCCAAATAGACTGTCTGCACCCAAGTGCATATCTCTGGCTAATCTAAGGCAGGTGACAATGTAAAATATGCTTAATTGGTCTATCCAGGATAGTTATTTCTAATTTCTACCACAGCACCTGGCGAATAGTCTCAATAAATATTTGCCAGACCACCGAATGGCTACAACTTTCCTTAATGATCATTAAGTAATAATAGTAGTTGGTGTTACTATTATTTTAGGCAAATCTATTTTAATAGGATAAAGATAAATTCCCCTTTGTCACTGCTGCTACCAATCTCATTCTTTTCATACCTTCTGTAATTTGCTTTTTATCAAATTTATTATTTTGAGCTCTATGCATACTATATATTTCCTGCTTTCTAATTGATTAAATTTTTCCTATTTTCCCCCTCTACAGGATTTAAAACTATTAAATTCTATCTTATTTTAGTGATTTTCTGTAAATCTTTAAGGAACATATGAATTTGTATTTTTAAGTACAACTACGAGTAATAAGCTAATATTTTAATGTTGTTAAAATTAATGAGCTTCTCTATTCTCTCCCGAAAACATAAGCTGTAGCTTACTTTTCCTCCTTGCTTCTCCTGTCTGCTTCCATGTTCATGTTTCCTATAATTTTTTGTTTGAGATTGTTCTTAAGCAACAAAAGGCTTTATTATTATTATCTTCATTGGTTCTTATTTAGATTAATGAATTTTTATTTCTTTCATTTGCTTCTTGAACATATTTCTTTCTTCAAATGAATTTTTTCTTGTTGGTGAGGTGTCTGCTTTAGTCACTGACTGTGGTAATTAATCTAGGTCTTGACACTAGGGTTTTGCCATGAAGAGGGAAAAAAGGAGAATCTATACAAGGTGATAGTGTCTGGATTTCCTTTGCATATGCTGGAAGGTCTATGCATTACCCTCTGAAAGTGGCTTTATGTTGCTGTAATGTTTGCAGTACAATCCATGGTATAGTATATATGTATGTTAAAAATAAACTGACGAGAAAATGAACAAACCACACATTAAGAGGTGACCCAAAAGAAAGTATTATCTAAGACAGTATATTTGGTTGTTAAAAATACATAAATATTTGTTTGGAACTATTTCCCATATTTCTTAGAGCCTCATCTAGTGCCAGCATAATCAAATATAGTGAAATCAATGAAATTAATTAAATTTTAAAACATAATTTCTGCAGTGTGTTTAGCCTCACTGAGTAGGCATTATGACTGTAATTTACAATATTTGTAGACTGTAGATCTTCCTTCTTACTCATAGAGTCATTTTTAAGTGCTAGGACAAACCATTTTTTCCCTTCTCTTTGACACTCATGCTATTGTATACCTAAATTAGTTCTCTAGTTATTAATTTTATGCAATCTCACCATCACCGGTACTTTTTTTAATTAATCCTCAGTCCTACTGTTAGCATTCTTACCAAAGGGTTATCAGAAAATTTAAGTGACTACAAACATATATAAAACACGAAGCCTGTGAAAGGTAGTTAAAGCTGGAATTCCTCCCACTGTTAGAATCCGACTCTCACCCCTTTCAGATCGCCTTTGCCCTCAGCTCTGATCTTGCCGTTGGGCATGATGTGGTGGTCCTGGCTCTTAGCTTTTTGAGATTTGTATGGTAGATGTCACCTCTAGTACTTTCAGGACCCCAAGAGTTCGACCCAATTAATCAAATCATAGGCCATGATAACACTTTAAATTCTCCTATATGCTCCTCAAAACCTAATAATGGGAAAGAGGGGAAAATGGACTTTTTTTCCTCTTCTCACGACATCTTCTTTAATCCTTTCTGGTTTCTCTCAATGTCTCTCTTTCCAATTACCTGCAAGTTTACTTTTTTCAGTGGTTTCCTGTGTTGTCTGTGTGTTATTCCCTCTTGGAAGAAGGCACTGACTAGGCTAACAGTTTGCTAATATCACCACTGTCTGATTCCAGCTCTGTTACGCATGTGCAGCAGAACTGCATATCCTTTAAGAGGCCACTACAGCATTTATCAGCCTTTGTGGATTTTAGACTAATTTGACCATTCATTTAGACTTGCAATCCATGCCGTGGGCAATCCAAAACCACCACCATGACAAATTAATGCTCTGTCACAGGCATAGCAGTTGTCTCTCTATATCCTGAGACCCTCAGAGCATTGTTAAAACATGGCAATGTTAAACGTTAATTTTTATTGCCCAGTGGGGTTAATCACACATATCCATGAAGAGTCAATTTTAAATTAAAGTTCTCTGTTCACTATTTATAATTCCTTCAAAGGAATCAATCATACCAAAAAGGAATCAGAGCCAGTAGTATTTCTTACTGTTCATTTCATGAGAGCATGTACTTACTGTATTGGATTTCTGGCATTTAGTGTTCTAGAAATATAAATTCCATTTTAAGTGCCCTAAAGACTCCCATCACTGAAATGAACAATGAAGTATTAACTTTTCATGCACACATATTTAGTGGTGGTTGTCAAAATTTAAATTTATGCTGCAGGTCCCTGTATTGACAAAGTTTTAGGATCTGGCAATTTTAGTTCAGAAAAACATGTATTTTTTAATATTGGAAGTTATCTTTAGCTAGTCATTAAAATACTTAATTCACACTAAAGCTTGTTAAAAATAGCCCCTTCTCGGGCTTCCCTGGTGGCGCAGTGGTTGAGAGTCCACCTGCCGATGCAGGGGACACAGGTTCGTGGCCCGGTCCGGGAAGATCCCACATGTGGAGCGGCTGGGCCCGTGAGCCATGGCAGCTGAGCCTGCGTGTCCAGAGCCTGTGCTCCGCAATGGGAGAGGCCACAGCAGTGAGAGGCCTGCGTACCACAAAAAGAAAGAAAAAATATATATATATCTAGAAATAATCCAAAATAAAATATAATTGAATAGACTCCAATATAACATTATGAAAATAATCCAATATGACCAAATAGAATTGCAAGAATGGTTTAACTGGAAAACCTATTAATATAATTCACCATAATAATAGGTCTAAGAAAAAAATTTACACTTACTCCATAGATGCCAAAGAGATAAATCAGTTAGAGGCATAAGATTTAGAAAAGAAGTAAAACTCCCTTTATTTACAGATGGAGTAATAATATACCTGGAAAACCCTAGAGAATAAATGGTATTCCTAACTCAATCAATAAAATAATTCGACAAGTTGGCAATATGTAAAATTGAGAAGTAAAAATTGATACCCATCATATGCAAGAAATAATAGCCAATAAGAAGAGTTGGAAATTTTTTAGAATGAGTTATAAAATCATATTACAAAAGCAACAAAAAAGATAAAATAGGAATAAACTTAACAGAAATGTGTAAAACCTATAAGAAACTATAAAGCCCTTCTGAAAGACTGAAAAGTAGACTTAAACAAACAAAAATAATCCCTTATTCTTTGACAAGACATCTCAACATCATTAACATCTGTTCTCCCTAAATTAATTTATAAATTTAATGTGTTCTCAATAAAAACAATACTCTTTGTTATATGGAGCTAGACAAATTGAAATTACTGTTTATATGGAAAAATAAGTGCAAGAAATATCTGGGAAAACACTGAAAAGGAAAAGCTATGAGACTGGCTAGCCCTACAAGATATTAAAACATGCTACAATGCCCCAGTAATTAATTTTAATGGCATATGAATAGACAGACCAATGGAACAAATTCGAAAGTCTAGAAATAGACCCAAGTACATATGGAATTGTATTATATAATAAAGGTAGCATCTCAAATTGCTGAGACAGAGGTGAATTTAATAGTAAATAGTATTCGTAAAAAGAAGTAATTCGATTTCTTTCTCAATCCATGCATAAGAATAAACCTTAAATAAGAAGGCTAAATGTATAAAATAAATCTATACAAGTACTGAAAGAAAATATTAGTGAATTCCTTAAGGTAGGGAAAGACATTCTAATTATGACTCAAAATTCAGATACCACAAATTTAAAAATTAATAAATTTGACTACACACAAAAGAAAATTTTCACAAGGAAAAATCAAAAGACAAATGAAAATTGGAGGAAAATTATGTAACATATATCACATAGGTTTAATATTCCTAATATGTAAAGAACTTTTAAATCTTAAGTGGGAAACAAAAGTCCTATTTAAAATGCTTAATAAAACATAAACAGTTTACCAAAAGTATAAAAATGATCCTTAATCATATGAAGATGACTGCTTTCAGTAACAGTAAGAGAAATGCAAATAAAAATTGTAATGAGGTACTCTTCTCAACCATCAAATCAGCGAAAATTTGAAAGTTTCACAATGTACTCTGTTAAGGAAGCACTTTCCTGCATTGTTGTTAGAATTGCAAAATGGTCCACAACAAATGGAAGGGAAGTTGGCAGTATCTCATAAAAGAACATGTGCAGTTAAACTTTGACCTAGCAATCTCATTTCTAGGAATTAACCTGAAGATATACCTTCGATAATGCAAATACACATACGCACAAAGTTCTTCATTGCAACATTACTTTAAACTGCAAAATATTGGAATCTACCTAAATAGCCAAACATAGGATATTAGTTCAATAAACTATAGTGTATGCACACAATAAAGTAGTAGGCAAATGTAAATAAAATAATTAGGATATATCGATTGACTGATATGTAATTTCTAAGGGAAAGCAAGTTTCTCTTGTATGCTACCTTTGTGTAAAAAAAGTAAAAGAAATAAGAAACTGGACATCACCTTTTGCAAGTATTCACTGTGCAGTACAATATATCCTTGTAGCTTATTTATTTTATATGTAGTAGTTTGTACCTCTTAATCCCCTACTCCTATTTTGCCCCTCTCCCTTCCCTCTACCCATTTACTAACCACTAGTTTGTTTTCTATATCTGTGGGTCTGTTGGTTTTGTTATATTCATTTGTTTGTTTTATTTTTGAGACCCCACATATAAGTGATACATACAGTATTTGTCTTTCTGTGACTTATTTCACTAAGCCGGATAACTTCCAGGTCCATCCATGTTGTTGCAAATGGCAACATTTCATTCTTTTTTATGGCTTAGTAGTTTTATATATATATATATATATATATATATATATATATATATATAAACTACTATATATATATAAACTACTATATATATATATCTTTATCCATTCATCTGTTGATAGACACTTGGATTGCTATCATATCTTAACTATTGTAAATAATACTGCTATGAACATTGGGGTGCATGTATCTTTTCAAATTACTATTTTAAATTTTTCTGAATATATACCTAGGATTGAAATTGCTGATCATATGGTGGTTCTATTTTTAGTTTTTTTGAGGGGCCTGCATACTGTTTTCTACACTGGCTGCTACATTCTACATTCCCATCAGCAGTGTACGAGGGTTCCCTTTTCTCCACATCCTTTCCAGCATTTGTTATCTGTGGCCTTTTTCATCATGGTCTTTCTGACAGGTGTGAGGTGGTATCTCATTATGGTTTTGATTTGCATTTCTCTGATGATTAGTGATGTCAAGCATCTTTTCATGTGCCTGTTGCCCATCTGTATGTGTTCTTTGGGGAAATGTCTATTCAAAACATGTTCTTCTGCCCATTTTTTGATTGGGTCGGTTGTTTTTGGATATTGAGTTGTATGAGCTATTTTTATATTTTGGATATTAACCTCTTATCACTCATATCATTTGCATATATTTTCTCCATTTCATTGGATTGTCCTTTCATTTTGTCGATGGTTTCCTTAGCTGTGCGAAGGCTTTCAAGTTTAATTGGGTCCCATTTGTTTATTTTTGCTTTTGTTTCCTTTGCCTTAGGAGACAGATCCAAAAAAATATTGCTATGATTTATGTCAAAGAGTATTCTGCATATGTTCTCTTCTAGGAGTTTTGTGGTTTCCGGTCTTACATTTAAGTCTTTAATCCATTTTGAGTTTATTTTTGCATGTGGTATGAGAAAATGTTCTAATTCCATTCTTTTACATGTAGCTGTCCAGTTTTCCCAGCATCACTTATTGAAGAGACTATCTTTTCTCCATTACACACTCTTGCCTCCTTTGTCGTAGATGAACTGATCAGAGTGTATGGTTTTATTTCTGGACCTTCTATCCTGTTCCATTGTTGTATGTGTCTGTTTTTGTCCCAGTATCTTGCTATTTTGTTGACTATAGCTTTGTAGTGTTGTCTGAAGTCAGGGAGTGTGATAACTCCAGCTCTATTCTTTGTTTTCAAGATTGTTTTGGCTGTCGAGGGTCTTTTGTGTTTCCATATAAATTTTAAAATTGTTTGTTCTTGTTCTGTGAAAAATGCCATTGATATTTTGATAGGGATTGCATTGAATCTATAGATTGTGTAGACTAAGTGGTGACCAGAATTTCCACTAATGTAGTGTCACTGTATTAATTGATTATTTTGATTTTGCTTCCCTCACACGCAGACCCTAGATCCTGGGACAGGGATTCAAGAACAAATAGTTCATTTGGGAGGGGATACCAGGAAAGAATAGGTATGGGCAGATGAGAAAGGGAGGGGAAGGTCTCTAACAGAGGGTGCATTATTGACACAGTTACCACTAGGAGGACGAGCTTAATCCCTGTGGGGAACTAGGCGACAATGTAATACACGCCTGAGAGTTATCCTGCCCAAGGAGGGAGTGGGATGAGGTATTTGTGCACTGACTCTCAGACATAGATTGAGGGCTTTTAGGGCATGTGAATTAATTCTCGGCACTTCCAGACTGCCCCAGTTCTCCACCAGATTCCCCTAAGCAACCAGTTGCAAGAGCTGATATTTGAGAGACAGGACCTCACATGTGAAAAATGATGAATGCTAAGGGGTTACTGGTGAGTGCCTCACAGCATCTGCTGCCTTGCTGAGGTGGAAAGCTGCTGAATCAGTCCCCCTGGCATTTCAGCCAGCACTCAGAGGGATTGCAGCCATAATTATGATGAGGTCTTTACCTTAACTCTGTTTCTAGGGTCCAACAGATTGGAAATAAATTATTATTTCTTCCATTTACTAGCTCAGCAACCTTGGATGAGTTTTTTGTTCAAAACTTTGGTTTCTTCATCTGTAAAATAGGGACAATAATAGTGAATCCTCATTGAATTTTTTAGATGTAAAGAGATCTTGCTTTTGAAAGCTTGGCACTAGAAAATGATTACTAAGTGTTAGTTTTAATTATTATATTTGTATCCCTTACAGTTGTTATTACTTTTCATTTTTAATCAGTCTGTTAGAGATAATTGTTCTTATCTTGAACTATAAGATGCACCCCAATCTGCTAGATTAATGTGTACCTTGGCTCCAACAAATGTGAAATTTTTATAGCCATTGAAGACTCAGGACTACAGGGACTCCTATTTGCCATCTCTTCTTGAAAATTACAATCAGTTACTTAGGAAAGTGACACTGAAAACTACAAAGGAAAGTCAGAGAGATTGGAACCAAATCATGAAGCTCAATCACCATCAAAAGCATAAGTTTTGAGTGGCATATAAAGGGAACAAAAATAAACATTATGAGGACTGGACTAAGCCATGTGCGCTATGCTTTGGATATATTTATGGAATAGTCACAGGTTAACTGGTTAATTGCACGAGGTAGATTTGGTTGGGTGTAGAAAATCACCTGTTCTTTCTTACACTGCCCCTTCAAACCTGTTGTCATGGCTAGTCCTTTCCCAACCCATGAATGAAACCTCAGGCCAATCCCATAGTTTACCAGTCTCATAGTGTATTCGTTTCCCAAGGCTGCCATGATGAAATACCACAAGATAGGTGGCTTGAAAGAATAGAATTTTATTCTCTCACAGTTCTGGAAGCTAGAAGTTCAAGATCAAGGTGTTGGCAAGGCTATGCTTTCTCTGAAGGCTCTAGAAGATGATCCTTCCTTGCCTCTTCCTAACTTCTTGTACCTACATCACTATGATGTCTACTTCCATCTTCATATGGTGTTCTCCCTGTGCCTCTGTAGCTTCATAAGGCCATTGTTTTATAAGGATACCAGTCATATTGGGTTAGGGGCCCATCCACTCCAGTATGACCTCATCTTAACTTAATATAATCTCTAAAAAACCTATTACCAAATAAGATCACATTCTGAGGTTGTGGAGGACTTCCACATATCTTTTTTGAGGGGACATAATTCAACCCATAACATGTAGATAATTATAATCTAGGACCATCAATAATCAAGTCCCCAAATCTCCTCCACTGTAAACAACTTCCCTTCCTCAGTTCTGCACTGCTCTATGCCTGAAAGCCTACATTGGGGTGAGAGTGACGTGAACGCCATCTTTCCTGCCTCCTCACCTTGTTCTGCTCCTCCTCTTCTCCTGCTGACAAGGGTGGGGCTGACTCTTTCAAGGCTTGAGCAGGTGGAGAGGGTAAAGGTACTAACACTGGAAGGAAAAGAGGAGAAAGGAAAGTATGAAGAAACTTCTTTGGACCGATAGAATTATTTTGGCTTTTGTGTCCCCTGAGGCAGCAGATTCCAAATTCTTATTCTTATTCTATTAGGTGGTTTTTATGCTTCTTCAGAAGCTCACTTACCCTGAATTCTAGGTATCTTTCACTTAAAACCAAATTTATGTAGACAGTGTCTCCAGCACTATCAATCAAATCTTCAGACCCTTGATGTCTCATACTGTTTCTCAGTTGGGATCTGTGTACCCTCCAGGCAGTCATCTTGGGTGGAACCTCTCTTGAAATGGATTCAGCATCCTTCCCCAAGTTTGACAGAGGCCCTACAATAAATGTAAATCCTTGTCCCATGAAGCTGGAACTATTTCCTCAGGCATTGATTAGTAAAACTCCAGCCTCAGACACTTGCTTTGAATTTTTAAGAGTTAGATACCAGTCCCTACAGTCATCAATCTCCAATGGATACGTTTTAAGCTCTCCAAATCAAGGTTTTCTCTTATGGGGGGCTCTCTCACCAAGCTTGTGGTGAAGTGAAACGCTCCTCTTCCCTACCCCTTTGACTCCCAAGAAGGGGTGGGCAGAGAAAGGGAAGGGATTGTCAGTCTTGCAGAAACACAGCATGCTAACAGTTCTCTCCAAAGAAAGCCACACTACTGGACACCCTGATTTGGCCAAAGATTTCTTAACCTTATATAAACAGCCTAGAGGCAAATAGCAGCCTAATCAAAACCTGGTAGAACTAGTCAGAACCTATCTTTTAATATTTTCTAATATGTATTTTTGTGAAGTGGTTGAATGACATATAATTCACACAGCACACCTTTTACCTACTTAAAGTACACAATTCAATGTTTTGTAGTATACTCACAGGGTTTCACAAGCATCACACAACCTAATTTTAGAATAAAAACCCCATACCCATTAGCTGTCATTACCCATTTTTTCCCTCCTTCCAGCCGAAGGCAAACACTAATCTACTTTCTGTCTCTGTAGATTTGCCTATTTTGGACATTTCACATAAATAGATCATACAATATGTGGTCTTTTCTGACTGGCTTCTTAGCGCAATGTTTTCAGTGGTCATATATTGACTTGTAGCATGTATGAGTATTTCATTTTTTTTCTCCAAATAATATTCCACTGTATGCATATATCATATTGCATTTATTTGTTTATCAGTTGATAGGCATTTGAGTTGTTTCTACTTTATTACTATTATAAATAATGTTGCTGTGAAGTTTTGTGTACAGTTCTTTTGTGGACATATATTATCATTTCATCTTTGGTATATACCTAGCAGTGGAATTGCTGGGTCATATGTTAACTTTATGTTTTAACTTTTGAGGAACTGCCAGACTGTTTTTCAATGTGACTGCATCACTTTACATTTCTACTGCTTCTCCACATTCCCACCAGCACTAGTTTTTGTCTGTCTTTTTTATTATAGCCATTCTAGTGGGTGAGAAGTAATTGTTTCATATTATTTCACTATATTTTTGTAGATGTTCTATTGCTTTTTCTTTACAATGTCTGAAGAGTTTATACTTTCTGTATTTTTTCTCAGACTTATTAGTCCTAAGCTAAATCTCTAAAATGACAAGAACAGTGATAAATGACAGCAATTTCCACAGCAGTCAGATAAGAAAAAGAATTAAAACACATCCGAATTAGAAGGGAAGAGGTAAAACTGTCACTATTTGCAGATGACATGATATTTTACATAGAAAACCCTAAAGTCTCCCCCAAAAAACTATTAGAACTTAAATGAATTCAGCAAGGTTGCAGGATATAAGATTAATATACAGAAATTTGTTGTTACTATACACTAATAATCAAATATCAGAAAGAGAAAGTAAAAAAACCTATCTTGTATAAAATCACACCAAAAAGAATAAAATACCTAGTAATAAATTTAACCAAACAGGTAAACGGCCTATACTCTGAAAACTGTGAAACATTGATGAAAGAAATTGAAGGTGATACAGAGAAATGGAAAGCTATCCTGTGTTCCTGGATTGGAAGAAATAATATTGTTAAAATGACCTTACTACCCAAGGCAGTCTACAGATTTAATGCAATCCCTATCAAAATACCCATGACATTTTTTCACAAAACTAGAACAAATAATCCTAAAATTCGTGTGGAACCACAAAAGACCCCAAATTACCAAAGCAATCTTCAGGAAAAAAAAAAAAAACCTGGAGGTATAACCCTCCCAGATTTCATATTATGCTACAAATCTACAGTCATCAAAACAGCATGATACTAGCATGAAAACAGACACATAGATCAATGCAACAAAATAGCCCAGAAATAAACCCACTCACTTATGGTCAATTAATCTAAGACAAAGTGACAAGAATATACAATGAAGAAAAAAACAGTGTCTTCAATAAGTGATGCTGGGAAAACTGGACAGCTCCATGTAAAAGAATGAAATTAGAACGTTTTCTCACACCATATGCAAAGATAAACTCAAAATGGGTTAATGACTTAAATGTAAGACTGGAAACCATAAAATTCCTAGAAGTAAACGTAGGCAGAACACTCATTGACATAAATCGTAGCAATATTTCTTTGGATTTGACTCCTAAGGAAAAGGAAACAAAAGCAAAAATAAATAAATGGGACCTAATTAAACTTAAAAGCTTTTGCACAGCAAAGAAGAGCATTGGCAAAATGAAAAGAAAGCCTACAGAAAGGGAGAAAATATTTGCAAACGATGTGACCAACAAGGGATTAATAGCCAAAATATATAAACAGCTCATACAACTCAATGTCAAAAAAAAAAAAAAACAATCCAATCAAAAAATGGACAAAAGACCTGAACAGACATTTCTCTGAAAAAACATACAGATGGCTAACAGGCACATGAAAAGATGCTCAACATCACTAATCATCAGAGAAATACAAATTAAAACAACAATGAGCTCGGTGCTTTGTGACCGCCTGGAGGGGTGGGATAGGGAGGGTGGGAGGGAGGGAGATGCAAGAGGGAAGGGATATGGGAACAGATGTATATGTATGACTGATTCACTTTGTTATAAAGCAGAAACTAATAAAAAATAAATAAAAATAAATAAAAAATAAAAAAGTCCTCTATCTTAAGTTCAAAAAAAAAAAAACAGCAATGAGATATCACCTCATACCTGTCAGAATGGCTATCATGAAAAAGACCACATGTAACAAATATTGGTGAGGATGTGGAGAAAAGGGAACACTCTTACAATGCTGGTGGGAATGTAAGTTGGTGCAGCCACTGTGGAAAACAGTATGGAGGTTCCTCAAAAAACTAAAAATAGAACCACCATATGATCCAGCAATTCCACTGCTTGGTTCTATATATACCCTGAAACAACAAAAAACACAAATTCGAAAAGGTACATGCTCCCCAAAATTCACAGCAGTATTATTTACAATAGCCGAGACATGGACGCAATCTTAATGCCCTTCAACTGACAACTGGATTAAGAAGATGTGGTATACTTACACAGTGGAATAAAAAATAATGAAATACTGCCATTTCCAGCAACGTGGATGGGCCTAATGGATTATAATCTGCAAAAATACTGAATTACTATGCAGTACACCTGAAACTAATATAGTATTCCAAATCAACTGTACTTCAATTAAAAAAAGACAAAAATTTCAACAAAAGGCATTGGTACAGCTCTACTCTAGAGTTAGCATAATATCATATATGCAAAAAAATCATGCATATGTCATGAGATAGTAGAGTACATGTGAAATAATATTACTACATTCTGAGTGCTAAACACTTATGAAGGCCTTCAGACCGGTTACTTGCTTTATAACAGTAATCACAACAGTAATAATAATAATGATAATAATAGATAACCTGTACTGAGCTCTTCCTATGTTTGTACCAGGCATTGTTCTACACACACACACACACACACACACACATATTTTTTTTTTTTTGCGGTACGCAGGCCTCTCACTGTTGTGGCCTCTCCCATTGCGGAGCACAGGCTCCGGACGCGCAGGCTCAGCAGCCATGGCTCACGGGCCCAGCCACTCTGCGGCATGTGGGATCCTCCCAGACCGGGGCATGAACCCGTGTCCCCTGCATCGGCAGGCGGATTCCCAACCACTGCGCCACCAGGGAAGCCCTCTACATATATTTTACATACATTAACTTCCTTGGTTCCTGTGAAAACCCCACTAAATAGATACTGTTATTAACCTTAGTTCTCAGATGAGCAAACATCCTTAGATGACAAGGTTAATCTCTAACTTTTCACAAGTAGGGGGAAGAGAAGATTGAGAATATATTAAAAATAGCTAATGCATAAAAATCTGCAAAGGTAAAGGGCAGTAATTTTGCTTAGCTCTGTCCAGATCTTCTCAGGTCCCTTTTGGGGACCCTTTTTGGATATTTTTGTTGTCTACCCTTTCCCCAATTTCTGTGCTTTCATGCTCATCAACCAGTTCTTTTTGGAGGATTGTCCTCAAGCTACTGGAGCCCATCTCCCTCCCGACTCCCAGGTGGAAGAGCTTAAAGCCTGGAAATTTCCCATGAAGTTTTAGAAGTTTCCCTACTGATAAAATCCGTTTGCTTTCCCCACTCCCTCACTGGTTTTCCCTGAAAGTGTTTATTTTTTTTAACAAATCATTTATACACAAATCCTCATCTCAGGGTTGGCTTCTTTTCATGGAGACATGCTGGGGAAGGAGAATTTTGATGACATTTAAATAGAACTTGTTATGTGAGGAAGAAAAGTTAAAGTTATCATCTCAAGCTAAAAAAAAATGAGAATAAAAGAAAATTCTCTTAAGCCAGCAGGAATTTATATTAGAAATAAATGGATTGTCATGATTTGAAAATGTTAAAATGGGCTATTTACCCAGAAAAATCTGTGTACTTGCTTTCTGTGAAGACTTTAAATGTATATAACCATTTTTTTCTGGGTTGGTTTAGATATACTGCAATCCTTCTGGAGCAAAATGACTAACTCAGTATCTTCCCAGAGCCTCTTTCTCTCTGAAAATTATATAAGAGCACAACATTATCATTAACCTAAGCAGTCAAGCCTTTTTGATTATGCATTGTGCTAAGGGCTTTACAATGGTGGTTAAATAGATTCAGTCCCTACCTTTTAGGAACTTAAGAGAGCAAACTTTGAAAAAGAAATAAAAGAAATCTACTATTTATAGTATACTGCAAAGAAGCATTAAAATAAATGAGAATGAAGGTCACTTCAAGGAAACATTAATGGATTACAAACATCAGTATTTCAGAAAAGGAATATTTAGAAGTGATATCCACATTGATTTTACAAATGAGATATAGACAATAAAAATATATTTATGGCATGTGTACTCCAAATTGATCCGTTTTTCAGAGAAAGTAGAAAATTAAAGAACATAATGAGAAAAACAGTTTATCATTATGTAATATTAAGGGAAAAGAAAGAAATGCGTCAGAAAAATGTGAAGATATGATGGATATATGTGAAGAAATTTGTTTTAAACTTTTTTTATTGGAGTATAATTGCTTTACAATGGTTAGATTCTGCTTTATAACAAAGTGAATCAGTTATACGTATACATATATTTGAAGAAATTTTTAATAAACCCATGAAGAAAGAAAAATTTTAGTGGTCAGGATAGGATATTAAAAAAAATTTTGCAAGATAAATTCCCATTGCATCATTGGGGAACCAAATAATACTTCCTTGTAGAGGGTGGCAAGTCAGGATCTAATATCAAAAATTATTTATTAAAGAAATGAATACTTTTTCTTCTTGAATCTCAAAACATATTTGTCCCTGAGCAATTTTGAAACAAATTTTCTTCTGAGTTTCTTAGAATGATAAAGAAAATAGTTCTCACGTATGAAAATGACTGAATTTTAAAATATTTGTGTATATATATTTGATTTAAGAGGTTGGGAAAAGATTTGAGTGGATAAGTAGTAGTTAGGGGAAAGCAGAGGAGATAAATAATACCAACCCTTTACATAATTTTATTATATAAGTAATTTCATGCACATTGTAAAATCGGCATTTGTAGTACATTTATATATTTCCTAAAACTGTTACTACTTTCCCTCAATAAGATAGATAATGAAGTTGTTTTTAGTTCTTGTAAATAGACTAGAAATGTGGGCAGAGATGAAAAAACAAATCCAAATATGTTGTCTTCAAACTTCACCTGTGTGAATATTGAATAAAGACACATTTTCAGATGTGCAAAAAACAGAGAATTTGTTTCAATCTTTCTTAAAATATTATTCAGGGATGTTATCCATCAGAACTAGAGAGTAAACCAAAAAAGAGGAAAGCAGTGAAGAGACATTCCTTGATTATAGCTATTTGGAAGTCTCTACCAAGGAGCTCTCTGTCCCAAGTTAAAAAGGAGGGAGGACTTCAGAAGAGAAGTTTCTGGGGAGTAATTTTATTTTATACTTTATAATTTGGAACAATGTAAGGAAGCAATAGATGCCAAAGTTAAAAGAATAATAGAAAGGTAACGTTACATCATAAAGAAGATCTTAGCAGCCCCTTTTATGGGAATAGGAGGACTATTAGATGATAAAGTCCAAGTAATCAAGATCAAACCAAAACCAAAAAACTCAGGAATATTAAATATGTGGTAAAAGAACTGAAGAGCTTTCAATAAAAATAAATGTAGAATTGGAAATAAAAATAGAATCATTTGTAGAATAGAATGTAAATATTATAAACTTGGAAAAGTGAATTAATATAAAATTGAAACGAGGGACAAGAAGCTTATTTTCTTGTTTTTCCTACAGGAAAGTCAGTCTGGCTTAAAATTGAAATACTTATTTTAAAATATTATAATTGTACTGAAGCTGACCTCTTAATGTAGATTCATGTTCACTTTTTAAAAAATTCTAAAGCACCTAGAGGGATCATTAACAAACTAATAATTATTTTACTTCTGATTATTTCTTCATTTATGTGCAAATAAAATTGCATTAATTATATGTCATTCAAAACATGACCGTGTTTAACATAATCCCATTTAATAAAATGATATCTATCTGTATTTATCTCTATACATGTATTAGAGAGATAGCTGGGATAATCATTACCTGATGTTTATTATTGCTATTTCTTATCTATAGTTTTTAATATAGTTTGTTTTTTTAATAGTGAAAATATATTATTTTGTAAATTAACAAATCATTCCAAGAAAAAGTCAATTAGTAAAATAATGTAAAAATCAATACAGCTGTAGGAGTGACATCAGCACCCCAGTGGTGTGAGAACTCCCTTTGTCCCTCCCCTTCAATCTATAACTACTACGACATCCATAACTGAACAAAGATTCCTTTGCCCAGCACACCAGGATGCAGAGAGATCCACACACTTGTGCACCTGAAGATGGGTGGATTGGAACACATAGAGGAAGCAGAACTGGGGAACAGTGGCAGCGATGCCTGCGATCCTGGCTCCCCAGCTGCAGCAGCTGAGACTGCAAGCCCAGAGAACTCAGTAGCAAAAATGGAGGCAGCACACACAACTCTGACTTCTTGGTTGGAGTGGCACCCACGGCCACAGGGAACTGGGCAGCAGTGACAATGAGGGCCCCACAACCCCCGTCCCTCCAGCTTCAGTAGCATCTGCAACTCTGGTCTCCCAACCTGCAGTGGCAGAGCACCCATGAACCCGACGACACCTGCTACCCCAGCTCTTCCTGCTTCTTCCTGTTGCAGCAGCAGTGCCCGCAACTCAGATGAACTCAGACATGGCAGAGGCACCTGCCATCCCAGTGCCCCTGGTGGTGACACCAGCAAGAGCAGCAATACCAGCAGCAGCAAGGCACTGGACACCCAGGGGGCACAAGCATCAATGACGAGGGCACATCAACACCTCTGGCAGAGGCGGTAGAGGGTAGAAGTGGCCTGTTCTCAAATATAGTCCAAGGCATCAAGTAAAAGAAACCAAAATCGTGTGCTATAGTGCCAACTGAAAAACAAAATAAAGGCCTCTAGTTACCAATCTCTTGGACAGTTAGAATCAAAGTAAACAGAGCTTTACCTAAATAAGAAAGGTGTTTGCTGCTTCAAATGTGCCGGCAGGGGAACAACTCATCAAGCACCATGAAAAACTATGTTAATGCAGTATCACAAAAATAAAATGACAGTTCTCCAGAAACCAAACTTACAAATGTCTTAAAATCATGGAAGACTGTGACCTAACTGATAGAGAATTCAAGATAGCTGTCACGAAGAAACTCAGCAAACTACAAGAAAACTCAGAAAGGCAGTTCAATGAGCTCAGCGTCAAAATTAATGAACAGATGGAATACTTTACCAAAGAGATTGAAACTCTCAAAAATAACCAAACAGAAATTCTGGAGCAGTAGAATTCAATAAATGAGATGAAGAATGCATTAGAAAGCATTGGAAATAGAGCAGACCATATGGAAAAGAGAATTAGCTTAAAGTTAGATTTCTAGAAATTTTCAGGTTGAAGAGGAGAGCGAACTAAGATTTTTTTTAAAAATGAATAAACTTCACAAGAACTATTAAACTCCATTAGAAAAGTTAACATAAGGATAATGGGTATCCTAGGAGGAGAAGAGAGGGAGAAGGGAACAGAAAGAAATATTAACTTAAGGAAATAATAGCTGAGAACTTCCCAAACCTGGGAAATGAACTGGATATACAGAAGTCCATAAAGGTAATAGAACGCCTAATTATCTCAATGCAAAAAGACTTTCTCCAAGACACATTATATTAAAATTCTCAAACATCAATGGTAAAGGCAGCCAGGGGAAAAAAGACAGTATCTTACAAAAGTACTCATTAGGCTATCAGCAGATTTCCCAGCAGAAACTCTACAGACCAGAAAGTGAGGGAATGGAAAACAATATTCCATGCAAATGGAAATCCAAAGAAACCTGGAGTAGCAATTCTCATATCAGACAAAATAGACTTTAAAACAAAGACTATTACAACAGACAAAGAAGGACACTACATAATGATCAAGGGATCAATCCAAGAAGAAGATATAACAATAGTAAATGTTTATGCACCCAACACAGGACAACCTCAATACATAAGACAAATGCTAACAGCCATAAAAGGGGAAATAGGCAGTAACACAATCATAGTAGGGGACTTTAACACCCCACTTTCACCAATGGACAGATCATCCAAAATGAAAATTAATAAGGAAACACAAGCTTTAAATGACACAATAGACCAGATAGATTTAATTGATATTTACAGGACATTCCAACCAAAAACTGCAGATTACACTTTCTTCTCAAGTGCACACAGAACATTCTCCAGGATAGATCACATCTTGGGGGACAAATCAAGCCTCAGTAAATTTAAGAAAATTGAAATCATATCAAGCATCTTTTCTAACCACAATGCTATGAGATTAGAAATCAATTACAGGGAAAAAAACGTAAAAAACACAAACACATGGAGGCTAAACAATACGTTACTAAATAACCAAGAGATCACTGAAGAAAGCAAAGAGGAAATCAAAAAATACCCATAACACCCACTGTGTCCTACTAGCATCACAGGGACGCCTCCACTCCAGTTAGATTATCACTCTTGTGCACTCATTTACATTCAGATAAATTCGTATTATTTCTCCATTGGTTCCTGTCCTAGGAATGCCATTTCTTCTCACCCTTTTCTATCCAGCCGTACTTCAGAATGTATATAGTACATGAAGAACTTTCTTGTTCTCAAAATCCCTATGGAGAGTAACATGCAGCTCAGTACTTAATCAGCCTTTAATTGTTTCCTACAAGCTAGTTTTACCTCCACAACTGAATTGTAAATTCCCTAAGTGCAGTAACATCCCCAAATCTTCTTTATCTAGCACTACCATAAACAGTGCTCAGCATATTTGTTACCTGTTTAACAAATAGTTGTTTATGATTATTTGATAATTAAGATTTAGGCTAGTGGTGTGGACCTGCTTTCAGGTAAAAATAAACGCAAAGACAAATAAAACAAAACTTCACATCTGTTATGCAACATTTCTAGTCTCCTCTCCTGGCTCCTCTGAATTACTTTAACACTTTTGATTTGAATGACTCAAACTAGAACATACTTAGAAGGAAACCCAGTTGTTGTGAATATCTATTAGAATGACTCAGGGTAGATAAATAAAGAAATAATAAGTCAGAGGAAAGACTGGAAGCCAAGATTCAGAGTTCATGTTTCCAAGTATAGGTCAGTGTATCTCCTTTGATCCAGATAAGTCAGCCAGTTGGTCAGTGGGTCCTATTTGTTTGCCTATAGTAACGTGCATTTCTGTTTTTTAACACTTCTCCCATTACTGTAAGTACCTTTGCATATATTCCTCTTTTCTGGGCCTGTGGGCCCATTTTGTAGCCCGGCAACTGTCTTCTCTTCACCATACTATTATCAAGGCTGAACAAAAGGCCTAACACTTAGTAGGTGTTTAAAATATGTGTTGGAAGAATGAATGTATGGATGGATGGATAGATGAGAGATGAAATTATTTACTGGGTCATAAAAGAAGATATCCCTTCTTATGAAAATAAGTGGCCTTTTTTGTTGCATTGTTTGATGCTCTAAGATGTTAAGAAAGCAAAAAGGACATATTAGAGACTAAACCTAATCAAGGCTCTCTCCCCATACAAACACACAAATTAGAACACGTGACCTTATAACATGGAATGTGAGTAGCTACCTTAATCATTTCAGGGTGGCATTTAATATCTCTTTTAAGCAAAAGGTGTCTTTGTGAATAAGATTCAATAGTCATTTAGCCTTCTGTTTCTCAATGTTCTCATCTCTAAAATGGACATAGTAATTGTTTTTTTTTTTTACCTATTTCATAGTTGGATTAAAATTTATACCTTGCCATATGACCATTTAGACCACAGCCCTTGCACACCTTTCTGTGGATACTGACATAAGGTAGAGAGGTCAGGGAAAGGAAATTTATACTGACATAGTGGAGTGACAGCAATGGGACAATAAGGGGATGATTATGTGAAAAATTCATGCCAGGGAATAGGGGCAAGATTCTATAAAACTTAGAGCAAATCTCAAAGGGGAGGAAAGTGTCGAAATGATTAATATTAGGATTCAAAATCCACACTAAAAACAGATTTTAAAAATTGATTCTTTGCTTACATGTCACATATATGGTTATACAGTAGTAACATTTGAAAGAATTTTGAGTCTTATGGTCACATAGATAAGTCACATTTTTACCTGAATATCTCCTACAGTAAGTGTTCAGGGACTTGGCTAATTTTATATTTTTTAATTTGTCACCCAGGCCTTTGTTTCCTCTCTCCAGACATGCAGAAGGATTCTAAAATATATTTATGCCAAACATTTCTCTTTCATGGGAATTTGGTTTAAACCAGCTCTGTTGCTATGGTACCTAGTTTTCAGTTAACAGAAAAATACAGAATAGAAATAATACTGGATTTGTAGTGTGTGTATATATATATATACATATATATGTGTGTATATATATATATACACATATATATATATATACACCCAGTTGCATATTGGTTTACTCGCATCGATTGAATATGCAGATGGTCAGAAGTTGCCCAGTACAGTAAAAAAAAAAAAAGTTCCTAACCTATTTAGAATTCACATAATAATACATACTAGTACTTACATCTTTCAAATATGTGTGTGTGTATGTGTGTGTGTGTGTGTAGAAGAGGCGGCATGATATAATAGCGTTTGGAGGTAAAGAAACCTGAGATTGAATCCAGTTTAGCCAGCTAAGAGCAAGTTAACCTTGAATAAGTTACTTATTGCTCTGGATCTGTTTTCCCATCTGAAGTGGGTATTAATAATAATATTACTTATTTTTAATTTTTAATTTTAATAAAATTGAAACAGTGCCTTAATTGTGTAAAACAGTGACTGGCACTGAGCAGGTTTGCATAGGCCTACTAGTTTTTTCAAATGTGGAGGTAACATATATATATTTAGTCCGTTATATATATTGGACTAAATTGTTTTCCCTCTCTTCCAAAACTACATGTTGAAGCCCTAATAACCAGTACCTCAGAATGTGACTGTATTTGGAGATAGGTCCTTTAAAGAGGTAATTAAGTTCAAATGAGACCATTAGTGTGGGCTCTAAGCCAATCTGACTTCTATCCTTACAAGAAGAGGAGATTAAAACACATAAAGAGATATCAGGGGCTCTCATATAGAGGGAAGTCCATGCAAAAACACAAGGAGAAGGCAACCCACTGCAGGCCAAGGAGAGAGGCCTCAGAAGAAACCAAACCTGCTGACACCTTGATCTAATGCTTCTCGCCTCCAGAACTGTCTGTGGTACAGATGGTCTCTGACTTACAATGGTTTGACTTGGAATTTTTCAACTTCAGGATGGTGCAAAAGCGATACACATTCAGTAGAAACTATACTTTGAATTTGGAATTGTGATCTTTTCCCGGGCTAACGATATGCAGTATGATCCCCTGCTATGAAGTTGGGCTGCAGCAGCGAGCACGGCTCTCAGTCAGCTATGCAATCACCAGGGTAAACAACCTGATAAACTTACAAACATTCTCTACTGATAACAACCATTCTGGTTTTCACTTTTAGTACAGTACACAATAAATTCCATGAGATATTCAACACTGTGTTATAAAATAGGCTTTGTGTTAGATGATTTTGCCCAAGTGTAGGCTAATGTAAGTGTTCTGAGCACTTTGAAGGCAGGCTAGGCTCAGCTATAAGTTCAGTAGACTTGGTGTATTAGATTCATTTGTGACTTATTGTATTTTCAGTTTATGAAGGGTTTTTCAGGACCTAAGCCCATCGTAAGTCAGAGGAAAACCTGTACTTTATTTGGCAGCCCTAACAAATTAATACTATCTATCTATCTATCTATCTATCTATCTAAAACAGGTACACAAATGGTCATAATAATATAAAAATGATAGTAACATGCTGTGTTTTCCTGAGTCTTTTTCTCTTCATTCACTGCCTAAAGTATATAGATTTTTAGTTATTATTTACTTTTTATTGTCTAATACTTATCTAGAATAAAGAGCACAAATCTTAAATGCATATACTGATGAATTTGTACGCATGTACACATCCATATATTTATCACCTAGGTCAAGACTTAGAACATTTCCAGTTCCCTAGAGATCTCAGTCATGTTCCTCCAAATCCCCATCCACTCCTCCCTGTCAAAGTAACCACGTGTAACTTCTAGTGTTGCATGTATTTTGAACTTCATATAAATGGAATCACACGTTACTTTTTTGAGTCTGGTTTCTTTCACATAACATCATATGTGTGAAATCCATCCATGTTTCTGTATGTTAAATAGTTCATTTTTTTCTGTTTCTTAGTAGTATTCCATTGTATGAATATACTCCAGCTTATCTATTTTAGTGTTGAGCATTTGGGTAGTTTCTAGTTTTTCATAATTATAAATAAATTTGCTATGAACATTCTTGTAGCTGTTTTTGGTGGACACAAGCACTCATTTCTCTTGGATAAGAAGTACATAACAATTCTATGAAATGTCTCCATTTTAATGTTAGTCACACTATAAAGTCAGTATTTTTCTACCTTTTATTGCCTTTATTCTCCCCTGTAGAAATTTCTAATGTTTTCTGAAGCAGGGATGACTTTGCCCCCTAGGGAATATTTGGCGATGTCTGGAGATATTTTTGCTTATCACAACTGAGGGGATGCTCCTGGCATCTAGTGGGTAGGGGCCAGGATTGCCATAACAGCCTGTAACACACAGTATAAGCCCCGACAACGAATTATCCTGCCCCAAATGTCAGTAGTGCTGCTGTTGAGAAACCCTGTATCTAGATCAATAGGATTTCTTTTTTATTTTTACCTGGTAGGTATCAACACCAGCTTTTATTGCTTGACCAACCAGCATATTCCTTCCACTGTATTTTGTTAGGACTCCTAAAGGGAAGTTGTAACTGGCAAGAGTATCTTCTTCCCCATTATATTTGGTGTGTTAACTCTCAACACCTATATGACCTGACTCAAATGAGCTCAGGCATCAAAAGAGCTTGACTTTGTCAATAAACATTTCTAGAAAAGGGAAATAACAGGTCTCCCCTTTAAGCTTATAGTACTGCATTCTGTGCAAGAAAAAAATGTCATATGTCTATCTATGCAAATGCCACCCATTGCCTCTATTTAGGACCAACTAAGATATCCATGCCATTGATGCTTATTCTGTTTCAAAATTTGTACAGAATATTCTCGAAATCCCTCCTGTCATTTTTCCCAATCTCTGAAACTGTGATCAGTCCATTCCGACAACCGCATGTCACTCATTGTTTTCTCAGGCAACCTCTTCTAACCTTCAAAGTAACTGAAGGTATATTATATTCACTTTAGTTATCACAAATACTTAAAAGAAGAAAATGAACATGTTATTTCCATTTCCATGTATCTGAGCTTTCTCTTCTCCCATATTCCTGTCAGTCCTTGCTTCTGGAAACTGAGCTTAAGGGCAATACCTTAACTAACACTTTTTGCTGATTTTATATTAAACATCCATCTAGCTACAGGACCAACAGAGGTGATTACTTGCCTCCCCAAATAGGCATGGAGTTTCCACCTCATATGATTGCCTTCATTTATTTCAGTGACATTGAAATGGAGGAATGGTGTTCGTTGGCTTTCGGCTTTAAACACACGATATGCAGTGTTTTTGGCTGACATCTCAGTAGTGCCTGACACTAAAAAACTGAAAAGTTATCAGTTTCCCTCTTCACTTTCAAAAATTGAAAAACCACTGATAACTAAGAGTATTAAATGTGAATATAACCCATTTTAATAATATATAACTGCCTCTTAAATTAAAAAATTATTACAAATAATTATGTCTGTGCAACTCTAACACGTCAAGAAATTTTTGCAGGTGAGGGCTTTTGTAACTTAAACTTTAGCTCTATGGTTCCTTAATTTTAAAACTCATGGTTATTGATATTTGGTGCCTTGGCTCTGTGATGCCCACAGTCATACTATGTTTCAAGGTGTCTCATAAAAAGAAAGACCATCTATCTTTAAGATGTACTAATGACCTCATTGGCAATCAGTGACATAAAAGAAGAGAATAATTAATTTTTCAAATGATCCTCAATGAAAGGAGTGCTTTTCATGATTCTAGAATCATGGAAAAACTATGGGGGAAAATTATATCTGCACTTGAACTCTTGGGAAATATTTTCTTTAAGCTATTAACCATTATTGTAGAGAAATTACTACTTTGGCTTATTTTTAAAATATTTGTTTTTTCCTTTCATCTTCAGCAAAATTAACTAAGTATTAACTATGATATGTCCTTGGAAAGAAAAGAAAAGGGTTCTGTGGTTGTGATGGTAAATTTCATGTGTCATCTTGACTGGGCTAAGGGATGCACAGATAGCTGGTAAAACATTAATTCTGAGTGTGTCTGTGAGGGTATTTCTGGAACAGATTAGCATTTGAGTCTGTGGACTGAGGAAAGAAGATCTGCCCTCACTGCTGTAGCTGAGCATCATCCAATCTACTGAGGCTCTGAATAGAACAAAGGCAGTGCTTGAGCTGAGACCATCATCTTCTCTTGCCCTTGAACATCAGTGCTTCTGGTTCTCAGGCTTTTAGACTCAGACCAGGACTTAACACCATCAAACCCTGATTCTCAGCTCTTTGGGTTCAGATCTACACCTTTGGCTTCCCAGTTTTCAGGCCTTTGGACTTATAGTGAATTACCACCACCAGATTTCCTCGTTGTCCAGCTTGTGGACAACAGATTTTAGGACTTCTAGGCCTCTAAAACTCTCCTCTTTTATGTATCTGTATATATCCTTTTGATTCTGTCCCTGGAGATTCCTGACTACTACAGTGTTGCAACAAATTAATTAAATACTGCATACCATTTTCCTCCACCCTGACTAGGCCTTAGTCTAACCATGTGGATTTGAATATTAAAAGCTTTAAGAGTCATTTTAATCTGTTTTTCTTTCCCCTTCCTAACTTCCTTCCTTCCTTCCTTCCTTCTTTCTTATCATAAGAACATTTAACATAAGATTTACCCTCCTAACAAAATTTTAAGTGCACAGTATTGTTAACTATGAAAGCACTGTTGTATAACAGATCTCTAGAACTTATTCATCTTGTATAACTGAAACTTTATTACCAATGAACAGCAACTCCTCATTTCCCCCTCCCCCCAGTTCCTGGCAACCACCATTTTACTATCTGTTTCTATGAGTTTGACTATTTTAGGTACCTCATATAAGTGGAATCAGGCAGTATTTGTCCTGTGACTGGCTTAATTTACTTACATGATGTCCTCCAGGTTCATTTGTCACACAGATGTATAAAGCCAAGGAACAGAATAGAGGGTCCAGAGATAAACCCATGCTCATTTGGTCACCTGATCTTTGACAGGAGTTCCAAGAATACACAATGGGAACAGGATAGTTTTTACAACAAAAGTGCTGGGAAACTTGGATATCCACATGCATAGAATGAAATCAGACCCTTTTACTATACACAAAAATCAACTCAAAAAAGATTAAAGGGGCTTCCCTGGTGGCGCAGTGGTTGAGAGTCCGCCTGCCGATGCAGGGGACGCGGGTTCGTGCCCCGGTCCAGGAGGATCCCACATGCCGCGGAGCGGCTGGGCCCGTGAGCCATGGCCGCTGAGCCTGCGCGTCCGGAGCCTGTGCTCTGCGACGGGAGAGGCCACAACAGTGAGAGGCCCGCATACCGCAAAAAAAAAAAAAAAAAAAGGTTAAAGATTTAATGTAAGATCTGAAACTGTAAAACTCCTAGAAAAAAACATAAGGAAAAACCTTCATGACATTGGTCTTGGCAGTGTTTTCTTGGATATGACACCAAAAGGACAAGCAACAAAAGCAAAAATAGACAGGTGGGACTACATCAAACTAAAAAGCTTCTGCATGGCAAAGGAAGCAATCAACAGAATGAAAAAGCAATAAATATTTGCAAAACATATATCTGACAAGGGTTTAATATCCAATATATTAGGAACTCATACAGCTCAATAGCAATAATAATAATAATAATAACCTGATTAAAAATAAGCAAAGGACCTGAATACACATTTCTCCAAAGAAGGCATACAAATGGCCAACAGGTATCTGAAAATATCACTAATCATTAGGGAAATGCAAATCAAAACCACAATGAGATCTCACTTCACAACTTTTAGGATGGCTATTATTAGAAAAACAAAAGATAAGTTTTGGTGAGGATGTGGAGAAATTGGAACATATGTACACTGTTGGCAGGTAAAATAGTGCAGCCACTATGGAAAATAGTATGGAGGGCCCTTAAAAAAATTAAGCATGCATTATTTCTTAAATGTATAGGACTATAGGATACTTTTTTCATCTAACATCTAGTAATATCTTATGAACTAAATGTTCTATGGAAAACACTTTGAAAAATGACTATGTGAAATCAGAGTATCCAGTAATATTTCTCATTCTAGTCTAAATCTAAAAGTAATATTCAAAAGCCAGTCCTTTTATTGCATATAGTAAAAGACTTTAGACTTTCATAGTACCAGAAAAGATCCCCTAGTAAACCTTCCTTTTGAATCTATGGTTTTTAATTATCTAACTGATGAATCAAAACAGATTCTCCAACATTATCTTCTCTGTGTTAAGACCACCCCTTATGTTGCTACCTTAAAGACAATTTGCATTTCAATAATGAACATAAAAATGAATCAGTTCCTTAAATAAGAGTCTGAATATAAGACAAAGCAAGCATAATGTGAAACCATAATAATCATTGTTTTGAATTATGGTCAGTAATTTGGGTAGAGAACATTTTTTTTCAACTTTAGAAAGAAGGTGTGCCAGAAAATTTATCCTTAAACACAGGAGAATCAAGATCAGTTCCATAGTCACAGTCGTGTGTGACGTTCTTCTGAATAAGATTTCAAAATAAATGCTGCAAAATGTTCTAAAAAATAGAAAATTATCATTAATCATATTCATGCTCATTTCCTTGTCTATTTTCCAACAAAGATTTTTTTTCCACTTTCACCTTTTACAATCGTTGGCTATACAAGTGATACACTTGTTCCATTTCAAGTCAAGTGACAGGGTTAGTTCATTACTGTTGCAGCTCTGGCAAATGAGATCTGAAATGAAACACCTGTCCTTCAACCCTAACTTGTTCTTGGCTTATGCAAATGAAGAGAGCAGGTAAGCATTTTACATGTTTTACTTCTCATATGATGCTGTGGGTTTTATGCTGACAAGGGACATTTTAATGTGTGTGAAACTAGTTTTCATAATCTGGTTTGGGTTTAGCTTTTTTCTTATTGGACAGGTTGTCACTGCTGTCTTTTTATCTGGAGAGCAGATGGAAGTTACCCAGGTTTAAACCTGCACATAAAAACCAGGTTAGGCCCCATACACAAAAATAAACTCCAAATGGATTAAAGACCTAAATGTCGGGCCAGACACTATAAAACTCTTAGAGGAAAACATAGGCAGAAGACTCTATGACATAGATCACAGCAAGATCCTTTTTGACCCACCTCCTAGAGAAATGGAAATAAAAACAAAAATAAACAAATGGGACCTAATGAAACGTCAAAGCTTTTGCACAGCAAAGGAAACCATAAACAAGATGAAAAGACAACCTTCAGAATGGGAGAAATTATTTGCAAACGAAGCAACTGACAAAGGATTAATCTCCAAAATATACAAGCAGCTCATGCAGCTCAATATTAAAAAAACAAACAACCCAATCCAAAAATGGGCAGAAGACCTAAATAGACATTTCTCCAAAGAAGATATACAGATTGCCAACAAACACATGAAAGGATGCTCAACATCACTAATCATTAGAGAAATGCAAATCAAAACTACAATGAGGTATCACCTCACACTGGTCAGAATGGCCATCATCAAAAAATGTACAAACAATAAATGCTAGAGAGGGTGTGGAGAAAAGGGAACCCTCCTGTACTGTTGGTGGGAATGTAAATTGATACAGCCACTATGGAGAACAATATGGAGGTTTCTTAAAAAACTAAAAATAGAACTACCATACGACCCAGCAATCCCACTTCTGGGCATATACCCTGAGAAAACCATAATTCAAAAAGAGTCATGTACCACAGTGTTCACTGCAGCACTATTTACAATAGCCAGGACATGGAAGCAACCTAAGTGTCCATCATCTGATGAATGGATAAAGAAGATGTGGCACATATATACAATGGAATATTACTCAACCATAAAAAGAAACAAAAGTGAGTTATTTGTAGTGAGATGGATGGACCTAGAGTCTGTCATACAGAGTGAAGTAAGTCAAAAAGAGAAAAACAAATGCCATATGCTAATACATATATATGGAATCTAAAAAAAAATGGTTCTGAAGAACCTAGGGGCAGGACAGGTATAAAGATGCAGACGTAGAGAATGGACTTGAGGACACAGGGAGGGGGAAGGGTAAGCTGGGGTGAAGGGAGAGTAGCATCAACATATATACACTACCAAATGTGAAATAGCTAGTGGGAAGCAGCCGCATAGCACAGGGAGATCAGCTCGGTGCTTTGCAATCACTTAGAGGGGTGGGATAAGGAGGGTGGGAGTGAGACGCAAGAGGGAGGGGAAATGGGGATATACGTATGCATATAGCTGATTCACTTTGTTATACAGCAGAAACTAGCATGACACTGTAAAGCAATTATACTCCAAAAAAGATGTTAAAAAAAAAAAAAGAAAAAATGAAACAGGTTAGATTTAAGTTTAGATGTCTGGATGACTTAAAGCAATAGATTAGAAATACATCTGTTAAATTTACCCATATCTTAACATTTGGTTTATGCATTATGACTGTCCCAATATGCTATGCCAATGTGAATATTTTCATAACTAATATAAATTATTTAAAAATAGAAAATGCAAAACAAAAGCTCTTATATGAAATATAGTTATCAGCATGAAGTGTTTACTCATTTAGTACCTGACTATTGTAAATGTATTAATTTTAATGATTGCATTTTCTCCATTAAAGTTCTCAATAATAATCTCCTGGATATAAAATAAATCTACTCATGTTATTTTAAAGAAAAGAAAAGAAAATCCCTTGGGATAAATTGTGTAACTGAACTTTTGTGATAATTTATTTCAATAGGGATAGAAAAGATTATTACTATGCAGATATGGTGGCAATGGAAGTCCAATGAGAAATAAAGCCTGTGGACATTGATTGCAGTAAACTGGTTGCCCTCATTCTTCAAGGGGTTTCCAAAATGTTATTACAAAGTTCTTATTTTCAATAAATCACATCATAGGGAAAACTTCTTTAAAATGAATAGACTATTATAGACATGGAAATCATCTATTGGAATTCTTGGCAACAAAGTGAAACCGGTAAGTTACTTATTTGTAGGTTTTTCTATGCATATATTGTATAGAAAAATGGGAATATCCTTTTTGATTAGAAAAGTTTTAACAGTGGGAAAGCAGTTTTCCTGTAACAGTGGAAAACTCATTTTTGTTATGCATGTGTCCTAGGTAGAAATAATGCTTTTTAGGGAATTTAAAATATATTTGGATGAAGATGCTTTAAATTTTTAATATTGTTTTTATCTTTTAACTTTTGCCATGACGATTGTGTAAGGTAAACAACATTACAACTCTGTTGTTCAGCTAAGGAAAAGTCTTTAAAATATTCAAGCCTACTGATTTTTAATCATTATATCCAGAATCATATGTTATATGGTCATGCCTTCTGGGAAACACCAAGCCTCTAGATATTTCTCTTGCTTTAAAGACATTTCACACAAGCTTTTATTTTTTTTTGAGGTACGTGGGCCTCTCACTGCTGTGGCCTCTCCCGTTGCGGAGCACAGGCTCCAGACATGCAGGCCCAGCGGCCATGGCTCACGGGCCCAGCCGCTCCGCGGCATGTGGGATCTTCCCGGACCGGGCCACGAACCTGCGTCCCCTGCATTGGCAGGCAGACTCTCAACCACTGTGCCACAAGGGAAGCCCTTCACACAAGCTTTTTTAGGTAATATATTTCAGTGTCTAAAAATTCTCACTATTAACAATTAATTTGATGTATAAAATTCTTCTCAACATACGAAGTTATTATTTTACCACTTCTTTTAATGTAATACATTTTAGTGCATAAAAAAGGTCTCTAATTTAATGTTTAAAAATTTCCTCAATCCAAGTATGGTATATGTATTCCAGATCTCTGCCCTATTAAAAATGAAAAGCATATTCTCAATATTTTTACTTACAAGCACAAAGCTTTATTTTAAAAATTCATAACTTTCTACTTCTCTAGACTTTCTTTTCTCTTAACTAAATAATACTATTAAAAGTTCTCTGTCATGGCAGTGTAGAATTGGTGGAAGTGGGTCTATAATGAGTGAAAGCCGTCTCAACAATCCAGGCAGAAGATGATGATCATTTAGATTTGGATGTTAGAAAAGGAGACAAACAGAAGTGGGCAGATTTGAGATTCATTTGTCAAATGCTGATGGATTGGATATGAAAGGTGAATAAGAAATTGTTATAAAAAACACCTCTCCAAAAATATAGATTGCAATTAAAAAGTGTTTTTTTCCTGAATGTCAAATGATCTCTTGAGAAAGTGGTTATTGTATAATAGAATCTCAATAAGTATAATTTTATAAATTAATCCATGAAAGGGATCTTTAAGAAGTGCTGTAAATGTCTGTTAATCCCTGGACATATTGATTTCACCAGTCTCGTTTTGTTCCTGTCATTTCACATTTGCTTTAATTTATTTTTCCAGAGACACACATTTGTTTATTTGTATCTGGGTATGTATATTCTGGTGATGATTACACTAAATGAGACATCTGTGAATACCTGTGGTTTACATGGTTTCACTCATTTTTTAAAATTAAATTAACTTTTTACATGGTAAATACAAATAACATAAAATTTACTAGTTTAACCATTTTTAGGTGTGCAGTTTTTTGGCATTAAGTACATTCACATGGTTATGCAACAGTTTCACTCATTTTATTAAGTAGAATAATGTTTGCTTTCCTGACCAGTATTTATTGATTTGTTGTTATGACTCTCTTTTCACTCACATTCAATAGTCCTTTTAGAAAATGCTCTTAATATGTACTTATTGTATAATTAAATTCTTTAGCAAACTATTTTAAACTTAAAATTCTAGTGTACTAAGTTCTTTCGATTTTTTTAAAATTCTTTTTTCTCTTTGCATTTCACTTTGGGAAGTTTCTCTTGACAAAGAGTCAATTGACTTCTTTGGTTGTGTCAAGTCTCCCAATGAGTCTATCAAAGGCATTCGTCATTTCTGTTACAGTGGTTTTGATTTCTACCATTTCCTTTTAATTCTTTTTTGGAGTTTCCATCTCTCTGCTTATATTATTCATCTATTATTGAATGTTGTCTACTTTTTCCATTAGAGCCCTTAACATATTAATCATAGTTATTTTGTATCCCCTATCGAGTACTTTCAACATCTGTGTCATATCTGAGTTTGGTTCTGATGTTTGTTTTGTTTCTTCAGACTGTTATATCTTGTCTTTTGGCATGCCTTACAGTTTTTACTGAAAGCCATACGTTTGGTATTGGGTCATAAGAATTGAGGTAAATAGTCCTTCAGTGTGAGGATTTATGTTAATATGGCTAGGAGTTGGACTGCGTCTAATGTTTGCTATAGCTGTAGGTGCGAAAGGCTTCAGTCTAGGCAGTTTCCTTCTTTCTTCCCTAAGAACTCCTCAGATAGAGTCTGCTTGTATCAGTTCTTTCAGCTCTAATCCACTATTAATATAGTGGAGCCCTGTTGATTTTGTGGTAAAGTGTGGAGGAGGGAAAGCATTCTATAATCTTAGATTTAAGCTGTCTTTAGTGGGCCTGTGTCCCTGGGCTGTGACATTTACAAGTGTTTCTTAGCTTTTTTTTATCTCCCTTCTTAGGTGAGACAGGAAGGCTGGAGGAGGGAGGAGGAAGAAGAGGGGCTGGAGGTGGGAAAATGCCCTTCTTCTGGTGAGATAAGGCCCCGATGACATGTACTTTCCTGGAGAGTAAGCCTTTGTCATGGAGAACATTCTGGGCTGATTTCACAGCCTTTACTCTTCCATCCCCCCTGCCATAACCACAAGGGGATCTATCTGGGCTCTTCACTGTGAGACCAGGTGGGCTGGGGTTCTTAGAGGTAAAACCCAGTAAACTTGTGGAGGCCCCCAAGAATTTGTGTCTCTCCTGCTAGTCCATATTCAGCCTCCAGCAGTTCATCAAAATTACCATTTGATACAACCATTTAAGTGTTACTGCTCCAGCAGCTTTTTCAGGTGAACAGTTCTCAGCTGTGACTCTCTGGGTTTGCCTGTCTCTCCAGATTTCATGGTGGAAGTTTGCTTTATGACCTCAATTCTTGACAGGTCTAAGAAAAATCATTGACTTTCAGTTTGTTCAGCTTTTTTCTTGTAAAGATGGGAGTGATAACTTCTAAGCCCTTTACATGTTGGAGCTCTTGGGTGACCTTTTAAGCTACTAACTAGTCGAGTGGGATGTAGTAAAACTAAAAATAATCATCAAACAATGGAACCTGGACCATAAATCTGGCCATACAATTCAGAGTAGAGAAGAAAATGTCAATTTATCCAAGTGGCACCCTCTGTTACCAAAACAAATACATCACTTACACTTGTAAATTTTGGGGTGAAAGAGTTCAAAATTATAATACATGATGTACGTACAAATGAAGGGTCTTCAATTTGAGTGAGATCAGTGGTCTGGTCCCTCAACATTCTTCATATGATGTCAATTCTGCCACCTGTTTAGCTAATTTCTACAGTGGCTGAATTTGGTCTCAGTCAAGGGAAACTTAGCCTTCTAGCCCTTCATTAGAAAGATTACCTCAGACTTACTGCTAGCCAGTGCTTCAACAACCCATTGGAGAGAATATACTGTAATATATACCACAGTATATTCAATATATCCTCTCAGGTTATATGTTTATTCACCCACTCCTTTTACAATTTTAACTTCTACCCTAAGATTTGTATAAGTCTCCTGAAGGCCACAGTTTTTAGCCTTAGATTAGCTTTGTCTCTCTAATACGCACGTGATGCATAATGGTGTGTGCACCTGGGCTTTCTTCAAAGGCTACCTCAAAAATCAATTATGTAAATTATAATTCTGCATTTAGTATAAAATTGTGGTCACTGAGAGCAGACTATTTGTATTCTCATGTACACAAACACTCATGCACATTCCTTGTTTAACTGGTCACTAACTCTGTCCATTGTTTTCCAGTGTTTTTTTCTCTCCTCTCAAATAATTGTTTTTAATGCTTTCTAAGACACCAGTTGAAATAACCCTTTGCTACAGATATTGGGAAGTCCAGGTGGCCTTGAAAGTCTACCCAGAGGTCCCCCCTCTGGCAGTGAGACTGAGAAACCCCCTTAACTGAGCCTGCCAGACCACCTGTTACACTTGGATAATTCAGAAACAGCTTTTCCCATTAATTCACGCCAGGCATGAACCTAATCCTAAGTGAGGCATGTTATAAAACATTTGGATTAGAAATAATGCCATTATAACCATATGCCTGCGTTTTAAAATGTACTTTCAGACTACGTTGTAGCATCATTCCACAATTTTCACCACAGTATATATTTGACCTGTAGTGCTTTATGAACAGCTCTAAATGAGGGGGAAGGCTGTGCGGGAATCACTTTCTAAGTAGTTAAATACTCTGTATAAGTTTGAAGCACCCTGAACTTAAGGCTTCTGACATTCCACTGGTACACCATTTCAAGGCAGAGAATTGCCTTCCTTCAGCCCAAATTTTGAAAAAATGAGCAGGACAGTTTTTCAGGTTTTGCATCCATCCTTGCACATGCCCAGTGACAATCTTGTCACACTCTTCTGAAGTCTTGAAAAGGTGGCTAGCCATCTCTTCTGTCATAGCTCAAATGTTTCCAAACTTCCGTACAGTCCTTATAACCCTGTAACTTACCTGGGTGCATGTCTGTCTTTTTCAGTGCCTTCAATAACGTGAGAAGGTATTGAGATCTACTTTATAATGAGTTATTTCTGCATTCCTGAGAGCCCTAGTGCCAAGCCTGGCACATAATTGGTATTTGATGGGGTCATTCAATAAGTAATTGAACAATTGAATGACCCATATGTGTGTCACATTTCAGCTTTCCTTAAGAAAACTATTTAAGAAGGGCGAAGAGTGTATGTGTGTGTGTGGGGGGGGTGACGGGGAGGGAGTAACTTGGCCATGCTGACATCTGTAGGAGTATGTTCTATATAAACAAGGTAGATAAGTCCTGTGTCTGCCTCCCTTCCATCAAGAACCTTGCTTTTCTAGAAGGGAGTAGTAGAGCCCACTCTGTATTGATTTCCATGATTTGTTCACCTTCTGTCTTAGTCATGGCCTCTCCTCCCCTGGCACTAGGACATTATCTTCCATTTTCATTATGAGCAGTAATATGGGACAGACTGAAAGGCATAGCTGATTTCCTCTTTATCTCTAGCAGTGACTGTTGACAAACAACAACAACAAAACAAACAAGAGTTACACATTTAAGTATGTTAATTGCATCTAGTGAACTCTTAAGAATCATATTTTAATATCAAAGCTGAATGTATGTTGTGCTTTGAGTCCATGGTGTGGGAACTACTTGATGAAAGGTATACTAGGTTTAAAAAAAGGGCTGGCTTAATTTGAAAAGTGGCTTAATTTTAAAAATATGTATTTTTACAACTCAGTGTCCCTTAGATTAGTGGTTTTCAATTCAGTTTGTGCATCAGCATTGCTTGAGGAGCTTTTAATTAATGTAGATAGATACTTAAGCCCAGCCCCTGATTTGAATTCATTTGGTCTGAAGAAAGCTTAGGCCTTTTTTTTTTAATGGCGTTCTTGATATAGGGTTGAATACCACTGAACGAAGGTTACCAAGAAATTCATAATTATTCCAAGGGAAACAATTTGTCATCTTTTCAGCCCTTTATTTTAAATACATAGACAGTAACTTTCCCCCAGGTGGCAAATACTCAATGAAAAATCCAAAGGAGATGTGTTTTGTATTCGGGGGAACTTTGGGATACAAACCAAGTTGGTGGCAAATAGGTTGCTGGCTCTTTGATTTTTTAGATATTTGGAAAGATGTTTCTTTTGTAAGGAAGCTAACCAAATGACAACCAGTGAGTGGTGTGAAGAAAGCAAGGGAGCTTTCAGCTTTAATAGCATGGTTTACAATGCAGCTGCTTCTGGGGAAGAGAGTTACATTTCCTTAAATCCCAAGGAGAAAGGTTGCTGTGAGTTCTTTTTTCTGAAAAAAGGGTTTGATTAAAGAAAGTCATAGATTATTTGTGGATGCCAGGCTCTTGAGAAAATAATGGAGGCCATTCTGGCAGGGAAGAGAGATGCAAAAAGGATGGGCATTTGGGGATGATTACAGAGTCCCTCATTTGAAGCAGAAAGTGTTAAACTTGGAAAGAAGGGCAAAATAAAACCATGATCACGGTGAATTGATGACGTATTGCCAAGAATTAGGTCATTATTAACACATAAACATTTAATAGGATGCAAATTTGGATCATAAAAGACCAAAAGGTAAGTTTCAAGAAAGTAGAGTTTTTACTCATACATGAATATTTATGTTTACATGTTGTCAGAGACTGTTCATACTTGTTCATATTGCTAATTTGAGTATTAGAGGGTTAAAGTGCTTACTCCTTATGGATATTATTTCCCTCCCAGGATTCTTTCTATCACCAAACCTCCCAAAGTTTGTTATGCTCTATGAATCTCACTTTTGTAGTTATGGCAATCAGAAAAGCAGATGGAAAGGCATTCCTTATTGGGAGTGGCATAGACAAAGTAATTGATACTGTTGGAAAGATAGAACATGACAGACAGAACATGACCATCCCATCAATTACAGTGCACCATATGGTGGGTGAAATGGTGTGCCAGTCAGGATGTGCTAGATTATCATGCAGAAGTAAGTAACCTTATTTATTAAAATATTACTCTTATTTGAATTCTTGTAAAACTTGAGAAACATGACCTCATGATAAACATTTTTTGAAATGTAGAACTATATATAAATCCATAAAAGAGATATAAAGATGAAGTACAACAGATACAGATAGATAATAAATTATTATATGATTATTTGATATTCTCACGTATAGTTTTATATCTTACAAATATGCTTTCTAAATAAGAACCTACATAGACCTTTATATTTGGGTCTTTCCAATTCTTTCAATTCTAAATAAGTTAATTTTGGTCCCACTGGAATTTCAATAACAGAGATAAATTAAAGCTGTTATTCAGAGATGTTTTTTTAAAATTCTGTGTTAATAAAGGGTTCCTCAGAGATGTTATACCTAGTTTTCCAAAAATAATACCTATCTTCTTAGTAATATACAAGTCAGATTTTAGGCAGCAGCTGTTAAGAAGTTTAGGGCACTCATTTCCGTTTTTTCAGATTGTAAAGTTCTAGTGCTGGTCAATGCAATTAGGATATTCATCACACAACATTATTTTTTATAATATAACTTAAATAGAGATTATCATTAAATGCTGACTTCTGAGACTTCCTCTTAAATTAAACTTTTTTTTTTTTTTTTGAGATCTCTGAGCAGGAAGAGGTAGAACTTCAGCTCCAAGCTCTTGGCTATTTGTTTATTTTCATCACTTTGCACAAAAGTCTCAGATCCGAACTGGCTACTTTATTTACAGTCATTATCAACTTACTTGCCTATAGTGCTGACATTGTTGATGGATTCAAAGCAGTGAAACTGACAATTCTGTATCTAATATTAAAGTCTTAGGAGCAATAAAGGGAGTTCCAAAGGGAGGCTGAAATTGAACACTCATATACCTCAATTGTTGTAAATCATTATATATTTTTTTGTTTTGTCTTGTCTTTTACCTTGGAGAAGAGTTTCTTTACTGCCATGGATAATTATACTTACTCAATATGTAGAAAGGTCATGACTTCCTTTAAATATTTGGCTTTCCTTTAAAAACTTATCTTATTAGGAGTCTATTTTAAACTGATGTGAGCTAATTTATTTAAACTGTGAGAAAGAGATGTTATATCTTTTGGGCACAGCGGGAAAATCAGTGTCTTAGAACTTACTGATGGCACCTTCAAAGGTGACTCAGCTGACCAGAAAGTGTTGATTTTCACTTTGTGATTTTAAGAGTAAATGATATAAACAATCTAACCCTACATGTAAAACAACTAGAGAAAGAAGAACAAAGAAAACTCAAAGTCAGTAGAAGGAAAGAAAGCATAAAGATCAAAGCATAAATAAATGAAATAGAAACAAAGAAAACAATAGCAAAGATCAATAAAACTGAAAGCTGGTTTGTTGAGAAGATAAAGAAAATTGATAAACCCTTAGCCAGACTCATCAAGAAAAAAAGGGAGAGGATGCAAATCAATAAAATTAGAAATGGAAAAGAGAAATCACAACTGACACTGCAGAAATACAAAGGATTATATGAGAAAGAAGAATTGAAAGCAGAAAGTGAAAAACATATGTAGTCCATATATTTTCCTGTTGATAGCTTCAATCAAATAAGTAGTAGTTAAATGCCTTTAAGAATCAGATACACCACAGAGGTAGCTTTAGATGACATGTTGCTTTGTAGTTGATTATATAGTTTGGATAGGACCTTGAGAAGCATATCTTGGCCATCACATTGGAAAGTCTTTCCACAAGATGATGCTCCTAATGTCTTTTGTTTTTAATTTTTTTCTTGCTCCTAATCTCTTTTGTTTTTAAATTTTTTCAGTGCTTTAATTTTTTTACCAAGTTGAAGAAAATATATAACTGTAATACATGTTTGAGAACGCAGATAGCTCATTTCAGGTACTTTTGATTGGTTTATTTTATTGCTGATGATTATCATTTATTTCCTCAAAGACATCAAGAGATGATACTGGATTTGAGGGGTACATGAGGGCCTATCAGCTCTGCTCCCAGATTTAATACACAGTGAAAAATTGTACCCATGGATTCTTATACTAACCCAGATTTGCAGTGTATCAGATTACTGTTATTTTAATATTCCAACTACCTGATTTATAATTCTGTTCTACATGTTCTATTTCTCTATAATACTTGGCCTGAAAAAAAATGAGAACATATTTTCTGCTAAACAAATTTTTCCACTTGGATGTAGTTTTAAAGATGTATTACATTTATACAAAGTTTTGAGATGAGAGCCTTTCAGGTTAAATTCCTCCTTTCAAATTTTGTCTTTTATGGTCACTCCTGCATCTTGACACCCTCTGGAATAATGACCACAGTAAACAGACTCAGAATTGGGAGGAGACTCTGGAGAGCATTTGGTTCAAGATGTTGCCACTTGTACATGTTCTCAGTGTTTTTCTTATCCCAAAGTCTAAGTGAAGGGAAAAATCAAAGTCTTCCCTTTTGAAGTGTATGAAGGGGAGAAATAGGAATGGGAGGGAGCAAAAAAAGCAAGAGAGGAAAGGACTTGATAATCATAAATGTATGCACTGATTGCTATTAGAATAGTAGGGCAGCCTCAAGCATTACTTTACAAAACCGTATTCACCAAGTCAGTAAAATGTCATCACTATTGTTCTAATAGTAATGATGGATAAAATATAAAAACAGATAAAAGACATATCCCAACAAAGTAAACATCTCCAGACCAAATCAAAAAAAAAAAAAAAACAGAAACAAAATGTGCACAGTATGACAGGCAGATAGATCTAAGGGCATAAGTGTGCTGGGATCAGAGTCTGCAAGTAGGAAGAGGTATCCTGGAACTTATAGCCTTATCCTGGAACTTATAGCCTCTGGTTCTATAGAACTAACACTGCCCTTTATGAAGGATGTAACTGGAACTAGGCTCTGTGTGCAAACTGGTAAGTAGGCTGGAAACTGATTGAAGAGGTCTTCTATTGGCAGACTCTAATTGTTAGGAGGCTGTAGTGGAATAAGCTAGTATGTTGGTTTCCTATTGTTGCTGTAATAAATTATTAGAAACTAGTGGCTTAAAACCACACAGATATATATCTCATAGTTTAATAGGTCAGAAACCTAACATGGGTCTCACTGGGCTAGATCAAGGTGTAAGGAAGGCTGAGTCCCTTCTGGAGGCTTCAGGGGACAATCTGTTTCCTTGCCTTTTCCAGCTTCTAGAAACCACCTGCATTTTTTGGCTCATGGCCCCTGCTTCCATCTTTAAAGTAGCAGCATAGCATCGTCATATGTCCTTCACTGACTCTGCTACCTTTGTCACACTGCTTTCTCTCCTCTATCTCTCACCTTTCTGCATTCCTCTTTTTATTTATTAAAAGAGCAATGGCTATAATATGACTGAATAAAGGTACTTGATCATATTTCATAAAATAATAACTTTATCAAAAATGACAACAGGGCTTCCCTGGTGGCACAGTGGTTGAGAGTCCGCCTGCCGATGCAGGGGACACGGGTTTGTGCCCCGGTCCGGGAAGATCCCACATGCCGCAGAGCGGCTGGGCCTGTGAGCCATGGCCACTGAGCCTGCGCGTCCGGAGCCTGTGCTCCTCAACGGGAGAGGCCGCAACAGTGCGAGGCCCGCGTACCGCAAAAAAAAAAAAAAAAGACAACAAATTTAGAAATTTAAAAGAAAACAGACAATCAACACTCAAGTTATAAAATTACTTCAGATGAAATGAAAATAATGGGAAAATACTAAAATAATTATATTCATGATTGTTTGAGATAAAGAGATAGCACTTATGCAAAAAGAACAATTTTTTAGGGAAACAATGAGAGGCCCTAAAACCTAAAAGAATGAAGTTAGTGGATATATACAATAAATTTCATTATTGGAGAAATTTTGTACAATATATAGAAAAGGATCACTATTCTGAATATGCAAATATTTCCCACTTAACAAGAAATAACCTAATTCAATATAGTAAAAATATTTAAACAGATAATCAAAGAAGCCAGTAAACATGGAGATTTTCTCAGCTTCATTAGTAATCTGGAAAATGCCAATTAAATAACACACATGTACTGTACTATGTTCTACTGATCAGATTGGTAAAATTTTAAATAGACACTTGTAAGGCTGATTACATAGCTACACTTACATATTGATTAAATCTAAAACCCTACCCCAAATTTGACCTTTTCATATTTCCCCAAGAGAAATACACATATACATGTATAAAAAGACATGCACAAGGTATTGTTTATTTTCATTGCTGTTTATAATAGAGAAAAATTGATGCCAAAAACAAACAGACAAAAGCTAACAAAAGAGGATTAAATAAGTAAAATGTGGCAAAACATATAATGAAATATAAAACATAATGAAATTAAATAAAATGCACTAAATTTATGTGTTTCATCATATGGTAGAATGTCAAAAATATTACTTAGTAAATTATATGATTGTAATAGCATGAAATGTTTATATTAAAACATAAAATCACACTAGAGAATTTACATTGGTACATATTCATATATACAAAAGCTTTTAAAAATTACTTCAAAGATAAAAACCAAAGTTTTAATAGTACTTACCTCAGTATAGTGGAGGAGTGGGTCAGCAATGGAAGTGTGGTGATTGAAGATACCTTGAGCTTTATTAGTGATCTCTCTATTTTTTGTTAAAAATATACCTAGATTCATATTTTCAGTAGTTTGTAAAGCACACACGGGGGTAAAAGGTGTTCATTAGTAAATTAAATCACAAAAGTGGTTAAATCTGGCAGCTGGTAATATAGGTGTCACTTTTATTTCTTTTTATGTGCTTTTCAAATTTGTAAACATTTTTTCAGGATAATTTTACCAGAAGTAAATCACTTTAAAAAAAAAAAAGCTCAACTGATTAACTTTAGAAAGCACAGAGCCAATATGAAAATTAGTGAGCAGAGAAATTTATACCAAAAGCAGAATAAGGAGACAAAGAGATTCAAAATAGACACATAAAAGAGTAATTAGGAGACAAGGAACATAGCTTGTGAAGTTCCAACATTATTTATTTTATAGGAAATGATTTAAAAAATGGCAAGGAAGCAATATTTGAAGTGGTAATGTCAGAGAATTTTCTAGGACTGAAAATTTTAATCATTTTCCATTGATTACATGTGCATACTGAATGTCCAGTAGGACCAATACAAATAAATCCACATCTAGATACATCAAGGTTAATACGAGCATCTTATTAGCTACCAGAAACCAAAGGTAGACTACCTACCAGAAACTAAGGGAAAGACAATTAGAACAACAGCAGACTTGTCACCAGCAAGGATTGATGCCAGAAAACAATAGAGAGATTTCATGAAAGCACCACAGTTAATATCTATCAACCTGAAATTCTATGCCTAACTGAACTATTACTAGGAAAATAAAATAAAGGTATTTTCTGACATTGAAGGACTGAGACAATATTTTGCCCATAAGTTCACCGAAGGGTGGGAGGCTTTGAAAGCAAGAAGTGAATCCAAAGGGCCTGAATGGATTTAAGTAACAATGCATTTTTTCTTTCCCCTTCTCTCAAAAAAGATAAAGCTTCTGCTTATGGGTCAATCAGATTTCCAGTGTTTTTCCTATAGAAAATAAGTGAAGTAAGAAAAACTTCATATTCTGCTCCTAGAAGTTTATTCCTGATAAAAGTTAATGAAAAGTTCAGAAAAGTCAAGTATTTGACTGATGAAATTGGTGCAGTTCATGGCAGTATACAGTAATGGGCAGTCTGATCCTAATGCAGGCTGACATAGAAAACAATGTAAAAGTGACATGTAACATTACTTCCATTAACAAAAAAGAAGAGCTAGACATTTAGGTAAGTATACAGATACTCTGTGTACAGGGTACCAAGATTTTCTTTCATTTGAAGTTCTTTTTGGCAAGCATCTTCCCTGTTTGGAAGATAAGAGAGTTGTGGCAGTTTCAAAGGGACTTGCAACAAAGAAGTAGTGCACAGAACCAGCAACTGGCTACATGAGAGTTGTCATTACTTTCATACAAATGCATATGGAAGGGGAATGGAATAACCCAAATTCCAGCGTAATGTTTCAGGTTACTAAAGGAAATGTATTATAGTGCATGGTACATAATAAGCACTCGATTATATGTTGAACCAATAATAATTATCTTTCCCTTCTGACCTATTAAACTTATTTTTAATATAAAAAGTAATGAATTAGTTATTAGATTATTCATCTGATATACAATGAATTCATATGATTATAAGTATAATTAAATCGAATAAAAAAGAGCCATGCATGGATCAGTGATGTTAAAACGTCATAAACCCAGTATTAAGAGTATACCAATTGGGGCTTCCCTGGTGGCGCAGTGGTTGGGAGTCCGCCTGCCGATGCAGGGGACGCGGATTCGTGTCCCGGTCCGGGAGGATCCCGCGTGCCGCGGAGCGGCTGGGCCCGTGGGCCATGGCCGCTGGGCCTGCGCGTCCGGAGCCTGTGCTCTGCAGCGGGAGAGGCCGCAGCAGTGAGTAGGCCCGCGTACCATAAAAAAAAAAAAAAAAAAAAAAGAGTATACCAATTGTGGGCTCTCCTGGTGGCACAGTGGTTGAGAGTCTGCCTGCCAATGCAGGGGACATGGGTTCGTGCCCTGGTCCGGGAAGATCCCACATGCAGCGGATTGGCTGGGCCCGTGAGCCATGGCCGCTGAGCCTGCGCGTCCGGAGCCTGTGCTCCGCAACGGGAGAGGCCACAACAGTGAGAGGCCCTCATACCACCACCAAAAAAAAAAAAAAGAGAGTATACTAATTGTGTACACAGGAGCTTTTTCAGGAACAAATAATTAACTTTATGTTCTTTTGAAAACTTTAGAGTTCTATATAAATATAAGATAATTTATTGTTATTTCACCAGCATTAAAATGATGATTTCTGGGTAAATATTCCATATTGTTTCAAACTAAATCATTCACAGTTATCAAGTGAACTCTCAAATGGGCATATTCATTTTGAACCATGGATCATATATAATACAGAAGGGGTTATTAAGTCAAATAGTATTTAGGACTAGGCCTCGTTCATATTTTCAACTGGGATGATTTCATAGGTTTGTAAGGAGAAGAATAGCATTTGCCATAACTAAATACAGTATAATAGAGACCAACAGTTTTCTGGCCCTTCAGAAACAAGATTTCAATTTTATAGAAAAAGAAAAAGAAAAGTGAGTTGGGAAGGTCTTAAACAGAATATTTATTCAACCCTATATCACTTGGTTAAAAAAGAGATGTGGTAGTCCTTGAGAATGTCCATGGAGACAACTGCAGATGACTTTGAGAAACTATCCACCATAGATTATGTTGTCACTGAGCTTTGACAGCCACTTTAGATCTCGTCTGATGCAATTTCTGTTCTACCTTCTTCATCAAAACTGAAAAGAATTGTTTACTAGATAATATAGAAATATGCCTTATTCCTCCACATTCTAGCAATTAAATGTCTTATATTTTCTAGTTAGGTGATCCCAACCATTAAAGCTTTATCATTACAGACTTGGGGATGGAGCCATGAATATGATATATGATATCTTATAACAATATAAAGGTTCTGACTAGAGTTTGATTGAAAAGAATATAACAGATGGTATTTTCTTCTCTGTAGCCTACTCTCTTCATGCATCTCTTAATAAGATCATGACTCCAGTCTCAGAGAGTCTGAGGAACTTGTCCAAGGCCACATGGCTAGTACATGACTCACCTGGGGTATGTTAACATCAAGGCTCATTTTCAGGGTGAAAACAAGAAATGCTTTGCATTTTGAGCATGTTCATATAAAGTTCAAATGGAAAAAATACCATATAACTTCAAAGCCTAACACTCCTCATTTTATCATATTGCCACAACACTATACTCTTAGTTCAGTGTGAAGGATATATGATGATTAATTTTCGTGTTATTTTGTCATGACCATAAATACAGTGCAAAAATAATGACAGATGCCATCTTTTTCCATTTTATATTTAATAATTATCAGATTGTCTAAAGAAAAAATTCACAGTTACTTTTCAACAACTTATAGTCATGTTAAAATGCCTATCAATGGAAGATAAATGAAAATATATTATGATTTGAATATTAACATTTGCCTAATTCACATATTCCCAGGATAGTATCAAACTATTGATTTGGGCTAGAAATAACATTACCAAACACAGGTTTATAATTTAGAACCTATTAGTCTGATAAACCCATGTATGTTACCATGGATATAGGAGGAGATTTAACTAATGTTTCAATAGGATCCATCATATGAAAATGTGTGAAGGCAGTTCCAGTCTTTAGTAAGGACACAGCAGTGTCACTGTCATATAGAACAATATAACGACTATTTTTTTGCTCCATCAGACAGATGTATTACTAATAAAAGATAAAATAGATTGGACCCTAAGATTTATAGCTGATATCCAGAACTGTGAGATTTATGTTTTAGAAAGATTCCATAGACACCTAATTGTAAAATTCATTATCAAATGTATTTTTTAATCAAAAAGTAGCTAAGTATTTTGTGTGCATCTATAAATTTATGTTCAAGCTCCTTAATTCCAAGTTTACTTCTGAAACAGCAGTAACTAATCTAAATGACAAATTAAATGAAAAAAATTTTTCCAATGCATATGAAAATAATATTTAATACAGTGGACAATAGATGCTTTCTTAGAAAAAGATCTGAAGGTGAAAAAGCCCAATAGTATCACCTTTGCCCTGCTATTATATTCCACTGGTGAGTTCACCGTTATATTTATTCTGCCCACAATTACTACTAAAAGTAAGGGGGTGTTGAGAATTTGGACACAGTGCTTAAGATTGTTAAGATTTTTATTGTAGCTTTAGGTGGTTTCCTTACTTCTAGCTCTCAGTTATAAAGAGGATATTAAAAAGTATGAAAACATCTACAATTTCTGCTTTATTTACTGAATACTAGGCTGATTTAATACTAAGTCTGCCTAAGATCACAGCCTTGAACAAAAGAGATAGATAGACGAGTATCACAGAATACCAGGAGGGGATTCCATTCTTGAGCCACTTAAGCCTCCCCTGACAAATGATATTGAGTACTACATTTCACTGAATCACCTGCCCACAAACGGTTGTGATAAGAGCTTCTAATCTTATACTTGAATTTCTTTATTGTCCTTGTATAAATGAAAGCAGGAGAGAACATATGAAAAAGATTGTGTATGTTATTTGTCTTTCATCCAAAAGATACATGTAAAAGCATTTGTCTAAGCAGTTACTCTTGAGCGTACTTTTCATATTGTAATGCTGATTCGAAGTCCCTAACTATTCCAAAATTAGAATTTAAAGACTGTTCCTTAAGACACAGGTATCCTCAAACTATATTGAAGCTTAGCCCTAATGCCCTTTTACGAAGCCTAGAATGCATCGAAATAAGATTAGTTCCTAGTATTTACTATTTATCCATTAGGTCCATCAAGAGACCTGAGAACATTTGATGTCAAGGAAAATATAGTTGTTCATTTCCAGTTAGGTTGCAGTTTTCCTTGTTCTTCTAATAGATGCCTTTCTCATCTTGTTTCTGTAATCTGTAGTTGTCTCCTCTATTTTATTCTATTGTATATTTCCCCTCCCATATGTAAAGTATATAATGTACAGAGAGACATGGATATAACTGCAATGTAGAACTCTCCCAGTTGCATTTCATTAGCTGTTTTGTGGCATGCTGATTTTCTGGGAGAGGGTGACAGAAACAGAAGGGATGAAAGAATGGGTTTTTCAGTGCCAAATTATCATAGCATTTATGTCCCTTCTTCCTATGATGCCACTATACTCTGTAATGTTTGTCTCAGAATTAAGAGCCCCTGGAGGTCTTAAGAGTTTCATGATGCTTTTTGTTCATCAGTTTATTCAATGAATAATTATTGAGCAACTATATGCCAAGTACTGTTCTTGACTATAAAATCTGGCAAGACCCTTAAAGTCCCTCACAGTGTCTATTATCTTATAAGTAGTCAAAAAATTCTTGATGATAATTATTTCCTTCGATCTTAAATATTTTCAGTTCACATCAGGATATTACAGGATTAAGTATTTTATCATGACAAAGTTTTCTGGTTTTGTTTTTGTTCTTTCTGATTTTGTTTTATTTTTTATTTTTAAACTGATACGAGATAAAAGGATTTTATTTTTTGTCCAATATGTAGTTTTCACTTCAAGACAATTGTAATTTCTTACAGTCCCTATACTCATGAATGACAAGTAAAGTATATAGTCATTCAACTCTAATATGTCACCTTAAAACCTATTCTAGTAAGTAAAGCATTGTTTATAGAAAGTTGAAGTCAGCAGTGTTTCAAGTCATTTGTATTAGATACCCTCCAAAGTCATTTTCTTTATATATATATATATATATATATTTTTATATATATATATATATATATATATATATATATATATAACTGATGTAGAATGAATACCCTGGTCATTACAATTTCTTTATCTTGAAGTTCACAGTAGGAGGATGGTGTTGTACAAGAACTGCTCGCATTTTTTTTAATGCAGAAATTCTTGACACAGTTACACAATAAAATTGAAACAAACCTTTTTCCAAAAGTACTCAATGTTTAGAGGCACTGCGTGAAAATACCTCTTCTAGTATTTTTCCACACTGTATGCCAAGTAAATGTTGTGTTCAAAAAAGTGTTCCAGGGCTTCCCTGGTGGCGCAGTGGTTGAGAGTCCACCTGCCGATGCAGAGGACGTGGGTTCGTGCCCCGGTCTGGGGGGATCCCACAGGCCCGTGGGCCATGGCCGCTGGGCCTGCGTGTCCGGAGCCTGTGCTCTGCAACGGGAGAGGCCACGGCAGTGGGAGGCCCGCGTACCACAAAAAAAAAAAAAAAAAAAAAAAATGTTCCATGGTCAAAGAAGTTTAGGGAATGCTGGATGCTTAAGCCCCCCTTAGAAATTTATAATACACATTTCTACATCAGAAGAATCATAAAAGATCTTGCTTATCTTTATTTGACTCCTTTTAGAAAATGAAAACCACTTGAAACATCTTTCATGAGTATTTAGAGAATACTACTACTACTGAAGTATTTTTTATTGGTCTTTAAATTTTTACCAAATGATGATACAGTCAAGTTACATGCATATATACATGCATTATCTTTAGTTGCTTGAATTTCACATATCAAAAGACCAAACTAAAACAAAACAAAACAGAAAGGTAGTGGAAACCTGAATTTGGGGAGAATTTGAAAAGGAAACTGGGAAATACAATTGACTTGCCCAAGTTCACAGTTAGTGACAAAGAATGAACAATGCCTTTGTTCCTATTTTTCCCCAACTCCAATATATTTATAGATAAAGAATTGTTTTTTCCTAGGTCTTTTACACTGGTCTGTTTCTTGAAAATTTGTTTTTCCTTATGAAATGAGACTTTTATTTGGTAAGATGAGGGAAAGGTAAGGCGAATATCCTGAGGCACTTTCTTGACCACATAGGGACTTGCATTGAGTTGTATGAAAGAGTTACCTGGTTAAAAAAAAAAAAAGTGGTAGGACTTCCCTGGCAGTCCAGTGGTTAAGACTCCATGCTTCCAATGCGGGGGGTGCAGGTTTGCTCCCTGGTCGGGGAACTAGGATCCCACATGCCCCTCACTGCAGCTAAAAAAAAAAAAGTGTTGTACTTCATCATCCTCCCATCCCTGGCATTTCTCTGTAAAAGTGAGATATTATCAGCATTAGCCATTTAGGTAGATCCATGTAAAAATATCATTTTGGGAATTGTGTTTATGACTGTGGTATTAAATGTTAACAAAACCATGTTGCAAGACAAACTGACTTATGGCTAGCCACCTAGCTTTACTATCCTAGAAACATGGCTAACCACCTAGCTTTACTATCTTAGAAACCTAGGTAAGATGGTATGTGTCAGCTGTTTTCATAGGTTAAAATGCCTTCTGATGGGTAAAATGCACCTGGACTGGAAAAACCATAAATATTTTTTCAAAATTCATAGTTTTGGGCTTCCCTGGGTGTAGGAACTCTTGATATGGGGCATGCCCCTTGGAGGATTTTGGAAGTTATGCCAGTGGGTTGTTCCATGCAACATTTGTATCTGTGAGGAGTGAGACTTCTTCTAATCTAGGGCAGTTACCCAACTGCCTAATGTAGAACTGTTTCCTTGAACGTGAGCTATGTCATCTGGGACAGGGTTGCTCCCAGAGGGCTGTGTGAACTCTCGTCTACATGAACTACTGCAAGGACTCTGATGGAGAGGACCTCTATCATCTGACCTGTGTCTTCTGAGTAGGTTCATGGCAAAGTGTGGCTGAGATAAGAGTTCTGAATGTTTAGTTGAATCTAAGAAGAACCCCTGAGAGGCGTTACAGTGATATTTCTCTCCAAATATGCAGCTTCATTCTTACCCTCTATGTCATCATTTATAAAATGGAAAGACTAGAGTAGGGTTTCTGCAAGTGTGGACTTCAGGTAACCCTCAGCAGAATCACCTGGACTACAGATTCTCAGGTCCCACCCTAGAACAATTAAATCAGAATCTTTGGGGATGGGTTCCTGCCATCTGCATGTTTAACACCTACCCATGATACATGGGTACACAGCTGGACAAGACACTAGATTATTTTCTAATTCCAGCTCTCTATGACTGTATAATTCTAATGATTTATTTCTCTCATTCTACATCATGTCTTAATGCAATTAAAGTGTTAATTTCTTCAGAAGACCATCAGGGAGTAAGTAACTAGGAGTTTCAGAGATGGCAATAGACTAGAAGGGGAGATCTTTTTACTTGATTCAGATTTTGAAGAATCCCTGGGACAGTTTGTTATCTTCATCCACCTTTTTCAAAGTCCTCCTGGTCCTCTGTGATCCTTATGATTATTATGACATATAGCTTCTTAGTACCATATGATAATTCATTTTCAACTGTTGATTTTTTCCCAACATGTTATCATTCTTGTCACTGTTGCCTTGACTGTAAGGTAGTGACTCTTTCTAGAAGGTCAGAGATTATATTAGGTCTTACCAAACAAGTGAAAATCAATACTTTCCCTCTATTTAGCCGAATTAGTTTCATATATAGCTGAGATGAAAAAAAAATTCTCTTTGTTGTTCTGCTGAAGTTGTCAAGCCTTTCATTAGTCTAGGTTAAGTTTCCAGGGTTTTGAATTTAGTTTTGGTTTCCAATATTGATTTATATTTCATAAAGACGTTGTTGGTTACAAAAAAAAACCTTCAGTAAATTCTTCCACTTCTAGGGCACTGCTTTAGTTCAAAATGCGAAGTGTTTGTCAGTGATTCAGTTTCCATTTTAGGACTTAAAATTGTCAATGAATTACAAAAGGTTATTAGTAATTCAGGCCAACCAAATTTAGACATTTAATTTAGGCTCTTGAATTTAACAAAACTAAATGAGATTCAATCTTGTTTTCTCTGTTTTATTACAATGTTATTAAAAGTTGTTTAAGATTTTATACTCCTTGAGGGCATATGTCTGACATTTTTGTATTTTCAATAGTGTTTTTTAATACTGCAGATACTTTATGCACATTTCATAAATGAGTGCACAAACACGTTTTAAAAAAAAAGGAAAAGTACTGTTACCAGACTCCAAGCAGAAGTAAAAAGCAATACTTAGCAGCGTCCTCCACGTACTACTACACCTCACCCCAGCCTGCGAGGTCTACTCCTCACCTCCACCCTCCTACACATTGTCAGAAGTCCTCAGACTCCATTCCTCTGTTCCCTAGCAGAGTCATAACTCCCAAGAGTAGTGACCCGCGACCCAAAAGCATGTTTCCCTTTCTCTAACAATTAGACTTCCTGCTCCCTCGGTACCCCATTCTGAACTTGTGACTGTCCTGAGGAGAGTGATGTGGGAAATGAAGAAACGTAGCTGTAAGAATTCCATGAGCAAGTTTATCCTCTCTGGGGGTAAAGGGGGGGGCAGTGTATTTGTATTTTAAACAATGATGGTGGAAAAAATACAGTGATATAAGCTTTAACATTTCCTGATGGTAGAATTTCAGGCAGTGTGGCATATGAGAAAGGCATTTTGGGGGACAGGATCCTAAAATGATGTCAGGAAGGTAGTCTACTTTTCTACCTCCAATTATTGCTGGTTATTCTACAACCTGACTTGATTTTTGCTTTATAAGGTACTTTTTATAAGTACCTTTCTTCAGAAGAGGGGAGTAGGGAAACGAATACTCTCTCATCACTTTGTACCAGTTAGTCTCAACCTTGACTGTACATTAGAATCACCTGGGGGAGCTTGTAAAAATCCTGATGTTCAGGCCATACTCCAAATCAATTAAATCTGATTCTCTGGCAGTGGAATCAGTATATCTAAAGCTCTCAGAACCACTGCTCTAAATAAGGATGAGGAATGCAGGAGATGTCAGATGCCTACAGAGGACAAATAGTTACACATTAAGAAGCCATGTGAGAAGAATTGGGAATGGTGGTGTCCGTGGCGACTGGAGAGATGATTGTGGCAACTAGGCTCCAACCCAGTGTTGAAGGGAGGGGAACAGGTTGATTAAGAGGACCAAGCAAATCCCCTGGGGTTAAAGCACTTCTCTGCCCTTTACTGTGTAAGCTTGAGCAAGAGATTTCTTTATACTTCAGTTTTCTTATTAGTAAAATGAAGATGATAATTATACCTATCTCTTAAGGCTGTTGTGAGGATTAAATGAAGTCATAAGCATAAAGCACTTAGCTTTATGTTGGACACATTACAGATACCCCACATTTGTGCTAATTATTATGATAATGAGCCCAGAAATACCAGAGTTCACTTGTCTTCTTTTCAATAGGCAGTTGGTTTCCAATCTAGGGAGAGGAAAGGAAGAGTACACAAGAGCTAGGGAGACGGACATCAAAAGTTTCTGAAGAAGATCTTATTATTTTTCTATTATTTTTCTTATTTTTCTATCACCTTGTCCCCACTCTCAGCCTCCAAGAATTTCTTGCTCTTTTAGGTTCTTAAACCTCCAGTTTCATGATACTCCCACCAGGTTGGAAGTGACATTTCTACATGAGTGGATGAATTAGTAGGTTATCAGTTTAGAGTTTACTGTGTAGCAGACTACTTCAGAACAAAGACTATTTGGGGGCTTAAAACAAGAACTATTTTTGGTTTTGCCTCACTATACTTTGAGTTGACAATTTGGCCTGTGCTCTCCTGAGTGGTTGTTTTTCTGGGCTTACACATGCATCTGTGTCAGCTGTTGGTCATCAAGCCAGCTCTTTATTTTGGGGTTGGCTGACTGTGGCTGGCGTGATAGACACAATTGAGTTGTGTGTCTTTCATTACCTAGCCAGTTAGCCTGGGTGTTTTTACATGATGGTAACAGTTTCCAGGAGTGAAGAAGTGGAAGCTCTTGTGGTCAAGGGTCAGACTGACACTACATCATTTCTGCCACATTCTTTTGGTCAAAGGAGATCACGTGGCCAGCCCATATCCAAGGGATAAGGAAATGGTCTCCACCTTTGATGGAAGTTGCTGCAAAGTATTGTGGCCATGTTTTGTCACCTTTCACAGTAGCCTGTTGAAACAGGGCTGACGGGAGGAATTGAGGTCAGAGTGAGGGTGTTGGCACGGGACGTATAAAAGGCATATTAGAAATAGGATTTGGCAGATGATCCAGTGTGGATGGTGAGGGACAGATGTATTTAAGTGGAAGCTGAGGCCTCAGTTATTATGAGAACTGAACTTTTATTAACTGAAATAGGAAAGCAAAGGCAGCAAATGAGCACAGGGTCTTATCTATGTATTCTGTTACAACAGACCCTGGACTGTATTTCCTTTCTGAAATTGCTTTTTTCTATAACCATTTTTTCCCCGGGGGCAGGGCATATTTTAAAACTCATTAATTAAGGTCTCAAATGACCAATTAGATATTCTGTTTCTTAGTTGACTCCTTCATGAACTTTTAGAATGCTAATAAAATGTGTAAATAATATATGTAGTTTCTAGTTCAAAAGGATGTTCCTCTAATCTCAACTCCAAAGCAAGTTACTCGGTTTCAGGGTTTCAGACTCTGAGCCAAGACCAAAGTCTATGTAACATCTTAAGAGAATCTGAGAGAAATTTATGGGAATAAAAAAGATACAGTGGCACTTAGCCATTTTCTGTATTTGTTTATTGAATCTATATAGAATTCTTCTCTGAAGTTTATAGACTTTTTTTGTTATAGATTTGCTGTCATGAATATAATTTTAAATTGCTCTTATATAACCATTTTATATAGGCCACTAGACTGTGAAATAAAATCAGACAAAGGTAGACATTGGTTTTTTTTTTCCTTTTTTGATTTAGTATTCTCCATGATTTTCCTATAGCAAGATGGTCTCTCCTTTTCCTTTTGTGGTATTTTGCCCCAGAAAATCTTTCTTTTCCCTTTGATGTACATTATTTCAAGTAACTTTTAAAGTAGCATATTTTCCTGAATTAAAATTCTTTAACATTAGTTTAGAAATATCCAATACCACTTATACTAGTGCTTTTTATTGATTTTTTAATTATTATTACTATTTATCATCATTGCTTAAAATGTGTTTTTAAGTAATTAGATAAATTACTTTTTCCTCTTATTTTCTCCTCCCTCAAACTTGGGCACATGTTACCAGACCTGATTGTATGTATGCGTGTCTCCACATGGAGAGCTCTCTCTACAGGATGGGAGAGCCTGTGTTACTGGCTCAGGCAGAAGATCTATTTATTTTTATTCCCCTATAGTCTTTCCTTGATCTATTACTTAGCTACTTCCCCATTACTGCTGCATGATAAACTATCCGAAAACTTGGTGGCTTCAGACAGCAATCCCTAATTCTCACTCATGCATCTGTGGATCTGCTGGGTGGGAGCGGGGTGGGGGGTGGGGTGGCTCATCTAGACTGGGCTCAGCTGCATTAGACTCCAAGATGTAAGTTGGATCTAGGTCATTGTCATGTGTCTCTTATCCTCCTTGGACCCATTATAGGTTTTAGAGCATGGTGTGTTTTAGGTAGATGACTCTGACAGCAATTTTTCTATTTGGCAATTTGAGTGCAGACAACTAGATGTCTCAGTATATAAGATGTGAAGACAGGAAGCAACATGCAAGGATGCCTTATTAACTTACACAAGACAACAAGCAGTTCCATTTTCCTTTACTATTGAATTCTCTGTTCTATTTGTGAATTTGAGTCTTCATCAATTTATGGGATTCACATATGACTCATTCTGTCTTAATCTAAGTCTAAAATAACTTTATATTATGGAAATAAAATATCTTCCATCTCAGTATAGTCCAAAATAGGTTAAATGAGATGGATTCCCTTGAGTAAGTGGAGCAGGTCTACAATATAACTTTCTCACATATAATGTCACATATTCTTTTAGCATTTATGTGAGTTGTGTACATCACACAGATAAGCATATGTAAATGCAGACAAAGATGTACACACTTTAAAACTGCTTTATTGTTTTTAGATTTTGCTTGTGCTGATTTAAAAGGAAATCTACAAATATTTTAAGTAATATCCATTTAAGTAATGGATATGAGCTAGAATTCTAAACTATTAACACAAAGTGATTTTAGAGATCATGCATTATATACAGCACCCACATTTGTCAAATTAAGGAGTACAACTCAGATACATCAAGTGGCTTCTCAGAGATTGGATTGTAAGTTAGTGGAAGAGCTGGAAGTGAAATCCAGCTCTCCTGAATAACCAGTAGGCTTTTTCCATCTTACTGCCATACCTCCCAGGCCCCTGCTGGAACAAAATGCCAACAGAGTTTGCAGAGGGGTAAATTAGACATAGTTGTGTCCTGATCTCTACTATTGTGGAAACTTTTAAAAATGTGTTTTAGTTCCTAAACTAGTGTTGCAGGCACCTCAAAGCTAAGAGCAGGTCCTTCTGAAACCTTCCCTGGAATCCTGTTGGAAACGTTGACACCACTGTTTCTCATCTTTGAATTTTTGTGGCACATACACATTTTGTCATGAGGATAAAGTTCTTAAGGATAGAAAATATATCTCTTACTCCTTTGTACCCTCTCACAAAGATAAGAGCAGTTCTGGCTATTTAATGCTGTTGACTGTAAACTCCCCCAAACGACAACAGAATAACCTGTTCATTGAGCAAAGCTAAGTTAATTAGTCCTACTGCAGTAAAGGGAGAACACCAACTAGATGGAGTCTTGGTAGTGTGTCAAAAAGGGATATTTGGGGGGGGTTCTAACCCAGGCTGGATAATTTCATGGTGGGTTTTGCAAAGTGGGGATATGGTTGCGATTGGACTGAGTTTATGTCATAATGGTTTTGGATGAGTAGACACACAGTGTGTGGATCTTTGTATGATTATTAATGAGCATTAGTCTTTTTCAATAAAGCATTGGGTTGGTTCACACTCTGTTTGTTCAAGAGCAGGTATTTCTTGGAACACATACTTAAATTATATTTGTCTGAATCCAGCATTTTTAGAACAAAACCAGGAAAGTATACATCATCCCATAATTGCTTAGCACAGGAAAATATGTTGGTATCAGTTTTCAATATTTACTTGTTAACTAGTCATCATTACATCATCCTAAAAATGAAACTGGGCCAATCCGAAGTTACATGCAAGGGGCATTTCTCAATAACACCCTGAAATTTGAAACTATATAATTTAGACTGCAGATATAATTAGCCATGCACTTCCCAAGTTCTTATGTGAAGCTGGCACTAGCGAGAGGTGCCACTCGAATTTTAAGGGGCAAAAGAGGCGTTTACTCAGTTATTCTTTCATGTGTTATTGAAATTCATATCTTGAGTCCCAGTGTCAAAACTAATGGAGCAAAAGGAATGTGAGAGAATTCTTTCTAGACCCAGTCCCACCTTTCCCTCCTTCCTGAAAAAATGATATGTCGCAAAACTTTGATTTTTATAAACATGGTTCAAAAGAAAGAAGCCACTGGGCTACTCCCCCCCCCACACATTGCTCTTCCCTGGGGAAACTGATGTCAGGGGCAAGGTAAGATGCCCAGTGTTCCAAATGGGTAAATGATACCAGTGGGCCTCTGCTTAAGAATATCTACTGTCCCCATTGTGCCAATTGCAACAGCACTCTTGAGTCCTGCACGTGTACACCGTTGAATGCCAAATTATAGCTCCATTTTCCCTCTGCTTTTGTCTATTCAAACTACTGCAGACACTTCATTTGTACCTTTTGTTTTGTTTTATCCACCCAATGGAACTAGTTGGCTCTGATTCAGTCCTAAGCACGGATACATCTCCAGCACTGAAATCTTGTGGCAATGCTTAATTACATAGTAGTTAATATTTTTGGATTATCTCCAAAATAGAAATACAATATTTTAAATTTTCTCTCATGAACTCTTAAAACTCAGTTTAAGAAATGCTGCCCTAGAGGTCTACTAGCGTCAGCATGCTTTGTTTTAATATGCGCACATTCATTCACTCAGTAAATATTTACTGAGCACCTATTTTATGTCAGCCACTATTCTTGGCATTAGAAATTCAGTGGTAAGCAACAATAGGTAAGACCTTTGCCCCTATGAATTTACTGTATAATAAGGCTTTCTTTGAATGAACCAAAATGATAATGAACAAAGTAGCGAGGAACATGGTCTTATTTGTGTGTAGTATGGAGAGCTGTAGTACTGAGAATGGATGGAAGCTATGAGTGAAGTCATATGCAACTTAGAGTGAAGTATCTCTAACTACTGAAACAGTAGGAAATCCGCACATGAGAGCTTGTTTTAACAGTATCTTCACCTCGTCATCATCCACCATGTACGTGGAGGGTGTGGTTAAAAGAGGGAATATTGTTTAGTAACATGTGATTCCTTGGTAGAGAACACTTTTTTAAATTAATTTTTATTGGAGTATAGTTGCTTTACACTGTTGTGTTAGTTTCTCCTGTACAACAAAATGAATCAGCTATATGTATACATATATCCCCTCTTTTTTGGATTTCCTTCCCATTTAGGTCACCACAGACCATTGAGTGAGTTCCCTGTGCTGTACAGTAGGTTCTCATTAGTTATCTGTTTTATATATAGTAGTGTGTATATGTCAATCCCAGTCTCCCGATTCATCCCACCCCACCCCCCCTTTCCCCCTTGGTATCCATACATTTAGAGAACATGTTTTGAAGGGTGGTCACACTGTGATGGAAGAGAGAGAATCAAAGAGTGGGAAAGAATAAGGAGAGAATTGGAAAGGCAATAAAGATAGGCTTGGCCTCTGTCATTTTTTCCTAGTGGTAAGTGCCTGGCGATCATCTAGATGAAGCTCTGGCAGATGGTCAGATGTTGCTGATTTCTGGTGAGTTATGTTAAAGTAAAACCAGGCACCAGCTGAGTTAAAGAATAAATAATTCAGTAGAATACTTATATATGTTAATCAATGACATCAGGTCTGATCATTTATGCTACTTGCATTCAACATTGTTCAGAGCAAGCCATGGTGCCTGTGCTCCAGATGCTAAGGGAGAGAACCCCTGAGAATCATTTATACCACCCAGGAGGACCCGAAGTATGGTCCTTGAATCAGCAGCATGGACATCTGCAGGCACGGTAAGAATGCAGAGTCTTAGGCCCCACCCATACTGAATCAGAATCTGCATAATAACAAGATCTGCAGGTGATTTGGAAGAACATTCAGGTTTGAGAAGTACCGGTCTAATAAACTGACTTAGCTTCTGTGTTAGTCACTGCTCTAGGTGCTGGGGATAGAGGACCCCAACAAGCCGCGCCCCTGATTTCATGAAGCCTTTAGTTGAGTGTGTTTTCCTTGGCGGTCCTATTTTCAGATACAGTCTTTGCTTTCAGACCATTGGTCCTGATTTTTGGTGTAAAAAGTTAAGCAGCATGACAATACAAAGTTTGTTATAATGAGGTTGAAAGAGCAGAATGTTTTGAGTCAGAGAGGCCTCTGTTACAGTCCTGGATGTACTATGGCTTACTAGCTACGTGGTCTTGGGAAAGTTACTTAATCTCTTTGATTCAGTTTCCTGAACTGTAGTATTATGGGTTGGTTCATAGGACGAAAGAAAATTATATTTATTGAATGGGTAGTAGAGTACCTGGTTTAAGTGTCTCTCAGTAAATTGGAGGAAGAGTAACTCTGGCTGTTATTCTTAAAGCTTATATGAGAAACAGCATGAAGTTCTTTGAGACTAGTCGTTAAATCTGTTGAAGCCTCTATTACATATAATGAAATTACACACCTTTTAGAAATGCACAAAGAGGTCTAAACTTGAGTGGGCTGATACTTTCCCAAGGGCAGTGATTCTCACCCTCTGTCTAACTTCCTCTCCTAGGTGGAGGATTCCTGTGCATGTGTTGGAGGGGGATTTAGCAGGATGCTACATTTAGACTATTGCTATGCTGGCCATGGCTCCCATGTTTCCTGTGGAATCCACAAGCACAGCTGAAGTGCTGTTCTTAAAGGGATGGCAGTATTGCTCTACCTGATTTTCCCATGTCCGTTGACTCCGCAGAGGGCTTGTCAACAAGGTTCATTAAAGCTCAACCTCCAGACTCTACCTTGGACATCAGAGAGTCTAAAAGAGCCCAGGAAGCTTGGCTCCCTACAGGTGTCACTGTGACTATTACCCATTGGCTCCTGTATGGACTGTAGGGTCTGATGACCTGACCACACAAAATCACTAACCCAACATGGTTTACCCACCTACTATGGCTTCTCCTGCCTTTACTGTATTCCTCTGATGTGCTTTCCTGTGAAATATCCAGGAGACTATGTTTTGTGCTACAACAATCCAACAATAGTTTTTAAAAACCAGACAGCTTTTTAACATGTTGAGATCTTGGAATATGATTAGTTCTCTGGCATTACAAACCCTAGAAGCTTTCCCGTAGGCTGAAGGACATTGAACTATGAGAAACCAATGGCCTGGACAAACAGTTACTTTTACTTTGGGGCAGTAGAGAGGAGCAGAGGTGGTAATGTTGGTGTTCTCTGATTAGCTAAAGGTGATTCTCTACCCACAGTTGCTGGGGAGAAGTCTACTTGCTACTCAAATAACAGAAGAAGAAGAGTAGAGCTTGGCAAAAGTTAGGAGGGCTTCATGGCTCTCTGCAGCAAATCACATATTTGTGGGGTGAGCATCTTGACAATGAGGTTTCTGTGTATATGAAGTTTAATAGGCGTTACATGGCAAGAAAGTTTTCTTGGATTTATACAAGCACATATTCCAAAGAGCTCTAAATACATCTCCAACACTATTTGCTTTATTCTTGGGACACTCCTGTGAATTAGCCAGAGGCCAAGCTGGGTCCTTCTGCTTTAGAAAGATGGTGGAAAGAGGCAGAGAGAGGGGGAGTCACCAGGCAGAGGGGAGCAGAGAGGAAACTAGGGTGAGAACTGCCTGGTTCACGGATGTAGACCTGGCTTCTTCTTCTGTGTGGCACTTTCATCTCTCCTCTAGGTTCAGCAGGCCACGGTTTTCACAGCCAGTGGCCCAAGGACCCAACGATCACATGAGAACCAGGCCCATCGATACCTCAAGGAAGCATGTGTAAACATCCGGTCTATAGGGAATGAGAGATATACAGCTATTTAGTAAGGGCACTGTAACAGGCACTGTGTTATGCAGCAGTTTATAGTTAAAAGAGGAATTAATTTTGGGGAAAACCGGAAGATGGAGGAACTCTTATTATCCCCATTTTACACATAAAGAAACTGCTGACCTGAGGGAATAGGTGAATCTCTTAAGATCCCTTGGCCAGAAAGTGGTGAACAGAGATGGCAAACCCAGGGCCTCTGATCCCATTGTTGAAGCTGACTGGGCAGCCTCTGATCAGTCCTCTGTGACAGGCCAGGAGGCAACCCAGAGTAACCCTGAAGCATCTGATAAACATTGATGAAAACCTCAAATGTTGACACTCACAGGGGAGAGGTCAGTCTTCTGCAGTGCTTCAGGTGACACATTTGTTTGCTTTTGTTTTAACACAGCACATGAGAGTGTTTATAAGAATTGCATGTTCTTTTTTTTTTTTTTTTTTTTTTTTCAGTACGCGGGCCTCTCACTGTTGTGGCCTCTCCCGTTGCGGAGCACAGGCTCCGGACGCACAGGCTCAGCGGCCATGGCTCACGGGCCCAGCCGCTCCGCGGCATATGGGATCCTCCCAGACCGGGGCACGAACCCGTATCCCCTGCATCGGCAGGCGGACTCTCAACCACTGCGCCACCAGGGAGGCCCCCTGCATGTTCTTTTGAGTCCATCACTTGGGACAGAATTTATGTAGAATGTACTATACCTCTCAAAATAAATATTCAGCCATTGATAATTCTATGGTGCTCTCTCAAATATGTGATTTTTGGATAAGATTAGGTGTTTCATCTGGGAATGAGGTTGGTAATTGTTCGCAATGATGTACATTTATAAATAAGCGTATTCGTTAATAATTAACAACAAATGTCTTCCCTCTTACATTGTAATAAAACCAGTTTTACCTCTATTTACATAATCATTTCAATATTCCAGTGTCTATTCTTTGGATCCTTTTTTGAACCAGTTATAGCACCTTCCCATTCACTCATGAGTTAAATTAGAATCTTTTAACATGTGCTCATTTTATATCTGTATGAGCGCCATGACTTTATCCCATTTGAAAAATATCTTTTAACTGTTGTGGAAATTGCAACAAGATGTCCAGTAGATTCACATGACAGAGCCAGGCAAACTTCCATGACAGATATGTGTACGTCATAGCAGTTGAAGCTCAGATGTGCTTTTCTTAGCTCTCCTTCGGTGAATCCAAAGCCCCAAGAGAACATTGTTGACTCTCTGTTTTTCTGGTTTTAATTTTCCTCTCTACTAATTTTGTGTTTCTGTTCCATCTTGGTTCATTTACAGCCAATAAGTTATTACCTATTGTTGGCAGCAATGGTTGGGAACTTGATTTTAAGGTCTGACAATTTGGAGATCCCTCTAAATGGATTAATGGTTTACAGAAATCTAATCCCTATTGAGTGAGAGACAACAGAACCTGGTTTGTTAGTCTTTTTGTTTGTCTATTTTTGTTTTTACATATTTTTTGATTTCCCCTTTGATTTCTTCAGTGATCTCTTGGTTATTTACTAGTGTATTGTTTATCCTCCATGTGTTTGTATTTTTTACAGGTTTTTTCTTGTAATTGAAATGTAGTCTCATAGCATCGTGTTCGGAAAAAGATGCTTGATACAATTTCAATTTTCTTAAATTTACCAAAGCTTGGTTTGTGACCCAAGATATGATCTGTCCTGGAGAATGTTCCATGAGCACTAGAGAAGAAAGTGTATTCTGTTGTTTTTGGATGGAATGTCCTATAAATATCAATTAAGTCCATCTTGTTTAATGTATCATTTAAAGCTGTGTTTCCTTATTTATTTTCACTTTGGATGATCTGTCCATTGGTGAAAGTGGGGTGTTAAAGTCCACTGCTATGATTGTGTTACTGTCAGTTTCCCCATTTTTGGCTATTAGTATTATGTATTGAGGTGCTCCTATGTTGGGTGCATAAATATTTACAATTGTTATAGCTTCTTCTTGGATAGTTCCCTTGATCATTATGTATTGTCCTTCTTTGTCTCTTGTAATAGTGTTTGTTTTAGTCTATTTTGTCTGATATGAGAATTGCCACTCCAGCTTTCTTTTGATTTCCATTTGCATGGAATATCTTTTTCCATCCCCTCACTTTCAGTCTGTATGTGTCCCTAGGTCTGAAGTGGGTCTCTTGTAGACAGCATATATATGGGTCTTCTTTTTGTATCCATTCAGCCAGTCTATGTCTTTGGTTGGAGCATTTAATCCATTTACATTTAAGGTAGTTATCGATATGTATGTTCCTATTACCATTTTCTTCATTGTTTTGGCTTTGTTATTCTAGGTGTTTTCCTTCTCTTGTGTTTCCTGCCTAGAGAAGTTCCTTTAGCATTTGTTGTAAAGCTGGTTCGGTGGTGCTGAATCCCCTTAGCTTTGCTTGTCTGTAAAGGTTTTAATTTCTCTGTCGAATCTGAATGAGATCCTTGCTGGGTAGAGTAATCTTGGCTGTAGATTTTTCCTCTCAGCACTTTAAATATGTCCTGCCCTCATTTCTGAAACCCACTCTGCTTTACAGTTCTCTGCTGCTTAATGTCTTCTTTATGGAATAAAATGTACATTTATTTTCCAGTCTTATTTGGAAAGAAAGTGTATTATATTTATCATTCTATACCTTTTTAACTCTGTATTATTTCTTGATTATAATGTGGTGTATACATAAGGCAAAAGCAAAGAGAAAATATGTTGCATTATATTTTTATTTCTTTTCCTGTTTATGCATCAGTCCTGAGAAGGGTTAACCTTATTCAGCAAATAAATGTATATTGACTTCCATCAAATATATATATATATAGCCTGCCACTCCCTTCTAGCTTGCAGAGTTTCTGCTGAATGATCAGCTGTTATACCTTATGGGGATTCCCTTGTATGTTATTTGTTGTTTTTCCCTTGCTGCTTTTAATATTTTTTCTTAGTATTTAATTTTTGATACTTTGATTAATATGTCTCTTGTCATGTTTCTCCTTGGATTTATCCTGTATGGGACTCTCTGCACTTCCTGGACTTGATTAATTATTTCCTTTCCCATATTAGGGAAGTTTTCAACTATAAACTCTTCAAATATTTTCTCAGTCCCTTTCTTTTTCTCTTCTTCTTCTGGGACCCCTATAATTTGAATGTTGGTGCGTTTAATGTTGTCCCAGAGGTCTCTGAGACTGTCCTCAATTCTTTTTTCTTTATTCTGCTCTGCAGTAGTTATTTCCATTATTTTATCTTCCAGGTGACTTATCCATTCTTCTGCCTCAGTTATTCTCCTATTAATCCCTTCTAGAGTATTTTTAATTTCATTTATTGTCTTGTTCATCATTGTTTGTTTGCTCGTTTGTTCTTCTAGGTCCTTGTTAAACGTTTCTTGTGTTTTCTCTGTTCTATTTCCAAGATTTTGGATCATCTTTACTATCATTATTCTGAATTCTTTTTCAGGTAGACTGCCTATTTCCTCTTCATTTGTTTGGTCTGGTGGGTTTTACTTTGCTCTTTCATCTGCTGTGTGTTTCTCTGTCTTCTCATTTTGCTTAACTTACTGTGTTTGGAGTCTCCTTTTTGCAGGCTGCAGGTTCGTAGTTCCCGTTGTTTTTGGTGTCTGTCCCCAGTGGCTAAGGTTGGTTCAGTGGGTTGTGTAGGCTTCCTGGTGGAGGGGACTAGTGCCTGTGTTCTGCTGGATGAGGCTGGATCTTCTCTTTCTGGTGGGCTGGTCCACGTCTGGTGGTGTGTTTTTTTGGGTGTCTGTGACCTTATTATGATTATAGGCAGCCTCTCTGCTAATGGGTGGGATTGTTTTCCTGTCCTGCTAGTTGTTTGGCATAGGGTGTCCAGCACTGTAGCTCGCTGGTCGTTGAGTGGAGCTGGGTCTTCGCGTTGAGATGGAGATCTCTGGGAGATTTTCGCTGTTTGATATTACGTGGAGCTGGGAGGTCTCCTGTGGGCCAGTGTCCTGAACTCGGCTCTCCCACCTCAGAGGCACAGGCCTGACACCTGGCTGGAGCACCAAGACCCTGTCATCCACACGGCCCAGAATACAAGGGAGAAAAAAAGAAAGATCGAAAGAAAAAAAATACAATAAAGTTATTAAAAAGATAATAATTATTAAAAATAAAAAAATTTTTTATGTAATAAAGAAAATAGAAAGAAAGAAGAGAGCAACAAAAACAACAAACAAATCCACCAGTGATAACAAGTGCTAAAATCTATACTTAACCCAAAAAGTACAAAAAACGGACAGACAGAACCCTAGGACAAATGGTAAAAGCAAAGCTATACAGAGAAAATCACACAGAGACATACACATACACACTCACAAAAAGAGAACAAGGAAAATATATATATACATGGTTGCTCCCAAAGTCCACTGCCTCAATTTGGGATGATTCGTTGTCTATTCAGGTATTCCACAGGTGCAGCGTATATCAAGTTGATTGTGGAGATTTAATCCGCTGCTGCTGAGGCTGCTGGGAGAGATTTCCCTTTCTCTTCTGTTTTCACACAGCTGCTGGGGTTCAGCTTTGGATTTGGCCCCGCCTCTGCGTGCAGGTCGCCTGAGGGCATGTGTTCTTCGCTCAGACAGGACAGGGTTAAAGGAGCCGCTGATTCGGGGACTCTGGCTCACTCAGGCCGTGGGGAGGGAGGGGTACGGAGGCGGGGCGAGCCTGTGGCGGCAGAGGCCGGCGTGACGTTGCACCAGCCTGAGGCGCGCCGTGTGTTCTCCCGGGTAAGTTGTCCGTGGGTCACGGGACCCTGGCAGTAGCGGGCTGCACAGGCTCCCGGGAGGGGAGGTGTGGAGAGTGACCTGTGCTCGCACACGGGCTTCTTGGTGGCGGCAGCAGCAGCCTTAGCATCTCATGGCCGTCTCTGGGGTCCGCGCTGATAGCCGCGCCTCGCGCTGTCTCTGGAGCTCCTTTAAGCAGCGCTCTGAATCCCCTCTCCTCGCGCACCAGGAAACAAAGAGGCAAGAAAAAGTCTCTTGCCTATTCGGCAGGTCCAGACTTTTCCCCGGACTCCCTCCCCGCTAGCCGTGGCGCACTAACCCCTTCAGGCTGTGTTCACGCCGCCAACCCCAGTCCTCTCCCTGCGCTCCGACCGAAGCCCGAGCCTCAGCTCCCAGCCGCACCCACCCCAGCGGGTGAGCAGACAAGCCTCTCGGGCTGGTGAGTGCAGGTCGGCACCGCTCCTCTGCGCGGGAATCTCTCCGCTTTGCCCTCCGCACCCCTGTTGCTGCGCTCTCCTCCGTGGCTCCGAAGCTTTCCCCCTCCGCCACCCACAGTCTCCGCCCGCGAAGGGGCTTGTAGTGTGTGGAAACCTTTCCTCCTTCACAGCTCCCTCCCACTGGTGCAGGGCCCGTCCCTATTCTTTTGTCTCTGTTCTTTCTCTTTTATTTTGCCCTACCCAGGTACGTGGGGAGTTTCTTGCGTTTTGGGAGGTCTGAGGTCTTCTGCCAGCGTTCAGTAGGTGTTCTCTAGGAGTTGTTCCACGTGTAGATGTATTTCTGAGGTATTTGTGGGGAGGAAGGTGATCTCTACTTTTTACTCTTCTGCCATCTTGAAGCTCCTCCTGTCTTTGTCTGCTCTTCAGAAGAGGTTGTAAAAGTTTGCTCTTTACCTCAGAGGCTAATTTTCCCAAATAGGAAAGATTCCGTATCTCACCAGAATGACATTCTACACTGTGTTTCTGACTTTGTCATGTCCTTGAGTATTCTCCTCAACATAAAAGAAACAACAAATGTTCATTTCTGAAAGTGTTGAGTATCACTTTAATAGATAGCCAAGTGACAACCATTCATGTTCTCAGGCATACATGATCCCATCTGAAGTGCTCAGATCTGGCAAATTTTGAATTTTGCCTTCCCCAAATCAAATCCTTGCTGAAAAATGGAATAAAAAGTATGAAACTTTCACAGAAACTTTCACATTTAAATCTTTCTTTAAGATTTCCCACAGGGCCCCTGGAGAAATCACAGAGATTTGTTCTTTTGCCTTATGGAAAAAGATGTTATGGAAATAACTATGTTTATTTGTTATGTTACTGTTGATGAGCTTCAGAATTGTCACATCAAAAGAGTTGCTACTTAGTACTTTTAAAGACTACTCTGAATTCACGTCATATAATCATCATTTGTGAATGAATGCTAAAGATTATTATGGTTTTTGATAATTTAGTACAATGGTTATAATCAAATTCAGATATGATGGTTAATTAGTTATTTAAGAATGTTTATGAAATCTACTCTATATAATTAGTATGATTTTTAAGAAATTGGTATTTATAGAGATTTTATTTTGCCCAGAACTTTGCAAGTCAGGAATCCCAAATGAATATCCTACATAGCCATCCTGCATCTGGGAGGCAAGCAACAAGTGAATAAGGCTGAATATAGCAGACTGGACTTATATTTCTGTGTGTTAATAACTTCCTCTTATTTTTTAAAAGTAGTTGAATTGGAGTTTTCTTTTTCTTGTAATTTATAACCTTCTGACAGATATCTACCTATACTTGGATCATAGACTTTATATGTTACAGCTTCACTCATTGTTGTTGACTATTTTTCACCAATAAATTTTTTAAGAAGTTTGCTTGCCTAGCTTCCCTACACATAGGACTTTCAAACCAGGAAACCTTAAGATTAACATCAGGCTGTTAAAGGCAAGCAGATGACAGTGGGAGATGTGAAAGCTGACAGGCTATCTTTGAAGGAAGGAAAGGCTAAAAAGGCAAAGAGCTGGGAGACATAGAATTGTACCAAAATACACAAAATAGATGCTCATAATGATGACTTTGACACATAAAGAGAAAAGTTAAATTATCCTTTTATTAAAGACTGGGAAGTATATATTTTACAAAGACTTCCATCAAAAAATCTTAAAATATATTAAATATGTAATGTTGTTTGAAGGGAAAAGTTATGTAGAATGTTAATTGACAAGATATTTTTTTTTATTTCCCAACACCTAACATGGAGAACAGCATGGAAGAGACAGTTAAAAGTTTGTTAAATGAATGAATAGATGGATTTGGAGGATGGACGATATAAAATTGTAATCTAATTCTATTTTGCACAGTTTCATAACTCATCTGACATCGAAATGATCACCTCTAAATATCTTTCTCCTCTAAATTTTCCATGAAGTCTATCCCCCCAATTTGTCTTTTCCTGAGTATTTAAGAAAAAACATTGCAAAAGAGTTTTTATGGTTTTCCACTATAAGTTATGCCCAGAAATGCATCGACACAATTTTGAATTTCTTGTCAAATTTCATTCATGTAGCACAATGGGATTTCAGGGACAAAATGAAAGGCTAACAATGAAATCCAAATGTTAAATCAATTCATATCTGTGAATCATGGGGTGGGACGTGATGGACAGCAGTCCTCCTAATGGGTTGGCAATGAGGAAGTAAAGTGTCTATAGAATAATTTAGAAACAAACATTGACTAGAATTTGTTCTGCTTTTTTATTATCATGTACCAGCAATTCTAAACAATGTCTGTGATAAAATATTTCTTCCTCCCAAAATATTTTGTTGGTCTAATTTCTAAACAATTGGTGTGGCTACTGCTGTGTTTAATATTTAAGTACGCTTCAGATTAACACATTTTTATTACTTATCCTTCAATAAATGTTTAATTCTACTTAGCAGTTAACTCAGACACCTCCCAGTTACATATTAGATCCCCAACATACAGTCTCAGCTACAATGCATTTATTTCTAGAGTAAATTTGTAATAGTTTAGAACCGTCTGAGCTGACTTTGGAAAAAGTTGCTGTGTCCAGTCCAGTGGTACTTGATATTTATTTAAATAGGAGATTTGATTTAAACAGTGATGGGACAGTGATTGTAAAGATGAACAAATAGAACTTGAATTCCTTCAATTTTGACATTATATATGATACCTTAGCATTTTTGTTTGTGTTTAAAATTTAAAACATTGAAGCAGAGTGTGAACTACATGGAGTAATTTTTTGTTTGGAAAAGGTACCTCTTTTTTTTTTTTTTTTTTTTTTTTTTTTGCTGTACGCGGGCCTCTCACTGTTGTGGCCTCTCCCGTTGCAGAGCACAGGCTCTGGACGCGCAGGCTCAGAGGCCATGGCTCACGGGCCCAGCCACTCCGCGGCATGTGGGATCTTCCCGGACTGGGGCATGAACCCGTGTCCCCTGCATCGGCAGGTGGACTCTCAACCACTGCGCCACCAGGGAAGCCCAAGGGTACCTCTTTGATACATTAAATATGTTACTGAATTTGAAAAATATCTTTATAATTGAAATTTTTTTCCTTATTGTTTTGAAACTAAAGAACAAATTGAGAAAATGACTACTACTGATTATTACATGGATTTTACTGAGACTAACTTTATCAGATAGAAGAAGGAGATTGTAAAATATGATCCACTTCAGCAGTCCAATACCCTCGTTACTCCACTGGATCGTACCTTCCATGTAACGTGCACAGTGTTATGGCATGAATTATACATAATTATCATGGAAGTAATGATAATTAAATACCCAATAAGCCAGTGCTACAATTTTCCAGTCCCTATGGATCAGTTTGGGAGCCAACAAAGGGATCACAATGAGCCTTACAATATATAGACAACCTTACAATTATTCATGCCCTTGCAATTAATTTAAAACTGTAAGTCTCTGTGCTTGTTCATTTTCTATCTTGAAATGATTGTTTAAAATCAAATATGAATAAGCATTTACTTGGTGAAAGGTGAAATGGGTATATCATGGATAGGTTAATGACATGGCATCAAATATGTCTTCCTTGAGGAAATTAATTCTCTAGATGATGTTAATGATATTAAACCTCTTGGAGGCACTTTTCATTCTGTATATAAACTGGATCCTGTCATCATACTTCTTGGCAACATTCATCACAGGAGTTCATGTTTCTCCATCATGGGACCCTTCTCTGGGCATTAGTGATTGCACATTTTTTCTGTTTTTCTGGTTTTTCTTCTTTCTCATTTGTTGTCTCATTCCATATGAGCCATATTCTTCTTTCCTTATGAGAGTTTGGCCTAGACTCCTTCCTCATCTTATTTTATACTCTTGTCATAGATAATCTCTTGCATGTTACTGACTTTATTCATCATCTTTAAGTGAATAGCTTCAAAATCTGTATTTCCAGTTTCTCTATGAGCTTCTTACAGTTGGAGATCGCTGCCTAACTATCTCAGAGACACCTCAAACTCAACCTTTCTGTTTCAATTTTCTATTACTTCACAAATATAGCAGCTAAAACAATGAATGTCTATAATATTTGAGAATTCTGTACATAGACTGGGTAGATTTTCTGCTCCACTTGGTGTGGGCTCTAGAGTTGTGCAGTTGCTTTCAGCTGGAGGCTAGACTGGGCTGAAAGGTCTAAGATGGCCCCACTTTCCACATCGTGTCTTTCCCTCTAAGGCCCCTCCATGTGGCCTCTCTCTTCAACAGGATAGCCTAAGCTTCCTAATAGCATGGCAGCTGGGTTCCACGAAAGGAAAGGTGGGAGCTGCCAGGCCACTTAAAGGTTAGTCCCAGAAGTAGCCCAGATCAGGGAAGCCTGTTGCTTTAGCCAAAAGTAGGTACCTGTAAAAATATTCTTATTAAGTTTTAGGGATAGAGTAGCTACTGACACCATCAAAGGAAGTTTCTAAAAACAGAAAGGAAGGAAGAAAGGTAGGAAGGATGGGAAATTATCTTCAATCAACTTCTCAAAATAAAAGGGACAAATATTCAGCAGTAGGAGTGGTGTATTAGCTTCCTTGGTATTTGAAGTGTGAGCTGCCTTTCAGCACTTCCCCTTATACATATCAAAAAGGGCATATAGAAAAAGGAAATTACATACACATTATAATTATCAAAATAGTTTCTCCCTTGGACTACCAAGTTCAAAGTATTATTGCTTTTCCATAATTTATGCTGATAACCTTGGAATCATGGTTTGATTGGTCGAAACCTCTCCCTTCCATATCAGTTCAGCCATTTATCAAATCTTATGGAATCTCCGTTTGTGTGATTTCTACCATCAGGTAATCCATTTTCATTTTCATCACCACCATCCTGCTCCATTTCCTTTCCACCTAGAATGTGAGGTATTATGGAAATCCCATACCTGTCCAGTCTTGCCCCGGGTCAAGCTATTTTACACATTAAAGTAATTACACAGATTCTCTATTGCCTGCACAATACGGCCCAAACATTTTAGCATGGCTTTTGAGTGTCTTCAAACTGTTCCAACTTTATTCCTAGCTCTCCCATATACAAACTCTCCCTAGTGGCCAATTGGATATGTTTCCTCTGTGTAATTGGTCAAGCTGTTCCCCACCTGAATTGTTCTTCTCTCATGTCAGTTTTCTGAAAATCTATCCCTTTTTGTGAGTTTTGGGTCACGTCCCATCTTATATCTTTCTAGGCTACCCCAGACCTCATGATCCTCTCATCAGTGTACCTCTTGAACTCAGAGTCAGTTGGCCTTCAGTGTAAATCAGCTTAACTATTTTTTAATGTTTCACATGTCTCAAATGACGTAATAAAGTCTTCCTAGATAGATCAATATTTTGAGCCCTCAGTAGTTCATGGAGAAGAGATGTTCAACTTCTTTTTTACTTTTGAGGAATAAGTAAATTACTAGTCTCAGATTATGTATCCACTTTACAAAGAGCCACTGTCTACCACTGAATTTACTGGAAATTAAAGGAAAAGCATAAGAATCTGATTTAAGAAAGATTCAGAGACAGAGCAGCTCTGGGGATCTAAGTACCAAGAACCTCCTAGGATCCTCAGGGTCTGACCACCAGGATGAATGAAATCCCACCATTTTTCATTTTTCCGTTGCATTCTGTTTGTAAGAGTTCAGTTTGAAGAAAAAGTCTGATTGCCAGAGCTTGAGCCACACATTCTTCTTGAAGTATGTGTCGAGGGTAGGTCTAAAGTGAACTTCTTGGCTTCTCATTAAGACTCTCTCCAGTGAGTAAGAGGTAATTCTCCAAAAGAGACTTGGCGAGCTATTATCAGAAAAGAGGGGAGCAAAGTCTGGGCAGGCATCTCATTCCTCCTTTGTATCAAATCATATGATTTATCTGTATTTAATATATTCAGAGCCGACCCTGATAGAGCCTAACTTAGAAAGTAAGGAAGCTAAATGCCAGTAAGAAAACAGATACTGATTTCATTAGGATGATTGGTGGTATGGGCAGAGGAACAATTTTAAAGATGTTTAGGACCTACTTTAAAATTTTTCATCATGGCCAGAATTGATTCCAAAAATACTATATTTCCAGTAAACAACACATTGATTTGCATTTTCAAACATTTTTATAGCTGTTAAATTATTTTTGTCTTTTTAGAATATTTTACAATGTTGGTCGGGCTACCTGAAATCTCTAAGAAAAGTTCTAGAAAGTCAAACCTCTTGGGTAATGTGTGAAAAACAGAAAAGGATCCAGTGCTTTCCAGCCAAAGGATAACTTCCCCTAATGTTGAAACCAAAACAAGATGTCGTTATCTTACTTTCACCCTGATCCTATTTAATGTTGCAGTAGAGCAGTGGCCGGGTAATATGTTTATTGTCATTGGACTCCTTTGATGACAGCCATAGTATTCTCTCCCCAAAACATACATTTGCACAAATACAATTTTGCACACATTTTTGGAGGATTTATGTGTCCCTGAAGCCCATCTATCAATGCTAGATTGAGAAACTTTTGGGGTAAAAAAAGTGTGTTAAACCTGTAATGAAAGGGCACGATATTTAGTTCCATTCCTATGTTGTATGGTAGCAAATTTCATTAAAAAGGAACCAGCAGATCCCAGACTGACACTCCTCCATTCACCTCCCTTCTGTAGTATGTGTTAAAAAAGAAAGTCTCTAGTAAGTTTCTGAAACTTGTTTCTAAGTTGACTGTGCACTTTACCAATAGAGATCCTTAATTATTACTGAAGAATTTCTTTTTGGTTAGGAAGTACGTAAGGACCTTAATACAGTTCTTTAAAAAATATTTGGTGACACTCTAGCACTTTCTCTCTACTTATTTCATAATTCTAATTTGAGTGATTCATTATTCATGCATTTATTTGCTGAGTGCTTAGTACATGACAGAAACTGTGCTAGTTGCTGAGAATGTGCAGATGAATATGACACACTGGGTTCCTGCCCTCAGGGAATGCGTATTCATTATTTATTGGCTTTTAGATTCAACATATACCTCTGTTAATTTGACTATTTTAAACCTCTAGTTAACTGGCTTAAAATTTCTTTTACTCACTCCTTCTGAAGTGAATTTTTTAAATCAGCACTATCGAATAGAATTGTAATGCCAATCACAATATGTGATTTTAAATATAATAATTAGTTATATTAAAAGTAAAAAAAACAGGTGAAATTAATTTTAATAATATATTTTTCTAACCAAGTATTTCCAAAATATTGCCATTGCGACATGTGATATCATAAAAATTTATTGATGAGCTATTTTACAGTCTTTTTTTGTACTGTCTTCGAAATCCATCCACTTTTCAAGTGCTTAATAGCTACAAGTAGCTGGTGAGTACCCTTTTGGATAGAACAGGCCAAAATATTCAAATCCACGTACTTGCTCTTCCTCTGAGGACTTCAGTCTCTCAGCATTTTTGTCTGCCTACCTATCTATTTTATTGAAGTATAGCTGATTTACAATATTATATTAGTTTCAAGTGTACAGCATAGTGATTCAGTATTTTTGCAGATTATACTCCATTATAAGTTATTACAAGGTAATGGCTATAATTCCCTGTGCTATATACAGTATATCCTTGTCGCTTATCTGTTTTATACACAGTAGTCTGACTGTTAATCCCATACCCCTAGTTTGTCTGTCCCCTCTTCCCTCAGCATTTCTTATGCAAGGCTATTTGGCTTCTTCTCACGTTCTGTCTTAATAATTCAGTACCTATTTGCTCCCTCCCCAAACTGCTTAATAGTGTTCTTATTTGCAGCAGAAAACAAAAGAAAAAGAAAAAAAGACTCTTACCATCAACTATCTGCCTAGGAGGGCAGTGAAAAATCATAAATTTAACAACAACAACAAAGTTTGCTATAAATGATAGAGCTAAAAGGGGCAATGGGCTTATTTGATCAGGGAAACTTTGGCCATGGTAGGACATGACAGGAGAGATCGATTTTTAAAATACTATGTTACTATGTTATCAAGCACTTATTTGTCATCTTTTAGGCTCAAAATTAGGGTCAAGGATCTTCTGAGAGACTGAACTCACCTGGAATAATTATAGCGGCTAACAAACGCACACACACTGCCCATGGTCTACTTGCTTTATTTGCTCAAACTTCCAATTTTTAGGCAAACTGCCAGATTCTCAAGGTAATAATCTGTGTCCCAGTTGAGACTCTGGTGTGCACAAACCTCTGTTGTGACAGCTCCCTTTGGTGCTTCTGTGGCCCAATGAAGTGGATATAATGATGAAAGATTTCAAGATTTTGAAAAGTAGTTTTGACTATTTAAAAAGTGGCTATTCTAAAATAATTTCTATTTTATAGTATTTAGAGCTTAAAGAACTGAATAAAACTCTGGAAACTATTTGACTCCCTTAAAATTCTTCTGCAGATTCTGAATAGGAAATACTTATTAATCGGCTGAGTTAGGGACGTTGCATCACATTTTCTTTCATTAGTAAAAAAAGTAAAACACAAAATAGACTCACCTTCTCCTTTTATTTACACATGAAGTTAATATTAGTCCAGACAACTAGGAAAGGAGCAAAAAAAAGTACGTTCTTTCCTTTGAAAGCTGCCTGAACAAATACCTGGTATTCCTCTGAGCAAACAGTAATGTCTGCACAGCAAAAAATGGTTACTGTAAGAAAAAAAAAAAAGAATAGATCAGAATAGACTGTCTGTTATTTAAGTCGATAGAAGTTTTTTTTTAATGAAACATCTTTTCTCAAGAATATTCTGCATGATAACATCGTTTGCAAAGTTCTCAGAATTCTAAAACGCTTGTTGGAGTGTGCACACACAGGTGGACAGAAGACTGCTCTATGGAGTTAACCCCTACCTCCAAATACCTAAAGACTAAGATTTTATGGTATCGTTCATTCCTTTAGTGAATGGTAAAAATATAAGTGTGTTTTAAAAAAGCACATATTATACAGCTCTTCTAAATGTATCTGCACAAGGGCAAAAATAGGAAAAGCAGTGTGGTTGTCAATCTAATTCTCCTGCCAGAGAAAAAATGTGTAGTGTGGCCTTGCTTGATATTGTGACTTTTCCAAAGAGTTACTCTGTATGGTTTAACAGAACACCACTTCCACCAAAAATACGTGCTACTTACAAATCTTAGGAATTGGAAAGTCTTTCGATCCAACTTGAAGAAAAACAAATGAGTAAGCATAAATAGTATATACACAAAATGTTATGTACCATAGCATTTTAATCATATAAAAATAACATGAATTTAAATACTTTTGTTTCTCTCTCGTAGTCAAGCACCACTGAAGGATAGAAATGTGGAGAGGGAGGTTCTGGGAGAGTTCTTGAAGTAGAGGTGTGGGGAGGGAACTTAGGAATTGTATCTGTGGAAAATGTATTCTTCCAGCATCCTATCTCTGCACTTGGTCTCACTGCTAGATTGTGGGCAATGAGTGATGTGCTTTGAATAGATGGGTGTTAAGGGGGCCCTCCAATGAGTGGGGCTCATTGGAGTTTGCAGAGATCATTAAATGCTGGAGACCACACATTCAAGTAGTTTCAGTAGGAACAGGAGACAGGGTCCCTACAAAAGTATCACTGTGGATGCTGGAGCAGGTGAGAGAACTCATCTTTGTGGGTGAGGCCACAGTGATCAGAGTGTCATCGTTGCTCTGAGATGGAGACAGGTTGGAAGTACATTTTCTGAGATAGTTCTTTTGGGAGTCCGGGAGATGCGCGGGAAGGGGAGTCCTCAGAATTCCTGGTTTATTGTTATGCTCTTACGGCTATCAGTGTTAGTGGTACAGTGCGTCATGTTATGTTACGCTAATTCAGGGTCACTAGAGGCCCACCAGAGCCCTGATTTGGAGGGAACAAAATGAATGGGCACAACTGGAAGATCCAGGAGGGATTCTTGAGGGAAGCCAGGCCAGGGGAGTGGATATACAGCAGGAAAATCCACTCCAGAGCCCCTGAAAGGCGTGTTTGCCACTGGAAGCAATACTGCGGAACTCTGTTGAGGGTGGCAAAGTCCAAACCAGGTATTGTCACTTATACTCGGACTGTTATAAGCACTTGTTTTCTGATTTCCCTATCATCCATCTCTACCTTCTCAACTCTGTCCTCTATAAGCTTACTCACTCATTGGATAACAATTTAGGGATCACCTATATGTTAGGCACTATTCTATATTCTTCTAACGTCAAAATGAGTAAAATTAAGTGCCTGTCCGCATACAGCTTCCAGTCCAAGCAATCCCAGTGAAGTGGGAGAACTTCAGTAGGGTTGACAGGAGCGTGTAGCAGTGACTCCCTAGTGTCTGATTATCACTTTTAGTGATGCCAAGATTGATAAGTGGGTTCAAGTGGTAACAACCTGATCCCTGCGTTGTCAAATTCCCCATCAGCCTCAAGATTCCTAGAATTTAAAGATCCTGGCTAATGATTTTGTCAGAAGACTTATCCAGAGTTTCCTTCCATTCATTCATAGAGCAAACATTTATTCAGCTTTTTCTAAATACTAGGCACTATGCCAGTGCTAGAGACACAAAAAGAAATAAGCCAAGATGCATGTGGAAGAGACAGATAAATGAATAACTTCAGTGCAGTATGAAAATGTGCAGGAGCAGATGCAGGGTCCTCTGGGAGCACAGAGGAAGCAAGGTCCCTAATGATGGCAATCTCTAGCAGCCAGTGGGGCAGTTCATCTAGGTCAGGACGTGCTGGTTATCATGCATTAGCAAACAGCCAACATCCAGGGGAAACTCAGCTATACAGCTTGAATGTCTGCATTTCAAAGCCAGCCACCAGAGAAGCTTTTACTAGAGGCTTGATACATCAGACTTCCTGGGTTCATCCTGCTGACTCCCTCATTTTTTTTTAAACTCTAAAGCTCTCATGTCTGCACTGGGCAACCCTGCTTCAGCCTCTTGAAAAACAGGGCAGGACGCTCTAGGCTTATGCCCTCGTCGATTTGTTTCTTTAGAGCTCCTAAAGTGGTTTGTATCAGTAATTTAAGGAAGAACACTCCAGGTAGTCTGCTTCACAGCCTGGATCCCCACTAATATAGCATTGTCAGTTGAAGAACTGTTGTTTCTTGTCTATTTTGTCACACCCAGTATTGACGCTTTACTAAAGGAAATCAGCTTTCAAATAAGAATGCTGTTGACTCCTGTTGGTTCAGCTGCTCTACAAACCACAGATTTTGTAAATTACAAATAAGGTCCAATCTTTCAACCCAGAGAGGAGGAAGAGGCCCTATTTTCACACTGGGCCTTATATTCTAGAGTCAGCCTTTTACTTAATTTCCCAGAGAATACTGAAAATGTTACCAAAAATGCAATAAGAGAACACTGCAAATATTATCTAAAATACATAAGAAAAACCAGAAAATTCATAACTAGCCCTGAAATTATCCTCTTAGGATTTTAATATTAGATTTAAAAACGCTGATTAGCCTGTAAGTTTTCAACCCCACCCCCAAGCAATCAGCAATTGATTTCCTTACATTCTGTGTGTAAAAATACAATAGACTGGGTAGATTATAAATAACAGAAGTTTATTTCTCACAGTTTTGGAGGCTAGAAGTCCTAGTTCAGGGTGCCAGAATTGTGTGAGGGCCCTCTTCCACGCTGCAGACCTCTTCCTGTGTCCTCACATGGTGGCAGGGACATGGTAGTTCTCTAGGGCTTCTTTTTAAGGGCATTAATCTCATTCATCAGGGTTCCACCCTCATGACCTAATTATGTCCCAAATGTGCTATCTCCTAATACCATCACATTGGGCACTAGGATTTCAACATATGAATTTGAGGGGGGGACACAAACATTCAGACTGTAGTAACACTGGGCAAGTATCCTATGGCATATGATACTTTAAAATATTTTACTTCTGGTAAAGATACTTTTCATGTTATCCTAGGTAGACTAGTTTCTTGTGGCTGCTGTGACAACTTAACACAAACTTGGTGGCATAAAACAATATACATTTATTCTCTTTAAGTTCTGGAAGTCAGAAATCCAAAATCAGTTTTACTGGACCAAAATCAAGGTGTCAGTAGGGCTATCCTTCCTCTGGAAGCTCTAGGAGAGAATCAGTTTCCTTGCCTTTTCGAGCTTCTAGAGCTACATTTCTTACATTCCTTTGTTCCTTCTTCCATCTTCAAAACCGGCAGCATAGGGCTTCCCTGGTGGCGCAGTGGTTACGAGTCCGCCTGCCGATGCAGGGGACACGGGTTCGTGCCCCGGTCTGGGAAGATCCCACATGCCGTGGAGCGGCTGGGCCCGTGAGCCATGGCCGCTGGGCCTGCGCATCCGGAGCCTGTGCTCCGCAACGGGAGAGGCCACAGCAGTGAGAAGCCCGCGTACCGCCAAAAAAAAAAAAAACCCAGCAGCATAACATCTTGCATCAGTAACCCATTGATTTCTATCTCTGTAGTCAAATCTCTCTGCCTCTTTCTCAAAAGGAGATTTGTGATTAAATTTAAGGACCACCTGGATAATCCAGGATAATCTCCCCATCTCACAATCCTTAACTTCATTGTATCAGCAAAGTTCCTTTTTCCATATAAAGTGACATTCACAAATTCCAGGGATTAGGACCTGGCTCTCTTTGGGGGCCAATATTCAGTTTACCATACTAGGTAACAAAAACATTCTTCTCATTTGAAGTATCCATTTTCTCAAATAATCCACCCTCTTTGGTCTACCAAGGTTGTTTCAAACAATATTTTTTCCTCAAGTATGTTAGCTGCCAAACTTATAAATTATTACTGATGGAATCATTGTACATCTGTAATATACAGCCTGCTGAGCTACACAAACAAGATCCCCTTTAGCTTTTTATCACGGTTTGACATACAACATGGTCAAGGGAAGACTGTTTCAATGACTTCTCTAAAACCCCATTGAATACTCAAAATGTCATCCATTATGTTGTTGAGTGTTCCTTATGGAAAAATTCATGATTTTTTTTTAAAAGTTGTGTCCCTTAGATTTAAAACTCGAATTTATCTATTCTGATTAACTACAACTAGACATATACGATTCATACTGATTTTTAAAAATTTGTCTTGACTTCCAGGAAGTACAGGCTAAATTTAGTAGATAATTAAAGTAACTCTTCTTAGCTAATACTATTGTATAATTATATGTTCTTCACCCACCCCTCAATAACCGTTTCTTCTCTTCCTTACTATAATGCTTTAGATAATTTATCTTCCGGTCAACAAGCCTATTGCATGGGCCTTTTATTACAATCTATCTCAAAATCCTTTTTGAAAGTAGCAGACATGAATAAAGCAAACAAACTAATTTGGAAGATATATAGACCCTATGAATTATGGCCCATCTGCATCTTTTTTGAGTGCCAAAGGTATAAATTCAGTGATAAATACATTTTGTTACTAAAGCATTTTAAAATTGTGTTTCTGTGCATTATATAGCTTATTAGAATAGATAAATCTAGATGTCAAGGATATGCTAACGAATGCCAGTATAGTCTGTAGTTGTCTTGATTTCATTCAATATCTTCCAATTTTAATAATTTACAACTAGTATCAATGACACTAAGAAAACTTTAAATAGAAATGTATATGAGCTGGCTTTTGTTAATACCTTCTGCAAAAAGACAAACACAGTTTTGAAATCATAGGTATATTTTCTGAAAGCTTTCCACAGGATAAGGGCTTCATTTTGGAACTATTTTATACAGGTTTCTCCCCCTGCCATCTCCCACTCAGTTTATTAGAACTTAACATACTATCTGACATAAGTGATACATAAATGGAGTAAATAATTTGTGTGTATCAGAGGCCAAGCATATTGGCTATTGTGGAAGCTTTGGAACCCTGTCCTAGTAGAGAAAAATAAGAAAAAAATATACAAATATAAGGGTCAAAAGTCATTGGCCTGCTTTCTCATTTATTCTCTCTCTTTTTTTTTTTTTTTTTTTTTGCGGTACACGGGCCTCTCACCATTGTGGCCTCTCCCGCTGCAGAGCACAGGCTCCGGACGCGCAGGCCCAGCGGCCATGGCCCACGGGCCCAGCCGCTCCGCGGCACGCGGGATCTTCCCAGACCGGGGCACGAACCCGCGTCCCCTGCATCGGCAGGCGGACCCCCAACCACTGCGCCACCAGGGAAGCCCCTCATTTATTCTCTTAATCTAGTTTCTGATGGTTACTCATCATGTAAGGATTTCTCATTACACTTCCAGAGTTACATCTCCAAGAAACCTAAATGATAACTAACTTAAAAATGCCAATATATTAAGCTTTATTTCAAATACAGCAAAATAAACATGTCTGAATGGGATTTAAGATTTAGAAAAACTTTGATTTATAAAAAGCAATTTAACTCAGAGAACTAAACATTAAATTGTAACTCGGGGGCTTCCCTGGTGGCGCAGTGGTTGAGGGTCCGTCTGCCGATGCAGGGGACACAGGTTCGTGCCCCGGTCCGGGAGGATCCCACATGCCGCGGAGCGGCTGGGCCCGTGAGCCATGGCCACTGAGCCTGCGCGTCCGGAGCCTGTGCTCCGTGACGGGAGAGGCCACAACAGTGAGAGGGCCGCGTACCGAAAGAAAAGAAAAAAAAAAAATTGTAACTCGGAGACTCAGTTCAAATTTCATGTTCACTGACTCATTTATCCTTTTGAGATATCAATATTTTTAAAAATATATTTAACATTATAAGTGGTTAAACAGACCTAATTCTGTGATTTAAAAGTTATAGCTGTCTTTTAAAGCTCTACTGATTCCCAATATTTTCAATTCATAATATATTTTTTTAATTTAAATATGAAATATTTTGAAAATATAGAAATGGTATAGAATAATATAATACAGTACCTTTAAAACATTTTTACCCAAAGTTCAGAGTAAGAAAACCTATTTTATATCACATTTACATACATACATAAATATACAAATAACTGAAGCAAACTATCCACAAAACACTGTTTAGATGTACTGCAGTTTACACTGATATTTACTATTTTTTTTTACTTTATTCTTTTTAAAAATATAAGCCTCAATCTTTCAAAGTGATTTCAGACCCACAGTACGGGTGTCATCCCACAGTTTGAAAACACTGATATACCATTTACATTTATGTATCCACCATTCATTCAGCTTTATAAGATCTTAACATTTTGCCATATTTACTTCAAATAAAAAGAAAATAAAACATTAGATAAATTCCAAGTTCTCCATGTACTCTTTCTTTTCCCTTTGCCTACTTTCACCACAGAAGTAACTGTTATTTTAAATTCGATGTTTGTTTTCATGCCTGTTTAACAGCTTTCACTTCCTATAGATGTGAAGAATATAGAGCATAATTTTGCATATTTTAAAGTTTATATAAAGCTATTATGCTCACCTATTCTTCTGAAATTTTTCTTTTTTTAGTTTATCATTATGTCTTTTTTAAATTGAAGTATAGTTAACTTACAATATTTTATTAGTTTCATGTGAACAGCATAGTGATTGAGTGTTTTTGAAGATTATGCTGCATTATAGTTTATTATAAGATAATGGCTATAATTCCCTGTGCTATAAATAATATCCCTATTTCTTATCTATTTTATACATAGTAGTTTGCATCTATTAATCCCATATCCCTACTTTGTCCCTCCTCCCTTCCCTCTCCCTTTTGGTAACCACATGTTGGTTTTCTATATCTGAGTCTGTTTCTATTTTGCATATACCTTCATTTGTATTACTTTTTAGGTTCCACATATAAGTGATATCATACAGTACTTGCCTTTTTGTCTCTGACTTATTTCACTAAGCATAATATTGTCTAGGTCCAACCACATTGCTGCACATGGCAGCATTTCATTCTTTTTATGGCTGTGTAGTATTCCATTGTAATTCTGTTCTGAGTAATTCCATTCCCTTGTTTATCATTATGTCTAGATACTTATCAAGTTTGATACCTGTAGCTCAAGTTTATCCATTTTAACTGCTCTATAATAGCCCATTGAATAAATATTACTCATTTTTTATTAATCTATTGTGATTGGTAATTTAGATTTTCTTGTTATGTGGCAATAATGAACAATACTGTAATGAACATTCATGTACCTGCATCTTTATGCTCAAGAATTAAGTGTTTTCCTAGGGTCTATAACTAGAAGTGGAGGCATGAAGCAATAAGACTTGCATGTGTTTGACATATATTTCCAAATTGTTCTTCAAAATAGTTGTTCTGATTTGTATATGCAGTAGTACTGTCTAAGAGTTTCTATTTCTCCATATCCTTGCCATTTATAAGTATGATAAAAAAATAATGTGATAGAAATCTTGTCTAATCTTAATTTATATTTTATTGATCAGTAGTAAAGTTGAAAATTTTCATGATTTTTCGTCGAGTTCCCTCTTCTATACATTTTCCCCATTTTCCTAATGGGATATATTTTTTATGTATGTATGCTATGAGTATTTTTCCTCCTTTTTTTATCTTTTACAGTGAGGCCAGGTCTACACTATCAATATTATAGTAAAAATTAAAGTAATTATTCAAATCAACAAAAGAAAGGTCTCAGACTTGCTGTTCATGCTTACAATCAAAGTGTAGTCGTTTTTCTGGTTTGTTTTAGTTTTGATACTTGGTTCCTCTGCAAGAAAGGCATTTAAAGTAGGGTTTGAGGCCTAAGTTGACCTGAGTTAAGCTCATAACAATAGCTCTCCACTTGGGGTAATGTATAGCACAGACCTAAATGTGTTCCTGTATTTCTCATTTTTCAAAACTGCAACAGTGGATCAAATATCTGGTTTGATATTTGATCCAAATATTTGATCCAACAGTGGATCAAATATCTGGTTTGGATAATTTACCTCGGGCAATCCATTGTTTCCTTAGTGATTTATTCTTAATATCCTCTCATTCCAAATTATTGGGGAAGTCAGTTACAGTGTGAATGAAGAAAGCATACATTTAATATATACTTACTATGTGCAGTATGTTGTAGTTGAGGGATGGGTAGGTATGGATATTATGATATAATATCTTACTTCAACCAGAACATGGCTTCACTGGGGTCCTAATACCAATATACATAAGTGCAGGGACCGTATGCTAGATTGGATCTGGATCTCAGGCTTTAGTTCCAGTTTCATTCCTTCATGGCCATGCCACCTTAGCATGCCACTTCCTCTGTGGCTTCTAAACACTTAGGTAACTCAAGACCATGTCTACTTTTTTTTTTTTAGAATGTAAAAAAATGACATGCCAAGTCAAGGTTACAAATTTTTTTTAATCAAAAACATTTTAATGATTATAGACATTATTTAACATTGTGGGTATATGCAGATGAGCTAAAGCACACTCTGACAGCACACTATTGAATGTTATAGTTTCTGTAATGAAATATGTAAAGACATTCGCTAGCTAGTACCTAAGAAGACATACATTTACAAATATATACATTCTCGATTTGATAAGGTAAATGTAAACAGATGCTGTGACTCCTTCCAAACAGAAAACCCACAAGACTAATTAAGAGAACCAACTGGCTCCCTATAATATGAATGTGCAAAATTAAAGCATGATAAACTGATATTTACATAAATATCAAACCACCAATTCATTTATACATTGTCAACGACCTTCTCAGATGTGTCATGAGTGGTTCAATGAATGTTTTTCCCTCCAATGGAGGAGGTATTCAGAGGCTAAATTCCAGCACTTTAAAATGACACACACAACAGTCCTTATCTGTTTGATCACTGCCTCTAGGGTGTGAGACATGATTTTATGATAAGCGGTCTTATTTTTATTTATTTATTTATTTATTTTTTATTTTATTTTATTTTTTTTTTTTGCGGTATGTGGGCCTCTCACTGTTGTGGCCTCTCCCGTTGTGGAGCACAGGCTCCGGACGTGCAGGCTCAGCGGCCATGGCTCACGGGCCCAGCCGCTCCGCGGCATGTGGGATCCTCCCAGACCGGGGCACGAACCCGTGTCCCCTGCATCGGCAGGCGGACTCTCAACCACTGCGCCACCAGGGAAGCCCGGTCTTATTTTTAAACAAGTATTTCTAAACCTTTAGATTCGAAGCAGGAAAAAAAATTACAGATGCTGTTAGATTTACATTAAACAAACCATCTCTATCCAGTTTCCCAGTTCTCTCATGCTGCAGCTATCTGTTTAATTTTACCTTAAATTTAAGGTCCTTTCCCCACCTTTATTCATTTTGGTAAGCTAGGCACATTTTCAAAAGAAGTTTGTGTCAAAACAGATAGCAGTACAGAAATCAATCCAAATCTAGACCCTGGCAACCAGTTCCCCACTGCTCATCTATGGGACTCTGTCAAATAGTAAACATTTAATCATCTCTCTTGGAAAATATATATCTGCTCTCACAAGTGGAAAGCAAAATGGGCTTCGTCTCCTGTATAAAAACACTTAGCACTTCTGAACTTTAAAACGGCCTACTCATCCTACACACTTCCTAAAATCTTGAAGACAAAGAATATATATTTGAAGTTTCATCAAGACTGCTTTAGAACCCCCCTCCCGTTTTACATTATTCATAGTGGCACTCAATAAAAAAAAAAGATCTATTAAAAAGTTAAACTGACTGTTCCACTAGATTTGAACCTGCCTGATTTAAAGCCAATATTACAAAACTGAAGGTGCCGATTTCACATGTACAAGTCACTTGACATTATGTGTCACACGATAGTTTCATAAATTACCGTCTTTGATTTTTCTGAACGGAGCTCTTAGAAATGAATAAAAACTTGAAACATACCCTAATTTAAACTAATTAGCTTTGGGCCCTACCTTTTAAATTTTAAGGCATGTGTGTTTCTCTACTGTAACAACATTATACAAATTTACAATCACATGCATGATCTACGTTAAAGAAAAAGTGTGGGGCTTCCCTGGTGGTGCAGTGGTTGAGAGTCCGCCTGCCGATGCAGGGGACGTGGGTTCGTGCCCCGGTCCCAGAAGATCCCACATGCCGCGGAGCGGCTGGGCCCGTGAGCCATGGCCGCTGTGCCTGCACGTCCGGAGCCCGTGCTTCGCAACGGGAGAGGCCACAGCAGTGAGAGGCCCGCGTACCACAAAACAAACAAACAAACAAAAAAAGTGTGGATTACAGTGTTATTAAATTGTGAATCACAATTCAGCACCTATCATGCTATAACTAATAAGGCAACAGCAGTGTTGTATACTAAAACAACACGTTCTCCACAGTCTAGCGCAGGGGTCGGTGAGAGCCCAGAAATGTTAAAAATCTTGTGCCTACTTGGGTAATCTGTCTACATTTTCTAGGGGTTTGGAACTGATGGAAGAGGTCCTACGTGAGTCACACTATTGTAGGCCAACTAGTTACAGCACCTGTTAACGAGCATTGGGCACAATTCATATGTGTTTACAATCAGACGACGTGGTTCATAAGATGTCAACCCTTGGGCCTTACGCTGCTTCCTCGGCTTCACATTGTTTTCCAGGGAAGAAAAGCTGCTGGTGTGGCCGTTTACGGCCGTCACGTAGCCGTTCTGGTGGTCCTTCTGGTGTTCTCTCCTCCGGGAGGCCCCCTTCTTGTTGTAGGTCTGAATATAGAAGTTTGTGAAGAGGGCAACCAGAGAAATCATGTATCCAATCTGTAAATACAACCAACCAAGAGGGAAGGCGCACGGCATGGCTAGATGACCCCGCAGATGATGGATGATGGCCAGCACAAACTGAAGCAGCTGCCCTTGAGTGATGTACTTCTTCCGCCAGAGCTACAGCCTCATGGAAGGGACGGACGACAGACTGTAGTACGAGTACATGTGGACGTGGATGAAGCTGTTAAGTGTGGCACCAAAATAAGAGTGGCCACAGAGGACCCAGTTCATCACGAACCACCAGATGTTGAGCATGGAGGCGCGGTGGTACATGTGCAGGACTGTGATCTGGTGGTTGTTCTTGCGCAAGATGAAGAAGAAGGTGTCCATGAACTCGATGAGCTTGGAGAAGTAGTACCACTAGAGCACGCAGGTGATCTTCATGTCTGCTTCTCCTCCACTGCGTGTGCCCTGACAGAAGAAGTTGTACTGGCCCTCCCATACTCCCGTCGCTAACTCACAGAACATAGAGAGAGAGAGCAGTGTGCGTCCAAGGGTATACACCACTAAAATCCCCCAGCAAGAGAACGGCTGCCTATTCTTCGTATATTTTGGTCCCAGCCATACAATTAGCAACTATAGCATGGAGCAGAGCAAAGTGGGATATACTTGTCCAGAAGAAACCATCCTTTTAGTCTGGGATCTCGGGGGCGGAGCAATGCTGGTAATAGGTACTAGGTGCTGCATCAGAGTGTTCCATTTTAAAACCTCTTAGGCCGAGGGCAGCTGTGGCTCCGAGAAGCGGCGAGGCGGGGTTGGCGGCGGTGTCCAGAGCCAGCTGAGCCAGGAGGCGGCGGGAGGGAGGCACTGGCCAGCAGGACCCGCCACCACAAATTGATATTCATAATGTACATATATAACTTACTAACTCCGTACCATAAAAATGACATCTACTGTGCTATTCAAAAGAATAATGGTGAGATTAATTTTTTTAAATATCAATTCATTGTACCACGTGGTTGGTATGTACTTGTAATTTAACACAAATATAAAGAATATGAATACCTTTTTTTCAGTTCTATCAATAGGTCTTTGAGTGAGTATATAAATTCATTTGTAAATGATACCAAATCTAAATTTGAATTCTTCAATCTAAGCCATGGGCCAAGGGGTATCTTGCCCCTCATCCTTCTCCAAATACCATGGAATTGCCTCTGACCTCACCTCAGTTGACTTATTACTCTTAAGCTGTAAAATGATTTGTAAGGTCCCATCCATATCTAACATCTCATGGTTTTGAAGACATTCTCTTCATAGTTATTTATGATGTTACAAACATAGGATAAATTTCTTTGGTGAAAACAGTCTTACTTGACCTTGATGTACCACTTGGCATTTTTGGAAATAGAGCAACTCTTCTGCTGTGTTGTTTCAGAGAAAACAAATTCCCATATTATCCCAAACTCTTCAGTATAAGGCTATCAGTATGTTTAATTCTTCATGAAGTTAAGGTTTTTTGTGATGTGGTGCCAGGAAATAATTTTGTGATAAAACAAACACTTGGTTTACTAGAAAATACTGGCATCCTACAAACATGAATTCATTAGAGAGGAATTCTGAGCTGCAGCTTTCATAAACTAAAATAGCTACGCTAGTTAATGTCCCAGAAGTTCTTAGTAAATATAAAGTACAAGAAACTGTCAGTGCTTCAAAAGCAGACATAATATCTTATCCTTTTTATAACCTCAGTTATTAACTAGAACTTGCCACATAGTAGGAGACCGATAAGAACGTTCATGGATTGGAGTGTTAAGTCATTAATTTTCAAACCTGTATCCTTTAAATAACAAAGGATTGTCTTCTATTATTTCTCAAAAAGGTGGGTATGTGGCCCATAGGTTTCTTACCTTTGCTTTACATTCCTTTAGAGCTATGATAAACTAAAGCATTTTTTAGGAAAAGTGACTTCTAAAATATTTTTGTTAATGTTTCAAATGTGCAATTGTAGTGTGAAGATCATCAGGGCATAGATAAGTGCCTGTGGCATCCATTTTTTATAGTGGCAACCATTGTTTATGTGTTTCAAGTGCTGCCTGCAGAATTTTTTCTTATATGAGAAATATAGGTAAATCAACATTTTAAAGTCTATAGGATCTAAAAAATACAACAAACTAGTGAATGTAATAAAAAAAGAAGCAGACTCACAGATATAGAGAACAAACTAGTGGTTACCAGTGGGGAGACGGAAGGAGGCAGGGGCAATATAGGGGTATGGGATTGAGAGATACAAACTATTAGGTATAAAATAAACTATAAGGATATATTGTACAGCACAGGGAATATAGCCAATATTTTATAAAACTATAAATGGAGCATAACCTTTAAAATTGTGAATCACTATATTATACACCTGTAACTTATATAATATAATATTGTACATCAAGTATACTTCAATTAAAAAAAAAGTAAAATAAAAGCCACATGAGGCTAAAATGAAAACATATACCTATGCAAATACAAAAAAAAAAGTGTAGGAGATTGGAATATTGTTTATGACTAGAAAAATTTGACTTTTTATTACTAGATACTTATATGCATGTCACATGCAATATAATATTTGATTATGAAACAATTTTAGATTAATTAAGGTGAATTAATTGATATTCATGAAATAACCATGACTGCTACAAGATGGCCATTTGGAAACGTGCCCTAAGACAGGGATCTGCAGACTTTTTCTAAAGGGGCCAGATAGTACATATTTTAGTCTTGTGAGATATACAGTTTTAGTCCCAACTACTCAGCTCGGCTTTTGCAGCACAAAAGCAGCCACAGACAATGCAAAAAAGAATATGCATGGCTGTGTTCCAATAAAACTTTTTTTTTTTTTTTTTTTACAAACACAGGCATGGGCCATAGATTGCTGACCCCTGTCCTAAATAGCCATTGACCTCATTCAATTTTAAGAATTTGAAACTTTTAGCAAAAATGTTACAGTTCTTCATATAACTTGTAAGAACAGTAATTTTTTTTAAATAAATGAATGAATCTCAAAAAAGGAGCCTAAGTTTCATTTTCATTATTTGAATGGAAACATGATTTTTTCTTATATTTGATTATACATGTATTGAGCTAGACTTACTTGCTCTTATTACTAGACTAGCTGTTATTAAATATACTTAGATAGTAATTTTTTAGATTATTTTCCCTAGAATATACTCGAATCTTGGACAGATGTCTCCTTATCATTGAACTTTAGGTTTCATGTCTGTAAAATAAAGGGTTAGTCATGATTTCTCTAAGGAATCTTCAAACTATACAATTCCATGTTTCTATGGGTGTCATATCATTTGCCAGTAGGAACAATGTCCTTGTTTAGAGACTTCTTTTAAAATTCTTTTATTGAGAATGTCATTTCTCCAAGAGATCTTATTCTCTTTGAAAGTCACTTCTAGTTTCTGTATGAAAAAAAAATGTCTTTTAAAATCAATACCAGTGAAAGTTAATCAGGGATAGAATGATTACAGGATGCCTTGCTTATCATTGGAAAGCCAAGATAGTTATCTCTGTGATTATCCTCACATCTGATTTGAAAGGACAGAGGGGCAGCTTTTCTGGCCATCCCACTCTTACTTTGTGAAATGTCCCCACTATAATCCCTTTGTAAGATGGCTGCCTGCCTTTATTACCATATTCTAAAGAGATTAACCAATATTATGCCCAAGTGCCCAGGATATCCCCAGCCCTACTTCCATCTTAAATTTATCACAGATTCAACATAGTCATAAAGGGAATAATCAGAAAATCTTCTCACATCTCATCTCATTATATTATTGTGCATAAGGAAAAAATAGTTTTAAAGTATAGAGAAGAATTAATCGGGTCATGCAGCTGCTTCCCAAATGTTCAATTTCTGTCTCCATTGCCTCCATTATTTTTCTCCCTGAAATGCAGAAATTATTCATATTGAGGTACAACAGTTCCCCGCCCCGCCACAAACCAAGTCTTCAATGCCTGCTTCTTTATTAACGCATAATAAAAGGTAACCGTAAGGATGTCGATGCAAGTGGCGGGCAAAGATCACCAGGTTTCTTCTTCATACAACCCTCTGCTGGGTTTTGCCTTCCCAGCAATCCCATGTCTGTGGGAACTGGCTTTTCCTTCTCCCTCCTCCCTCTGAATGGTTACAGTGGAAGCAAACACATTTTTACAAAGTGACCCCACCTCATCTGTAGAGATATAGCCAGAGGTTGGCTCCTGACCCAGGCTGAGCTAATCTGAGTCCATTCTCAGGATTTTAGAGTTAGAACTGGGAAATGATCATCCAGTGAAACTTTGAGCTCTTAAATGGAAATGTTGCAAACTCACAGGCTGTTGGCAGTAGATATTTTCTGACATGTGCTTTAGAAATAGAACCAAAAAGTGATTCTACCGGTGGGGGTGTGGGTGTGGAGAGAGAGAGGGAGAAAAGGAATGAAACAAATATATAATGAGAGGCAGAGTTGAGATATGAAGAGCAAATTCTGGTTTCTCCACAGTTTTTGGATAAAGCTCCATCTCACACCATCACCCTGCCCTTGACGTTGTGTGAGATAGCCATATATGCATCTAAGAAACTACCTTTTGCTAAAACTAGTTCAAACAGGTTTCCATAACTTAAAACCAAAAGAACTAATTGTGAAGTTTATTTTTTACTGTAAACATTCTATGAAATATAGACTATAAATATAATGCTTACAAAAATATTCTTTTATGGTGCTAAATTACTGAACAGAATTAATTACCCACAAGATACTCCCCAGAGAAAGAGATCACAAAATGTGTGTGTGTATAATATTTTTTTTCAAAAAATAAGTTTTGAGTGTCTTCTGTGAACCAGGCCACAGTGGTAGGTAGGCAACAGTGAACAAATACAAAAGTGTCTAGTCTATTGGGGGAGAGATATATTAACAAAATACTCACAAAAATTAGTAAATGATTAAAGGCTATGGAAAATTCTATGGCGGAGAGGTAAGAGACAGGGAGCCAGGTAGAGAAAGCAACATATGTGAAGGCCCTGTAGCTAATTCAAGCAAAGAACTCCAGTGTTGCTAATCCAAAGGATTTTTTTCATAAAGCCATTTATTAATTAGGTCCTGAAAGCATCACTTCTGTTTTCTGATTACCATATTTAGCTCTCATGTAGGAAGAGCATTTTTTGTTTGTGTTCCAAATTTACTTCTCAAATAGTTTAAGACCCCTATTTCCTTACCATTATTCAAGAAAGACATGTAGTATACGATGTTATTTGCATCATCAATTTGTTCAGCAAACTTTCTTTGTAGTCAGATCAAAAAAAAATGATCTCAGGTATATTCATGGTTTTACCATGGATCCGTGAGTGGATTAGTGAAATCCTCCTTAGAGAGCTGCGATTGTGGTAGTGTTCCAGCACATTATTCCAGGCCACCAGCTCCATCTCACTCAGATAGGGTCCAACAAAAGTATGTGAGCCCAGAGCCATGGAAATGTTCATCTCCATCAAAAGTTAATAGGAAAAGACACTCTCTTTAGCAAGATTTACTTAGGAAAGCAGCATGCAGTGCTTTCTTGGGCTAGCATCCCTCTGTTCTTAAACCACAACGAATGCTACTGTAACATTTCGGTAGTAATCTAACAAATGGTGTCAAAGATATAAGAGAGAAAAATTATACTTTGTGATTTCTCTAGGTTTCTGAGCAATGCATGAACTCTAACTGTGTACACAAAGAACTGTACATTTAGTTGCCATGGCACTGCTTATCTGTTGTCTTTAGGAGGAATAAAAGGGTACTTTAACTACTGTGACTCATCCCCCTAGGTATAATTGATAAAACTACCTTTCCTAACTTTGAACCAGAATCCTTCAACGGGCAAAGACTTTTTGTTGCTTTTGTTGTTGTTAAAGAAAAGATACTTGTTCACAAACCTACACTTAACCCCGTTCTCGACAATTGATAGCTCTAAGCAAAGATCACAGTTTACTGAATCTAACTAATAATTCACATATAATAGATGGACAACAAATCAAATGGCTGTCAGGGAAATAGCATTTTCCCAACATGTGTCCTCTTGAGTTACTATGTCTAAGCACTGACGAATGCTTGCTACTAATGACCCCTGGCATTAATAATGAGGCTCTAATCAAACATCTGTTACATAATCTGCCCTTGATAAGAAATACTTAGTGTTCCTTAGCATATGGTCAGGGGAGAGTCCAGTGAGTATTAGGTATGTGAATTTAAAAATTCCTCATTATGCACCTTAGTGATGGAAAGTATGAGTGATTCTAGGACAAACGTGAGAATCCATGTTGTATACTTATAGGTGTGACACCCTCGCATAATTATTAAGACTCTCCTCTGTGCTCTCATAATACTGTGCCCATGCTTCCATCATGACACTTTTCACTTTGCTTCATAATTTTCTTTCTACATCATTGAGTTACCAGCTTTTAGAAGTAGAATAGACCATTATTATTATTGCTGTTGTTATTATTATTCTTGATTACCAAGCGCCTAAGAAGGAAGGGCTCAATACATGCTCGCTGTATTATTCTCAAAGAATCTACTTTGAGAAAGCTGTGTTCATAATGTCTTAACATTCTGCAAGAGATACAAACAGATGAAGGAATTAAGTCTGAGAACCATGGATTACTGGATGTCCAAGATCAGCTCTCTTCTAGGGAAATGCCCTGGGTTGAGGTTAGCCTAGTAATAATAACTCTGATTTCACCTTATCCAGAGAAGCTTAGGAGAAAACACCCCAGGATTCAGAATGCTCTTTTTAATTTTTTTTTTTTTTCGCGGTATGCGGGCCTCTCACTGTTGTGGCCTCTCCCGTTGCGGAGCACAGGCTCCGGATGCGCAGGCCCAGCAGCCATGGCTCACGGGCCCAGCCGCTCCGCGGCATATGGGATCCTCCCAGACCAGGGCACGAACCCGTATCCCCTGCATTGGCAGGCGGACTCTCAACCACTGCGCCACCAGGGAGGCCCCTCTTTTTAATTTTTTATTAAATTATTGATACCTTTGAGAAGACTCTAGAAGCTACACTTTTGGAAGTCCTTAGGAGCAAAGACAAGTTATTTCCTGGACCTGGCATATATTTCAGAATGAAACAAATGAAACATCCTAACAAATTGTCTTTTTTTTCCTTTTTTTTAATTGAATTATAGTTGATTTACAATATTGTATTAATTTCTGCTTTACAGCAGTGATTCAGTTATAATATATATACTTTTTGTATTCTTTTCTATTATGGTTTATTAAAGGATACTGAATATAGCTCCCTGAGCTATATAGTAGGACCTTGTTGTTTATCCATTCTATATATAATAACACATCTGCTCACCCCAACCTCCTACTCCATCCCTCCCCCAACCCCCTCCCCCTTGGAAACCACAAGTCTCTTCTCTATGTCTATGAGTCTGTTTCTGTTTTGTAGATACATTCATTTGTGTCATATTTTAGATTCCACCTATAAGTGATATCATGTGGTATTTGTCTTTCTCTTTCTGACTTACTTCACTTAGGATGATAATCTCTAGTTGCATCCATGTTGCTACAAATGGCATTATTTCACTCCTTCGTATGGCTGAGTAGTATTCCATTATATGTATCACATCTTCTTTATCCATTCATCTGTCAATGGACATTTAGGTTGTTTCCATGTCTTGGCTATTGTGAATAGTGCTGCTATGAACCTAGGGATGCATGTATCTTTTTGAATTATAGTTTTGTCTGGATATAGGCCCAGGAGTGGGATGGCTGGGTCATATGGTAGTTCTATGTTTAGTTTTCTGAGGAACCTCCATACTGTTTTTCACAGTGGCTGTACTAACTTACATTCCCACCAACAGTGTAGGAGGGACTCCTACATCCTCTCCAGCATTTGTTATTTGTTGAGTATTTAATGATGGCCATTCTGACCAGTGTGAAGTGGAACCTCATTGTAGTTTTGATTTGCATTTCTCTAATAATTAGCGACGTTGAGCATCTTTTCATGTGCCTATTGGCCGTTTGTATTTCTTCTGTGGAAAAATGTCTATTTAGGTCTTCTGCCTATTCTTCTTTTTTATTTTTTTAACATTTATTTATTTCATTTATTTATTTTTGGCTGTGTTGGGTCTTCGTTGCTGTGTGCGGGCCCTCTCTAGTTGCAGTGAGTGGGGGCCACTCTTTGTTGCGGTGCGCAGGCTTCTCATTGCGGTGGCCTCTCTTGTTGCAGAGCATGGGCTCTAGGTGCGTGGGCTTCAGTAGTTGTGGCTTGCAGGCTCAGTAGTTGTGGCTCGCAGGCTTAGTTGCTCCACGGCATGTGGGATCTTCCCAGACCAGGGCTGAAACCCGTGTCCCCTGCATTGGCAGGTGGATTCCTAACCACTGAGCCACCAGGGAAGCCCCCTTCTGCCTATTTTTCAATTGGGTTGTTTGTTTTTGGTTCTTGAGTTATATGAGCTGTTTGTATACTTTAGAAATTAAGCCCTTGTTGGTCACATCATTTGAAAATATTTTCTCCCATTCTGTAGGTTGTCTTTTCATTTTGTTTATGGTTTCCTTTGCTGTGCAAAAGCTTGTAAGTTTGGTTAGGTCCCATTCGTTTATTTTTGTTTTTATTTATTTTGCCTTGGGAGACTGACCTAAGAAAACACTGATTCGATTTATGTCAGGGAATATTTTGCCTATGATCTCTTCTAGGAGTTTTATGGTGTCATGTCTTATGTTTAAGTCTTCAAGGCATTTTGAGTTTATTTTTGTGTATGGTGTGAGGGTGTTTTCTAACTTCATCGATTTACATGCAGCTGTCCAACTTTCCCAACACCACTTGCTGAAGAGACTATCTTTTTCCCATTTTATATCCTTGCCTCCTTTGTTGAAGATTAATTGACCGTAGGTGTGTGGGTTTCTTTCTGGGCTCTCTTTTCTGTTCCATTGCTCCATATGTCTGTTTTTGTGCCATTACCACACCGTTTTGATTACTATAGCTTTGTAGTATTGTCTGAAGTCTGGGAGAGTTATGCCTCCTGCTTTGTTCTTTTTCTTCAGGATTGCTCTGGCAATTCTGGGTCTTTTATGGTTCCATATAAATTTTAGGATTCTTTGTTCTAGTTCTGTGAAAAATGTCATGGGCAATTTGATAGGGATCACATTAAATCTGTAGAATGCTTTGGGTAATATGGCCATTTTAACAATATTAATTCTTCCAATCCAAGAGCATGGGATATATTTCCATTTCTTTGAATCATCTTCAGTTTCCTTTATTAACATTTTATAGTTCTCAGCATATAAGTCTTTCACCTCTTTAGTCAGGTTTATTCCTAAGTATTTTATTTTGGGAGGTGCAATTTTAAAAGGTACCCTAACAAATTGTCTTTAATCAGGTAACTCCCTGACAGAAATGAGGCAAATTTTTCATCACTAATTTTGCCTTTGCAATAAAATTCCTAAGAAAGAAGTTAATTTGGCAATGGTGAAACAAAAAATTCTGCAGCACCAACACTGCAGATACAAATGGTACTGAAGGTAGTAAAGTTGAGAAGTATGCATCTTTTATCTTTAGTAGTAATTTTTATATTAAAAACTCACCACCCAAACTGTACTAAAGTTATTGTAGGTTATACAAAGGTTTTGAGAAATATGAATGTGATAATGTAAAAAGGATTAAAATTTTATATTCTGTGAGATTTTATAATTTATTTTTCTTCCATGATATAGAAACAAGTATTGAAATCTCAAAGTTATTCTACATAGTAATGCTGTAAATACAATAATGTATTATATTTAGAAAACTTGACTGAATTTACTACTTAGAAAAGTAAGTAGTAGTATTTTGCATGGTTTAATGGTTGGCCTTCTAAACAAATGCATTTAGTTCCTATTCTCCCATGATAACCTCTATGTTATCTTGTATAATTCTTTGTGATCTTTGTTCTGTGTTTTAGTTTCTCTAACCACATCTAATTTTTTTTTTTTGCGGTATGTGGGCCTCTCACTGTTGTGGCCTCTCCCGTTGCGGAGCACAGGCTCTGGACGCGCAGGCTCAACGGCCATGGCTCACGGGCCCAGCCGCTCCGCGGCATGTGGGATCTTCCCAGACCGGGGCACGAACCCGTGTCCCCTGCATCGGCAGGCAGACTCTCAACCACTGCGCCACCAGGGAAACCCTTAATTTTGATTTAATTAAAAAATCAGATCCCTCCCTGTGACAGACTGTGGACCTCTTCCTAGCTTGGTGGCCATCCCAAAGTCATTTCTGTATCTTCCATTCCCAGGTGGCCTGCAGTATTCATCTGGAATCCATTCAGTCCTGTTTGCATTCAACAGTACTCAGTATATTGAGGAAATTTTCCATCTTCTTTTTAAAAAATATCTTAATATACCTAAATTATGGTATAGTAAGACTCCATTAATTCAAGCTAATTGGGGAGAAGGTGACTTGAATTTATAGGGAAAGAGTTTGTTGTCGTAGTTGTCTTGCTGTTGTATAATTTAACTTTAGTGTTTTTACTTGGAGTGATATCTGAAGTCAAGAGCTGTGGAGTGGCTTTCTATTAGAGAGCCTTCCTGTTTACTAGGTAACATGGTATTTGAATGTAAGGAGGGACCTCTCATAGGTTGAAAAAGTTTGTTGCCCTTAGTAAGCTGAGTGATCTCTGAAACCTTGTTTACATTCTCTAACAGCATATTAAATTTATTAATAAGAAAAAGCATACCATAAATAACGTTCCTATTTTTGTGTCTCAAACAATGCATAAATTTTCTACCTTGATCTTGTAAGAAAAAAAAGTTCAAACAGAATAATATTATGTGGGAAACTTATGTAAACTTATGCTATTTTACCCAGAAATCTTAAGAATCACCAATACACCTGTCTAACTGCTGGTGTCTCATTTGAAATAAACCATTTAACCGTCCATAGAAAGTAGTTTCTCCAGATATTATTTAAATGGATACCAGTTTTAAATATTTAACTTTTATATACCTTTTGTCTTATTATTCAGTTTACACTTTGACTTTTTAAAATGTTAAGGGTGCATTGAAATTGTACATTTTAGGTTTAAATAGCTGAATCATAGGTGGACAGCTATTAAAAATATGCCCTATTACGAGAACTTGTATAGTGACAGGAATAATATCAGTGAATGGCTGAATTAGATTACGACCTTTAACTAAACAAGCACTTCTTATAATTATGATTGTCTTGGGGATAATGTATGTGACTATGACATTTGTTTCCACCATGATTTTATACCTATTTGAAAAGACATGCCATACGTCACAGGTATTCAGTTAAAATATTTCAGTGTAATTATAGCTAATTAAATAATACAATCACAAAACTCCATTCAAAAAATATTTGGTACAAATCTAAAGCATACTAAAAGGAGTAAAGTTTAGTGTGAAGGGTCAGATAGCACTGCCCTTGCTCTTCCCAAGAGATTCTAATCATTGTCAACTGAACTTCTAGATGTTAATTAATGTGACACAAAAATCAAGCCCTGTCTCCCCTTACTTTGACTAATTATACATTTATTTGAGTTTTAAGTTCCTTCCATTCAATTTCAAAATGGTGCCTTAAGCTTATAAAGCCCCTCAGAAGCTTAAGGATAAGGCAGATGTAGTTTTGGTTGTAATTTTAAATAAACTATTTAAGTTATTTCATTGAATTCAGTGCTGCTAAAAGTAAGTATTCTTGGTTTTGTGGGTACTTGAAAAAAAACATGTATCTTAGAGTTGTTCATTTTCATAGGATCATAAGACTGCTAATACTCTGGTGATAATGAGGTCGAATAGATTGAAATAGCATTCTTCATGTTATGCTGATGATGTCTTGTGTGTTAGCGTTGTCACCTGTGTAGACAAGGAGGTGCCCCATGATCACTTCAACACATGTGAGCTTTACCTGAGTAAGAGTTTCAGGAGTAGACAGGAATCATGTCATTTTTCAGCCTTTTCCAAACCTTTATAGTGATGCAATATTGAATGGATGTACAAGACACTAATGATTTCATGTTAGTCAACACCATGCCACGTATATTTGGCTGCACATGATACCCATTCATAATGATGGCACCAGCAAGATACCTAAACATTCCTGAAAAACCCCAAATACTGATAATGGAACGTATATTAATACAATCATTTTGTAAAACTGTTTATTAGTGTCTACTAAAGCTGAACATCTACAACCTATCCATCCCCTCCTAGGTCTATATCCAGCATACATATAAAACAAGTACATGAACGTTCATAGCAGCACTATCTGTAGTGGCCTCAAATTGAAAACTACCTAAAGGTCCATCACCAGTAGGAGGAATAAATAAATTGTGGTGTGGTCACCTAATGGAATAATTTACATTGATAAAAATGAGTGAACTCTATTATACACAATAATGTGAATGAATCTCATAAACATAATATTATATTAAAGACACCAGGCTGAAAGTATATATAATGTATGATTTCATTTATCTAAATTTTTAAAATAACACAAGCAAATATTGTTGGCCATCAGGATAGTGATTACCTTTGCTCAGGGGAGAAGTGATGGCAAGGAATCATGAAGAAAACCTCTGGGATGTTGATATACTGTTCTGTTTCTTTATCTGGTTGCTGGTTAAATAGGTATGTTCAGTTTGTAATGATTCATCAAGATATATACTTATGATTTGTGCATACACACACACACACACACACTCATACATAGATATATAAAATACTTCAATAAGAAAATTAAATTATTGAAAAGTTTTGAGGTTAAATATGTTAAATTGAGCCCAAGTGTTCATCTGTGCTTGTATTAGTTTCCTAGGGCTACTATAACAAATTACCACAGACTGGGTGGCTTGAAACAACAGAAATTTAGCCTCTCACAGTGAAGAAAGCCAGAAGTCCAAAATCAAGGTGTTGGTAGAGTTGGGGTTTTTTTGGAGGATCTGCAGGAGAATCTGTTCCCTGTTCCATGTGGCTCTCCTGCCTTCTGGTGGCTGCTGGCAATCCTTGCCATTCCTTGCCTTATAGACACATCTGGGTAATTGAGATTATTATCTTAATTACATCTACCTTTTTCCAAATAAGGTGGCATTCACAGGTTCTAATAATCTTTTAGGGGGGCCACCATTCAAGCTACTGCCATATTCCTTCCTCAAACTCCATGCAAATCATAGAAATAGAAATATAAAAATATTACACAGACAAAAAATAAGAGAGGAAAACACAAGAGATAGTTTCAAGATTTTGGAAGATGGAAAGTGAGTATTGGTTGATTTAGCAGAATGCAAGAAGTTAAAATTGGGTGTCAGTAGAAAGCAATTACAAGCAGATGCAGGGTTTGGAGAAACCAAGTACTTCTGGATGCAGGGGTAACAAGTGAGGCAGAAAATAGTAAGTTTGGTTGAAAGTCTATATAAGGAAGTTAAAGATATCCTCCCCTGGCCTAGACATCCAAGTGAGTAATTATCCCATACCTAGGCAGACAGAAAATGAACAATCCATATGAAAGAGAAGAATCAAAGTGGCCCTAGGCTTGTGGAACTGAGGAATTGCCCAGGTAGGGAAGGAGGCGCTGTACTGAAAAAAAAGGGATTAAGAAACAGTCCATATTTTGAATGGTGCTGACACCCTCCCCCCACCCTTCTATGTTCTTCTAGGAGGACACTAGTCAGGAGCTTAGAGGTTTCTTATCTGGGGAAAACTCTGCAGCCAAAGAGAAAAGACCTGCAAACGAAAGGACTAAAGTCCACTTTTCAATCATGCCACCATACACACAGAGCTTTCATTCTGTCAGCCAAGAGTTACAGTGTATTTGAGGAAAGCTCACAATGTAAAAGAGATTTTTTTTTAAACATACAGATAAAAAGAACTGTGAGGAAACAAAGACTGTTCAGGAAGATGAAAGCTTAAAAAATTATAATGAATATTCCCCACTACATTAAAGAAGCAATTTATAACATCCAGGATACTATAAAAATGGACATTCAGGGAACTCATAAGAACTTTTGAAAGATTAAAATATTATAGCACAAATCTTCCAGAGTGTAGAACAAATTATCAAAGAGAGGAGAAGATTTTTTTTCAAAAGGAGATCAGTACAGGAGGTCTAATTGGAATTTTAAAGACCTGGGGAAAATGGAGAAAAAATAGAGAAGAGGAACTTGTAAAATAAGTAATGTAAGAAAGTTTTTCTTAATTGATAAACTTAATTTTCCATATTTAAAGGGTTCAATGGGTGATCAGCAGAAGGCATTCAAGATTATTCATATCAAGGCATGTCTGCCAAAAGTTTTAGGACACCAAGGGTAAAGATTCTAAAAACTTTCCAGAAGGGAATGGAGAAAGGTCATATACAATGTCACGGGAATCAGAATACATTGGACTTCTCAAGAGCAACGTTTGAAGCCAAAACTCAACTAAGTAATATCTTCCAAATTTTGAGGAAAAATTACTAATTACTTTCTACCTACAATTCTTTACATAGCCAATTAATCAGTTAACCTACAAGAACAGATGTATGGAGGTTTACAGAAGTACGAGATCTTAAAAATATATCTTTAATGTACCGTTTCACAAGAAGGTCCTAGAGGACATATTTTACCAAAATGAGTGAATAAACCAACAAAGAATGGTTAAGAATCAGAAAACAGGGTGCACATGGAGAGGAGAGGGGAGGACAGGAGAGGAGAGGAGAGGAAACCTCTGTAGAGAAATATATTGCTGACAAGTAATAGAGAAAACAGAAAAATGAAAACATGAAAGAAAATGATTTTCAGTGAAAGAAGCCAATAGGAATTTAGATGATGTACATATAAGTGGAACACTCACAGAAAAGCAAACCACTCAAGATCTCTGAACACTTGCTGTATGTTTCTGCCTTTTCTATTTCTTCTTGACATGTCTTTTCTCCATCTTCATTGTTGCTACACTAGTCCTTAAAGACCCAACTCAAGATGTAATCTTTGCCAAAATGTAGGGGAGTATCTCTATGTCCTTGGTTAAGGAAAGCTTTCTTAACATAGATACAAAATACAGACATAAAAATAGAAAGTAAAATCTGACCACATTATAATTTTAAACTCTTGTGAAGCAAAAAAATTTCATAAACAAGTTTAAGAAGAAGGTGACAAAATGGAAAATTGCATTTCCATTGGTTATCATGATAAAAACTTGGTACATAAAATATATCAAGAATTCCAACTCAATAAGAAAGTTACACAATAAAATAAATTCATGCAAAAATGGTCAAAGTTATAGCATATAATTCACAGATGAAAAAATCCAAATATGAGAGGATGGGCAACTTCACTTTTATTGGTACAAAACAAATTAAAACAATGATGAGTTATCCTTTTAACCCATCAGATTAATTTTAAAATGTAATTAGAAAATCTGGTTATCAGTTGTTGGGGAAAATGTGGGGAAAATTGTTAGGAAAAATGTGGGAAAATATTATACTCTCAGATGCTGCTAGTGGAAGTATAAATTGGTGCAACCATTTTGGGGAACTATTTGGCAGTAGCCCATAAAATTGTAAAACTGTATGCTAGGATGAATATATATATTTTTTGTTGCATAGCATATAACAGCAAAAAATTAGGAACAATATGTCAAAAGGGAACACCATAACTAAAACATATAATACAGAATACTAAACAGCAAGGGAAAGAGATAAACTAGATTTCTCTATATACCAACATCTGTAGATACCCATAACATAAACTTCAGGTGTGAATAGAACACCCCAGAATGTTATACACAAAGATAGATGGATAGAGTGACTGATTGATATTTATATAATAGTAATTGATAAGTTCAATTAAATACAGCCCCAAATTATAATAGTGGTTGCTTCTGGTAATTGGGAAAGGGAGTCCTGGTCATGGTTTAAGGAGAATTAAGCTGTTTTAGTAATGTCTTATTTCTTTAAAAATAATTTGAAGCAAGTATGACAGATGTTAAAGTTAATAGATCTGGATTGGGGTGAGGTATATGTATATTTTAAGAAGTATTATTCTTTGCATTTTAATGAGATTTTTTTCTCAAAGACAAAATGATGCCTTTTCCATGAAGCCTTCCTTGATCTCTAAGCCAAACATCATCTCTGTCACTCCTGTCTCTATAGCTCTCTTATGAGTTATGCTATTCTGCTTATTGGGTTTGTCTCTTACATTAAATTGAAAAATTCCTTATTGAAAAAGTGGTGTCTTGTTCCTTTTTGAATCTGTCCACAACACCCGGACAGATAGCTGATACATAGTTAACACCCAATAAGACTTTATTAAACAGAACAGAGAAAAAATAGGTTGGTTTACATAGAAATACTTGCCTCGCTTTAGGTGACGCTAGAAAATTTTTAAATTTTCAACTTTTCTGTACTTCTCTTTGCATAATGGACCTATGTTTTCTGCCAACTTCAATTGACATTCTTTCAGAATAGGTCTCTAATAAAAGTGAAATTACAGTGTTTTATGTTCATATGTTCCTTAGCATGTTGAAGATTCTCCAGACAGTAAGTACCAAAACAAACCTAGGCTAGCATGGTGATTAAAAGCATCTGCTTCAGTTTCTCCTTTCTCAGAAATACGTATTCTTTTTCCTAATGCTGAGTTCTAGACTGTTGAATGGGATGTGGTATTTTTCTCGGTTACTCCTTTGTGTCACTTTGGCTCTGTTGACCACTTTAGTAATGTTAACTTCTGCCTGTCAACACCAATTAACTTTTTTTTTTAACATATACTGGGTCCACAACAGAATTTCAGTTTCCTGCTGTTCATTTAGAGTCTACTTGTTAAGCAAAGCTTGAATACAATATGGCATTTGCTTTGCAGTTGTTTTTTTTATAATTTCAAGTTTGAAGGCTTCAGTTTTTCCACTCTCATAAATAAAACATAACACTTATTTCTTTCAAAGTTATCAGAGTTTGTGCAGTTGAACAATGCCCAACTTGCAAATGAATACTTTTGAAAATACATATGGTGGATATATAAGTACATGTGTGAATTCATTTGGCTCCAGTGTGAACTTATTAAATGTGCTATGCTGAGTTATCTTTTATCAAAAGAACTGTTAGTAAGTGAAGATATCAAGTGCGCTTCCTCATACATACATAAAATGCTATATTTAGGTTTTAATGCTGGCTTTTAAAGTGACTTTTTTGCCTGCTATTTATACTAAAAGGATGCCTTTATTCTTGAAAGTGAAATGTGTTTTTAAAGAATACTTTTCTTAATTTTTTTAGATTCCTTTTGTTGTTGTTTTCAGCTTTCTCTGCTGTTTCAGACTTAGGACCAGATATGCCCAACTACAATGGCCCCCTCAACCATTATCTGGCTTTCCTTTGAGACAGTACTTTGCACAGAGCGTGTTTTCTTAGCTGGTTGACTCCTGTGATTGCTGGACTATATGTGCTGTGTGATGTGTCTCACAATTGGATCTGACTAGTGATCCTGGCACTTTGAAAGTGTTCTTTTCACGTACCTTTTCACCCATACACACAAAAGATGTGCTGACGATAGCACTGACTTTTCAGAGTGATCTTTTCATCATAATTAACATTAAAAAGTTCCCTAAGTTGAAATATACAATCCCGCGTGGCTTTGATGCTTCTGTAGTTAAGAAAGGCAGGAACAGCCTTGGGGAACACTTGCTGACTTGGCAGCATAAAGCAAGTCACATGTACCTCCAGATGAGCAGAAAAACAAGCTGATTCCATTCACTTTACCCCCCTATATTACATGGACTGGCTGGTCATTTACTTATGTTGTCAAAACTGACCCTTAAAGACAATTAATCTGGCTAAAATTCAAGTACTTTATACCTATAGTATGAGATATACTTCTGAGGTGGCTAGGGTTTTAAGGCAGGAGCTATCTTATGAGCACACTGTTAGGCATTCAGGTATTAGAAGGGTTTTGGAAATCCTGCTCAGCCCCTGGCATCTTATCAACCCTCTCTCGATCTCTAGTCCAGCTGTTCAATTAAAAGAAATGAAGCTGAAGAGGCATCAGTGTGGCTCCAGCTGGTGCTATGGAGGTTGGCGTTATGCTACCAGATAATGCATGCATTCTTTTTACTCATGTGGAAGGCTGCTTTGCTGTGTATTTCTCAGGCTGTCAGAAGGATTGATTCTTGAAATATTTTGAAAAAATGGTAAGTACTAGCTACTTTGGGTATTTACCCAGGGGCATTGCAGCTGCCTGACATTGCTGCGTGGCAGCTGAGCAGTAATCGGTGCTATTTCTCTGATTTGTTTGTCTTGGTCAGCATCTGAGAGGAAGGAGCTTCAGACCCAGAGTGGGGCCCTCCTCCCCCAGTGATCTCATCCAGGCCATGACTTTAAATATTCTCTGAGTTGCTAATGACTTCCAAATTCATTTCTTTGGCCCTGATGTCATCCGTGAATCTCAGACTCATACATCCAGCTGCCTGCTAAATAGCTCAGATTTGATGTTTAAGAGGTATCTCAAAGTTAAAATGAACAAAACCAAGCTCCTGATCTGTCCATCCATATGCAGCCCCAATTGCTCCTCCCACCATCTTCCCACAGCAGTAAATGGAAACTCCTTTCTTGGAGTAACTCCAGCCAACACCTTACAATCAGCCTTGAATCTCCCCAACCCTTTACCTCATGTCCCGCATTCCAAGGATCTACCTTGAAAGTAGAGTCAGTACATGAACACTTCTCTGCCTCTGCCGCCTTAATCCAAACCAACAAATCTCATCTGGACTATTGTGATTGCCTCCTAACATGTTAACCTGCTTTCCCATCCCAGCAGTGGATTTTCCCACAGCCACAGAAGTGAACCCTAAAACACGAGTTCGATCATGTTATTCTCTTCTCACAAATCACCAATGACTTTCAATCCCTAGGTCCAAACCAAACGTGCAGAGCCATAAGTGATCTGGCTCTCTGGTATTTCTCTAACTTCACACCGTTCTGCTCTTTCCTTAGCTCATTTCCTCAACTCATTCGCCTGTGTATACAATGGCCTCTTCACTACTCCTCACATATTCCAGGCATGGTCCCGCCTAAGTGTTTTTGAAATTGCTCTTCTCTTCGCCTGGAATGTTCTTCTGGATATTTACATGGCCTCTATCTTCACTTCCTTTAGGTTTCCACTCAAATGTCTCTTTATCAGTAAGATCTTCCCTCACCAGCCTTTATAAAAGACAGCACTGCTCTCAATTCTCTTACCTTGCTATATTTTCTTATTTGCCTCTGTAATCTCCCTGTGTCTTTCGCCTCTGCATGCAGGCTTTGTTTCGTTCACTGCCAATTCTCCAGCACTAAGAACAGTGCCTCGTGCACAGAGGTCTTCAGTGAGTATGTGCACGAAGCACACCCATCGGACTATTCGTTCTACCTCAATCTCCACCAGCTGTAAAATAGTACTTAGAGTACCTGGTTCTTTTGTTATTTTCATGAGAATAGCTCTGCGATATCTTAGCTCTTCAGTAGAAAAGCCCACTCAAATCCAAGCCCTCACGGAGCTCATCTCTCCATCTCTGACTTGACTAGTCTGTGCTCTGGAAACTGGGCTGTGAAAAGCAGGTACTGCTGCGTCTTGCATTCCTTGGGTTGCCTAGCACTTAGTACCAGAGTGATAATGCCTGTATAACAAAGGTTTTTCCAGTGACTTAAAATCATTATAAAGAAAAGACACTTTCTGTATCTTGGGGAACAACTTGAAAGTTCACAAACACTTAAGTGCTACCAATTTCCTAGACTTGCCGTTTGCTTCCATCCACTTCTCAAATAACCATGGTGTCTGCAATTTATCTTCTGTGTCCACAACAAGTAACTCGCCTTTCCTCTTCCTCCTTGTCTCTTTGCTTTAACAAGAAAGAAGACTTCCTACTCTTCTTTTGTCTTAAAAACTTGTCCTAAGATTTCAACATTCTGCTTTATGATGTATATTGCCAGCAAGTTTCCTAGTTCTTTGGGGGTGCAGGAACCATGAAATTCAACATCAGTGTTTGTCATAACACTTCGCAAAAGCCTTCATAGTCAGTGATATCTGTCAGCTTGGGTTTTAGCCTTTTTCAAATATCGTTGACATTAAGATTACCTGTCTTTTTAATTAGAAATACAAACCTGATTAGTAATTGTTTTTCAAGAGGACCAGACACTATACTTCTCTGATCATGTGGGACTGGACATCAACTAAGGCACAGCTTTCCAACTGATGTGCAGTGACACGTGGCTGTGCCCCAAATGCATTTCAGGTGTGCTAAGATACCAACTCCTCTAAGCTCTTCAGGGCAGCTGGAGCCCCTAGACCAATCACTTCTGACCACAAGATTTTTTACCCCAGGGTGCCCTACAAAAATAATTTCCAAATGTGTCATGGCATGAGAAAGGTTGAGAGTAATTCTAGTCCATCACTGCATAAAAGAACTTTCTGCAGTAACAGAAATGTTCCAGATCTGCCTGTCCAATAAGGTAACCACAAGACACATGTGGTTATTGAGCTCTTGAAATGTGGCTAGTGTGACTCAAGCTACTGGTTACTATATTGGATAGTGCAGCTCGAATATAAACTCTAAACTATATAATCTATTAGGAACCAAAGATGAAAAGCACAATTTAGCAATTTATCAGGCTCAACAAATATTAATTTGAAGTATTAACAACCCATTGTGGGACCAGCAGGCACAAATTAAATTAATAGAGCACTAGCTTGAGAATACAGGCATCAAAGCAGACCTAATCTTTTAATGTGGCTAGCATAGTTGGACATTTGCTGGCTGACTCTAGCTGTGTTCTCTTGTTGTCTTCTTTTTGTTTGATAACGTGGTGATGTGGCAAATGACAGTGTCGTTGCCTGAAAGTGGCTTCAAAGTCATACCTGCAGGCCTTACCTTACTGAGTTCAGGTCAGTTGTGGCATTTATATTGTTCTTCTAATGGGGCCTGAAGCAATCTAATAATTTGCCTTTACGTCCTACAGACCATGTGGTGTTTACCATCCACCTCTCCATCTTAAATGAGCTGACAGTCATTGATGAGGCCACTGCTCTGTGTTTAGCAATGCTTTTATGCTAGGTTAATCAGTATGGAATTAACTGTTGCTTGCAGCCATTGCCTTTGAAGCATTGTTTAATCTAAGAGCATTCTGGAGTATGTAGATGTATGAATCAAAATTCACAACCTAATTCCAATTTACAGTGAGGAAAAACAGATTAGATAATCTATTGTTTATTTATAAATTAATCCTAGGAGATGATTAATAACTGGCCTTCACCTCACGATTCCTATATTTGTTAATTCTTTCAAGAAAATGTTTTTGGAGGTACCTATTTGCCCATATTTCTCAAAATGACTGCCTCATTAACCTCTCTGCTTAAATGATATATCAAGTCCAGCTCTGTTTATTTATTCATGCTGCTCCCTCTTTTTGGAATGACCTGTTCCTCCTCTCTTCTCAGGTACATTTTATCCTTACTTCTGGAGGTCTTCAAATCCCTAATATCAGTGTTAATGCACACTAGCAAATATGAAGCACATTTTCTGTGCTAGGCCTAATATCAGCTACCCTTACGAGGTAGCTCATTTAAACTTCACGACAGAACTTTAAAAGATCAATTTCTTCAAGAAATATATTTTATATCTACTTTATAGATGAGGAAACTGAGTTTCAAACATGTGAGGCAATTTTCATAAAAAATTTATAATGGAGCAAAGCCAAGGTTGGAACCTAGGACTTCCTGACTCTAAATAAAGCCTTTGACTTTTCCATTGCAGATACAGAAGCCAAAGAGGTCTATTAAAGGAATCTAATAAAGGAGTCTATTAACTATTAACCTTGTACTCCTTGGAACACACTTTATGGCTTCCTTGTTTGACTTCTTGATTTCCATTCCTTGTTTGCACTGTGCCATCATCTTACTTCCTACGTCATGGTGCCTTCTCATACCAACAGAAAACCAATTATTTGCCGTGTGTGAGAGAGAGCATGGTGGACAGGGAAAGTCTTGGTCTTTCTGGGTAGTCTAGTTCAGGTACAATTATCGACTCTACCTATTACATGTTCCTCATCCGTGAATCTCTCTCTGATTAATATCCTATTTCTTCCATCCCTTAACTTAGAACTGTGATATCACCCATAGCCAGGCATACAGAGTTCGTCTTTTTATTAAATAGGGTCTTTTATTTGTTGTTGTGTTAGTGGTCATGTATCTTCGACCAGAGTGTAAATTACTTGCGTGTATCTTGTTCTGTACTTACTTGGCCTTGCCCTATGGCACCAACCCAAATGCTAGGCTAATCACTGGCATACAGTGATTACACACTGTTGACTGAGTGATTATCTTCATCTTTACATTATAAGTGGACAAAAAGAGACATCATAAAATTAAAATTCATTCCCCAGAGATGAGAAACATAGCTGAATATACTAACTCCTGGTCATAAATCACTCAAACAAGGATGACATATTTCTCATATAACTATACAAATAGTTAGTACTTATTATTTTTTAAAGGATACTAATAGTTATTTTCTGGATTCATGTAGTTTTTTTTCTAGATGAGTAAGTTTTCTAAACTAACTGAAGCTTGTCTCAGCCATCGAAAATGGTTTTTTTTTTTTTTTTTTTTTGCGGTATGCGGGCCTCTCACCGTTGTGGCCTCTCCCATTGCAGAGCACAGCCTCCGGACGTGCAGGCCCAGCGGCCATGGCTCATGGGCCCAGCCGCTCCGCGGCATGTGGGATCCTCCCGGACCGGGGCACGAACCCACGTCCCCTGCATCGGCAGGCGGACTCTCAACCACTGCACCACCAGGGAAGCCCCGAAAATGTATTTTTAATGAACAGTTTTTAATGTAAATCTTCAGAAAAAAGGAGCATACAATTACTGCCTTTTAAAATAGAATGCATGAAATACAGTTAAGTTTTTCCTTAAGTCATTCTACCAAAGTTTTTTGAGCATCCACTATATTCTACCTGTTACAGAAGACACTAAAAACATTAGGGACATGAAAGTTAAAAATTTTTTTTTAACCACCATAAGCCCTGTTCTCAGGGAGTTTACACTTTCAAGAGGAAGTCAGATGTGTAGAAGGAAAAGTTACAACCCAGCCTCTTAAAGGTTGGATAGACATGAGGAAACTTTAGCCTGAGAATTGATACCTGTGGTAGTTATGGAAGGTGAGTTAGGATTTAAGAAGGAGCAATATGACGTTCCAGAATGAGCATAGGAGGCACGTTCCAAAAGAATCTAAGAGAATGGTGAACTGGAAAAATGGTAGACTGTTCCGTGTGCTTGATGCAGAGCAGCCTGAGGCTAGTTCTAGACTAAAGGAGCATAAAAAATTCACATGGGATCATGCTACTTGCCTCCTTACAAACCTCCATTGATCCCATATCAATTACTGAATAAAAGTCTTAACTTGCTAAAGTATCTAAGAAATGTAAGCAAGCCCAGCCCAGATGAGCAAAGCCACATGTTTGACCGGGAATTGACCACAGATGCATGAGTGAGCTGAGCAAAGATCATTCCAGCTTGGGCGAGATCCACTGAACCCCCCAGGTGTCTCATAGACTCACGAAAAATAATAAATGGCCACTATTTTAAGCTACTAAGATTTAGGGTAATTTATAACTCAGTAATGTTTAGCTGACAAATTGTATTAGTGCTTTTTTCCTAAAGTAAAATGCCTTTGCTCTATTTATTATAAACAAAGAAATGGGAAGACGTATAGAAACAAATTTTGCTGAGCAAATAGCGCTGTGGTATTGCTTTGAGCTGGCATAGATACAGTTCAATTTCATTTCATTTCTTGTTATAAACTTGGCTCAAAATTGCTCATTTATACTTCACTATATGGACATATGTAGATACATGCACATATTCATGCTATATATAACATTCAAAAAATTTACCAAACCAAACCCTAAAGTTTTCATATCCATGATATCTTTGAAAAACTGTTTTTATTTTGGATAATTTCAAGCATAATGGACACAAAAATAGAGTAGCATAATGAAATTCCATGTACCCGTCACTCAGTTACAGTAATTATCAACATCCTGTGGATGTTGTTGTTTGTAACAGGCTTTTGTTTTGGTACTCGTTTTCTTTTCGAGGATATGAGTGGTGTTCAATGCAACTAAGAACAAATTTGCAGTTTGTTCCTGCACTGTTGAAAAGAAAATTCTTAAAATGACTAACCCCAGTTTGTTGCCAAGTAACCCTTAGCTATGCACTGATAGCAAAAGTAATATAACAGCATTTGCAGCATAATTAGATTTTAATAGCAAGTTTTATTTAAAGAGTGCCTGATCTTATTGCTCATAGGCATGCTTTTCTTTCTTGGATTTCTTTTCTTTTTGGTGGTAATCACGTTTTTAATGACTTGTGATAGACTTTCCTTTTATGAAACAACAGAAAACTGCCATAGGAGCTTTTTAGTAAGCATTTAGACGTTGTTGAAGCTGCTTAAAATCCTTTTAGATAGGAGGTTATTATTTGATAAATAACCGTTTTTATAAAGTGATTTCTGCAAAAAAGATTAATTCCCAACAGTGTTATTTGAATGAATGATACCAGTCTAAACAGGAAAAAGTGATGATTATGTAGCCGAGTAAGTTACAGCTGAATAAATGAATGAATGGAAATTTAGGTTTCTGTTTTTTCATTGTAACCAGAATAGAGAAAACAAAATGCTTTTCCTTCAGTCTGCCTTCCAGATGGATTTCTTGGGAAGGAAGGAAGTATGATATGAAAGGAGGGAGGCAGGGAAAAGAAAAGGAAGAAAAGAAGGAAAGGAAGATGGGAGGGAGGGTAAACAGAAAGAAGGGAAGAAAAAGGAAGAAAGGGGTGGAAGGAGAGAGGCTAATTATCTGTAGGCATATTTCTTTAAGCAGTCATGTCATTAAATATCACAAGCAGCCTGTAACTTAGTATACAGTATTTATATTACTATTATATTGGAATTTGAGGGTTCCAACTCTACAGAAATTAGATTGGATTCAAAGACTATCAGAGGAAACTGCTATCTCCCAGTGCAACCTTATCATTGACAGAAGTCAAGAAAGTTAAAGCAAGTGCAGAAGTTGAATATATCAGCATTTGACAAATCTACTGTTACTGTCCCGTAAGAAGCTGACCACCAGTGAAATTTAATTCATCGAGAAAAATGTAATTCAGTAATAGTAGAAGTGTTTATTTAATTTATGTTTCCACATTTTATGCAAAAGTGATGTTATTTTTTACAGGATATGGGTGGTTATAAAGTCACTCTAAAGGAAGTCTCTAATATTTTATATAATTACTACAAAACTTTAAAAATTTTAGTTCATATATATAAACCTTGGATTTCAATGGAGAATATGCTTTTGAAGGTTCACTTTCTCTTTGGTAACAATTTTAATGGGATTTCTAAAACGCTTCCCCTTATTTTGGTCCACCGTCATAATGAGAGCCTCAAATTGTATGTCATCATCAAATTCTGTATTCATTAAAGGGTTCTGCTTATGAGAGCCGATGACAGATGTAATCCTCTCTTCTAATCTTAAGAAATCAGTGTTAGGCTTATTCAAATTCTACAGTAAAAGCTTCATGATTGTGAAATACAGTTGAGTCCTAACACAGACCTTTCTGCCTCTCTGTTTCCAAAATCCATCAAAATGTTTTTCCCCAAGTCTTCCCCATACCATCAGAAACCCCAGGAGAAAAATAAGGTGTCTAATAGAAACTACATTAGAAATCACAAATGTTGGAAAGTAGACTACAGAAATGGAAAGCATGTGACCATTAAAATTAAATGACATAGGTTCAGATCTTGGCATCTATCCTCACTGGCTGTTGGTTTGGGGAGAAGCTTCTAGATTTTTTCATTGTAGCAAATGGATGATCAAATGAAATAATGTAACTGCACACCCCAAAATAGTGTGTTAATTTTTCCTACACATATGCTTATTTGCAATCTTACATTTATGTTCTTGTGTCTTAAAAGCCTTAAATTTATGCTGAGAGTTCCAGCTTACCTGTCAATTTAATAGTTTGTGAATGAAATTAAGCAAAGTATGCTGTGTTAGCTTTTAATGATAAATTGAGATATTACATGGGCTACTTTGTTTTTAATCCCTGGCTAGATCCCTTGAATACTTACTGCCACTGATCAAAAAAAATGTATATATAATATATATGTATACATATATATATTTTTAGACTACCTTCTGTTGGTAAATATGTGTTCAGTGATTGCAAACAACTTTCAAATTAAGTGAAGTATAATAGTACAATATTAGGAAGATTTTGCTGTGAAATAATTATGTAATATTTCATCATCTAAATGTTTTATAATAGGTTTGAATTATTTCTGCAGTTCTGGGTTGCCTCCACTACTCTGCATTAGATGGTTTATTCTATGTCTTTAGAGAAGAACCTCTTATTTTTTAGTCGTTTGGGTAGGGACAAGAGGCCTTGGTGGTGGTCATCCTCGCTATAAGGGTTTGGAAGGAGGAAGAGGTTACTCATTCTTTATATGGACTCTCACATTAATTATTCTCATTTTGACCTCCCGTCTCTCCCTTGTACCCTGTCAGACATACCTGACCTTTCTGTGTGCTAAGCCTATGCAGACTTTCATACACCCTTCATGGCTCTCTTGATTGCTGTGGTCCACTCTACGGTGACCCAGACTACAGCTTCCTCCATCCTGTTTCATCAATCCTCATGTTTTCAATAGCTTTCTGTCTACTAGAAAATTAAAGTCTCTTGTCCAATTCAGGCTTGAAATATAGGCAATACAACCACTTTAAATATATGGTTATCATAAGGCAGGGCTTCTCAAGCTCAGCATTATTGATATCTGGCACAGGATAATTATTGTGAGGGGCTTTTATGTGCACTGTAGGATGTTTAAAAGCATCCCTTGTCAAATAGTACCCCCCTCGCCAGTTGTGACAACCCCAGTTGAAAACCACTGTCAGAGAGCCATACCAGTGAGTAATTGTGCAAGATACTATAACGTGAAGAAAAAGCCAAGAGGTGTGAATATTTTCTACATTGAAGTATGATATAAGTAAACCAACCCAATATAACTTGGAAGGACATTAAAGTACATTACACTATACTATGGAAGTGTGATGTCTTACTGTGATATTCCAAGCCAAGCAGAGAATAAAATATTTTCTGACTTTCAGTAGTAACATGGTGCCTTTTGTGTATTCCACAATTTCCCTTAATACGCATTTCCAGACAGCCTGGGATTTATTATTTTCATTTCTTGAGGGCCTTTTATCTACTAATATAAAAAGAAAAATATGATAATTTTGCTTACTTTCTCATTACTAGGGAAGAGATACTTTCCCTCATAGGACATATAATTTTTTGGAATTGACTATTGTCCCTAGAAGCTAATTGGTGACCGTTAGTTCCTTCTTTGCCTGTCAGCAGAAGTGAAAACAGTAGTGGGCATGCTCACCTACTTGATTACAGGTATTATATCAATCAGCATTCTTTTCCTAGGGTTCATCATAATTACTGCAGGTAATTATCTGTTGTTTCCTTCTTCTCACCACTTTTTTGCTTTAGCTTTGACTACACACAGATTTACTTAAGATGGTTGAAATCAGTCATGCAATCAGAATTTATCCCCACAGCAGTTGTGCAAAATTCACTGCAGCAGTTGTTTTAAAAATAAGAATTAAAAATATTAAACCACCTTTATTTATTCTGTCTACCTATGCTCTCTTTTGTTTGCCCTTCATATTCTTCCCTGCTCATTAGGTCAGAATCAGGGTGTAGTGGGTGACTGAATGAGTTCTAGAATCGACCATGAGTCTGGATGCAGCAAGCAGGGCTGCAGACAATGGAAGCTGGGAAGTGGGGCTTTAGAGACAACCGTAGAAGGCGGCAAGTGAATAGAAAACCTGAGCCCCAACATTAGCTCCATGTTAGTTAACTTTTCCTATGATATTCTTACGTGATTCTATTTTAAAAACAAGTATTGAATGAATATAATCTTTTCATTGTTTATGTTACCTGGGAGGTTTATCAAGATAATGGGAAGTGATGAAATATAAATTCCATAATGTCTTTGTTAGTACTTCACAATTAATATTTTTAAATAAGAAAAAAACTAAATTATATATGATGATATTAAATTTGCTGATTGAATATGTGCCACATATCATTGAACCAAGGGATTACTAGAGAGTCATTCTTAGTATCTTGACTAAGCATGCTCCTGATTCTATTAGTCAAAAATAAGTTTGGTGGTATACATATTTTTTTATGAATGGTGTTAAAGCAAAGGATAGTAGAGGTTAGCCAAAGTTTATCTCATGATAAATGAATATGGCATTAGCCTGAAACATGAAGCTTTTTTTTTTAGACCACTTCTCAGTCCTCTGGGAGACCAGAGGAGATGAGTCATCAGCCAGTGGCTTGGTTTTTCAAAATGTAAATCATTGATCAGTAGTAAAATTCTCTAGCCTCTGTGCATAATTGGAGGTGACTGAATTGATTTATAAAAACATGTCTCTTGATTCCTACTATCTTATAAAACTGCCCCTCTTGTACTGCCCCCGTATCATTAAGGAGCACTGCCCTTCAGGTGTTTGCTCAAGTGCATAACTGGGGATCCCCCTGAACTTCTAGATTTTCATTTACATTCCATATCAAATCCATCAGTAAATTTTGTTAGTTCTACCTACCAAATAGGTATTTAAAGGAAAAAATCCTACCACTTCCAGCAGCAGCACTAATGTATCATCACCATTTGCTGTACTGCTTCCATACCCTCCTTGCTGGCCTTCTGCCTCCACACTACTCCGTCGTCCTAGACGTGAACACCAAGGTGCCAGAGTGACACTTTTGGCATATAAATGCCACCAGAAGCTCCTCTCTACAAGTCTCCAGTGCATTCTCATTAGGTTTAGAATAAAACCCAAGTCTTTTCCATGTTCTACAAGGCCGTGCCTGAATTGGCCCATGACTATCTCTGAACTCATTGCCGCTCTTTCCTTTTGTCAAGATAGCTATAATGATCTGTGCCTTCCCTCAAACATGCCAAGTGCACTCCCATTTCATGGCCTTTGCACCTTCCTCTGCCTGCCATAATCTTCCTCCAGGTATTTCCATGGCTGGTTCCCTCCTTTCACAGAGATCTGTTTCAAAGATCTTCAAAGCAAACTTTCCTGACATTCCTCTAAAATAGCACCTGTGCTAGCTGCTTTGTTTTCTTTTTCTTTTTTTATAAATTTATTTATTTTATTTATTTACTTTTGGCTGCCTTGGGTCTTCGTTGCTGCACGCGGGCTTTCTCTAGTTGCTGCGAGCAGGGGCTACTCTTCGTTGCGGTGCACGGGCTTCTCACTGCAGTGGCTTCTCTTGTTGCGGAGCACGGGCTCTAGGGGTGTGGGCTTCAGTAGTTGTGGCTCACAGGCTCTAGAGCGCAGGCTCAGTAGTTGTGGCGCACGGGCTTAGTTGCTCCACGGCATGTGGGATCTTCCCGGACCAGGGCTCAAACCCATGTCCCCTGCATTGGCAGGCGGATTCTTAACCACTGCGCCACCAGGGAAGTCCCAGCTGCTATATGTTCTACAGTACTTAGAACTACCTGATATTATGTTATGAATGTATTCATTTACACATATAGTTTCCATCTCCCTCTCTGGAATGCAAGTTCCATGAGAGCAGGAGTTGTGTCTGTCTGGTTCACTGTTATACCCTCTAGTAGCTAGAAAAATTCCTGGCAAAGAGAAGGTGTTTTAAAAATATTTGTTGAGGGCTTCCCTGGTGGCGCAGTGGTTAAGAGTCTGCCTGCTGATGCAGGGGACATGGGTTCATGCCCCAGTCCTGGAGGATCCCACGTGCCGCGGAGCAGCTGGGCCCGTGAGCCATGGCCGCTGGGCCTGCGCGTCCAGAGCCTGTGCTCCGCAACGGGAGAGGCCGCGGTAGTGAGAGGCCCGCGTACTGCAAAAAAAAAAAAAAATTTTTTAAATGAATGAATGAACATATTTTTAAAATTTGCATTATAAGCTATACTTATCAAACTATATGAATAAAAAATATTAAGTATCAAAGCTAGTCAAATTAATTTTGATTTTCCTGAATACATGCAATTTGATAGATTATATTAAGAGTTACATCCTTGGGAGTATTTGCTTTATCACTTTGACATGACTCCTAGATCAAGGTTATCATTTATATGGTGTTTGTTTGTTCATAAACCACTCTCCCTGCACTCTCTGCTCAGTTGATTTGCCACTCCTTCCTCTTTGAGGCTTCTGAGGTTCCATGGCTCCATTGGGAGTTACCATAATTGTTTGCAACAGAAAGGAGAAATTTTGCCAATCCCAGTGCATTAGAGATAAGTGAAAAGTTAAGCACCTTTCTTCTCCCAAATGGCTTCACCTAGTATACACTCATATTTTCTCCCATCCATTCATTTTTTTTCTCTGAAGGAACATGAGGTTTTGTCTACTTGCTATATATATCAAGAGTGCTATGCTCCACTATTAAGAACTAATGTTAAAACATTCCAGACCAAAGAAAGCAGAACTGAAATCCCATTTTGAGTCATTGAAGCTCTATGAGTAATTCACATTCCGTTGACTTGCTAGGACAATAGGCAGTTGGTTGTCGAGTCTTATAAGTTTAAAAAAAAGTACATGCAGACAGCAAAACAAACCAAAAATCTCCATTGTAAAATGGAGCGTGTTGGTGGGATTGCCACAGAGCGTGTTTTATTGTCAGCTGAATAAATCTGTGAGTATTGTTTTGTGACCAGATTTAGCTGGTAGATTTAAATAGGGTCATAAAGAAATTACCTCTGAGTTTAGCACTCATCACAATGCATCATATATGCGTTCTCATCTCATACATTCTTATGTATAACTCCATGCCTTATTGGTCATCTTATTTGTAATATAGTACTTATTATTTGCAGGTACTTCATAAAGGCTCTTGAAATTGACTCGTGGAGTTATATTTTAATTATGTATCTAGGTTGTAAGCTCTGTGAGGGTTAAAAGCTGTGTTTTGTTTATCTTTGTTTGAGTCCTTTACAATCCCAGTACCTTGCTTGCATATCTAAAAGTCTTCAAAATGCTTTTGTTGAATTGTGTTTTTGAAGGATGGACCAGTTCTCCTGCTATGGAAACTAATGTAGGAAATATTAATGATTCTTAAATTCAGAATGTAAATGCCTTTTGAACCCTTATCTAAATATCCAGTTCATTATTTTACAAACAATATTTTTTTTCTTCTCAGGCTACAAAGAATGCTAAATGCTATTGTCCCAAACTTCGATGGATATCATTAGAACAGATGTATTTTCCATCTAATATAGCCAGGCATTTAATCTGTTATCCTATTTAATCCTTACACCAAGCCATAAGGGGAAAATGTCACATTTTTTATATAAGGAGACTGAGACTTATAGAGTTTAAATTAGTTCTCCAACTTGCCAAACCAACCAGGTCTAACTTCTAACAGTCAGAATTTATTAGACCCATGTCTCCCTGAAAAATACGTGTATTATCTTTCTTACCTTACCATAATGCTTCTAAGAAACAAAGCAGAGAAGACACTACTTAAAATACATTTTGAAAAGTATCTATGATTTTGAAAGAACAGATTTTGTGGTAGGACAATTTTAAGTATCCAAGAAATATTAATTATTCTCAAGAGTATTTGAGGGACTAAACTTAAATTTTAGAGGGATGTCAAAACAAAGGTACACTCATCCTAAATATCTCATATTTCTCTTCTCTTTAAGAACATTAGAAAAATTCAAGAATACTGGACTCATTTCCCTGGTCTCTTGTCACTTTTGCTTTGGAAAATTGGATCCTCTTTTTCACTATTCCATAACCCAAGTGTACATGGCATGGGGAAAAAAGAGAGAGACTTCATCTCTTCATAATTATTTAGGGAACGTTAACATAGGAATTATTCCTATACACAACTTTGTGTATACCGCCTTCCAGATGTTTCTCTAACTAGCAGCTGGTAAGCAAAACAAACGTCCTTTAAATTGTTCCTTCTACTCTAAAGAATGGTTTTGTTGATCAGGACATATTAATAACTCTGTAAAAGATTTTTATTTTAAAATAGAAATAAAGATTTTTAATTTCAAAATGAAAACACTTTTAAAATAACTGTTATCTTTAATGTTGTCAATGGGATATTCTGAAGAATAAAATGAGAGCTTGAAAATATTTTTGTTGGTGGATTCATAGAAATATTTCAATGCATAGGTAGCCAGAGAAACATCTCTACTATAATTGTTGTGTATTTTTTTGTAGACAAAATGTGATTAGGATTTAAAATCAGCCTGTGCTTCATGTCACTACTGTTAGACTTGCTTTATTTTTTCAATGATTTCAGCTTAGTGAGTGTGTGTGTGTGTGTGTGTGTGTGTGTGTGTGTGTGTGTGTGAATGAGAGAGAGAGAGAGAGGGAGAGAGAAGGAAAGAAAGGGTCCCAAAAGGCAAGATGTTTTCTTGACAATAAAATGTTAGTTGGTCTAGTCATGGTCTAATGCTTATAACTTTGTTTTTTATTGTAACTAATTTGTTTGAGTTCCTTCCAGTCGTACTTTTGCCCATGCAGAAAATGAAGAGGGCTTTGTGTTTGTGTTCGTTTTGTTTGGTCATTACCATTCCTGCATTTGTTTGCCAGTTTTGTCTTCTGTCAATTCAATTCAACTAATATTTGTTAAACACCATAAAGTGTCAGAAATATTCAAATAATGGATAATTCAGCACATGTCTTTTCTTTGTGGCAGCACAATTGTTCACCCTCAAATGACTGTGGAGCTATATCTTAGCTATTTTTTTTTATTAGTTTCTGCTTTATAACAAAGTGAATCAGTCATACATATACATCTGTTCCCACATCCCTTCCCTCATGCATCTCCCTCCCTCCCACCCTCCCCATCCCACCCCTCCAGGCGGTCACAAAGCACCGAGCTGATCTCCCTGTGCTCTGCGGCTGCTTCCCACTATCTATCTACCTTACGTTTGGTAGTGTAGGGTAAGCTGTGACAAAGCGAAAGAGAGGCATGGACATATATCTTAGCTTTAATGGTCACCCCATTTCACAGTCATGTGTTAAATCTGTAGTCACCTCTTGTGTTCTCTGACAGTTTCAGTTCATTTTTATCAAAGACAAGTGAATCATACAAGAAACATGCCTCAACAGTATCCCTCTAGAGCATAATATCAGAACTTAGAGGTGACAGATTGCACAGTACGAGTGCTCTGCTGTAGGTTATAGTCACTTATTTGTATGTTTTTGCTCTCCTAACAGATTGCTCACACCTTGAGGGGAATCACTGCACAGGGCTAGTAGTTGCTTGACAGAACTGGGAGGCAAAGATCTAGCAAGGACTCTAGCTTGAATTTGCTCTGTTACCTTTGGCAAACCAGTTGTGCTTTTTACACCTCGGATCTTTGACCTCTAACACAAGGGAGTTGAATTATAGATTTGTCTGGGTATATTCCCAGGAGCGGGGTTGCTGGGTCATATGGTAACTCTAGTTTTCTTAGGAACCTCCATACTGTGTTCCACAGTGGCTATACCAACTTACATTCCCACCAACAGTGTAGGAGGGTTCCCTTTTCTCCACATCCTCTCCGGCATTTGTTATTTGTAGACTTTTTTTAATGATGGCCATTCTGACCAGTGTGAGGTGGTGCCTCATGGTAGTTTTGATTTGCATTTCTCTAATTATTAAAAATATACATGCACCCCTATGTTCATAGCAGCACTGTTCATAGTAGCCAAAACATGGAAGCAACCTAAATGTCCATTGACAGACGAATGGATAAAGAAGATGTGGTACATATATACAATTGAATACTACTCAGCCATAAAAAAGAATGAAATAATGCCATTTGCAGCAACATGGATGCAACTAGAGATTATCATACTAAGTGAAGAAAGTCAGAAAGAGAAAGACAAATACCATATGATATCACTTATATGTGGAATCTAAAATATGACAAAATGAACCTATGTACAAAACAGAAACAGACTCATAGACAGAGAACAGACCTGTGGTTGCCAAGGGGGAGTGGGGAGGGAGAGGGGTGGACTGGGAGTTTGGGGCTGGTAGATGCAAACTATTACATTTAGAATGGATAAACAACGAGGCCCTACTGTAAAGCATGGGAACTATGCTCAATATCCTGTAATAAACCATAATAGAATAGAATATTAATAAAAGTGTATATATGTTTATAACTGAGTCACTTTGTACATCAGAGACTGGCACAACATTGTAAATCAACTATACTTCAATTAAAAAAAATGTAAAAAAAGAAAAAGTAAAAAATTAAGTAAATAAAACAAGGGAGTTGAATCAGCCCAGAATTTTTCACTATTGCCATTATTTTTTAACTTCTGATTACTGTAAGATGTAAAGGCAGAAACCAAAGATATTCCAAAGCCACTATCACAATACCTAGCACATTATAGTGTCCAGTATACATCAGTTGAGTTGAATTGGATTTGGGGGGTTAAAATCTTGGATGGAATACTGATGTATAAGTAAAAGCAGAGCTACTTATATCAAGAGAGGGGTAGGCAGTACAACAAGGTATGGAGTCAAGGCCCTCGGTCCACCCCTTATCTGTATATGCATTTCACCTGCCCAGAGGGGCACTGTGGAAACCATAGGGCTTTAGGGAACACAATTTAAAAATCAAAGAACTTAATAAGCTTGTAATTTTTTCTGGCTTCAACACTTTGATTCCTCTGTTAACTTGGAGTTGCCCCATGAGGATAATATGGAAAGATCTTAAGGATGTAACATTATGCCATGGGGTGGGTGGTGTGTTGGGGTGGAGAACCACACAACCATTTTATATTTCTGAGCAAATGTCCTATCTATGGATTTTATTATCTTTCTCTACAGATATCTTCTTTTATTATAAATCAGTGTGGGATGTGTTTGAACAGGGAACATTTTTCTCAGCTGCTTTCTATAACTGTTGAATTGTCTGCTTGTGACTCAACAATCACAAGCTTTTATAAACGGAGTTAATTTACGAAGAAACAGGTTATTTTGATGCCATATTGCTTTTGAAGTTACCTGAAACCATTTGATAACCAGAGCCTAAGAAATGTGGCTCTTTGACCTATTAATGGTGAACTGGTTTGCCAGCATTTAGTGACTAACCTACTTATTTAGCTATTAGGAGAATAAAAATCTGTTAAGATCACTTTAGGCAAGACATACAAGTACTTGAGGTTAATCAGAGTGATGTCAAATCTTTGAGAAGAATTTCAAAGTGATTTATCTCATCTTATTACCCCAACTTTCCTTTCCCCTTCCTTCCCATCCCTGTGTTAAATATTAATGAAGATGAATGAATAATGCATTCAATTAGTTATGAACAAAAGCTACTGATCTATGTGAGGTTGGTCTTCCAAACCAGGACTCTTAAAACTCACTCCTGTTTTTCGGTGCTGGGATGCATCATCCGTTTGCACTGACTGTGTTTTCTGTTAAGGAGAGATAGAGGTGAGCTGCTGAAGCAGATTGAATTCTTGAATCCTCTGGTGATGAGGATTTGTGGCCAACTCCGGGCACAGCTGTCTAGATCAGCCTTCTGGTTATCAACCAAACTGGCGTGTCCTCCTGGCAAGGAGGGAAGCCCTCAAAGCAAAATCATTTAATTTTTCAATCAATTTCAGCAACCCTTAATTGATCATTTCTGTACTTCTCACAGAGTGGAAGTTGCAGTGACAGATTTCACAGGGACCTGGGCATTTCAGTCAGAGAGGGTGAGGAGGGAGTCTTTAATGAAGGATCACTGACTATTTGTCTAAAGTCCAGATAGTCTAGTTAGCTAGGAATGAAGTATGCAATGGGAAACCTATCTTCAAGATGCTTAATAGCCAACTCTTAGATCTGTACACTGATCATTGATAAATTGATAAGTGCACAGAGCAGTAATGTGTAGAAGCTAAAAATCAAAGACAGTATATCATGCAAATTAGCAATAAGTACTATAAAATGTCATGGAGAATAGTAATAAGGGGTTTTGACTAAATGAAAAGTATTACTTAAAATATAACTTGGTGACTACTTTTATGCATGTTTGAATATGCAGCTTGTATTTGTAGTAATGTAATGCCACATTGCTGCCTCATTTATAGGAGATATATGTGAGAAATACTTAATCTAATTACTAAATTATGGGTTTTGAGGCAATGTGATCCAGGGTAGGGAAACTAGGAATGGGATTAAGAAGAAAGAGGCAATATTATGCCCCCCCCAAAACATTGAAATGCACGATACAGATATCATGTGTATCTTTAATTAACACAGAGAAAATGTAGGGTACCCTGTAAAAAGGAAAGCAAGGTGAAAATTGAAAATATTTAGTGAAGTACAATCATACATTCTTAAGGAATGACCGATCCTGATTCTGTACTTCAACAGTCTCATGTGACTGCCAATTTGGTAGTGTTATATTTGACTCATGTATAATCTAATAGCTTTTCAGCTCGCCTGAAGGTACTACCTGCAATATGTAAGTCATTACTTGGTAGAATGCTTTGACACACTACTCAGAGAATGAAAACTACTTGGGAAAATAAACTGTGTTCTATCCTTCAGTTTATGCAGCATAACTATAAGTCTGTATTATTATTTTTTTTCAGCCCCTCTGACTGATAAACCACCCAAGCTTTTGTATCCTATGGAAAGTAAACTGACAATTCAGGAGACCCAGCTGGGTGAGTAATTCCTTAATTCTAGTTAATACACTTTTCTCATTACGTTCTGACTGTTAATAAGCCTAGATTGTAACCTGGTGTAATACCCTGAGCTAAGCCCATGTTTATTTAAAGGGAGCAAAATTAGAAAATACCAGCAAATATGGCGTATTCCATGCCCCTGGTGCGTGCGTTAGGACTAAGCTGGACATATGGATATAAAAACTCATGTGTTATTTAGATGGTTGTTGAAAAATTAGATGGACTGAAGGGTTTGCTGATGGTATTATTTTGTCATTTTATAAGGCTTGAATTGTTGGATTTTAAAATTTATTTTACTTATTTATTTTTGGCTGCGTTGGATCTTCGTTGCTGCGCGCGGGCTTTCTCTAGTTGCAGCTAGCGGGGGCTACTCTTTGTTGCAGTGTGCGGGCCTCTCATTGTGGTGGCTTCTGTTGTTGCAGAGCACGGGCTCTAGGTGCGCGGGCTTCAGTAGTTGTGGCATGTGGGCTCAGTAGTTGTGGCTCGCGGGCTGTAGAGCGCAGACTCAGTAGTTGTGGCGCACGGGCTTAGTTGCTCCACGGCATGTGGGATTTTCCCCAACCGGGGCTCGAACCCGTGTCCCCTGCATTGACATGTGGATTCTTAACCACTGCACCACCGGGGAAACCCTTGAATTGGTTTTAAAACAGGCAGTGTGGAACTGTTTGACTTATAATACCCACTAATATGTTAAAATACAATTTTTGAAAATTGGGGGAAAGGGTAGAGATTCATTAAAGTAAATGACACTATTACAGTTAAAAATCATTTTTATCCAGCCAAATATAATGGACATTGTGATAGTTAAGTTATGGATAATATATTCATAAAATGTGAGCGAGTGGCTTTTGGTTAAAGGACTGAAACATAAGAATATGTACAGAATATGCCTTGGTAAAAATATCTAGTCCACAAATAAGAATTTTAACATATTTATCTTAGAGTTAAGTCTAGAATTTCTTAGTCTGATTTATCTATCTGTATTCAGTTATACCAAATTATGGGAAATTTCCCCTCTTGTTTATAAATATATACAGCACATTCAGTTATTTTTTTTATTTGAAATATGGTATGCATGTATGTATATATCATAAACTTTAGCAGAAAATTCGTTGTTTTTAGTGGTTTGATATAAAAGGTTATCAAAAGTATAATTTAAACCATATATTCATGTTTGTTAAGGAATTTTTTCTTACATTAACCATTTGAAAGTAGAAATGCATTTAATGAATACAACTATAAAAAAATTCATAGTCCATCCCTTATGTTATCAATGTTATTATTGTTACTGGGGAGAGAGTTTAAATCAAAATGGTAAATCTGTCTTCAAAATGAAGATTACAGACCTGATAATCTTTACTAATAGCACATCCAAAGTTATAGTGCAAAAAGATAAGATGATGGTTTTAGAGACTACAAAATTATCGTAGTCAACAGATTTCCAACATTGGAAATATTCACTCACTTTGAGGCATGAACATATGTAATTTTTATACAAGTCAGGGTATTAATGTTTCTTTGATGATAAACCTAAGGCTTTGAATTAATTCCATATACATGCAAGTAGTTTTATAATTGTCATTATTTTGAGATGGGAGACTACAAGCAGCATTAAAGCCATGCTGTATATGAAACAAATGTATCAAAATTGTATCACGCTCTTTACTCATGCTATGGTATATTGAGGTATATTAGATGTTATTGCTACTTTGAAAAGAAATTTTGAAATATAAAATTTCCTAAGCGGCCATTCTCATACAGACCTTTCAATAACTCCTAGGAAGATATATTTCTAAGAAGTTATGCAAAACTATAAATATCTTGGACCAAGAGGGAGTGGTTTATTGTACCAGTTATCTGTAATGAGCATAGCCAAAATGATATTAATTGTATCTCTTTACTTGAAAAAATGATTCAAAGAATTTTACGATAGATGGTTGCCCATTGGGTTTCCTTATATTGTCCCTGAATTTGGAATAAATGAAATTGTTCTCTGTCTTCTAAAATGTTTTACAGAATGGAATAAATCATTTGTAAAGCTTTCTTTTTTTTCAAAAATTACTTTTTCTTGAACAAAAATTATAAAACCAAATCAAATTGAAAATATGAAAATTTCTTATGCAAATTGGAAGGTTTGGCTGTATATTTGTTTGAAGAAAGATGGGCATGTCTTGATAACAATCAGAATGCTCCAGAAAATACTCTAATTAACTCCTTTATTGTCACTGCTGAAAGGAATACCTTTTAAGCACCAAGTAAACCATAGACATCAACCTGGGACTTGTATTGTTTTACAACTTTTGTTTTATTTTCTAACTCCAGTTCTCAGTGTGATACATCATTTACTAGTTTGAGAAATCTAACCTTAATCCATGAATTTTTGAGCAACAGTTGATTTGAAATAACTACCTTTTAGTGTTGCTACTTTAATAGTATTGGGATAGGTGAACAGCTGATCACAAAGGATAAGTGAAAATAGGAAATAATGTTAAGGACCAAAAAAAAGGAAAGACTCGAGATGCCTAAAATATGTTTGTTTTCTACAATATGTACTTTGATTTTTCACCTCCTTTGGGATTTAATTTTTGCCCTTTCCAGATTTGAAAAAGCTGTTAATTTCAACAGGCTCAAAATGTGTTGTCAAATCCTAAGGAAGGGAACTGAGTGAAGAGTCATGGGCGGGGGAGTAAGGAGGGTGGCCAGGACCAGTGATAGGGAACCTGTAAGTGATGCCTACTCTCATGAGATGGTGAAAATCTCCAACAGAGTTTCATTGACCAAGAGCTTGGGGGTCTGACTCAACATTGTCCTAAATTGAGGGTTAACCTCAGAGGTTAATAAAACTACTATGTGAGTTAATTATAAGAACATTCATTAGAAATTACACAAAGCTGAGTTAATACATGGCTGGTGACCTAACATGAGCATCTTGGCTAAGTTAAACACATATCCATTCACCTGTCCTTGGTAACTAAATCCATCAAATCTCCAGTTTGTGTATGAATATATAAAACATATTAATAATGACTTAGATAAAATCATGAAATGCATAGATTTGTCTTCATCTCCAAATTCTCCTTTCTCTGCCATTTGCTAGCCATGCCTACCTTTCCTTTTCCACATCCCTTTGTGTCTTCCTTTTCTTCCAATTCTTTCATCTTCTCAAAACTGGAAAGATTCTGATAGTGATCATTTAAACTGTTTCAGTGTAGAAAGCAAAAGGCACCAAAAATCAAAGTACTTAGGAAAAAAATAATATAATAGTAACTAAATTCATATTAACCATGTAAATTGGTGGTTTTGAATTTCAGTCAATATGGGGTTATAGCCTAGTATTTCCATTTTAAGTGGCATCTATATGTTATTTCTAAATGTGAAAAAAAAAAACAACCTCTGTCCCTTTTAAACAATTTTCAGGCATCAGAAAATATGTGGACAGAACTTTCTTGGGCAAAAGGCCCAGAAATCACACTGTGCAATTCTGAAGGTCAGTCCAGGGGGTGAGCCTGACTTAGTCTTTTCAGGTGGTTGTAGTCAAGGGAATCAAAAGACAGACACCAATGTCTTGCTGAACTTGAGCCCTGAGGATGTCAATCAGACATATGGCCTTCTTGTGGCCAGGAGCCCATTTTCAGAAACTTCTAGTACAGAGGATGTTATATTCATCATTACCAGACTTTCAAAGAGTAGAAATTCATTCCACCCTTGTCCTAGTAAGACACATTATACTTTGCAACGTAGAATTTACTGAAAATTATCATTAATTACTCATTTAGATATGGGTATTTCTTTATTTAAATTTTGCTTTTTGCTTTAAAAATAATTTTATAGGTTAGTTTTACAGGTTAATTACAGGTAGACCTTTGGGGAAAATACAGAAAAGAATCTTGTTTCTTATACTTCTTATGTTGTAGAAACATTCTGCTCCTATTAAATATTCTGAGAAATACCCCTTTAATGGCTGCATGACATCCATGTGAATGTCCTGTAATTTCACGTATATTGCTGGAAATTTGGATTTTTCCAAATTTCATTATCATAAATAATGATGCAGTTGTCTTTAATCATACATTTTCCCTTGACCTATTTCAACAGGACAGATTGCTAAAAGGAAAATTACTGGGTAAAAGGAAATAATTTCATCAAAGATTCTTGCTACATAATTTCAGAATTCTTATCAGAGTAATACAGACTCTCACTAGAAGTATGTAGTGAGTTTAATAACTTTTAATTTTTTTGATACAATTCATGAAATGATACATCTTTGTAACATAGAGCTCTTGAAGGAAAACTCACTTTCCTTGGGTATCAGAATCACTTCTTCCTTCCCCCTCTTAGCTCCTTCTCTTCATTCATTGAATATGAGTGTGGCCTCTCTTTTTCAGGATTATCCACATTTGGAGAGTTTCAAATAAATCTAGTCCATATTGTTGAAGAAATATAGAAACCTAATCAAATGTCTACAGTCTCTATCCATTTTTTTCTCTTGCTCATCCTAATGCTCAACTGAAAACTTCCTCTAGAGCCTGCGTTTCTTAATATAAGTACACAGTAATTTTGTGATGTGCTCTGGGCATAGGGAATGTCAATAAATACTAATTGACAATAAGGTATACATGCCACAAAGGACACACATCTCCAAATTTTCTGTAAGAAGAAAGTAATGAGACTGAACTGAATAAGCTGCTCAACAATGCTTTTGTTTTTCTTTAATATCCACTTTCTTTTGTTAAGTTTGTTAAAAAGAAAACACATGTATCTGACTGAGTTACAAGGATTCACTAGATGTTAACATCTCAGGGAAAGTGGTTGATGACAGTATTGAAACCTCAAATTTTTAAACATCTGTCCTCGTAAAGGACACACTACACATGTAACTTTATCCAACTTAACTACAGGCTAATTAAAATAAAATGTCACACTAGAACTTAACTAACACATCTTGCCCTGTTACACCATATTATAGTTTGCAGAATTTTAAGTTTCAAGCAGACTGAGGGAAAAATGTCTATATAATAGATCCTGATTGATAATTTTCATGGCAAAAAGTTTTCCTGTTAAATTTTGTTTAATTTACTGTGTTGCTAAAGTAATTAGTTATGGAAATAAATTCTACTTCCATCCTTTATATGTTCTGGAACTGTATATATACATACATATATACATACAGTGCATGGAATGTGTTGTATTACAAATATACCAGTTGAGTTTTTAATCCAAGGAAAATATGTAGGGAGTTATTTTATGGAGTGAAAAATAGCCCTCTAATATTTACTATCTAGTTCTATATTTTCATAGCTGTTATTTTCTTGAAACAGAACACATCCTTTCTGAATAGTTAATTAGGAGGCCTGTTTGTTTCCTTTCTGGAGTAGGGAAGTACTTTATGTCAGTATCCTAGAAACAAAACAATTCAGGTGTTGAATTTGATACCTAATTCTGAAAATGACGTACAATATTGATGATGCTAAAGAATACTTAGTTGCTGAGTTATGCAAGTGATGCAAATATGCCCTTCCTTCCCAGAGGTAAGGAAGTCAGGATTGACCGGGTTTTTCCATCCACAATTGCTCTTCTGGTTGTCATCAGCAAATGTAATGCTGTTGACTTTGGTTTTACTGCTCCCTGTGGAAGATACAAAACATATTTTCACTGACAAACTCATATGAAAAACCATAAAACTTCCCTTTCACTCTGGATAAAAACATTTGTATCCAAGTCTTGATTTTACATGACAAATGATGTACTCGTTGCCCACTTAAGAAAGACATGCAGATCAGCATAGTTCTACTGCCTGAAATAAAGCTTCCTAGACATAAATTAGAGCTTCTGGGCAAATAGACATCATAATTAAAGCATGTAAAGGCAAATACAGACTGGTGTTATAACTGTTTAAACTGATGGCATTCAGGTCTACTCAGTCCAAATTTATTGTGCCAGGATGAATGAAAGTAATAACTCTTGACAGCTGTTGTGGTCTCATATTTTACTCTTGAAACCAAAAACACTTTAAGAATTGTGATTCTAACCTGAAGAGGAATATTTTGATATTAGTATTTATTTAACATTTCATATCCTTAAACAAAAGATGAATCAATTAATGAAGCTAGTATTCATATTCTTAGATCATTATATGGCCTAACTTATATGATATGAATCTCACAGATTCTCAAAATCAGTCTTTCCTTATGCTAGAGAGGAAGAATAGGTTGGGGGAAAATGCAGCTTTGCATGTTTGCTTTAAAAATTGCTAGCTAGGGCTTCCCTGGTGGCGCAGTGGTTGAGAGTCCGCCTGCCGACGCAGGGGACACGGGTTCGTGCCCCAGTCCGGGAGGATCCCACATGCCGCGGAGCGGCTGGGCCCGTGAGCCATGGCCGCTGAGCCTGCGCGTCCGGAGCCTGTGCTCCGCAACAGGAGAGGCCACAACAGTGAGAGGCCCGTGTACGGCAAAAAAAAAAAAAAAAAAAAATTGCTAGCTAAAAACTCACAGATATAGAGAACAAACTAGTGGTTACCAGTGTGGGGAGCGGGGGGAGGGGCAATATAGGGAAGGGAGAGTGGGAGGTGCAAATTGTTGGGTGTAAGACAGGCTCAAGGGTGTATTGTACAACACGGGGAATATAGCCAACGTTTTGGAATAACTGTAAATGGAAAGTACCCTTTAAAAATTGTATAGAATTTTTCTTTAAAAAGGTAAAGAATGGCTAAGTAGCAACGATGAGAGCAAACATACACTATTTTTTTAATAACTTTTACTATTTTTAATGTTAAGTAGCTTATTGCAATTACCCCTCAATCCAGAAAAAAATCAAAACAAATATTTAAAAAATTGCTAGCTAAGCAGAAGTCAGACTTCCTTTTTAAGTGTTACATGCTCGAGGCCTAGTGCCAGGACAGGCTTGAAACCCAAAGAAAGATGGAGATGAAGGTTAGAGCAGCTCCTATGGGCCATTGATTTCTGAACGTTTGGAAGCCAGCTGAAGCACTTGTTAAAATGCTTTAAAAACTGGAATAGAGAAAATGTGAGTCTGCTGGTTCTTACTTTGGAAAAGGGCCAAAAGGGAGAAAAGAAAGGAAGAAAGAAAAAGTGCAAGAAAGAGTGTTGTCACAAAACCAGAGTCTTTTGAAATTCCCAACTCCTGGTGTAGTTTTGGTCTAGTTTGTTGGACACCAACATGAATCATGGAGATTGCTCTTTTGCTATAGCACTGAGAGTACAGTTTTGTTTGTTTGTTTGTGGCCAACTAAGAAACTAGATATGTGTAACTCTTCACAATTCTAGATTTAGAAAACTTACGAAGTGGAGGGACTTTGATAGTTATCAAGTCAAATTCTTCTCTTTAAACTGATGAGAAAACATCAAAAATGACTACGTTTCTTTTTTTTTTTTTTTTTTTTTTTTTTTGCGGTACGTGGGCCTCTCACTGTTGTGGCCTCTCCCGTTGCGGAGCACAGGCTCCGGATGCGCAGGCTCAGCGGCCATGGCTCACGGGCCCAGCCGCTCCGCGGCATGTGGGATCTTCCCGGACCGGGGCACGAACCCGTGTCCCCTGCACTGGCAGGCGGACTCTCAACCACTGCACCACCAGGGAAGCCCCTACATGTTTTTATATCACAAAATTTTCAAAAACAAACATCATCATCACCATCATCATCACCATCATCATTTTTCTTCTTCATTATTATTATGATTATTATTATTTTATTATTTTGGTTACTTATAATAAAGAGGCAGCATATAGCAAAGGTTCCAAATTCAGGTCATTCTGTCAGACAGACCTAGGTGACAATCCAGCTCTACCACTTAGCTCTGCTGTAACCTTAAACAAACAGCCCTCATTTTCCTAATCAATAAAAAAGACACCATGATAATACATAGCTCTGTAGAGTTAGTATGGGTATTTAATGAGATAATGCATGTAAAGATTAGTACATTGCCTGGTATATATTAAGTAGTCAATATGTGCTTGCTGCTGTTAGTTGAGATATTTTAATGCTACACATATATGTATATATGGTGTAGATATAAATATATATAGATATATAGAGAGAGAGAAAGAGGAGAGAGATAATGCTGTATATACAAGATTTCTGAACTACATTTTGAATGTCAATGATTGTTTGATCATGCTTATGTTCTTATTAGAATGTAAGTCTGCTATTGTACAGGATGGATAATATTTTAGACAATTTCCATCTTCCATCTAAGAAAAAATATGAATACTAAATTTTTCTACTTAAATGAGACTTTATCTTAAAGAAATTATTGATTTTAGATTACTTAATTGTTCAACAAATCTATCCAAATGCATACGGTAAGTACTTAGTCATAGCAGAAGAAAATGATACCCGTCCTTTAAAAAATGACCATGTAATGGACACTGTGCCACACGAATTTGTTAATAACCATCAAGAAGAAAGTAAGAGTGAAAAAATTACTTTTTCAACTAAAGGAATTCAGATATAGTATTTCTTAAGACAAGGGACATGAGAATAATTTTACAAAGCAAAGCATCAAACCATTATGCCTGTCAAGTTCCTCCAGAAGGTTTTGGCAATAGTCTTATTCATTTTATAGAAAAATACTGCTTTTCCTCTGACAAGTACTATTATCTTGAAAGTACAAAGCTTGAAAATACAAAGCTTTCTGAGTTGTTCTTAATGATTGAAGTTTACTGCATAGAAAAATGCGGTGAGTATCCTATGTTAACAAGAACTTCTGAATTTGCAAAGTAAATGCCAATTTATCAGAAATAAACCTATCAAAGAACATAATGGTGTAGAATATTAAAAGAGGTTTCAGAATAAGAATATGTACCACATGACTGATGTTCATTAAAATAGAAACTATAAAAAGACCCACATCATTTAAAATTTGAATATAAAGAGAGATGTTCATCCATAAATTTCCTCTTGAATTTTGGCTAAATAACTGAGCATTCCTAAATTATATGCAGACTCTTCATGAAAAATAACTCATGCTTGAATATGATTATAAAAATAGGATACCAGTGTTTTATGGTCTAACGTTAACACACTTAGCATTCCAGTCATACTTTACCAACTTAGTATGTTCCTACAGATTTGTGGGTAAATTGAATCATCATAATTTCAGAGAAGTGTTCCCTTCATTTTTGATTGATCTTTAATTGGTAGTGGCTTAACATGTCAGTTTTAAGAGGCTCTGACCCCCAGTTCTTTTAAGCAGCTAATGATCAATGAAAGATTTATATGCACAAGGGAAGTACTCTATTTAAAGAAACTCTGTGGTGAATAATTTTATATAAGAGTCTTTTTTGTAACTGAATAATCACCCCTATAACTTTTCTCTGTGTTAGTGAAGATTTTTACTTTTTCATAAGATGTGGTTCATTGATATAAAACTGGCAAGTGGTATTTCTAACTAACCCAGATAAAGGATCATCCACCTATCACTTCAATATGGCTTCCTCTTTATCAATGGAAACTGATGTCCCCATTGTGACTTTTTGCCTCCTCCGAGGAAATATTAAATTTAATTAACCAGCCTCAGATCAACAGAAATTCATTTTAATTTAATTCTCAAAAATTGATGTGGTAGGGTAGATTCTTTGAGTAACCAGACTATCTCATGTTCATTTATGACTAAATAGTTTATTTTCATAAGAGGTACATTTTGAAGGCCATCGTACAATCTTATCTGCCTTGATTTTATTGAAATGTATCCAATAGAATGACTGTCCATGGTGTCATTTGTTTTTCCATAGCTATAACTGTTATTTCCAATTTTAAAGAGAGCATTTTGTATTTTGATTCTTCTGGAATTTATATGGACCTTTTCATTACATCATTTTGTTGATTACTTCCTTTTTTTTTTTTTTTTTTTTGCGGTACGCAGGCCTCTCACTGCTGTGGCCTCTCCCGTTGCGGAGCACAGGCTCTGGACGCGCAGGCTCAGTGGCCATGGCTCACGGGCCCAGCCACTCTGCGGCATGTGGGATCCTCCTGGACTGGGGCACGAACCCGTGTCCCCTGCATTGGCAGGCGGACTCTCAACCGCTGCTCCACCAGGGAAGCCCTTCCTTTTTTCTTAATGTATTCCTATGCATTTAATAATGTTTAACTTTTTAATATGAAAGCATATACAATGAAATTTGATCTGTTACTTCATGAATGCCTAAACATTCATGTTTTAAGGTATGCCTAAATGTATGCTCCAAAACATGCCAGATAAGGGACTTCTCTGCTGGTGCAGTGGTTAAGAATCAGCCTGCCAATGCAGGGGACATGGGTTCAAGCCCTGGTCCGGGAAGATCCCACATGCCTCGGAGCAACTAAGCCCGTGTGCCATAACTACTGAGCCTGCATGCTGCAACTACTGAGCCCATGTGCAGCAACTACTGAAGCCCATGACGCCTAGAGCCTGTGCTCTTCAACAAGAGAAGCCACGGCAGTGAGAAGCCCGTGCACCGCAATGAAGAGTAGCCCCCGTTTGCCGCAACTAGGGAAAGCCCATGCGCAGCAACAAAGACCCAAAGCAGCCAAAAATTAATTAATTAATTTTAAAAAAAAAACATGCCAGATAAGCCCAATGCATACAGTATCCAGAAGGTTTTAAAACCTGCGTCTCACAGCAAATTCTCAAGAAGAGGCCTCCTTTGCAATTCACCACACGTAAGCCCAATGTTACTTTCTCAGAGACACTTAAGGATTTTTTTAAATTTTGTAGTTAAGATATATAAATTTTAATTATAGCATATATTATCCAATTGAATAATTAAGAAAAATAAAAGAAAAAAGCTTGATAAAGAGTTTTTAATTTTCCAGTGGTCTGAAGATATCTCCCACTTCCACTTCTGGTCCACAGTGAGCATGAGAGAAAGATTTCAAGTTCCTGAGGCGTCCCGGAAAGTCAGTACTTCCCTCTCCCCTCCCACTACCCCGCAAACTTACAGGCAGGCTACAGGCTTTCTCACTCTTGGAGAATTTTTGTTTCCAGTTTAATAAAAGCAGGGTACTCACCTCAGACTTGCCTGACAAAGAATTGTGTTTATAGAAACTCGGCACCTCTTTGAGTAGGAAGAGAGCAAAGGAAAGTGCATTGCTTTTCTGGAAAAATTAAATTAAATTCATCCTGTCACATCAAGCTATCCCTAGAGATAGGATACTTACAACATGACTTGTTCTAGGAAACATTTGCAAGGCATTTTCATATGTTGTCTCATTTCGTCTTTTCAACAGTCTGTGATGTTTGTATTGTGCTTCCATTTTACAGATTGTGACCGAAGCTTATGTGCTATACTTCTTGGAACATTTCTATACACTAGCGTATTGATTATTGTTTCTTTCTTCACTCCTTTGTTAAATTCTAATTATAAATAAATGCTCTCTTAAATCCATGACCCTTCTGCAATATTTAGAATGATCTCATCTTATCCTTATGGACTACAATATTTAGAATGGTCTCATCCTATAGACTGCTTCATTTTATTTATCCCACTGTTAACAGATTCTGTGTCTCATCAAATAGCACATCTAGTAATAATGCAATTGAATATGAACTTGTCCTTGAAATGTTTCTCAGGGTTTTTTTTTTCCCTATTCATTTGCATGTCTCCTCGATCTGCTTCTGTTCATCTTTGCCTCCTATTTTCTCATTCCCATTTTTTTGTACTTTGCTCTCTCAAGTACATTTTAACAGACATTTTTCTTCCTCTACTCATCTTCAAGCATGAAATTTCTTTTCAAGGCACTTAAGAAAATGGGAGTACTTAGAACATTCATGAACAGAATGTCCCATGAGCTGCAAAAGTTAATGTGAAAAAAGCAGGTAGAAGAGTCAGTTAGTTCATCAGAGTTTTTACTCTTTAAAAACAGCAAGTTATAGTCCTTTCTTAAACAGCAAGCAGAAAGCAAGTGTTCTCATTTCACTTCTTAAAATAGACAAAGTAAAACTAATAATTGGGGCTTCCCTGGTGGCACAGTGGTTGAGAGTCCACCTGCTGATTCAGGGGACACAGGTTCGTGCCCCAGTCCGGGAAGATCCCACATGCCGCGGAGCAGCTGGGCCCGTGAGCCATGGCCGCTGAGCCTGTGTGTCTGGAGCCTGTGCTCCGCAATGGGAGAGGCCACAGCAGTAAGAAGCCTGCGTACCGCAAAAAAAAAAAAAAACCTAATAATTGACTTGTCAGTTTACTGTGACTATTAATTCCCTGTGCCCAGAGTTGGTTTTTGTAAATTTAGGATTCACATTTTCTTTCTGAATATAATTATCTGACTCTACATAGACAAGAAATTTAAAGACTACTGATTGTTTGAGCATTTAAAGTTAAAAACTATGTAGACATTGGTAAATTATCTGTTTAGAAAACCTGTAACAATTAGATTAAAATTAATGTTAACCCAGAAGTTAAATTGGGCTTATGATATTTTTATGACATTTACAGTACATCTTGCACATGGCTTGTAAATATATGTTAACTTTAAAGAACTTGGTAAGGTTTTTATAGAAATGGAGATTCTTTTATAATGTAAATGAATGCTTCATTAACATAACAAAGTAATTTGCAATTTTCCCTATGGGCTGACATTTACTAGGTCAAGGCCCCACAAACAATGGTATCAAAAACCTCCACAAATTGTAAAAATGCTTATATGAATGAAAATAGCATAGTAACTAAGTTAACACTGTTTTAAACTTCAGTGACTAAAAGGACCTAAGCATTAATTTATTTTATTTTCACAACAGCAGAATATTGAAAACAAGATGGAAGTTGTCTTTATTCTAGCGTATGAGAACAGTTTCTCAATGGGGAAATAAGACTAAGATTCTCAAAGGTTGTTGAAATAATGATAAATTCTCTTAAATGCAGACGAGCATATTATGTTCAGTTTAGTAATTTGGAACACACGTATTTTAATTATTTTAATGTTATAGGTTAACATTTTCGCTTTTAATTTACATTTCTTCCTCTAACTAAAGAGGTCCTTGACATCATGGTACACTGACACAAACCAATGGCCCTGTCTTGCCCCTGACTAATTAAGTGAGAATCTCAGTGACCTGAAGATCTTCATCACCAGATGACCTGTCTATAGCAATGATTTTTAATGCAGAATGAATGACATAAATACCTGTAGAGCTTTTACAAAACACATGCACCCAGTTTTCTAGCTCTCTTGCCTCCCCTGTACTTGAAAATTTAATTTATTAGATCTGAAATGGAGGCTGAGAATCACTGTTCTCTGTCCTGTTGGGACTTTTAAGTTCTGCAAACAGAAAATTCTTATAATTATGTCTCTATATCTATATATGTCTATGTCTATACCTATCTATATCTATATCTCTTCTGACCTGGTGGATCTGATGTTTTTGTAGTCGTAATCAGGATTTCTATACTTTCTGGAGCTCTTTGCAATGCGTATGAGCTATGCGTTATGTTAGCTATGCGTCTGTTAGCTATGCGTTAGCTAACAGACACAAACACATCTGGGTTACCTCATCAGTCAGGTTGTTATTGTCAAGAAAGAGAGACTCTATAACTCAGGCACAGAAGGTACAAATGAGATCTGGATGTCCTTCCAAGTGGAAGCTATGTACGATACTGGGGACTGAAGGCGGGGATGAAGTAGAGAAAGAGGGAGCTTCTCAAAGCCTAGTAGAAATTCAGCAACAATTTGCGTCACTTACCTTTCTGAAAACTTATCTTAGTATCTTTATTAGTTTCCTGTGGCTGCTGTAGCCAAGTACCGCAAACTTGGTGGCTTAAAACAAGAGAAATTTCTTCTGTCAACAGTTGTGGAGGCCAGAAGCTTGAAATCAAGGACTGCACTGCCTCTGGAGGCTCTAGGGGAGAATCTTTGCCTCACTTAATGAATGTCGGGAGGCTGTCAGCCTCCTTGACTTGTGGTCCCATCACTCCAGTCTCTGCCTTTGTGGTCACCATTGCCCTCTTCCTTTTCTGTGTGTGTTTGTGTGTATGTGTGTTTTGTCTTCTGACTGTCTCAAATCTCACTCTGCCTTTCTTTTATTAGACGCTTGGCATAAGATTTAGGGCGCACATGGAAAATCAAGAGTGATCTCGTCTCAAGAGCCTTACTTTAATTACATCTGAAAAATCTCTTTTTCCAAATACAGGCACACCTTGGAAGTATTGCAGGTTCAGTTCCAGACCACTGCAATAAAGTAAATACTGTCATAAAGTGAGTCACATGAATATAAAAGTTATATTTACACTATACTGTAAGTGTGCCATAAAAAACAATGTACAAACCTTAATTAAAAATACTTTAGGGCTTCCCTGGTGGCACAGTGGTTGAGAGTCCGCCTGCCGATGCAGGGGACACGGGTTCGTGCCCCGGTCCGGGAGGATCCCACATGCCACGGAGCGGCTGGGCCCGTGAGCCATGGCCGCTGAGCCTGCGCATCCGGAGCCTGTGCTCCGCAACGGGAGAGGCCACAACAGGGAGAGGCCACAACAGTGAGAGGCCTGCATACCACAAAAACAAAACAAAACAAAACAAAACAAAAACTTTATTGCTAAAAAATGCTAACCTTCAGGAAGTGGCATCAAAGATAGCCATAAGAAATGTAATAAAAAAGTTTGAAATATTGTGAGAATTACCATGTAACACAGAGACACGAAGTGAGCAAACGCTGTGGCAAAAAATGGTGCAAATAGAGTACCGATGCAGGGTTGCAACAGATCTTCAATTTGTAAGGTTATATTCACAGCTACCAGAGATTAGGACACAGATATATCTTTTGGGGGCCAGCATTCACACCCCTATGGTATATATCACATGTTCTACTACAGTCACAAAAAGTGTGATATTGAGTAAAAGTTCACAAGATGAATTAACAGTGAAGTGTCGACAAGAGCTCTCATTCAATGATTATCAGGGCCTGCTCCTGTGTGTGTGCCCACAGGGTACATGTGTGTGAGTGCACGTGCATGTGTGTTATGTCTTGTGGTCTTTCTTTTTCACCTGAAGAATTCTTTTTACAGGTAGCCCTTGAGGTTAAATTGGGAAAGACACCATTACGAGATGTCCAAAGCACAAGAGTTTTAAAGTGCCCAATACACAAAGCAAAGGGAACCCTTTCCCAAGAAGAAAAAACGTGATCATCCTGTAGTTCTGAGAGAGCAAAGAAAGTTTGACTGTGAATTGGGCAATATTCAGTTGTCCTTTTACATTTGGCAAGAGTTGATTCACCTGTATTAATTAGAAACGGATGACTGCCGATAAGTGGATTGGTGATTATGTCTACTAATGGAGAGTCAGATATTGTTTCCAAACAAAGTGTTCACAAATAAAATGTTAGGAGTAATATGTCCCTCTCCATTAGTAGACATCCTGGTATCTAGCCATAACAATTATAGGCATAACTTCTTAAAACTACAGAGATAGTCCTTATATTGTACAGTGTTCTAAGACTTACGATTCATGAGCAGAGTTGTAATATTAAAAGTTTTCAAGGTGCTAATAAGAAATCATTCATTTAATCAAGCACTTGTTGAATACTTGTCATACGACCAGCATAGTATTAGGCAATGCAGTAAGTAAAACTAAGAAGAACGTACTGTGTGAATTTAAAGAAGAGCTGTTTTCAAAAGCAGGATCAAGCAAGGCCTCATTGTGAAAACATTAGGTGAGCTATACCTTAGTTTAGAAGTAAGATTTCAGCAGACAGATATGAAGTAGAAAGGCATTGCTGAACAACCAGTGTTAGGAGAGGCAGAGAAATGAGGAAACATATGTTGACTTTACAAGCTGGGCAATATTACAGCCAACTGAAGCAGTTGAGCCAGCTGACCTGATGAAAAAGAGTAGTGCCAGAAAAATTATGAATTTAGATACATTTTCACTAAAGTGAAACCTTCACGCCACTGAAGCCTTAAAATTTTTTAAAAAGAGGAAAGGAGGAGAACCCAGTTGGTAAGTTAGTCTCAGACTATAGAATGAGTAAGAGAAAAAAGAAGCCAGTAGCCAGAGAACCAATTGGGAAACTAATTGCCTAGGTGAAAAGTAATAGTAGCCTCTGAAAAAGGTCAGATTTCAGGGGGATCAGAGAGAATCGGAGGTATAAATCTTGTTAATGTATCAACTAATAGGAAGTAAAGTTGACAGACCGAGGAATTAAAAAAAGGTATTAATTATGGCTGACTGGGAGGAAGGTAATGCCAATAACAACAAGCATGTCAAAAATAGGAGGAGGGCTTCCCTGGTGGCGCAGTGGTTGAGAGTCCGCCTGCCGATGCAGGGGACACGGGTTCGTGCCCCGGTCCGGGAGGATCCCACATGCCGCGGAGCGGCTGGGCCCGTGAGCCATGGCCGCTGAGCCTGTGTGTCCGGAGCCTATGCTCCGCAACGGGAGAGGCCACAACAGTGAGAGGCCCGCGTACCGCAAAAAAAAAAAAAAAAAAATAGGAGGAGTATTTGAGGGGAATATGTTGACTCAAACTGTGGTTATAAGAGTGGTACGTTTTTGTCAAGGCTCTCCCAAAACTGGAAATGTGGACATAGTTTGAGTAAGGTGTCTGAGCTGGACAAGCATTTGGGAAATCCTCCTAGAGAGGAAGTCAGACAATTATTGGCCTGAGAGATTACTTATTTTTCTCACCCTGTCTCAAATTATTATTGTAATATGTAAGTATACTAATTTCTGAATGTCTTATTTTCCTCTTGAGGATGGGATATGTGTTTTATTTATCTCTGAGTAACCAATGGGGGGATTTTGTTCAATAAGTTCTTGCTGAATGACTGAAGGTTAGTTGCAGTGTTTTTGAGAGTATCTTTGTTTTTCCAAGTATAATGGAAATTGTTTCATATTTACTATTGTGTCCTTTAAAAAGCATTTTTAGGAGTTTTGCTACAATCGTATTATCATACCATTGTCTAGCCTTTCATGTTTCGAAGTATTTTAACTTATTTTAATTATTTCACAGCCTTATTATAAGATATAACTAAGAAAACTGCTGATTATTTTCACAGTTGAGTTGTATCCATTCAAAATCACTCATCCACAAATACATATTATCAGATTATTATCCCAATAGAGATACCATAAATTATGCCTTTTCTTTTTGCTACTGCTTAATTTTCTTCTTCTGTCCAGGAAAGAAAGGTACTATATATATATATTATTAAAATATTTAGTAACTGAATAATTTAGACAACATTTTAAATAACTGGGGATATGGTAGGCGGTTTTTAAAAGATAATTGACTCAGTTTTTTTCAACGATTTCTTTAAAATATACAGACAGACACATATTTGAATGTTATTGATTTGGAACTGTGTCTATTTACATTTGAATTCCTGTGACCTGCTTACCAATTTTAGGTTTCATATTGGGTTTTTTTTGTTTTTTTTTGTTTTTTTTTTTGCGGTACGTGAGCCTCTCACTGTTGTGGTCTCTCCCGTTGTGGAGCACAGGCTCCGGACGCGCAGGCTCAGTGGCCATGGCTCACGGGCCCAGCCGCTCCGCAGCATGTGGGATCTTCCCGGACTGGGGCACAAACCCATGTCCCCTGCATCGGCAGGTGGACTCTCAACCACTGCGCCACCAGGGAAGCCCCATATTGTTTTATTCTTCCTTAGTCTATCTTTCCATGCTATATTGATTTCTGAGTGTTCAAGGAACTTCAATTTTCCACCTCATTTAAGTGCATTTCATCCTACTGTGTTGGTCACCAGCAAGTCACAAAAATGGTACACAAATGGCCATATAATGCAATGTGATTTGAAACAAAGGGGAATTGCACTTGTCTACAGGCATGGGATTTTTATCCTGGGTTGTTCAATGTATTTAGAAAGTAAAGAGTTATTGGGTTTTTTTGTCTTCATAAAAAGAATGAGAAGTTTGAATGCCATTTAGAGCAGTGGTTCCAAAACATATAGATTTCAGGAACCAGGTGAACTACAGGAAGGAAGGAAGTTAGGAAGTTAGGAAGGAAGGGAGGGAGAGGGAGGGGAGGAGGGAGGGAGGAGAGGGAGGGAGGGGACCGTCACAAAGTTGTCAATGTATTTAGTTTGCCAAATTATATTACTAAGAAAATAAGGAAGCTAACATCTGCTACTAGTGTAATTTGTAATTTCTTAAAAGGGCAATTTAAAATCCCAAACTGTGGAAGTTCTTCAGAGAAAACACCAGTCATTTGAATTGAACTGGTCACTTGAATTAAAATTTATATTTATTTTTAAAACTTACTATATTATCCTCTCTCTCCCCCCAAATTTTGCATCTAAGAGTATCTCAAGACTGTTACTGATCATGTCCTGCCTCCCGGAATGACTGTAATCATAATACCTCTTAATTTTTCCACACTAACATAAAACATTTGACAGTGAAAACTAATTAAAATGCACAATTGCATTTCTTCTGTATATTTTGGAAGTGGAATATCTTCGTTGATATGTGTGTTTACATATTTTATTTACAATGCAAGTGAAGCTATTTTCATCTCAGTTACATGTACTTACGCTTTGGAGTCATGTTATGAAAGCCATCTTATGTAAAATACAAGCACCCCTACTATACAACTGTGCATCGACTGCTTGCCCATCCTCCTAGATGGTAATTTTGGCTTCATCACCATCTACCAGTCGCTTGTGACTATGGAAACACTAGTGAAAATTGAGCCACTCAGCATAGTACTTTCCATCTTTTTCTCTTTTTTCCTTACTTTCTGGAAGATTTCCTAAACTTTATCTTCCCACCCTCTTACTGATTTTCTTTTCTTTTCTGATACATACTTTTAATTATTAAGTGTTTTTTCTTTGTTTTCTACATATATCTTTTTCTATAGCAGCCTGTTCTTGTTGTGTGGAGGCAATGGCATCTCTTCTCTCCCTGAGAGTATTTAAGTTAGATCTTTTGGGGTTTTTGTTTTGTTTTGTTTTAGGGGCTTTGTTTTTCTCTCTATATATTATCTTCATTCTCCCCAACTTCCTATTGTCTGTTTGCATGTTTAAGTCTCCCTCCTGTTAAAGGCTTCCCTCAGTTTTTTGGTGGTCCTTGGTTGTCTGCTTATCATTAAGTGTAAGGCAGTAAAGAGATGCTTGGGAACTCTTCACAGCTAGTTGACTTGGGGCTTCGTGGTTTGTTTGTCTGGCTCATTGGGAAACCCCTGCTCTCAGTATCTTGGGGTCTTTTGCACTGCTCAGATTCATAGAGAAGAATCCTCCAGTATTCTGCCTATCTGTCTGCCTCTGATAGATGAGTGGGAAAAGGTTTTACATTCAGCATAAAAGCACACCTTCAGCTGTGCAGAGACTGTCTTTGACCCTCTCCACAGAATAAACTTCTAGTCTCTGCCATGGTGGAGAAAAGAATTGGTATCTAATTTTCTTTAAAATATTTTTGAACAATCCTCTTGTTTTTGCCCCATTCTCATCCTCCCTTCCATAAATATCTAGTATCATCAATTCCCTAGCCTTCGGGGGGTTCTGCATTGGTAATCATGTTGTTCCTTGGCATCAACATCTGTTAGATTAGGATTCAACTTTTGCAGGCCTTCTAAGTGAGTTACTACTTGTTCACTAACTGTCTAGCTTCTAAAATTCTGTTGCTGTGGTTCTTTCCCCTGTCTCCTTTGTGGGTTTGTGGCTACTTAAAAAGCCCTTCATTTATATTTTCATGTGTACTCCGGAGGAAAAAAACCCCTGTATTTCTGTGTTCATTCTACCATCATTACCTGATAGTCTGCATGTAACTTTAGGAAATTGTTTTTGACATTTTGTAAGATGATGGAATAAAAATAAACTGTCAACAAGTCTTCACAGAGGATTTATGAGCTTGAGCAATAATTGTAATACTCTCTATTAGCTAATCTGACACAACTCTGAATTAAAGTGAACCCAGTCATGTTTGCTATTGTTGATATGCTGTGAACAATGTGAGTGACAGTCATTTTTAATTAGTTCATGGATAATTGCAGTCATGTACCTAAGTCCCATTAGTGGTCACTTTTTAACATTCGTAAAATAGAAGCACTGAAACCACTCTTTTCTTTTCTTCTTTTTTTTTAATGTGGTGGAGAAGGTCAACCATGTTTTATGGGTTGGAATTATTGATAGGATACTTTTATTTGGCTTAGCATTTTCATATCTTTTTAGCTTAACTGTCCACTGTGAGACTAAGCTTATTACTGTCATGTAAGATTTGTTAAGCAACACTAGTCATATCTAAAATCCACCACGTGGAGTGATTTATCCTCATTTCAGAAAACCCATATACCAGATATAATAGGGAGCTATTCTTCTTTCTAACCTTTTGATACATATTATAGACAGTGGAATCAAAACAGAATCTGTGTCATCTCTTTAGAACCCAGACACTTCTATACACTTGGAGAAAGTGTACCCTGGAATCACCGATAAAAGGATCCTGCTGAGTTCTGCTTTTTCTCGATCATCTTATCCTGTCAAACATGGGACTTTTCTCCTCTTCAGTTTCTCAATGATAAAGGTTTAATTTCAGCTTGTAAATTCAGTTTTATCCTTTGTAACTAGAGCAAGATATTTCCTAGTACTGATCCTGTTTTCACATTTATGTAGGGCCCTGTGTGCCTGCCACATACATACAGATATCAATCATGGAGCACTTCATTCCAGGCAGGGACGCTGATGCTCGCATGCCTATGTATATATGAATGATAATATAGTGTGAAGGATATGGATTGAGCTCTTTAGGGTATGTTATGGGTAGAGATCTTTAAGGACACCGTAGATGGGAAAGCTGTGTCTGCTCACAGGGCCTAGACAACCCCCTCTCATGGAGGCAGTGTTGACTTTGAGACTCAAAGGATGAGTTTAATTTCTCTAGGTGAAGAAATGCACACTAGACCAAAAATAAATAAATAGTATCAGCAAATACTTATGAGTAGGAGGACCTTCAAGATGGCGGAAGAGTAAGACGCGGAGATCACCTTCCTCCCCGCAGATACATCAGAAATTCATCTACGCGTGGAACAACTCCTACAGAACACCTACTGAACGCTGGCAGAAGACCTCAGACCTCCCAAAAGGCAAAAACTCCCCACATACCTGGGTAGGGCAAAAGAAAAAAGAATAAACAGAGACAAAAGAATAAGGACAGGCCCTGCACCAGTGGGAGGGAGCCGTGAAGGAGGAAAGGTTTCCACACACTAGAAAAGACCTTTCGCGGGAGGAAACTGCGGGTGGCGGAGGGGGGAGCTTCGGAGCTGCGGAGGAGAGCGCAGCAACAGGGGTGTGGAGGGCAAAGCGGGGAGATTCCCGCACAGAGGATCGGTGCCAACCGGCACTCACCAGCCCGAGAGGTTTGTCTGCTCGGCCTCCGGGGTGGGCGGGGGCTGGGAGCTGAGGCTCGGGCTTCGGTCTGAGAGCAGGGAGAGGACTGGTTGCGTGAACACAGCCTGAAGGGGTTAGTGCACCACGGGCTAGCTGGAAGGGAGTCCGGGGAAAGTCTGGACCTGTCTAAGAGGCAAGAGACCATTGTTTCAGGTTGTTTCTGGTTGTTCAAGGAGAGGGCATTGACTGAATATTTCTTCTGTGTCAGATACCATGCTAAGAGCTTCTCCTGAATGATCTCATTTAAAACACAAACTATTTTATCAATCACATTTTGAAGATGAGGAGCTTGAGGCACAGAGAGGCTTCCCAATTTCACATAGTTACTGATGAATATGAGACTTGAACCCAAGCAGTCTGATGTTAAGACTCATAGTATTCATCGCTGTGCTAACAACTGACAGAGACACTTCCTTCTGTGAAGTATAATTGTTCTTTGGCCTCCAATTATATAACTTGGGGATATGGGGTACCCAGAGAAACATCGCATTTGGGATTGTGGTTGGCTATGGTGGTAAAGATGCTTAAACTCTTGATCCTCTTAGTGCTAAAAAATAACCACTCTTTACATTTTAGTGGAACACTTCACTATAGGTGGCAATGTTTATTTTTGTAATAGAAATACATTTTTTAAATCTCATTTGGTAAATTTAAATACCTATTAGTCAAGTGGGTAATTTATGGAATGCCCTATGGATAAAAATTTCAAGCAAGTTCAGGCCTTAGAATAGGTTTCTCAACCTTGGCACTCTTGTTGTTTTGGGATAAATAATTCTTTGTTGCAGAAGGAAGGGTGTGAACTGTAGGATATTTTTAACAGCATTCTTGGCCCCTACCCACTAGATCCCAGTAGCATTCACCCAGTTGCCTCCAGACATTGCCAAATATCCCCTGTAGGGTAAAAAAGTTCCCATCACTCAGGTTGAGAAACCACTGCCTTACAAAAATCTAGTGCAATTCCTCAACTTTACACAAGAAGGGAATTGAAGTGCTGTAACAAATGTCACACAGCTAAATAGTGGCAGAATTTTGATAGATCTCAGGTCTCCTAATCCCAAATCCATAATTCACATACAACAAACTGCCTAAGGCAATATCTGCTATTTAAAGCGATACCGCCAGAATATATGGTTTTAAAAGTGCACACACATCGTCCGTAACAGCTCAGTAAATAGGTCAGACAGGTGGTATAAACCCAATTTTATCAGTGAAAGTGCATAACAAAACAGGTTATGATTTTCCAGGATCACACATTTAGTAGGGAAAAGAGCCTGGACACAAGATTTCAGATATCAACCTTGTTGCTATTTCCAAAATCGATACTTGCCCCCGTGGGTGGGCATGGGCTTGATTTGAGAAAAGAGCAACAGAAAAACTATTGGGGAACATTTCTACATCATGTTTTCGTTTCCAGCACTCTGATCCTGTATCTTTTGCAGGCAGAAAAATAGCAAATAGTCTTTTCTAAATTGGTAGGGAGAACGGAGTCACAATACCTTCAAAGATGTTTACTATTTACTAGCTTGTATGTAGCTGTACTTTTTCTTATATCTCAATGATTAGAGAACAAACGACCTCAAAAACATAAAAAATAAAATTAAGTTATTTTATATTATGGATGCCTCAACTATAGAAACCTAACTACTGATGATTTCCAAAGACTTATAAAGAGATATGGATGAAGTCATATTTCAAAACTTCTCCTGTCTTGGATTTTGTTATAGGTCTCTATCATGTAGTGATATGAAATCTAAATATTTAACTACCCGCCTCTTTCCATTCATCACTACACTGCCAGAAGAGAGGCCTTTATGGAGATAAATGTTCTCTCCTTTGTCAAAAACCTAGCAGGTCACCATGGTAAAGTCTCAGCCGTCTTTGAGAAGTGAAGAGTAAGCAGTTCTGAATAGGCCTCTCTGCTATCACTCTGCATGTGTGATTGTTTCTCTATGAAAAATAAACTTAGTCTGAAAGTTTAAATTCTGTTTGTGTAGTGGCTTACATGAAACTATGAACATGATTAAAAGAAAGAATTAAGAGCAATGTTTGCACATCTGCATAATAATGTTTTAATTTTTAAAATGGCCCTAAGCTAACACAAGACCTGTCCCTTATGTTTTTAACTTATTATTGCCATCTGTGGGCAAAATGTGTGTGTGTGTGTGTGTGTGTGTGTGTGTTGTCTGTGAATATTGGGTGTAAAACTAAAATTGGTCTAATAAAATGAAATTAGCATCTGTAAATACCTGGAATAAATTCAGAAATGTTCTGTATATACTTCAGAAATTTCAAAATAAAGGGATTTAAAAAATCCTCTCTGCAGTTATCAGTTGTGGAGCTAGTGGAACAGGATGCACATCTGACCCCTTACATCTAATGAACCACCAAGTTCTGTTGACAACATTTCCTAAATATATCACAAACCTCCTCACTTCTCTCCTTCACAGCCGACATGAGCACATTAGCCAGTGTCAGCATCTCATTAGGAGTACTGCAGTTGCTTTTTAATTGTTCTTCCACATCAACTCTTGCCCACTTCTAATTAATTTGTCCCAAAGCAACTAGAGTGACCTTTATAAAGTGTAATATGGAGCATCGCATCATCTTTCTTAAATCCCTTCCATGGCTTTCCATTGCACTTGGAATAAAATTCCAAATTCTTCACACAGAACATAAGAGCTGGTATAACCTAGCTCTCCCCAATCTCTTCTTTGGCCATTTTACCCCTTCCTCACTAGCTCCAAGCACACCCCACCATGCCTCAGGCTCTTCCCAATTAGAGCGTTTACACATGCTCCTTCTTTTTGGAATGTTATTTCCCCATGCTTTCATTTGGCCAATTTTTACTTATTATTCATTTCCAAGCTTAAATATCATATCGTCTAGGAATCTTTCTATGATTTTCCCAGAGTATCCCGGATATTCACTCTTAGCACCTTGTTCCCTTTCACTGTAACAGTAATCTCATGGAACTCTGGAATTGTTTGTTAAATGTCTGTCTTTTCCAGTAGACCCTAAGCTCCAGGATGGCAAAGTTATAAATCTGTTTTGCTCATAGTGCATCACTAGTGGCTAGCACAGTGCTTAGCATATAGTAGGCATGCCATAAAAGAGTATTGGATGGATCAGGAGGGTGGAAGGGAGGAAGTTAGGAGTGGGAAGGTCCTACCTTTGGTAGTCTAACTGTAAACTTCTTTCTTCAATTTTTATTACTTTCTCCATGCAGACAGCAATCCTATATAGTACAATGAACATCCCTAACTTGATAACTGACATAATTTTCTGAAATAGGCCAACAGTTTAAAGTTTTGAATATAAAGTTAGAACAAATACTATCTGTACATATAGAACCTATAAAAAGTCATATTTATTATAAAGTATAGAATTTCTGGTTTTATTTTATTTTTTAGAATTTAATTCATATTTTAAATACATAATTCTTTTGCTAGAACATAATTCAAAAGTTCTGGAAAGATAACCAGTGAAAATTTATGTCCCAACTCCATCTACACAGTTCTTCTCCCTAAAGGCAACCAGCGTTTCCAATTGCATGCCAAAATTTGATTTTGATTTAATGATTGCTGAATTGGTTTACAGTTTGGTTTCCTTTGTTATTCTCAGTCTTGACTTCTGTCAGCATTGAAATAGTTGCCTTAATGATAATTACTATTACATAACTCATGTACATGTAACATGTATGGATTATAAGTATCTTCCAGCATGCTCGATTCTGAACACAGTTATTTCATTTTCAAATATTTCTTTCTTGTAAGATAGTCATTTATCAAATAACCTTGCTTTTACAGTTATTGAACTTCAAAAACATTATTACAGTGATTGCCCAAATTCTTTGTAGAAAAATTTTCAAGGTTTTATTCCAAAGAGTCTATTCTTTTTAGAAACCCCAGCCCGAAATCCTGGTGCATAAGTCACAATAGATTAGATCTTAACTTTCTGTTCTCTGTAAAAAGTGACTAACTCTCTAATCAGGACTTTTTTTCTCATGTTTTGATTGGTCATTTTCAAGTGGACTAAATGACTGGTTTTTGTTTTGTTTTGTTTTGTTTTTGCGGTACACGGGCCTCTCACTGCCGCAGCCTCTTCCTCTGTGGAGCACAGGCTCCAGACGCGCAGGCTGAGTGGCCATGGCCCATGGGCCCAGCCACTCCACAGCACGTGGGATCCCCCCAGACCGGGGCACGAGCCCGTGTCCCCTGCATCGGCAGGCGGACCCCCAACCACTGCGCCACCAGGGAAGCCCTAAATGACTGGTTTTTGAAATAGCTTTCAACAGATTCCTTGTGATTGCCCACATCTAGGCTGGCCCAATAGGAAAAGATGACTTCACCCAAACATTTATGAAAGGAGAATACAGACAGTCAGCCTTTTTCTTCATAAGTTGAATTTTTAGAGTAGAAATATGGTGGCAATACTGACAGTCCGCCTTTTTCTTCATAAGTTGAACTTTTAGAATAGAAATATGGTGGTACAACTTGTATTGTTTCTGTCTACTGGGGGCTGTGGGCATGGCAAAGAAAGTTCAAGGTAGAGGAATCAAGAAAGAAGCTTCTTGTCCCTACTTGGCATCTCTCTCTGTGATCTTGTGTTATCCTGTTGACCACCTAGTACCTCTGTTTTCTCTTCTTTAAAAAGAGAGTAATGGCCTAGATTATCTCTAAGAAACTTCCAGGTTTAAAATTCTCTATTGAATGAAAAATGAAATAAAGCCCCCCAAAACTGAATAAATTTGAGGCCAAAGACTGGTTTGCTTTTTTGTTATTTGCTATAAAATTCACATCACACAATGTGTACTTTGATCTCACTAGGGTCTATTAGAAATCACAGTATCACATCATGTAAAACATAAAATCTTGGTTCTACATTAATTCAGAAATTATAGAACATTTTGGATATTTGTGCACGTGCGTCTCATACTGAATATGTATTTTACATCAGCAGCCACTTATTTACACAGATGGAGTTTGAATTATAGATTGAATTTTCAATACTAAAGTTTCTTACATTAAAACCTCCTTGCATCACTTCTTTTTGCAGATACTAAATATATTTTCTTGACGTTATTAATCTCTTGGTTTTTTTCCTCAGTCTTATATGATCACCTGATGTGAAAAATGAAAGTGTCATGGAGTGTCACAATCTTTGAATGATCTTTAAAAGTATTAACTGTTATTTCATTGAAGAAGTTTTTCAGTTATTTTACTAAAATTGTATTTATATTTTCTGTCTCATCAGAGACAGAAACTTTGCAAGAAGTTTAAGTTGAAAGAGAAATGACATAAATTCTCACAGCATATTTGTAAAGGAAGAATATGTTGACAGTTTTCCTTTTTGTGACAGATCATGAGTTGTGAGGGATTGAGCCATATGCAATTACTGTTTAGCTACATAAAATTACCATTTAAAAAGTATTCACTTTTCAAAATATCAAGGAAAGTCAGTTTGTAGACTTGTATTAGAAGACATTGTACTTTAGTCTAAAAAATAGCTGAACTTTTAGCAAAACAGAAAGTTCCATGATTCGCCATAAATGTAAATTTATCTATGAAGAGTAATGATATTATGATACAGGGAAAAACTCAATGGAAAGTGCTGAATCAGAAAACCTTCAGGGAGGGGACCTTCAAGATGGCGGAGGAATAAGATATGGAGATCAACTACCTCCCCACAAATACATCAAAAATACATCTATATGTGTAACAACTCCTACAGAACACCAACTGAATGCTGGCAGAAGACCTAAGATTTCCCAAAAGCTTTGCTTTTAACATTTGTCCTAGGGTTCTGTCTGTCCATTTTTGTTTTGATTATGTTTTTGTTTTTTCTGTTTGATTTTTTTTGTATAGTTTTTACTGCTTGTTATCATTGATGGATTTTTTATTGGTTTGACTGCTCTCTTTCTATTTTTTCTATTTTTATTTTTTTACTTTTAATACTTTATTTTTTATTTTAATAACTTTATTTTTATTTTATTTGATGTTATTTTATTTCTTTTTTTTTGTCCCTTTTATTCTGAGTTATGTGGCTGACAGGGTCTTGGTGCTCCAGCCTGGTGTCAGGCCAGAGCGTCTTAGGTGGAAGAGCCGAGTTCAGGACATTGGACCACCAGAGACCTCCCATCCCCATGTAATAGCAAATGGTGAGAACTCTCCGTCTCAACACTAAGACCCAGCTCCACTCAACGACCAGCAAGCTACATTGCTGGACACCGCATACCAAACAACTAGCAAGACAGGGATACAACCCGACCCATTAGCAGAGAGGCTGCCTAAAATCAAATAAGTTCACAGACACCCGAAAACACACCACTGGACACAGTCCTGCCCACCAGAAAAACAAGATCCAGCCTCATCCACCAGAACACAGGCACCAGTCCCCTCCACCAGGAAGCCTACACAACCCACTGAAACAAATTTACCCAATGGGGGCAGACACCAAAAACAATGGGAACTAAAAACCTGCAGCCTGTGAAAAACAGACCCCAAGTGCAGTACGTTAAGCAAAATGAGAAGACATAGAAATACACAGCAGATGAAGGAGCAAGGTAAAAACCCACCAGACCGAACAAATGCAGAGGAAGCAAGCAGTCTACCTGCAAAATAATTCAGAATAATGATAGTCAAGATGATCCAAAATCTTGGAAATAGAATGGAGAAAACACAAGAAACGTTTAACAAGGACCGAGAAGAACTAAAGAGCAAACAAACAATGATGAACAACACAATAGATGAAATTAAAAATTCTCTAGAAGGAATCAATAGCAGAATAACTGAAGCAGAAGAACGGTTAAGTGATCTGGAAGATAAAATAGTGGAAATAACTCCTGCAGAGCAAACTAAAGAAAAAAAAATGAAAAGAATTGAGGACAGTTTCTGAGGCCTCTGGGACAACATTAAACGCACCAACATTCGAATTATAGGGGTCCCAGAAGAAGAAGAGAAAAAGAAAGGGACTGAGAAAATATTTTAACAGATTATAGTTGAAAACTTCCCTAATATGGGAGAGGAAATACTCAGTCAAGTCCAGGAAGCACAGAGAGTCCCATACAGGATAAATCCAACGAGAAACACACCAAGACACATATTAATCAAACTATCAAAAATTAGATATAAAGAAAAATATTAAAAGCAGCAAGGGAAAAGCAACAAATAACATAGAAGGGAATCCCCATAAGGTTAAGAGCTGATTTCTCAGCAGAAACTCTGCAAGCCAGAAGGATGTGCAAGGACATATTTAAAGTGGTGAAAGGGAAAAACCTACAACCAAGATTACTCTACCCAGCAAGGATCTCATTCAGATTCGATGGAAAAATTAATACCTTTACAGACAAGCAAAGGCTATGAAAATTCAGCACCACCAAACCAGCTTTACAACAAATGCTAAAGGACCTTCTCTAAGCAGGAAACAAGAGAAGGAAAAGACCTACAATAATAACCCAAAACAATTAAGAAAATGGTAATAGGACATACATGTCAATAACTACCTTAAATGTAAATGGATTGAATACTCCAAACGAAAGACATAGACTGGCTGAATGGATAGAAAAACAAGACCCGTATGTATACTGTCTACAAGAGACCCACTTCAGACCTAGGGACACATACAGACTGAAAGTGAGGGGATGGAAAAAGATATTCCAAGCAAATGGAAATCAAAACAAAGCTGGAGTAACAAGTCTCATATCAGACAAAATAGACTTTAAAACAAAGACTATTACAAGAGACAAAGAAGGAAACTGCATAATGATCAAGGGATCAATCCAAAAAGAAGATATAACAATTGTAAATATTTATGCACCCAACATAGGAGCACCTCAATACATAAGGCAAGTGCTACCAGCCATAAAAGGGGAAATTGACAGTAACACAATCACACTAGGGGACATTAACACCCCACTATCACCAGTGGACAGATCATGCAAAATGAAAATAAATAAGGAAAGACAAGCTTTAAAGGATACATTAAACAAGATGGATTTAATTGATATTTATAGGACATTCTATCCAAAAACAACAGAGTACACTTTCTTCTCAAGTGCTCATGGAGCATTCTCCAGGATAGATCATATCTTGGGACACAAATCAAGCCTTGGTAAATTTAAGAAAATTGAAATCATAGCAAGTATCATTTGAAACCACAATGCTATGAGACTAGATATCAATTACAGGAAAAAAACTGTAAAAAGTACAAACACATGGAGGCTAAACAATATACTACTAAATAATCAAGAGATCACTGAAGATATCAAAGAGGAAATCAAAAATACCTAGAAACAAATGACAATGAAAACACGACAACCCAAAACCTATGTGATGCAGCAAAAGTAGTTATAAGAGGGAAGTTCATAGCAATACAATCCTACCTCAGGAAACAAGAAACATCTCAAGTAAACAACCTAACCTTACACCTAAAGCCATTAGAGGAAGAAGAACAAAAAAACCCCAAAGTTAGCAGAAGGAAAGAAATCATAAAGATCAGATCACAAAAAATGAAAAAGAAATGAAGGAAACAGTAGCAAAGATCAAGAAAACTAAAAGCTGGTTCATTGAGAAGATAAACAAAACTGATAAACCATTAGCCAGACTCATCAAGAAAAAAAGGGAGAAGACTCAAACCAATAGAATTAGAAATGAAAAAGGAGAAGTAGCAACTGACACTGCAGAAATAAAAAGGATCATGAGAGATTACTACAAGCAACTCTATGTCAATAAAATGGACAACCTGGAAGAAATGGACAAATTCTTAGAAATGCACAGCCTTCCGAGACTGAACCAGGAAGAAATAGAAAATATGAACAGAACAATCACAAGCACTGAAATTGAAACTGTAATTAAATGTCTTCCAACAAACAAAAGCCCAGGACCAGATGGCTTCACAGGCAAGTTCTATCAAACATTTAGAGAAAAGCTAACACCCATCCTTCTCAAACTCTTCCAAAATATAGCAGAGGGAGGAAAACTCCCAAACTCATTCTACAAGGCCACCATCACCTTGATACCAAAACCAGACAAAGATGTCACAAAAAAGAAAACTACAGGCCGGTATCACTGATGAACATAGATACAAAAATCCTCAACAGAATACTAGCAACAGAAACCAACAGCACATTAAAAGGATCATACACCATGATCAAGTGGGGTTTATCCCAGGAATGCAAGGAATCCTCAGTGTATGCCACTCAGTCAATGTAATAAACCATATTAATAAATGGAAGGAGAAAAACCATATGATCATCTCAATAGATGCAGAAAAACCTTTTGACAAAATTCAACACCATTTATGATAAAAGCCCTCCAGAAAGCTGGCATATAGGGAACTTACCTCAACATAATCAAAGCCATATATGACAAACCCACAGCCAACATTGTTCTCAGTGGTGAAAAACTGAAACCATTTCCACTAAGACCAGGAACAAGACAAGGTTGCCCACTCTCACCACTGTTGTTCAACATAGTTTTCGAAGTTTTAGCGACAGCATCAGAGAAGAAAGAGAAATAAAAGGAATCCAAAGAGGAAAAGAAGAAATAACACTGTCACTGTTTGCAGATGACATGATACTATACATAGAGAATCCTAAAGATGGTACCAGAAAATTACTAGAGCTAATCAATGAATTTGGTAAAGTAGCAGGATACAGAATTAATGCACAGAAATCTCTTGCATTCCTCTACACTAATGATGAAAAATCTGAAAGCAAAATTAAGGAAACACTCCCATTTACAATTGCAACAAAAAGAGTAAAATATGTAGGAATGAACCTATCTAAGGAGGTGAAAGACCTGTATGCAGAAAACTATAAGACACTGATGAAAGAAATTAAAGATGATACAAACTGATGGAAAGATATACCATGTTCTTGGACTGGAAGAATCAACATTGTGAAAATGACTATACCACCCAAAGCAATCTACAGATTCAGTGGAATCCCTATCAAACTACCAATGGCATTTTTCACAGAACTAGAACAAAAAATTTCACAATTTGTATGGAAACACAAAAGACCCCGAATAGCCAAAGCAATCTTGAGAAAGAAAAACAGCTGGAGGAATCAGGCTCCCTGACTTTAGACTATACTAAAAAACTTCAGTAATCAAAACAGTATGGTACTGGCACAAAAACAGAAATATAGATCAATGGAACAGGATAGAAAGCCCAGAGGTAATCCCCCGCACATATGGTCACCTTATCTTTGATAAAGGAGGCAAGAATATACAATGGCGAAAAGACAGCCTTTTCAATAAGTGGTGCTGGGAAAACTGGACATCTACATGTAAAAGAATGAAATTAGAACACTTCGTAACACCATACAGAAAAGTAAACTCAAAATGGATTAAAGACCTCAATATAAGGCCAGACACCATCAGACTCTTAGAGGAAGCCATAGGCAGAACACTCTATGACATAAATCACAGCAAGATCCTTTTTGACCCACCTCCTAGAGAAAGGGAAATAAAAACAAAAATAAACAAATGGGACCTAATGAAACTTCAAAGCTTTTGCACAGCAAAGGAAACCATAAACAAGATGAAAAGACAACCCTCAGCATGGGAGAAATTATTTGCAAACGAAGCAACTGACAAAGGATTAATCTCCAAAATTTACAAGCAGCTCATGCAGCTCAATATCAAAAAACAAAAACCCAATCCAAAAATGGGCAGAAGACCTAAATAGACATTTCTCCAAAGAAGATATACAGATTGCCAACAAGCACATGAAAGGATGCTCAACATCGCTAATCGTTAGAGAAATGCAAATCAAAACTACAATGAGGTATCACCTCACACCAGTCAGAATGGCCATCATCAAACAATCTACAAGCAATAAATGCTGGAGGGGGTGTGGATAAAAGGGAACCCTCCTGCACTGTTGGTGGGAATGTAAATTGATACAGCCACTATGGAGAACAGTAAGGAGGTTCCTTAAAAAATTAAAAATAGAACTACCATATGACCTTGCAGTCCCACTACTGGGCGTATACCCAGAGAAAACCATAATTCAAAAAGAGTCATGTACCACAATGTTCATTGCAGCTCTATTTACAATAGCCAGGACATGGAAGCAACCTAAGTGTCCATCAACAGATGAATGGATAAAGAAGATATGACTCAGCCATAAAAAGAAACGAAATTGAGTTATTTGTAGTGAGGTGGAGGGACCTAGAGTCTGTCCTACAGAGTGAAGTAAGTCAGAAAGAGAAAAACAAATACCGTATGCTAACTCACATATATGTGGAATCTAAAAAAAAAAGAAAGAAATGGTTATGAAGAACCTATTGGCAGAACAGGAATAAAGATGCAGACGTAGAGAATGGACTTGAGGACACGGGGAGGGGGAAGGGTAAGCTGGTATGAAGTGAGAGAGTGGCCTGGACATATATACACTACCAAATATAAAATAGACAGCTAGTGGGAAGCAGCCGCATAGCACAGGGAGATCAGGTCGGTGCTTTGTGACCACCTAGAGGGGTGAGATAGGGAGGGTGGGAGGGAGGCTCAAGAGTGAGGGGATATGGGGATATATATATACGTATAGCTGATTCACTTTGTTATACAGCAAAAACTAACACAACAATGTAAAGCAATTATGCTTCAATAAAAATGTTTAAAAAAACAGGAAACGCAAGGAACTAGAAAAAGGAAATTACTATAGATAAAATACAGTTAAGAGCTTAAATTAATTAAAAATAAATAAAAAACAAAACTTAAGGATAAATTGTATTTCTCCTTTTTTTTTTTTTTGGTAGGCGGGCCTCTCACTATTGTGGCCTCTCCCATTGCGGAGCACAGGCTCCGGACGTGCAGGCTCAGCAGCTATGGCTCACGGGCCTAGACGCTCCGCGGCATGTGGGATCTTCCCGGACCGGGGCACAAACCCGTGTCCCCTGCATCAGCAGGCGGACTCTCAACCACTGCGCCACCAGGGAAGCCCTATTTCTCCTTTTGACTTACTTCACTCTGTATGACAGACTCTAGGTCTATGCACCTCATTACAGATAACTCAATTTCATTTCTTTTTATGGCTGAGCAATATTCCATTGTATATATGTGCTGATTCACTTTGTTACACAGTAGCAACTAACACAACATTGTAAAGCAATTTTACTCCAGTAAAGATGTTAAAAAAAATAAAACCTTCAGGAATATTGATTATAGGGCTTCCCTGGTGGCACAGTGGTTGAGAGTCCACCTGACGATGCAGGGGACACGGGTTCGTGCCCCGGTCCGGGAAGATCCCACATGCCGCAGAGCAGCTGGGCCCGTGAGCCATGGCCACTGGGCCTGTGCGTCCGGAGCCTGTGCTCCACAACGGGAGAGGCCACAACAGGGAGAGGCCCGCATACCGCAAAAAAAAAAAAAAAAAAAAGAAAGGAACCCTAAACTATACATACAGAGGACATGAATAAATAGGAAGGGTCATGGCTTAATACAGCACTGATAAAGCAAATACTTATATGATTCAGTACCTAGGCTACCACATGAATTAAAAATGACCATGTGTAATAAATTAATTTCCAACGTAAATAGAACAAAGAGAGAAAATAAACCTTAACATCTTTTTACCTTGTATGAATACAGAAGAGGTCAGTAAGATATGACATTGCTTCCAGATGATTAGAATGTGTTGAAAATATAGTGTATCAATTATAAGTGGTCATAATTTTCAAACTTTCTACTGGATTTTATATACATGCACTGCGTTAAACGTTTTAATTAGTATTTTCCTTCCCCTTTTTGAAAGCGAGATCCCAAAATGGGGTATTGATTTAAACAAGACCTAGTGAAAAATATGTATTGATTGATGATGTTGAGCACAGGGTCTTACACATGGAAGATGCTTTTTAATACTCAGTTTTTATTTATTTTAGCTTGATTTTAAGTTCAGCAGAAATACAGAATTCATATACTTATGTAAAAAGGATTTTTCACTCCAAAAACATGAAACAATGTGTACTGTAGTTTCCTTTGGGATATTAGAAGTGTTGAACCTAGAAGCCTAGATCTTGAAAGTCATATTTTTGTCATAAAATATTATCTGCAGGAATAATTCTAAATATCAGATTTTTTAAAAAAGCTCAGTATACTAGTTTTTATGATATTGAGTTTTATTTTAATTTTACTTGTTGATATCTTAAAAGTTTCCTCTTACATTTTAATAAAATGTGTTATTTATTAGTGCTTGAAGCATATGATATTGATATTGTTTATTGGAAAATCTACTAACATGTTAAAAGATCCAAACAAAAAACCTGCCTTAGAACTATGGAAATTTCAACCAGATTGAACTAAATTAGGTTTACTTTTCCTCTGTGTACTCTAAGAGAGATTGGACATCAGAAATTTTCTTCAAAAATATTAAAATCTGTTTTATTATATGTTGTATTGTCTAAAAATAATATCTGCTTTGATCCAACTCTTATAACTATAATTTCAATTTAACCTTATTGCAACTCAGTGAGCAAAATATTCTACCCTTCAAGTGTTAAAGTAATAGTTCAATTTCAGTAAATTTACTGTGAATCTGTAAATCAATATTAGGAGCATCAATCTTAGAAGATCCAATAGTAAGGAATGATAAAATAGTAGAGTAATAAAAATAAGCACCTGTGCTTTAATATCCTGGACTATCCTTTGTGGGATACATGAGTTGCTAATGTCATATTCTACTCTGCTTTTATCTTAGTTAGATTCTGGTTGCTTTTTCTATCATTAATATTAATGTAATCAAATTCATCTATCTTTTTAGTTTATGCTGTTTTTTTTTTTCTTTAAGAAATGCTTTCATTCCTCAGGATTAAAAATATACTCACATATATTCATTTTAAAACATAATATTTTTTCTTTCACTCTGAGCCTTTTTAATGTGAGATTTATTTTAGTATCTAGTGTGAACTTAGGAATACACTTTTGCATTTTTCATGTAGATAGTTAAATGTCTCAGAATCTTTTACTGAATAGTTTTTCTTTTCTTATTTTTTTGAGACACCTTTATTGCTTAATAGGTTTCCATATAAGTGTGGATCTGATCTTGGGTTATCTATTTTTTTGTCTATTTGTCCGTTTCTGTGTGCATACCTCACTACCTTAATTCACACAGTTTCATGTAAAAAGTTTAAGTAAATATTGATATCTGATAGATATTGAAAGAGTTACTCTTTGCTAGTCTTCTTAATTTCTTTAACTTTACTATCAAATATGATTTATTTATTTGTCCATTCATTTTACTGAAGTATAGTTGATTTCCAATATTATATTAGTTTTAGGTATACAACAGAAATTCAAAATATTTATAGATTATATTCCATTTTAAAATATTGGCTATCTTTCCTGTGCTGTACAGTATATCCTTGTAGTTTTTAAATTTTATACCTGATAGTTTATACCTCTTAATCCCCTACCCCTATCTTGCCCCCCTCTCCCCATTGGTTACCACTAGTTTGTTCTCTATATCTGTGAGTCTATTTCTGTTTTGTTATATTCATTTATTTGATTTATTTTTTAGATTCTACATACAAGTAGTAGCATACAGTATTTATCTTTCTCTGTCTGACTTATTTCACTATGTATAATACCTTTCAGGTCCATCCATGTTGTTGCAAATGGAAAAATTTCATTCTTTTTTATGGCTAAGTTGTATTCCATTGTATGTATGTATATATGTGATATATGTAAGGTTGCTTCCATATCTTGGCAATTGCATATAATGCTGCTGTGAACATTAGGGTGCATGTATCTTTTCAAGTTAGTGTTTTTGTTTTTTTCAGATATGTACCCAGGAGTGGAATTGCTGGATTATATGGTAGCTCTATTTTTAGTTTTCTGTGGACTGTCCATACTGCTTTCTGTAGTGGCTGCACCAATTTACATTTACACCAACAGTGCACAAGGGTTCCCTTTTCTCTACATCCTTGACCATCACTTGTTATTTGTGGTCTTTTTGGTGCTAGCCATTCTAACAGGTGTGAGGCGGCATCTCATTATGGTTTTGATTTGCATTTCTCTGATGATTAATGATGTTGAGCATCTTTTCACATGCCTGTTGGCCATCTATGTGTCTTCTGTGGAAAAATGTTTATTCGGGTCTTCTGCCCATTTTTTAATAAAGTTGTTTGGTTTTTTTGATATTGAGTTGTATGAGCTCTTTATATATTTTGGATATTAACCCCTTATTGGTCATATCATTTACAAATATTTTTCCCATTTAGTAGGTTGTCTTTTCATTTTGTTGATGGTTTCCATTGCTGTGAGAAAGCTTTTAAGTATAACTAGGTTCCATTTGTTTATTTTTGTCTTTGTTTCCTTTGCCTTAGGAGACAGATCCAAAAAAAAATATTGCTACAATTTATATCAAAGAGTGTTCTACCTATGTTTTCTTGTAGGAGTTTATGGTTTCCAGTCTAACATTTAGGTCTTTAATCCATTTTGAGTTTATTTTTGTATGTGGTGTGAGAAAATGTTCTAATTTCATTATTTTACATGCTATCAATTAGCTATCAATTAAATATGAATTTTAAGACCAGTTTATCAACTTCCGTGAAAATTCCTATTGAAATTATTATTGAATCCAATTTATATATTGATTTGGAGAATCTCCATCTTTACAATTTGAGGTCTTAACCATACCCTTCCCATGTTATGTGTATGTAGATAGATACAGATGGATTCAGTAATTTAAGCCTTTGGTATATCTTTGGTAAAATTGTTTGGAAAAAATTTAGATGTCCTTTGTTCACTTCATCAGGTCCAAGGTTTCTCATTTGTAAATTGAAGATAATTTTTTTTTCCTGTCTACATTTCAGGGCTATTTTGAAGCAAAAATGAAATTATGCTTATGAAATAAATACATAAATGATAAGATTTTGTTTTTTATTATTTTTAGCCAGAAGTGTTGGTATAGTATATGCTTAATGATACTCCATGATTTTCTGAGATTCTGTTTAATTAATCTCTTTTCCTCCTAGTGTAAAAGTTTGGATTTTATAATTATTTAAATAAAATCATTGTTCTGTTTAATGATTTCTGCAGTGCTCTGTGAACCATGACTTTTTATTCATTCTATGAAGTCTTTGATTAATGAGGAATATAAAAGTTCATTTCATCAAGTATTTATTGTATCACATACTGTGTTGCTAGCACTGAATCAGTTTGGAGATAATTCTTTTCATTTTAGGGGACAAAATGCAATAAGAAGTTTTGGTGACCTGTTACCCATCAATATTTTTTACGGTTATCAGCCTAGAGTCTCTAGTAAACATGGAAGTTTTAAGTATTATTTTTATTATTGTTATTTTTAGGAGAAATTGATCCCAAATTTTAAGTTTTTCTTTTGTAATAAGTGAAGTGAAATATAAAGCTTGTTTTTCTGTCTTCTTTTAATTAATCATTTCAATAACATGTACTATCTAAACTTGCCAAATCAACTATATAATTACTTCTTCCTTCTAATTTTATCAGTGTATTATCTGAAAATAAGGTAATAACAGAAAATATCCACTTGTTGAATGAGTGAAAATGAATATATATATTCAAATCCAGAGAATTCATAGAGAAAATACAAGATTCTGAGGAATGAAGCCATACACAGATAAAATACTAAATAATAAATACTTTAAAAATAGGACAAGATACCTCATACATTGGAACATGGTATCAAGGTACAAAAATATTTTAACAGATTAAAATAAGGAGTTAATCTAGTAAAGGAGTGATCTGTCAAGTCTAATTATGAAGTTCTACACTCAGGTTCAACAACTCTGTTATATAAATGCACACTTAAGTGTATTAATATTGTTAGGAGTTAGTTGATGATGACCATATGTGCATGTGCTGTGTGGACTTAAACATTTCATGGATACTTAGCTCATATGAATAGAAGACGTTTTCAATCAAAGGAGAGGGTTTTTTTATATTAGCCATTCTGGTGGGGGTGAAGTGATACCTCATTGTGGTTTTGATTTGCATTTTCTTGATGATTAGTGATGTTGAGCATTTTTTATGTGCTTGTTGGCCATTTGTATGTCTTCTTAGGAAAAATGTCTGTTCAGGTGTTCTGCCCATTTTTTTTAACATCTTTAAAATGGATTTTTTAATATTAAGTTGAATGTGTTCTTTATATACTCTGCATATTAAACCCTTATAGGTATATGATTTGCAGATATTTTCTCCCATTCAGAGAAATGGGAGAAAATATCATCATCTTGTTGATGTTTTCCTTCAGTGTGCAAAAGTTTTTTAGTTTGATATAATCCCATTTGTTTATTTTTGCTTTTGTTTCCCTTGCCTGAAGAGACATATCCAAAAAAATATTGCTAAGACCAAAATCAAAGAGCATACTGTGTCTGCTTTCTTCTAGGAGTTTTATGGTTTCAGGCCTTACATTCAATCTTTAATCCATTTTCAGCTTATTTTTGTATATGATGTAAAATAGTGGTGAAATAGATGAATGAATTAAGAGGGAGAAGTGTACAGTTATAAGATAATTAAGGCATGAAGATGTAATATACAGAATAGGGAATATAGTCAATAATATTGTAATAACTTTAAATGGTGACAGACGGTAACTAGACTTATTGTGGTGATCATCTCGTAATGTATTTAAGTGTCAAATCACTATGTTGTACACCTGAAACTAATATAACATTGTATGTTGATTATACTTCAATAAAAGTAAACAAATAACAAAAAAACAAAGATGAAGGTATTCCTTGTGGATCGTACATTGGCATGCTATGTTAAAATATTTTTTAAGAGGGGTATTGAAAAATTAAACTGTGTTCTGATGTAAGTAGCTAAGTTGATGAAAAAGATCTGAAAACTCTTCCTTAGGAATGGGTTGGAGGTCTAGAGGATTTTATGCTGAGAAGGGAAGACTCGTGCATGGACACAGGAGATCAAATATTTTAATAGCTGTTTCATGGAACTAGATTAAGTTTAATTTATTCTGTAAGTCAGAACCATCAAACTTTTATTTAAAGGTCAGTTTCAGCTCAACCAAAAGTTATTTTTAGCCAATTAAATTATCTAAACATGATAAAGCCTCGATTATAATTAGTGGAAGAACTTTCTGATTTGAGTGCAAGACTGAACTACATCATTCCATCAGCCATTCATTTTAAAATATGTATTGGGACTTCCCTGGTGGTCCAGTGGGTAAGAGTCTGCGCTCCCAATGCAGAGGGCCCGGGTTCGATCCCTGGTCAGGGACCTGGATCCTGCATGCATGCCGTGACTTGGAGTCCACACGCCACAACTGAGAGTCTGCAGGCCGCAACTAAGACCCACTGCAACCAAAATATTTTAAAAAATAAAAAATAAAATAAAAATATGTATTAAGTACCTACAATGTGCTAGGTGTTGAAATTTTTTTAGGAAATCACTGATCAGTAATAATATGTGATTCTAGATTTTAATCTATGTTTCTGATAGACATTTAACACATAAATTTGATAAAGAACTTGTGATACTTATTAGAATATTACATATATTAGATAGTGTTGAGTGTATACTAAGGCTACAGTTCTGCACCAAGTAGAGTGAGTAATCTGAAAACAGTGACATGAGAAGACAGTACTGGATTAAATTTTAAGAATAGATTCAGCAGTTGTATTAATTTGTCTAGAGCAGAGGATTTTCTTAGAAGAAATAAGAAAAGTGACCTGATGAAGTGGCAGTTAAAGAGAAGCAAAGAATGGGATAGAACAAGGGTCCCGGAGTGTAGCCTCTGGACTAGCAGCATAAGCATTAGCTGGGAACTTGTTAAAAATGTAGCTTCCTGGATCCCCCCCTAGACCTACTAAATCAGAAACTCTGGGGGTGGGGCCCAGCAGGCTGCAGTTGAACAAGCCTTCCAGGTGATTGTAATTCGTGCTCAGTTTGCGAACCACTGGTGTAGACTGCTGGTGTGAAGTCGAGTTTAGATACGCTTTGGAAGCCAATTCATCATCACTGCACATCAGTGGAAATAAAGGATGCAAAGATCCCATAGATTATAGTAGCCATGTGATTGATTGGCTAACTTATGTAGGCATAACCCAGAGAGCACTTACAATAACAAATGTTGAAACTCTTGCTTTGAAAAAAAAATTCATGGAGGATTTTCTTTTTTTTTAAATTTTACATCTACCATTTTACACGATAGAGCTGGGCATCGTTGTCTGCCAGAAACAAGCCCTATATGTTTTGTTTCACAGATAATGAATTCTTTCTTCCTCTAAAACAGTGTTGGATAATGTTCCAAAAAAGTAATCACAGGCCAGTTAGTAAATATATGCTGGGACAGCAGAGTGCCTGATAGCAACAGCTATGTCTGCCGCTGCTGATTAATCAGCTAGAGAACAGACCTATTTTTTGACTTAATACGGAATAGGAACTCCATTAAGGACAGAGTCTGCATCTCAGTTACTATACATATTCCCCCACTGTTTTCATCTTCAAAGGTGTATATTTTCTTTTGTTGTCTAGTAGAATGACAATCAGGGCTGCACACTTCTTACAAATTGTTCCTTCCCCTCCTGTCTTCCTCTTTTATTCAATCAGCTTGTCAAGCTGTAAGGGATTATGAAAGTTTGGGGAGTTAGAAATCACAACCAGTTCAATCTCATTTTCATATAAACTGAACAGTAGGTTATTATATTGTAACAGCTTATCACTTTGGACGTAAATTACAGCAAAGTAGTTTGTAAATCCCATAACAGAGATAGAATAGTCCATTTATCTAGGCATGTTTCGTACAGTTTGCTATAACTTTCAGCTTTAGCTCATTTTATATAACATTTTAATATATTGGTTGGAAAGATATAGTCATGACCTGCGGGGCTTTCTGATTTTGCTTCTCTCTAACATTAATTGCTGAAGCTAGTTAGAGACCCGTCTTAGGTTCTGCTGCTTCATCTTCTAGGATTATTCCTGTTTTAGGTCAAAGGAAATATAAGAAGTGCTGTGTCTGGAAATGAAAGTGGCCATTGAGTCAGCCTTGCTCGTTGTCCTCCTCTTATGTTGTACCCCTGTCTGATAATTAGATTCTTGCCATATTACTTGTGATCACACCTTTTTCTCATACTCAATAATTGCTCTAGAGCTCTACCTTGATTCTCAGGCTTTTCCTCTGTTTATTTAAAAAGTATTAGGGAATTCTTGCCATAATCCCCAGTCTCACTTCCTCCCAGTCGCTGAGTACCTGTCCACCCAAACAGGTATTAGAGCATTCTGAGTACCCCAATTTGATCTGCATGCACATTGAGCCATCCTGCTTTTTGGTCTTAAGGATTTATGTGAGTATGATCTTTTGTTGGCTCTTAGAAAATTCCTTGATCGTCACCTATAGTGAATGCTGTTGGTACCCTACCTAGATGCTCTTAACCTGCAAGTATACCCATTCTCCATCTACTGACAGTATTGAGTTATAACTCACAGCTAGCAAAAGCATCACTATCCTATTTTATATATAGTAGTGTGTAACAAGGACCTACTGTATAGCACAGGGAACTATACCCAATATATTATAATAACCTATAATGGAAGAGAATGTAAAAACAGAAAAAATATATATATATATAGCTGAATCATTTTGCTGTATACCTGAAACGAACACAACATTGTAATTCAGCTATATTTCAATAAAAATTTTTAAAAAACAAACAAGAAAAACCCACCACCATCCTTCTGTGGAGAATTGCCTTAGACCAGTGGTTCTCAAGCTTTAGCTTGCTTCTGAATCACATAGAAGGCTTGTTAAGACAGATAGATGGGCTCAGCTCCCAGTTTCTGATGCAGTATGTCTAGGGCGGAGCCTGAGAATTTGTATTTCTAACAGTTTTCCAATGATGCTGATGGCTGATGCTGTTGGTCTGAATAACAAACTTTGAGGGTAACTGGTCTAGTTTAAATAGGAATTTCTTTGTCCCTGGAGGCTGTGTGTTCCATCTCCTCTCCTCAGGGCAGACGATGATCAGTGACAGATTGCTATCAGTTTTTAAAGGGCAGATTCTCCTGCCTCAAGATGGGACTATTTCTGTGTTTCATTCATGCTCCATTGCTGCCTGGTGGGATCAGAATTAAATAGTCACCATCAGAAACCACATTTCGGCTTAGCTTTTTACCCCTACTGTACCCTACTTCTTTTACTCTCCTCTTGAAGGCACTCTGTCAGTAAATTACCTGAACAAAATCTCCATCTCAGACAGTGCTTCTAGGGAGCACAACCAGAGACTTGTATCTGTGGATTTCTGGTTTGTAGTCTCTTTAGTTCAATTTATTCAACAAATTTGTATTGAATGACTTTGAATGCCCCAGGCAGTATATGGTATATGGGAAGTAATTAAGACCCAGTCTCTCTCTCCCAGTCTCTGTCTCTAACAGCCCACTATTAAGTTGAAGACTGGATAAATAAATGTACAATTGAAACACAGTATGGCTGATGCTATGCTACACTAGTGCTGAGAATTTGAAGCTATGAAAACTTTTATCTGAGCCTTGGAGGGTATCATAAGCTGGGTTCTTTGGGGAAAGAGACTCTGAGATGGAGATTTGTGAGTAGGAGGTTTATTGGGGCATATTTTGGGCAATACCAGTGAGGAAGTAAGGGAAGCATAATTGTACAGATGGAGAGGTTGGATGAGGCCTCAGGCAAACCCATGGGGAACTCTGGAGATGTCCAGAATTGAGGAGGAAAGGAATCAATCACTAGATGCAGACTGCCTACTGAGAGGGGCATAACACTGGAAGAAGCAATTTTTTGGCTAAAGGATGCTCAAAGCGGGAGTCAACTGTAAGGTACCATTAGCCAGTTCTCCCAGCTGCTGGGGAAATAGACATGTCAGTCCTGTAGTAGGCATCTGGGTGGAGAACCACAGTATCCAGTACAGAGGGCAGATGGATGCAAGGAAAGATCAGTCCTCAGCCACTTTATCCCAGGACCATAGAAAGTAGGTTGGACCTCATGAGAAAAAGTTTGGGGATCCAGCATGAAGAGTATTGCACACACACACACACACACACACACACACACACACATACACACACACGTTGGTTCCTGGAGAACTGTCCTTGTGATCATCTCAGTTAATATATACTGGCTTCATTCAAGCCAAACAATCAGCAATCCTAGTCCACCCAGTGTGAATTTTAATTGAGTCTATTCTTAAGCACTGAATTTCTCAAATATCACAGATGCTAAATGCAAGATAAACCTGAGAATTCCTGAAAATATATCCTGTAGACAGACCTGAAAGAATTCTAAACCTTGTTGAAACGACTCTGAGGAACAGTGCAGCAGGTAACAAATCTGCCGACAAGCAGCAATCTTGAGAATAAACATATGTGGGCCCAGAGTTCAGAGGCTAAAGTCAATTTAATGAGAAAGCTGTTGCTATTCTTTTTTATGTGAATTAAATGTATTCCAAGTAGCCAAAGTCACAGCCCAACGGTAATAGTCTGGCTGCAGAACTGAGCATTTGTTTTATGCTGTTCTCAGGGTCACCTAAAGATGAATGTGAGTTACCTGGATTGAACAGAATTCTATCCAGTGTGTTGTAAATGTGTGGTGGTAAAATTCGAGAACCTAATTAAAGAGAACTGATTTGAATGTAAAATTGTTTATTTTGCAATTCATCTATGCCAAACATTGAAAATTTTCCATTGAGATAATAACAGCACATAATTTGTAAAGTGGAATATAAAGTCTTAGTGAATAAAGGGTGGGCTGTTAATGTCTTCATAAAGTTAATTACACAATGTTAAGACAACAGAAGGAAGACTTGAGTAACCCCCTACCTATCCAGAGTAAATGTCGTAAAAATTCACAAATTTTATTTTCTGTATTTAGTGCCAGAAATCCAGCCCATGCAGACACACACAAAAGAATGAAATAGGTCTGCATCTCTCCCTGCAGTAGCTGAAATCTGTCCTGATGGAATGGCCTCTGGCAGTATTATGAATCAGCATGAAAGAATAGCAGACCTGGTCTCTAGAAACTATGCCCTCGCTGAAATGCACATTTAAATTACTTCATAGCAAGGCCAGTGACATTCAAGGATTGAGAATGAGATTAGAAAAATGGAAATGTTTCTCCACTTCAGGGAAGGTCTTTTGCCTGATCAACATTATGTAGACATTTTGCCAAAGAAAGAGTAGTACCAAAGTTTTGCAGCCAAATTATTATAGAACAGCAAACCGCTTTTATGCCCCCTATGCTCTAGTCCAAGGGTTGGCAAACTGGCCCTTGGGCCACATCCAGCCTGCCATTCATTTTTGTAAATACAGCGTTGTTGGAACACAGCTATGCTCATTTGTTTATGTACTGTCTGTGGCTGTTTTTGCGCCACAGTGGCAGAGTTGAGTAGTGTGAAATAGACCATATGGCCCACAAAGCTTAAAATATTTACAATCTAGCCCTTTACAGAAAATGTTTGCTGACCCCTGCTTTAGTCTCTTCTAGTTCAGTGTATCCCAGATTTACTGTTGATAAGAATCGCCTGGAGTACTTGTTAAACCTACAGCCTCTCAAGCTCCTCCTTTGGAGATCCTGATTCAGTGAGTCTGCGTGAGACACAGAAATGTATATTTTTAACAAGTACTAGAATTTTTAAGAAACATCGGTCTAGTTCTTTTACTCCTCATTTCTTCTGCATACCTTTTTATGCTCATCAAGTCCACATTCTTTTCTTCATATTCTTCTTCCTCTCCCCACATAAGTGCTCGCACAGACCAATGTGCTGTATGACATTGTCGTGGGTGGGGTTTGCTCAAAGCAGAGCTTATGACAAGGATTTGGGTGTGTATTGTTTATGGACAGATCGTGCTTAGGAGCAAGGAAGTTATGGAAGCAAGATATGATAGGAGAAACAAGCTAAGCAAGGTTGTGGTCTCAACTGTGGATGTACTTCAGCCTGATCCCATGAGGACCTCTGCAGCATGAATTGCACTACAGGCTTGTTCCCACCTTGAGGCAAGAGGTCTGGCCTTTTGTACACTCTCCCTCATGCCAACATTTGGATGTAGGGTGCTCTTGAACAGCGGATAGCTGAGAGCCATTAACAGCAATAACTGAGGCACACGTGCACCCTCAGTAAAGGAGGATGGGGGGGTGTACAGTATCCAGTGCAAAGGTAAACCCCCAAATGAATGAAATTTAGATAGGCTTGGAATGTGCCCTCCAGAAAGTCATATCTACGATAGTCTTTAAAAGGTAATTTGAAATATGTTTTTAAATTAGTAAATCTTTGGAAGTAATAAATGTATTTGCTAGAGTTGAGATCTTCAGCCTTCTACCATCTCTGAAAAGTAAGAGGAAATTATGTGTCAGAGAGAAGTGACTTTTCCAATAAATAATCATTGTTTTGTTGACCAATGTCTTTGACCAGGTACTTGGTAAGATCTTTTGGTTATGATCATCTCTGTTAGGATGACATGGGGTTCTTATGAATTTGAATGCATACAAACATTGCAGAGGCCTCTTAGAATAGTACTCCTGTCCTAGAACATGTTTTTCTTAGTCCCTAACATCTCATAGTAGATCCACTAGCGTCCTAGAAGAATCTATCAATGAAAGGTACATGATGGGAATGTAAAAGGAATTTCATCTCTCCATAATTATGAGTTACTTTCCAAAGAATGGCAGTAGCTACCACTACTAGCAAGTAGCAAATTAACTCTTAGTAACTATTAGCAAATCCTCCCAACTAGCAAGGTAGGCATTATTTTCCCCATCCTCATCTTAAATCACATAGCTAGTCAATGGTAGAGTTGAATGTTCTGAAGAAAGACTGACACAGACCCTATTAAAAAGTTATCTTGCTTATTTCTCCCAAGTTGTTTGAATAAAATTAGAACTCACGGGGCTTCCCTGATGGCGCAGTGGTTGAGAGTCCGCCTGCCGATGCAGGGGACGCGGGTTCGTGCCCCTGTCCGAGAGGATCCCACATGCCGCGGAGCGGCTGGGCCCGTGAGCCATGGCCGCTGGGCCTGCGCGTCCGGAGCCTGTGCTCCGCAACGGGAGAGGCCACAACAGTGAGAGGCCCGCGTAATGCAAAAAAAAAAAAAAAAAAAAAAAAAAAAAATTAGAACTCACAAGCCTAGGACAAAGACTCTTTCAGACATTTCCAAATTATTAATTCTTGGATTTTGCAATAAATACCCTTAAAGCTCTCAGGAGAAGTTGGTTGGGGGAGGAAAGGAAAATGTAATATGATGAGTTATGCTCTTACTATTCTCTGACCAGTTCTCACTTTCATACTGCTCTTTCTGAAAGATGAGCAGAGAAAAGACCTGTGACCCCATAAGAGGTTGTATGACCTGAGCACCTCCCAGGGTCCTCTCTGCAGCCCTCCCTCTGTGAATACAGTGGGGGCAGCTCAGGCAAAGAAGGTGGAGAGTATTATACTGTTTCATAAACTTGGCAGAATCAAGTTACAAAAAGCACCTAGAATCTTATCTCACTGTATTCTGCTTTCCGTGTCCTTGAGGCAGAGTTGGCTTAACCTTTTCTTGAAATAAACACTGTGTGAAATAAGAATTTTTCCCCCAAACAACTTAAGGACATTTTCAAAAACTTTTAAACAGAAAAACAGCTAACAAGATATGGTTACTCAGAGTAACTGTGTTTTTGTGACAAAAATAGAACTTTGATTTTATCTAATTTATTTTGGGGAAAGAGCAAAAGGCAGAATGTAATGGTGAGTGAAAAAAAGAAAGAATTGGCAAGGTCCAGGATTTTCCCATGATTCTGCTGTGAACTTGGGATTCCAAACCAAATCCAACTCATTTCAAAGCGAGTTTTCTTTCCAATTTGCCATGCCAATCTCTTACAACTCTCCTTAGACTAGGGCCAAAGAGTGGCATCCCTGAAATTGACCCTCATCAAGGGAGGGCTGAATATGGGAACCAATGAACCACCTCAGGGAACAAAACCAGAACACAAGGATCAGGATCAGCTGCTGGGTCATCTCACCCATGAAGCCTTTCCTTCTCTCTTCAGGTAGATTTTGGTGGATCTTTTCTTTCTGTATATCTGTAGTACTTGTACTGCATTCCTCTATTTTAGAACTTGGCACATGGTTATACCTTTTTTTAACCTCTTTTTCAAATGTGCTAGATTAAGAGCCCACCAAAAGCAGGTTTTCTGTTCTGTTCAATTTTGTATGCTGTGCTCCATGAATTCAGTCATTCATTCAAAACCCATTTATTGAGTGCCTACAGGTATTGTTTTAAGTGCTGAAGATACAATAGTGAAAAAAACAGACCAAAATTTTTGCCTTTAAGGAACTTTCAATTTAGTGATGGAGATAATATATTGTATATTCTATATAGCTGAGTGCTAAGGTCTAAAATGGAGGCTAAATGGAGACTTGAGTGTTTGGGGGAGGGTTGACATTTTAGACAGGATAAGGGGAAGCTTCACAGAGAAGGTGACATTTGATTCAACACTTAAGGAAATGAGGGAAGTAGTCTGCAGATATCTGGAGGAAGAGAAGTCCAAGGAGGATAAAGGTAAAGACCTGGAGTTAGGAGGATGCCCAGTGTGTTCAGGGAAAAGCAAGGAGGCTTTTTAAGTCTGGAGTAGTAGCCACAAAGGGGAAAAGTGATAAGAGATGAGATCAGAAAGGAAAGAAGAAGGTGAGGGCAGAGATCACATATGACCTTGGAAGGTACAATGATAACTTTGGCTTGCTTTGAATGGTATTAGAAGCCATTGAAGGAGAGCTATCTGAACTTTCAGTTTTAACAGGATCTCACTAATGTTGAAATAGTTAATGAATTACCTAATTAACGTGTATTCAAGAAGTACACAGAAACGCTAGAGATTGGGTTGAATTGGCACAATGGATCAGATCAAACCTAAGTGCACGTTCCTAGAAGCTGAGGGTTCAAGATGGAGCCATGAATCTCATCAAGTAGACAAGGAGAAGGCAGCCACAAACAGTGAACATGAGATAAGACCCATTTGCCCTGAAAGTCTTGCATAACTCCTACTTCTATCAACATATAGAATAATTTTCTTGGGGCAACGTTAACTTACGTTAGGGAGTGTGAGCAATTCCTACATAACAATAAGCTAGGTGAGGAAAGTTGTGATAAGAAGATACATCCCACCTATCTCTCAGTACCCAAGACTGGCCCCTATATCCTGGCATATATAGAGAGCTCTGTACCATTTGGGTAAACATACTTAATGATATGCTGAGTTCTCTTTTCTTTAAATCATTGTTGAATAGTAACCTGGCCAGCTCACAGTATAAAACCCTTTAGTACACACTCAAAAAACATTGTAAGCTCCCAGAAATGTTCACAGGTCAGAAAGAATTAAAGGATGAAAAGAAACTGAATGGTAACAATGGACACAAACTCCCAGCACCACCACCACGGGAGATGATCAAGTTAAAGGAGACTCAGTGAATTAGAAGATGAAGCCAGTTATGACCCCTACTTTATGTCTGATTTCACTCTTAAGTCACAAGGCTAATATCTTTCATAGAAAATATTGATTAAAACAGAAACTACAGTGTCTTATACGTATACATTTACAGTATGACTAAAGATAATCAAGAACACTTTTACTTTGAGAACATATGAGGTTTGAAGAATGTCAAGACAAAGTTTTACTTTAAAAAAGGTCAAAGTATGGAATTTAAAAAACCTTTGTAATAGTAAAACTTAAATTCCATAATTGGAATTCTTGGAATGTTTATCCAAGGTTTTTTAAAATCAGTCTCTGTTTTCAACACAACTTTCCATTTCTTAGACTGAGCATCTTACGTTTTTCTTTTTGTTTTCATTTTTTTAATCTTATTTATTATTTTATACAGCAGGTTCTTATTAGTCATCCATTTTATACACATCAGTCTATATATGATCAATCCCAATCTCCCAATTCATCACACCACCACCACCCCACCCACCGCTGCTTTCCCCCCTAGGTGTCCATACGTTTCTTCTCTACATCTGTGTCTCAATTTCTGCCCTGCAAACCGGTTCATCTGTACTATTTTCTAGGTTCCACATATATGCGTTAATATGCGATATTTGTTTTTCTCTTTCTGACTTACTTCACTCATAATGACAGTCTCTAGGTCCATCCACGTCTCTACAAATGAACCAATTTCGTTCCTTTTTAGGGCTGAGTAATATTCCATTGTATATGTGTACCACGTCTTCTTTATTCATTCGGCTGTTGATGGGCATTTAGGTTGCTTCCATGACCAGGCTATTGTAAATACTGCTGCAATGAACATTGGGGTGCATGTGTCTTTTTAAATTACGGTTTTCTCTGGGTATATGCCCAGTAGTGGGATTGCCGGGTCATATGGTAATTCTAGTTTTAGTTTTTTAAGGAACCTCCATACTGTTCTCCATAGTGCTTGTATCAATTTACATTCCCACCAACAGTGCAAGAGGGTTCCCTTTTCTCCACACCCTCTCCAGCATTTCTTGTTTGTAGATATTCTGATGAGGCCCATGCTAACTGGTGTGAGGTGATACCTCATTGTAGTTTTGATTTGCATTTCTCTTAATAATTAGTGATGTTGAGCAGCTTTTCATGTGCTTCTTGTACATCTTGTACGTCCTCTTTGGAGAAATGTCTATTTAGGTCTTCTGCCCATTTTTTGATTGGGTTGTTTGTTTTTTTAATATTGAGCTACATGAGCTGTTTATATATTTCGGAGACTAATCCTTTGTCCATTGATGCATTTGCAAATATTTTTTCCTGTTCTGAGGGTTGTATTTTCATCTTGTTTGTAGTTTCCTTTGCTTTGCAAAAGGTTTTAAGTTTCATTAGGTCCCATTTGTTTATTTTTGTTTTAATTTCCATTACTCTAGGAGGTGGATCAAAAAAGATCTTGCTGTGATTTATGTCAAAGAGTGTTCTTCCTACGTTTTCCTCTAAGAGTTTTATAGTGTCTGGTCTTATATTTAGGTCTCTATTCCATTTTGAGTTTATTTTTGTGTATGGTGTTAGGGAGTGTTCTAATTTCATTCTTTTACATGTAGCTGTCCAGTTTTCCCAGCACCACGTATTGAAGACACTGTCTTTTCTCCATTATATATCCTTGCCTCCTTTGTCATAGATTAGTTGACCATAGGTGCATGGGTTTATCTCTGGGCTTTCTATCCTGTTCCATTAATCTATATTTCTGTTTTTGTGCTGGTACCATATTGTCTTGATTACTTTTTCCCTCAAGACTGCTTTGGCTTTTTGGGTCTTTTGTGTCTCCATACAAATTTTAAGATTTTTTGTTCTAGTTCTGTAAAAAATGCCATTGGTTATTTCATAGGGGTTGTCTTGAATCTGTAGATTGCTTTGGGTACTATAGTCATTTTCACAATATTGATTCTTCCAATCCAAGGACATGGTATATCATTCCATCTGTTGGTATCATTTTTAATTTCTTTCAACAGTGTCTTATAGTTTACTGCATACAGGTCTTTTGTCTCCCTAGGTAGGTTTATTCCTAGGTATTTTATTCTTTTTGTTGCAGTGGTAAATGGGAGTGTTTCCTTAATTTCTCTTTCAGATATTTCATCATTAGTGTATAGGAACGCAAGAGATTGCTGTGCGTTAATTTTGTATCCTGCAACTTTACCAAATTCATCGATTAGCTCTAGTAGTTTTCTGGTGGCACCTTTAGGATTTTCTATGTATAGTATCGTGTCATCTGAAAACAGTTACAGTTTTACTTCTTCTTTTCCAATTTGTATTCCTTTTATTTCTTTTTCTTCTCTGATTGCCATGGCTAGGACTTCCAAACTATGTTGAATAATAGTGGTGAGAGTGGACATCCTTGTCTTGTTCCTGATCTTAGAGGAAATGCTTTCAGTTTTTCTCCATTGAGAATGATTTTTGCTGTGGGTTTGTTGTATATGGCCTTTATTATGTTGAGGTAGGTTCCCTCTGTGCCCACTTTCTGGAGAGTTTTTCTCTTAAATGGGTGTTGAATTTTGTCAAAAGCTTTTTCTGCATCTATTGAGATGATCATATGGTTTTTATTCTTCAGTATGTTAATATGGTGTATCACATTGATTGATTTGCGTATATTAAAGAATCCTTGCATCCCTGGGATAAATCCCACTTGATCATGGTGTATGATCCTTTTAATGTGTTGTTGGATTCTGTTTGCTAGTATTTTGTTGAGGATTTTTGCATCTATATTCATCAGTGATACTGGTCTGTAATTTTCTTTTTTTGTAGTATCTTTGTCTGGTTTTGGTATCAGGGTGATGGTGGCCTCATAGAATGAGTTTGGGAGTGTTCCTTCCTCTGCAATTTTTTGGAAGAGTTTGAGAAGGATGGGTGTTAGCTCTTCTCTAAATGTTTGATAAAATTCACCTGTGAAGCCATCTGGTCCTGGATTTTGTTTGTTGGAAGATTTTTAATCACAGTTTCAATTTCATTACTTGTGATTGGTCTGTTCATATTTTCTATTTCTTCCTGGTTCAGTCTTGGAAGGTTATACCTTTTTAAGAATTTGTCCATTTCTTCCAGGTTGTCCATTTTATTGGCAGAGTTGCTTGTAGTAGTCTCTTAGGATGCTTTGTATTTCTGTGATGTCCATTTTCACTTCTCCTTTTTCATCTCTAATTTTATTGGTCTGAGTCCTCTCCCTCTTTTTCTTGATGAGTCTGGCTAATGGTCTATCAATTTTGTTTATCTTCTCAAAGAACTAGCTTTTAGTTTTAATGATCTTTGCTATTGTTTTCTTTGTTTCTATTTCATTTATTTCTGCTCTGATCTTTATTATTTCTTTCCTTATGCTAGCTTTGGGTTTTGTTTGTTCTTCATTCTTTAGTTCCTTTAGGTGTAAGGTTAGATTGTTTATTTGAGATTTTTCTTGTTTCTTGAGTTAGGCTTGTATAGCTATAAACTTCCCTCTTAGAACTGCTTTTGCTGCATCTCATAGGTTTTGGATCGTCATGTTTTCGTTATCATTTGTCTCTAGGTATTTTCTGATTTCCTCTTTGATTTCTTCAGTGATCTCTTGGTTATTTAGTAACATATTGTTTAGCCTCCATGTGTTTATGTTTTTTACGTTTTTTTCCCTGTAATTGATTTCTCATCTCATAGCGTTGTGGTCAGAAAAGATGCTTGATATGATTTCAATTTTCTTAAGTTTACTGAGCCTTGATTCGTGACCCAAGATGTGATCTGTCCTGGAGAATGTTCCGTGTGCACTTGAGAAGAAAGTGTAATCTGCTGTTTTTGGATGGAATGTCCTATAAATAATTAAGTCCATTTTGTTTAATGTATCATTTAAAGCTTGTGTTTCCTTATTAATTTTCTGTTTGGATGATCTATCCATTGGTGTAAGTGAGGTGTTAAAAGTCCCCCAGTATTATTGTGTTACTGTCGATTTCCTCTTTTATAGCTGTTAGAAGTTGTCTTATGTTGAGGTGCTCCTGTGTTGGGTGCATGTATATTTATATTTGTTATATCTTCTTCTTGGATTGATCCCTTGATCATTATGTAGTGTCCTTCTTTGTCGCTTTTAACGTTTTTTATTTTAAAGTCTATTTTATCTGATATGAGTATTGCTACTCCAGCTTTCTTTTGATTTCCATTTGCATGGAATATCTTTTTCCATCCCCTCACTTTCAGTCTGAATGTGTCCCTAGGTCTGAAGTGGGTCTCTTGTAGACAGCATATATATGGGTCTTGTTTTTGTATCCATTCATCAAGCCTGTGTCTTTTGGTTGGAGCATTTAATCCATTCACATTTAAGGTAATTATCAATATGTATATTCCTATTACCATTTTCTTAATTGTTTTGGGTTTGTTTTTGTAGGTCCTTTTCTTCTCTTGTGTTTCCCACTTAGAGAAGTTCCTTTAGCATTTGTTGTAGAGCTGGTTTGGTGGTGCTGAATTCTCTTAGCTTTTGCTTGTCTGTAAAGCTTTTGATTTCTCCATCAAATCTGAATGAGATCCTTACTGGGTAGAGTAATCTTGGTTGTGGGTTCTTCCCTTTCATCACTTTAAGTATATCATGCCACTCCCTTCTGGCTTGTAGAGTTTCTGCTGCGAAATCAGGTGTTAACCTTACCCTTTTATGTTATTTGTCGTTTTTAAAGTCTGTGTTATTTCCCATTTTATATGTATCTTTTACTTTAATCACTTTCACCCATTTTGCCCACCCCCGAACCCACCATCTCTAGCAACCACAAATCTGTTCTTAGTATCTATGAGCTCATTTTTGTTGTTCTGGTTGTTACTGTTTTTCAGATTCTACACGTAAGTGAGATCATACTGTATTTGTCTTTCTGTGTCTGACTTCGTTTATTTAGTAGCTTAATGCCCTCAAGGTCCATCTACCTCATTGCAAATGGCAGAATTTCCTTCTTTTTTATGGCTGAATAATATTCCACTGTGTCCATTCGTCTGCCTATATCCATTCATCTGCCATTGGACATTTGGGTTGTTTCCATATCCTGACTGTTGTGAGTTATGCTGCTGTGAATATGGCAGTGCAGATATCCTTTTGAGATAGTGATTTTGTTTCCTTCAGATAAAAATTTTAGTTTTTCATAGGTTATATTGATGAATTAATATGAATGTTTATTTGTATTTAATTTGTAAATTGCCTGTTACTATCTTTTTGCCCACTTTTCTGTTGGCATGCTCATTCTTTCCTTATTGATTTATATAAATATTTTATATTTCAATGGTATCAGCAATCCATTACAAAGATCTTTTATTTGTCTTTTGCCTTTAAAGTTTACTTTAAAAATTAAATCTATTTTTTTAGACAAATTTGGCCTTTGAATATCTGTTTAGAAAGCTTGTTTTTACCTCAAGATGAGACAAATAAACACCTATGTTTTCTTCCAGTGCTTTTAAAATTACTTGTCATATATCTGAATTTTTTTGTGTCTGGATTGTTTTTTTTCTTTATTTTTTTCCCAAATGAGTTTCACATTATTTGAGTGTTAAATCCCCATTGATGCAAGGTGCTGTCTGTAGTGTTTAATAAGTTCTTACATATGTTTGGCCTGTTTCTCTACTTTCTCTTATGCTTGACATCTCTGTTCTTGCATCAGTAGCACATCAGGAACATTCTTTTAATTATTATACCTTTGATTTACATTTTGAAGTTTGCCACTTCAATCCTAACAAAACTTTCTTCGTTATTGTTGCATTTAATTCGTCCATACTTTTGGCAAGAATTTCAAAATGCCATGGGGATTTTTGTTGAGAATGCATTCAAATATTTTTATTAATTTAGGAATAATTGGCAGTTTTCCCATATTAACTTTCTGTACAGAGCATATGCTTTCTCTGTTTCTCCAAGTCCCTAAAAAATTTCTCACTGTGAATTGTTATCGTTTTCTTAATGTAGATCTTGCACATTTCTTACTAAATTTATTCTTATTTATTTTATAACTTGGTTACTATCATAAATGGAATTTTTGGAACCATATTTCTAACTTTTATTGCTGGGTATACAAGGAAACTATAGCTTTATATACCTTTATTTATTTTAAAATATTTCATCAGATTGGAAGGAATGAGGATCCTGCTGATTTCAATGTGACTATAAATAGAACATTAGCATGCTTGCATGTTCTTGTACATTCCCAAGGATTTTAAAACAGTATTTCCTTTGATAATGAGTTATTCCTGAGAGCTTTCCATATAACTCTGCATTCCTTTTTGTGAATATTTTACCTCCCATCTGTGGCTGATAGAACAAAGGAAAAATGAAAAATAATATGATTAATGCTAGAATTGACCATCAGTTTTTAGAAAGCTATACCTTCCAAATGAGATAATTCATGTGTTCTAGATAATTTAGCAACCAGCAAGTAGGAAATAATGAAGTAAATAAACTTCATTTTCATTATGTTGGTATTTCAAGTTTTCTGAGTCAAGCAAGCAGTGTAATATGTATTTACTATTAATTAATGTGAAGATATTGATATGCATGAATGACACCCTCCCTGGGGTTGACATAAAAGTTACAAACCAAACATGGCCCCGTTTATTCCCCTATTCTCTTCACTGTATGCTTGCTCAAATTTTCCCCCTGACAGATATCTGAAGACCATTGACCACTCCCTCAGGAAATCTCTGGAGCTACATATGCACCAGACGTCAATAGAAATAAATTGTAAGCTATACTTCCAGCTCTCTAATTAGACTTTCCAGTCTAATTGCAGGAAATGAAATCCAGGGAGATCAAATTTACCGAGATGACAGACCTTAGAATTGTTACAAAGAAATACATTGACAAGTACAAAGCCAGCATGCTTCTGGGAATAAAACTGAACCTTGCTCTGCCTCATCAGAGTATCAGATGGGGATAAGAATATCTTGTCTACCTGATTCACATGCTTGTCCACCTGTTTTTGAAAAGAAAATGCAAATAAACATGCTGCAAGGCCGTCCATGTAATATTTAATTATTTTGACTCTAGAGTTTGACCTTGATTCAAATCCTGACTCTACCACTTCTAAACAGCTCACCAAGGAACAAATGTCTCTAACTCCTTAAGCCTCCACTTCTTGTCAGAAAAATTAGGATAATTATATGACCTACTGAATATGGTTGTTTTGATGATAAATGAGATTATATCTATATACAAGTTTTAGCCTAACACCTGATACGTAGAAAGCATTCCATAATATTATATATTGTTATGTTTACCTTTGCTAATTTCCAGGTTGTTTTAAAGTATAAAAGAATATTTTAAAGAATATTTTTAAAGAATATAGATGATTATTCAGATAGGAGTGAAATTCTAAATAACTGTTTTCCTGGAAATTAATTTTGAAAAGAATTTTTATGAAAATCTTAGAGTGAGGAAAACAGTCAATTGTAAAGATATCTATATATTTATATACCTTTACATATGTGAAGGTATCTATATCTACCTATCTATTTATCTATCTCTATCTATAGTATGTACTAGAGACACAGTTCAATCCTATGATATAAGAAGTGTTGAATTGGGAGACTGGGATTGACATATATACACTAATATGTGTAAAATAGATAACTAATAAAAAAAAAGAAGTGTTGAGAAAAATGTTGCTCCTTTATTTTATCTTAAACTGATTTGGTCTCCTCATCCATTATGTAATAGAAGATAAATAAATTCTCACTCTTATTTAAGCTTTTTATTTAGGGTACAGTCTCTCAGAGGTAGGAAGGCCAAGTCTCTCATTCATCTTTTCTCTACCTCTGCTTATTGCAAATAAGATGTTGCTCAGATATATGGGGTAAAGGGGAGGCTTCCTAGGCCCTCACGTTTACGAGGAAGAATCAGTGCCCGTGGGCATAATGTTCCTTGATTTCTGAGATACTATCCCTTATTCTCTAGCCATTGATGAGCTTGTCAGCTGATTGAATGCATAATCAGTCTCCTAACTGGATTAATTAGTGTCCAACATCATTCTCTGTTTTACCTGGATTCCCTTTATATTGGAGTGACTCCAGACCCCCAAGTCTCTGCTATGTTTTCTGTACAGCCTTCTGGCCAGTGATCCAGCCCCAGCGTCCTCCATTGGGCCAACTTGTTCTGCCACTGTAAGCCCACAACAAGCCCCTTGGCAGCATCCAGCTAGATAGAATTCACTGTGTCTGTAGGTATGCGTGTATGTATGTGTGTGCATATGTATGCATGAGTGTATATTTCCCTTTTTACCCATGTATGTATCTATACACTAGACTGTCTCACAAAATTTATATGGCAAATTTTGTTCCACCCCAGCTAGGGAAGATTGTGAAATGTTCCAAAGTAGAGATTATTTCTCATTCATTTGTGGCTCACCAGCACCTCACCTGATACTTGGAACACATGTAAATAATCACTGTGTATTCTCTTCATGACTGGCAAAATTTCTCCATACTTATTGATGGTGGCTTTGTGACTACTAGTGTTGGTGTGAATGTACAAAATATTGATACAGTAGCACAAATGGAAAATAAAAAACATTGAGGGACATGTTGGGATAATAATAGATTTTGGAAGGGTTCTCTAGATACCGTTTGATCCAACTTCTGAATTTATAATGTAAAACTGGCATTTGTGCTCAATCAGCTGCTCTAGTCTGAAGAATTATTGGGGTGATTCTGGACCCAAACTCAAAGAACATGGTGAGACCAGCCCAGTCTCCTCTTTTTGCTCTAGTGATATTTACGTAGCGTTGAACATATAAATGGTGCTTTACAAAGTATAGAAAGGGATCAAGAACTTGATCTCAAATACTTACAGAGAAAGGCTTTAAAGATTTTTGTTTTACATTTCCTAAAAAAGAAGGACGGGAGGGAGGGAGGGAGGGAGGAAAGAAGACCTCCACTGAAAAGGAGTGTGTGAGGAAAAAAAGAAAACAACGAGAAGGAATTCAGAGGCGGGTTGACGTTTTGAGGTTAAACTGAAATGATGCGTTCATTGCAGTGAGCACCTTTGACATGTCGAAGGTGGTACACAGTCATTGATGACAACTACATTCTCTCTGGCTTTGGGTTCACAGTGCTTTGCAGTGCTGTATTATTCAGAACTAAATCACTATTGTCACTGCTCTATAATTTGGCCATGAGCTATCTGGTTACTTTCAGACAAAAGAAAATGTCTCATAATAATGGGGTTTTGTACGAGTCTGCTCTTTCTTTCAGAAAAAAAAAGTGTATTTGAGGATTTATCTCTGTACACATTGAGGAAGAAGCTTTAAAAAGTTTTACTCCTCCCTCCCTGTAGCAGTTCTCGTCTGGCTTTCCATCAGGGAGAAGTGTTACCTTCAGCATATTCTGCGTATGATATAGACAGTGCCAGATGCTTCAAATGGTCATAATTGTGAAGTATACGGAAAAGGAGGCATCTTCCTGCTGTGTTTCATTTCAATGTGGAGGGGAAAAGCCCTTTGGGTAAATTAGCACTTGGAGGATTTAGCAAAACTGAATTAACTATGACAGAGTCCTCTATCCCATCTATTTGATGATTTTGTGAGTCTTATTCCCAGTTACCTAGGATACTACCATGCTTTGGGATGCCATGGGGTCATTAAAATGTGAGACAGAGTCTCTGGAAGAGAAAAACCAGATGAATCTTGACTTGCAGACAGTACGTCTTCCTAAATAGCATTTCCTTTGATCAGCCCTACCTTCCCCTTGGTGCTGAATTTCTCTTTCATACACTCATCTGAAAAAACAAACAGGTGATTGTGAATTTCAGCTGCCAAAACCAACAGACTGTTGGGAAGACTTTTTACAAGCAATTAGCAAGTGTGCAATCAAAAAATCAATATATAGGTGATTTTTTATTTGTAAATTGGTATGAAAAGCTAGCCCCTATTATGTCATAAGAATAGGGAAAAGAGAAATGAAGGCAGAAGCATGTGATAGAAACATATATGAATATGAGTCTACTATCCCTTACATGCAATTCCTTATATATGATCAAAAATAGCTATGGAAGATTTAGTGTCTTTGTGGTAACTCATTCAACCTGACTTGGATGGATTTGGTGGCTAAGCCTTACCTGATCTACTGTGAATTATTTCTCTTTACTTCTCTTTACTTCTCTTGATGTAACTGTTCACATGCTTCACTGCAGAAATTTTAGCATATTTGATCCACAGGACTGTTGAGGACCCTGCAGAGGGACCCCTCAGCAGGGTCCTACAGAATATGTATAATGTAACTTTCCATAGATATGAAAAATTCTGATTTTGAAACAAAGTTTTGAATATCGGAACAGACAATATCTATCCTATATGCTTTTCTTACTGCTGTGTGAGGCATTGTGCTAACTGCTTTACAAACTTTTATCTCAATGAAGCCTCACAACCTCTATCGGAGATAGACCTTGCAGTTTTTAGATGAGGAAACTAAGGATTAGAGAGGTGAAACAAGTTGCTCAAGGTCACTTTTCCAGTTATCTACTATTACATAACCAACACCCCTGAAATTTGGCAGCTGAAAACAACATTTTGTCGTTATCACTCACATTTCTGTGGTTTGTCTGGGCTCAGCAGAATGGTTCTCGACATGTGGCTGCTGTCAGAAGCTGGGAATGGAATCATCTGGAGGCATCTTTGCTCACATTATCTGTCCCTCAGCTGAAACACCTCAGGGCTGATCAGTCATCTCACTCTCCATGTGGCCTCTCTGTGTGACTTCCTGGTGGTGCAGTGGTTGAGAATCTGCCTGCCAATGCAGGGGACACGGGTTTGAGCCCTGGTCTGGGAAGATCCCACATGCTGCAGAGCAACTAAGCCCGTGCGCCACAACTACTGAGCCTGCACTCTAGAGCCTGTGAGCCACAACTACTGAAGCCCGTGCGCCTAGAGCCCACGCTTTGCAACAAGAAAAGCCACCACAATGAGAAACGCACACACCTGAGTTACTCCCACCAGCATGGTGGCCTCAGCATAATCAGGCTTAGTACATGGTGACTGGCATTCCCTAGACTAGAGCAAGTGTTCCCAAAGACAAGAAGTGGAACTTGCAAGTCTGTTAAATGCTGAGCTCAGAAACTGGCACAGTGTCATTTCTATTTTTTTTTCTATGGGTGGAAACAGTCAGATATCACCCGGAGGGGAAATAGACTCCAACTCTCTAAGTAGGGATGGAGGCTGCTTAGCTCGTAAGTGAACATCCGGGGCTTGAATGTAGGTCTACCTAGTACCAAAGTCCATTCACAAAGGAGTAAAGTCCGCCTCTCACCCATTCCTTCTGAATGCCATCCCCACCTTGAGGTCTTTTGCTGCTTAATACTCCGTTTTTCCCCGTCATTTTCCTATGTTCTCCTACTTCTGCCAGACTATCCTGTAAGAAGGATATCCTGAGGATGTCAGTGTAGAGAAGTGTGGCATATTTAAGGGGGTGGGTAGGGAGAACCCTCTTTTCTCCTCATACTACTCCTACCTCATTGATCCTGACTTCATCCCTTTTTTTTTTGTGGTGCGCGGGCCTCTCACTGTTGTGGCCTCTCCCGTTGTGGAGCACAGGCTCTGGACGTGCTGACTCAGCGGCCATGGCTCACGGGCCCAGCCGCTCCACGGCATGTGGGATCCTCCTGGACCGGGGCACGAACCTGTGTCCCCTGCATCAGCAGGCGGACTCTCAACCACTGCGCCACCAGGGAAGCCCCATCCCATTTTTAAAATCCCCACCTCAATAGGAGAGAATTTGGAAATAACAAAGAAGACTTAATGTGAGGAAGGGACAGGAGGAAAGGGGAAAGGCATACATTCTGGAACATTCCAACTACAGTGAGCACCTTTACTCCTCCCTCTACTGCCCCTCTACCCCCAAACTCTAATGTATTTCTCCTACTAAAATATAACACATTTCATGTGGATTCTTGTCAATATTTGCTCCAGCTCCAGCACAGTGACTGGCGTATATTAGTTCTTATTTCTGTGGCAGAAATGCATGCATAAAGCTCTGTAGACCTGTGAATATGCTTCCCAGACATCTCATTTATGACCTGTCTCTAGGTCTGCCCTCTATCCAACCAGAAAGTAGGGGAAAAAAATAGCCGAGGTGTGCTTGTTAGCTGACAAGGTTTTAGTTTGCACTATAATGAGACCTTGAGCTGTTTTTGCCTTTGTGAGTTAAGCTTTGGAGTCCAATTTGGAGACAAATAAAGGGGGCCTTGAGAATTGAGGTTCCATACTGATTTATGGAGGAATAATCACAGTGTTGTTTAGAAGGAGAGTTGATACACTTGAGGTCTCTTCAGGGAAAATCAAAGCTTCACTGGGATTTAGCTAACTGGCAGTCATGATTTTGAACTCTATCCCCATTTGGCCAAACTTATCACATGTGTCAAAATGACACGGTTCTTTCAGGGGGCTTTTGGGAGTGAGACCCACAGCATGCAGCTGTGCTGAACAGTACAGCTGAACAGAAGCACTACGTTAGTCAGCCTTCCTTAGAGACGTCTGGCATTTGCTTTCCATCTCCTTTCCCTCCCCATCTCCTTTCCCTCCCCAGCCTTGCTTCCTTAATGCTAAACATACAAGCAGCCTTCTTTGCCGTCTTCCCCAACTCTCCCAATAAGTACACGACTTACTTCCTGTTTCTTAAACAAACTCCATGGTTTTCTGATTCCTCCCAGGTTTTCTTATGAAATGAAAACTACTGATGGCTCCTTCCTACAAATACAAATATAACTGCCTGGAACATTCCTGAATTCCAGGTCATTAGCACAGGGGCATATATCAGGTATAGTTTTATAGGGCTTACCCCTCTTGAGTGAAGATGGTACAGTGGCCAAATTTTCTAAGAGAGAATAATGGTCCTCAGGGCCAAGTATGTAAGGCCAGTGGTCATGGTTGCTATGCTACAAATACCAGGAGAGAACTTGCTGCCACCTCAACATGGGAGGGCCTTTAGGATCTCCTCATCCAATTGCCTCATTTTTCCTGTTAGGAAATTGGGACCCAGGCAGGCAAAGCCATATTCCCAAAGATCTGCAGTGACACAGTGAGGCTATAACCCACCCCTCCTGGCTCCTCCGAGTTTAGTGACCATTCCACAATGCTGCGTGCATATCAGAATTTCTGCCTTTGTCCATCACCATATCCTGAGTGTTTTATTCTGTCCTACACTTCCACACCCCTGTGATTTATACTCCTGACACCTCAAAGCTATTTTTAAATTTCTAGATCTCCTTTAATGGGCGGGTGCATTGGTCAAGAGAGCTTTCCAGGTTCTCATTCATTTGCTAACAACACGTACTTTCCTGCCCTCTGTACTTATTGAGCAGGTGAGCCTATGTTGACAGGGAAACTGGTATGTCTTTTGGCCAAAAGACAAAAGGGAAGAGAATGAGGTCAGGTCTGCTGGTCATCATATAACCTTCCTTTTAGTCTCACCATGCCTGGGTGATGGAGGAGATTTGCCCCCTCAGCAAAGATTATAACTCCAGCAAATAGTGGATTGTGTTCCCAATTCTACAGTAGCTCATGAGGAGACCCACCCAATGTGGAAAAGTCCCTAAGTACAGTGTAGCCATCTTCAGAATCTGTGACAGAATCCCGTAAATCAGGGCACGTATCAAAGACATCTGATGTGGAGATCTACTCCTCATTCAGGATCGGAAAGACAGTGACTCTGGTCCAGGTGTCTCCATGGCAGTCTGAGTGAGGGAGCTCCCAGGAAGCAAACACAGTGCAGGGTGAAAGTGGGATGCTCCTGCCTTTGACCTTTCAGGTAAATCTAATAAACTTACCTTTCTCAGGAAAAGAGGTTGGAACTGACCTTTTGTTTTTGGCAGCTGGGGTCAGCTAGTATGTGGTCTGACAACAAAACTAGGGTTTCATCCCCCAGCTGGGAGCTGAAGGGGAAGCTCGTCTTCCGCAAATTCTTAGCATGCTTGAGAAACATTAAGCTGAACACTGGAGCTTGATTTTCCTGCAACTCATGTAGAGAGCAAGGGCTGAGGAAGGAACATTGTCTAGAAAGGAATTTCTTCCAAAGGTCTCAAGCAGAACCTCAAAGCAGAACCTGGAAACACTAGAACTGCAGACATGAATTCTTTTTTTCTCAGCAAAGAAAGTGCATGTTTTTAGTCAGTAGAGGGTCCTTTACTTCCTTCAGCCAGCAAATGACCTCAAGAGGTTAGGGGATTTTATTTTCCTTACTCTATTAAATTTGAGTGGCGTATTCTTTTTTTTAAAAGGTTATATACTATCCTCAAAATGACTGGCAAACTTAGAAGGACAAGGAGCACGAAATGGCCCGAAAAGGCTTAAAGTAACATATTCCACTAATGGAGTGCTACTGTGTGATGGAAAGACAGATGAGGAGGATTTTGTTAGTTGTCATAGTTTTTCCTCCACTCGCCCTCCCCCCAAACAATTGTAACTCTTACGGTAGCTAGAACCAGGCAATATGGGATAAAATCATTTTTCTGATCATAACTTTACTGGTTTTCAGTCCTTATCTCAAAATTTGCTACAGGTATAAGGTCAAGTTCCATTCGTACATTCAGACAAATGTACAAATATCACAGTGTCACCTTAGTCTTCCTCTCAAGCATAAACTCATGGGTACTTCCCTTTGATGTACCCCTTCTCTGCCCTGACTCTCCTAAACTAACTGAAAAATGCTGTGGACTTTCAACAAATGGCACATGCTCCTTCCTTTAGGGGAATGTACATTTCCTTTGCTTTTACCAATAAACCATTACGTGTCTTGGAAGTTCCATCTGACTTACTTCTCCTTCTGCCGGACTCTTGTTATGGACCGTATCATATCTTTCTGCCACATCTTTATGAATCTACCTTGGAAAATGTCTCCTCAGCTGATCTCAGGCTCAGAGCAGTTTTACCTCATCCAAACAATCGGTTTGTATTTGTGGGCTCAATACTCAATAGTGACACCCACCCGTTTTCCCTTTTAACAATGGTCACCAGAACTTTCCAAGCCAAAATTGTAGCCCATCTACATTCAACAGTATGAATTTTTCCAACTACATTCCTTGCTACATTTTATGAGCTGAACTTTGCTTTTCTTTTACTTTTAAATTTGGTATTTTGCCTTTAATGTATCATTTTATGGAACTACTTTCTGGAACAAGGTGGCTAGGAAGGGAAGGAAGGGGATAGGGGAAAGAATCCAAACTCAAAAGGTAGTTTACTTATGATTCTTTCACCTGGAAAAGTTAAGAATTTTCCCTCTGAATTCTCCTAGCACTTTAAAGAAGCCTATATTGTAGCATTTATATCACGATGTGTCAATTGTTCATTTTCTTGGATTTCTTTCCTCCTACCTGACTGCAAATTTGTTAAAAAACAGTGATTACTTCTTACTTTTCTTGGTATTCCCAGCTTCTGGCTCCGCTCCTGCCTCAAGTAACTGCTCGATATATGTTTATTGAGTGAACAGTAGCTGAAAAGTAGCTCCAGAGATTTAATCCAATCACATAAATTGATTTAACTAATTGGAATTCTGTTCAAGATTGAGATTCATTCTCTGAATCAGACTTCTGACCTTCAGAACTTTACATGTGACTAGTCACAGTCATATTTTTCATTGTACTTGTCTCCAACTGACTTTTAACAAATAACCAGCAGGTTTAATGCAAATAAGATCATATTAAATATAATTTAAAATCTCTCCATGAAACAGGATAAGATCCCATTGGGGCACCACAAAACACAATTATACCTTCATAGCATATGCTCTTTTTAAGTAAATCTGTTTGTGAATATTAAAGTCTGAAAATCTTTTCTCAAAGTTTGTACCATCCTATAAATAACACCATACATCAAAGGAGAATTAGGAAGCCATTGTATTATCTCTATCCTGGATTATTTCTCTAAGCAGAATCATCAACATTGATACATACCAGGGCTTTATTTGAATTTAATGGTAAGTCAGTTACATTGGTATAACAGCTAATTATATTCATTCTCTTTAATAGATGATGAAATTCTACAATATGTATATCCCAGTGAGCACAGGGCTGGTACAAACTTCCTTTATTTGCAAGCTGAAACAAGTTTGACCACAAGAACATTTATTCATTTAAATCTCCCAGGTCATTGCTAGGGCAATTGCCTGAAATGTCCTTTGAAATGTTAAAATAGAAACAAAATAGTCTGAAGAAATTATTATTGATTCTGATTTTCTCTCTGTTATTTGGAGAAGTCATAGGCACAGGAAGAAAGAAGAGAGTGTTTTTAACTGGAGAATGGAGAACCTTACACATTGTTTATCAAGTTGGGAGAATAGAAGGATTTGACAGTTTCTTTAAACAGTCACGGACACATTGTCATTTAAATAAAGAGACAAGAGAAAGAAAGTGAATTAACCATTCACACAGATGTGCATTACATACCCATACATTCACACGCATAAGCACATGCACTTGTGGGTCAGAGCTGCATCCAGGTAAATTATAATGATCTCACAATAGTCACCAAAAGTGACCAGACACCAGAACAGAGTGTTAGACAGTACGACCTCCTCAGCTAGTTCCAGCTCCCCACCTTGCTGACATGCTGCCTTGCAGAGATTGACTCAAAGAACAGGAAAATAATCAATATCTGCAGCTGATGGTATCTAGAAATTTACTTCCTAATCTAGTCAATAATTGTAGTTCTTTCAAAGATGCATAATTTCCTTGACAAGGTATCTCATCAGTGACTTAACAACTCAGAAACATCTCCTTTCAGTTTAGTGTCCAGTGTTCTCAAAATATCAGCTGTTTCAGCCAGATAAGGGCAAGTCACACCTCCTTTGTATTTTTCTTCTTCCTTGGTCTCAACACCATCAAAAACTGGAGGGCAGGGTAGAGATTATAACTGAAGGAGGTAAAACCCAAGGTTGTGTGACAAATATGACCATTTTGGCCCCCAGATTCCTTGGGGAAAGCACCTATCTTACACCTTTCTCAAGGGGCCTCCTTAAGATTGCATCGTTATTTTCTCCTCTTGTTTCACGTTCCTTACAATTAAATCATTCTTCTGAAGTGAATATTAGTTTTCTATTGCTGCTATAACAATTACCCCAAACTCAGTGATTTAAAACAATACCAACTTATTATTTTACAGTTCTGAAGGTCAAGTCTGGAATAGATCTCACTAGGCTCAAATCAAAGTATTGACATGGCTGCATTCCTTTCTGTAGGGTCTAGCTTGCCTTTTTCAGCTTCTAGAGGCAGCCCACATTCCTTGGCTCATGACTCCTATGTTTAAAGCCAGCAATGGCCAGGTTAGTCTGTCTCATGCTGCATCCCCCTCACACTGACTCTCCTGCTTCCTCCTTCCTCTTAAAAGAATCCTTATAATTACATTGAGCTCACTCAGATAATCTAGGATAATTTCTCTCTTTTAAGATCAGCTGATTTGCACCCTCAAATCCATCTGCTACCTTAATCCATCCTTGCCGTGTAACATAATATATTCACAGGTTCAACAGATTAGGACATGGACATCTTTGGGGGGGCATTATTCTACCTAAAGCAGCATCTTCTGGAAGACTTACCTTCTACTCAAATGGACAGACCTCAATCTAGGGGCCACTCCTCCCCATTTATGAATTTTTTCAACTGGAGTCCTTCACTCATTCAGTATGGAGTGGGAGTAGGCAGTGGCACTTCAGGAGGCTAAAGGTTACTGCCATTCCAAGCTCTATGGAGGTAGAGTTTGCAAGGTGCTCTAGGCTTGTGATCTTTGTCTCTTCAAGCCTAAGAATTTAATCAGGGATCTCATTTATAAAAGTTCCACCAGGATGTCTTCATTTTCTTAGAATTTTTTGATAACTGTTGGAGTCATTGTCAGTTACATATTTGCACCCACTAGAAAATTAGTTCTAGAAACAGAGACTGCAAACAGATAGCCATCAAGCAGAATATGTTGCTTTAAAATAAAGGGGGAAGAAAAGCAATGTAAAAGTACAAAGGTATAGCAGACAGTGTAGGGCTGGTTCTGGACATAGGGCTAAATTGGTAGGTATTTGGCAACTGTGCTGCAAAGCCAGTGAAACTGTTGTGGTCAGCTAGATCATAAGGAGAAAGGAAGCCTATAAGAACATTGACACTTAACTCTGTGTCCACGAAGAGTTGATTCTAAAGTGGAGGGTATGCATCCTCAAAATTACTCAATCTAACCCATTGGAGAATGGGAAGACAATGTAAGCATTTCTATGCCCATATCTCTACTTTAAAAAAAGAACTTAAGCTTTACTAATACTTAAAATACAAATTGACACTCTCATGATCATTTGGTTTGCACCTTAGCCACTTACATATCACATAAATTAAAACATTTGAGAAAGAGTGGGAGTCCCACCCTGCAGAGAGGTTGACCAAGGTATGGTCACTCATATGCTGTTACCTTATTGTGACTAATTGGAATACTCATGAAACCACTAAGTGGATTGATGGTTATACTGTCTTGCTTTAAGTAAGTTAACCCTCACAAAATGGACAAGTAGCTTAAAAATAGGTAAGTGTTTAAAGATTCCTGTAAGAAGCTATGTATGAAGATAATACTAATAAGATGAACGTGGGTGAATACCAAGCAAATAGAAAAAATGATGTTTCTCTAGCCTCTAGTACTCTGTTCATCAATCACAAAAAATTCCCATCTGGTCAGATCTGACACATTCAATTTTGAGCGGAAAAATTTTTTTTGCATTTTGACTGAATACAGTAAATAAAAATTAATGCAATAAATAAAATTACAGAAATTAAATCATTTTGCATTACTACTTATTTCATCTTCAGCTCTGTTTAAATTTCTATTTAGTGCATATCTTACATTTGTTATATATGAGTACAATAGGCCATGTTTGTACTTTATAAATAAATACATACACATATTCTGAGTATATGTATTAACATTTGTTTTATGGATAAGGCTGCATTATCAAATTGTTTGTAGACTGCTGCTCTACAGGACAGAGCTTTCGGCGGGAGGCAGTGAATAGCAAAGAAAAGGTTCAACATGGAAGAAAGTTTAAAAGGTCATCAAAAGAGGGTGTATGAGGGAGCTCCAGTATAGGTCACAGGACATGCTTACACTAAGGCGTGAGTTTGTCCAAATCTGGCACTGCCGGAAACTTAAGTCTTATACTGACCTTTGGGTGGTACTTCTGTCCTTTAATAGGGTCCATGACTTATTTGATAAAGAAAATAAGTCATAAAGGTCTCAATGAGATCCTTTAAATTTTAAATATCCTCTTTGTTTTCATTGCTTAGAAAATGAGCTGTTGCAAAGGTTATAGCAAAATAAGTCTTTTCCTATTACTCTGAGCCACGAAGCATCTCAGAAATATATTCATTCCAACATTAATATATCAATCAAATTTTCTATGAAGTGGATTTAATTGGCAACTTAGCTGCAGATAGCATACAATGAGTCCTTCTAATAATCAGTAGTTCTCCCTTCTGGACACAGTGATCTTGCATTCAGCTATTTTTTATTAACTTTACAAAGTATGTAACAATATGCATTTTGCAGCAAACAACTAGAGAATTTTAGCTACAAAGTGCTCCATCCTGTGAAGGTTGATTATTTTATGGGTTACGAGATTTTCATAACTTCTGTTCCAACATAACACAGAAGCATCCTTCAGAATGCTGTCTTTAAGATCACAGAAGCTAAGAGGCTTAAATTTCAAAGTGAATATTATCCATTTTCCGTTCCCTTTTAGCACTCCCAGGCAAGCTCTCTGATGCCCTCATCGTTTGTTTAATGTTTTTCATTCTTCCAGCTGCTTTGGGAATCAGTTCCAGATCACAAAGGAGAAAAAACCTTTTTCCTTCCTTCTGCCCCAAGCTCACCTTCCCAGACAAGATTTTTGTCTGCATTAAATAGATTCACTGACCCGGGACTAGCAACCTACCCATAGCAGCAGCTTCTGTGGTGCTCAGTGGAGCATGGGAAAGGCTCGTAATGCCTGATTAAAGCCATCACTGAAGCCTGAGATCATTTTAAAGGATTCTGGGGCAGAATGGCCCTACAAGCCATTCTTGTAAGTCCGTGTCATTTTATTACCATTAATACTTTCCTCCAGCTCTCGGTCCTAATGCAGAGAATCATGGGAATTTGAACAGGGTTCACATGAAGAGTAAGACATTCTGTGTTCTGGGACAGAAAGATAAACTCTTCTTCCCTGGTAAAATGCTCTGGCAGAAGTTCCTGCAGGTGTTTCCTCAGTACTTGCTTTAGAGATAATGTTTTGGATTGCACCAAAGAACAAAGTATTTGGTCAGATAATCTAAAAAGAATAATAGCCGACCTGAACATTGATGCGGTTCTTCCATGTTATCACATTTCATCCTCACAGATCAGAGAAACCCAGTTAGGTAGTATTTCCCCACTTCATAGACCAGGCAGGAAATTTCTGAGAGGTTAATTGATGTGCTAAAGGGCACCTGGTAAAATGCCGGGCTCAGTCCCATACTCCAAATTCCTTTTTAGTTCTTCTACATTATGCTGCCCGTTCTAACTGGATTATTAGGTTGATAATGCTACTGTTATTAATTCTGCCCAAATGGTGGATAACAGACAGATCATACATTTAAGATGTTGGCATTTATCTCAATTTTATTGCCACCTATGACTACAAATATTCAAAAATTTTTGATACTAATAATTTTTGGAAAAACATAACTTTTCCTTAGATATTGTTTCTTCATTAGTTTTTCCATTAAATATTTTCCCCCTTTGGCTATGACAATCCTTAAGATTGTTTCTCTCTGCTAAAGTTGTAACTCTCTTTATTTTAACCAGCAGTCGCCATGGAAATGCTTGTGCTACGTGTCACACTTCCTTAAATACGATTACTCACAAGATGCAATAAATATATGAAGTGTATTTATTTGAATATTTACTTGTTAAAGTCACACAGCTGTGTTTCCTTTTAAGCCATCTTCTCACGCCTCTGTGGTCATAGCTACATAAAGTGCCAACCTTTCTTGTATCCTGGTATTAGGAAGTGACATGTTACAAATGTAGAGCACCTTGCTGTGAGCCAGCTGCAAATATTACGTCCATAGCAAAATATCTTCAGCCAACTCGCATGCACCGTGCATCAAATTATGCCTCTTGTCCCAGTTCACATAACGCATTAAAATTCCAATGTGATATAGTAAGTGCTTTCTCCTTTGGAGATCTGATATAATCTCAGAATTTAATCTTTCACCTGTATAAATTTACTCTTAAGTCAGATTCTATGGCCTAGACAGGTATCCAGAGCTTTAGTTCCTCATCTCTAGTTTCCTAGGAGAAATAACCAACTGGATGTCCCACTGTCCCCTCCAATTCAACTTGTCTAAAATCAAACTTGTTATCTTTCCCCCAGAATTAAAGCTCTTTCAGAACTTCGTTATTTCAGTAGTCAGTCTGATCGTTCTCTTAGTTACTCAGGCTTGAACTTTTGTCAGGCTATAGTCTTTTTTTCTCATTTTCTCTCATGTCCTATGTCCTATAAATTATTCTGAGCTTCTAACAGCTTTTCCATTTCTATTGCCACCCTCATTACCTTGCTGGGCCTACACTATAGTGACTTTACCAGCCTCCCTTTCCCTCGCTCTCCTCCTTCTATCTGCCTTCCAAACTACTCCATGGTTATCTCTAAATCAACATTTTGCCTATACCCCTAATCTCCCCAAAACCACCACTCCAACATCTACATTGCTCCCCGACATGATGAGAGCTGAATCAAGCTCCTTGCCCACACGCTATCCTCATTTCCCTTCTGGTTCTTTACTTATGATTTGTGCGTTGACAGCACTAAATTTTCTGTTGTTGGTAGTTCCATGGATCTTTGGGGGGAAAGAGATACTATACAAAGATAGTCTAAAGAAAGAAAAAGAGACATATTCTAAACATTAGCCTTCTTATATCTGTGTTATGTCCCTACTAGATCAGCTTTTGTTTGAAATAAGAAGGTATAGGTTTATATATTAGCTTAGTTTATAAAATTTGATAATTTCAAACAACTCATTTATATCACTTTGATTATTCTTCTGGAACCTGGGTAGTTTTCCAAAAGTAAAATTAACATTCCATGTTTTGCCATAAAGGAAACTTTTCAGTTATGTTCAGGTCAACAATCATTAGAAAAGTTTTAATTTGGGAATTAAAGAGAAATCCAATATTGTCAATCCAGCCAACATTCCCTTGAGCACACGACTGGCCTTATGCCCATCATTTTAAGCAATGATAGGTAGGTTGACTTCAATATTTTTTTCCTCCAGCTATTATAAAAATGAAGCAGAGACCTAGGGTCTGGCACAGTAATCTTGCAAGTGAGGGATTCTTAACTGAGAGTGACTCTGGAAACTTCTCACCTCTTTGGGACTTTTCTGCAGTCACAGGTCCAAGGAGAAAAACTCCATGTCTCTTTTCTGGCCACCTACAAGCTTTTAATTAGCACAATGTTGTTGCATTTCAGCCATCTCACAAAACTGCATTTCTATTCTGAAATCATTTTGCTTTTCCCAGAGAGATTGATGGACCGAACAGATTCCTGAGTTCATACCCAGGTGCTTGCATATTATTAGGAAGCTAGTAGGAAAAATATCCTCGTGCAAGAGCTATAAACATTATTTGGGAAAGAGGAAAATCATGTGTGTGCTAAAATGAAATGGTGCCTTTGACGCTTCTGTCTGATGTTTCTTAAACCTAAATTATAATGAAAACTCAGGTAAATTAATTTGTAATGACTAGAGAAAAAGAAAGAGGACTATAGGTGAATAAGTATTGAATTTCTATTCAGGTCATTTACCTTTAGACCCTTAAAGAACATATTAGCTACCGGAATTGGTGGCCAAACTATGGTGTAAATGGAGCTACGATCAGAGTTAAATTCTATTTGGACCAGAAGAAAAACCTGGCTATGGCCATAGTTGGTACTCCTAAACGAATTCACCAACTCTTTTGTGTTACAAGGTGTATGATTAAAAAAAAAAAGACTGATTATTTAAAAAAAAAACCTTAAATAGCAAAACACACGTCTTACAGTGGTTAGGTTTGTTGCAACGACTTTCTATAAAACAGAGCAGAATGGAAAAAACATCAAAGTCATGCATTGAACTAATGAAACATACAGACTGGGTCAGTATTACAACCAACAAAATACCCAACCTTTGATGATCAGTAATCATAAACATTGTCATCACAATTAAAATATGAATATTCAGTCTGGGTTACTAATATATAAAACCACTCTGTATCTTTCCCATTTTTTTTCTGGATTTGACAAGAAAAGAGGTTGTGGCATGGAGGAAGACCAGAGGTCTTAAAGAATCTTAGATTTAGGTTCCAGTTCCAGTTCTGCCCTTTCCTAGCTGTGTGACCTTGATCACATCAACTAACTTCTCTGACTCCTATCCCTTTACCTGAAAGTGGAAAAGTAACAGTTTATAAATGATCATTTTATATATATAGGACATATATATGACGTATATAAATAATATATATGTAATTTAACAATACTTAAGATAAACTCCTTATATATTCTATATTAATATAATACAGTGTATATTAACACAAATACATGTATGTTAGTTTAAATATATAATAATAGTTATATAATATTTTATATATATATACAATTGCAGTATTCTTCTGTGACCAAATACACATGACAAAGCATGTATGTAAATAATATATGTCTATACATGCTTATGTAATGTGTGTGGGGTCATAGAAGAGTACTGTATTAATTATTATGTTCACTGAGAACATTACAATCAAAAGCTTCTTAATCAATATTATTAGACTATGGGCAAATTGAATGCAGCTGGCTTCTAAAATAATTTACTTTAGAAGAAGCCATTGATGAGATGATCTCTCTGTTTTCAACTTTGTTTTCAATACCTGGCTTGACTTCTATGCTATTATATTAGGTAAGCATTGATTTTCCCCTGGAACAGCTTGCCACCAAGCACACACATAGACATAGTGCAGTGAGGAGGATGGAGCCAGTGGTGAAGTTCTTTTTCTGGAAGGTAGTAGTACAGCTTTTCTTATTACTGCAAGTGCATGAATGAATGAACAACATTACAACACAGACGTTCCATACATTCTCTCATCAAACAGCCCCATCACTTCCTCAGTACTGTTTTTTCTCTTCAGCGTTAACTGATGTTTCCAACAATTGAGCTTGTTTGCAATAAGCTGAATCGGAGCATAACCTTCCATTAATTAGAAAAAAATGTATGGGTATTAGCTTGAGGAAGCAATAGCAGTCCTTGTGTATTTTCTAGTGCAAACTCACAGTGATATTTTGTTTGATTGCTATTATTTCTTTTTCCCCTTGTGACAGTGTTGTTAAGTCTGATGCAAAAAAGTCTGAAAACTTTTAAATAGTTTGTGCTCATTCCAGAGAGAAAAAGACCTACCAAGTTCAGCTCTGAATGGATGTGAAACTAGCATCTTAGAATACAAATCTGTGCCATTACCCTGTCTATACTTCTAAGCCTTTTTCATCACTTACAATTGTTTTTACACTCTAGTCTATGTTGAAAGCAAACATATTAATTGTTTTCATTGTTTTAACTACAGAATTTCAAAAGTATTCCTTGATTCATATTTATATTCCCTTGGTAATTATCACTATGAAATCATGTTGGACTAAGAAGCTAGGTTTATATGTGATTTGCTGTTTAGCTTTTCACCGTTTCTGGTCAGGCTGATTGAATTAGCCAATGCAGATTTCTTCAACTCAGCAAAGCTTAATTATGTAAGTAATTTAATTATATAATAAATAAAAGCCACTTTACCTCAGCATATTCACAGTGATCTATTTTTGCTGCACAGTGATTAAAAATGACTCATTTTTCTTAAACTTTGAAATCTGACAGTATTACTTGAATGAAATAATTTATGGTAGAAATAAATTGAAAATGAGGACAAGAGTCACTGAGGTACAATCAGATGCAATAGACTAAAGGTAAAATGCAACTTGGAATTATTGACCAGAAATCAAGGTGCCTATACAGATATGAATTAGAAGTTGTTAGGGAAATCTCTAGTATGAAAAGGAAGCCACAGATCATCACATTTGCATTACCATGAGATGTCATTCTATTTCTTTAATGTAAAGATAAGAGCATCATAACTCCTCCGTTTATATGGAGACTAAACAGGTGATGGTCTTGAGTCCATCACCTTTTGAAAACCTTAACTGCATAAGGTGGGGATTTGGTAATGGCATTCTTGCCTGAACAAAAGTCCTCATGATCAACAGGGCACTATCATTAAACAGCAAAAATGCTGAATGCCAAGAATAAATTAGTGCCTCCAAGTTCCATTCCCTCATTCTCTGAAGATCATTCTCATAAAGGGGATTCCATGTGTGACATCTGAAAGCAAGCATGTTATTAGTTGGACAACCAGTGGCTCTGTGAGAATGAGTAGCAGGAGGAAAATGACCCTTCTCTGTTTTCTCTGAGTTTCTGATAGCTTTGGTCTTCACTAGTGTTACTACAGGGACATACTTAAGTTGACTGCCGATGAGGAGTATAAATCCTATTTTAAATGTATGCACAAAGTGAAGGTCTCTGCTCTTTGCCATGCCAAGGTGGGTTTTGGTCACCATCGGGTTACTTTAGTTCTCAGGGAGTAGCTACCATATTCATCATGATTTCTTCCTATTGACACCCTATCATTATTAAGAAACATATTATTTGGGGGCACCAAAATTCCTAGTCTCTTATTTTATGTCAAATTAGCACAAAGGACAAATGTATGTTTCTTGATCTACTTTTCTTTTTATAATGTGAATTCCCTACATAAAAAATAATGGTAGCATGTTTTGGCACTTGTGGAACCAACTAGCAGTATGTAAATTTCCAAATAGCATATTGTTAAAATGCTTCTATTCTTCAAATCCTAATAATTTTCTAAGAAATTATAGTACTACATCTTTAAGGAATTTTTGCTCAGTGCATAGAGAACTTTGAAATATTAATACTTTAGAGAATCGTATCATATAGAGAAATAATTTTATTATAAGAAAAGTTTAAAAGTTGATAATAAGCATAATCTAATGAATAATTTTCTGTGGTGAGTCATCATTTCTTTGTAATAAAAAAAATTTTTCTCTCTGTGTACTCATGGAGCAAGTTTCTGCTAAAAGAATCCAAAACTTGGGAGGAAAAGAAGCTAAGGGATTACCAAAAGATATTCTTAGAATCTTTGAAGTTTTATATGACATTTGATAATACATTGAATGCCTCTTTGTGAAACATTTAATAAGAGAGAGTGCAGGAGAAAGGTTATTATTTATTAATCATGACATTACTTTTTAAAGTAAACAACAATAAGTCATTAGGTTGGTTTTGTTCACTGATATAGCCAAAGCACCATAACAGGGCATGGAACATAGTAGGACCTCAATAAATAATTGTTGAAATGGCCGTCTGATTAGTTTCCATACACAAAGGCTGAAGTGAATTGTTGGATGGAAGCTACTGGATAATCAAGCACATAATGCTGGCCTTAATTATGTGGCTATTCCAGAGTTGAAAGGGTCTGAAGGGACTCAAACATCCTGATGCTTTGGCCACTGGGCTACTTGGATGGCCATGGGCTTTTTGCTGTTACTCTACTGTGGATTTTTGGAGCAGAGGCAGTCTAATTAGGCATGGAGCAGGTATTATAAATATGTAGTGAATGCCAATGTTTCATATAGTGATAATGTTTCATACCAATTAACAGTAAATTCCAAATACTGTGCCAATGAAATTTGAAGTACCATTATTCCATTGGCTTGTCCATGAAGGCAATAATGCATATTTATTTCTTTACCTAGAGAGTCCTTATTGACCACACTGAGCTGTCTATGCCATGTGCAGTGTACCAACTCATTAGGAAGATTCCATGAAGTAACAATGGAGTCACTCTGAAATGACTTCATTTCAACAAATTCTGTGTAAAAAGATTTTTGGTAAACAATCTTTCTTCATGGGGTTTCAGTTACCTTTTAGGAATCAGAAACTAATGGATAAAAAATATAGGAACACGTTGATTTTCCAAATAATTTCTCAATCACTTCTAATTTTAAAAAGGGAAAATAATGGCTTTAAGAAAGAAAATAATAAATTAATTCTCAAGCCATTTTGTATGATATAGAAGACATTTAAAGAATAAATGTCTAGGTGTCTTATTGCGAGCATTTATCTCCATATTTGACTTCACTGGCAAATGTGACACCTTACAAAAGAAATTAGGCCATTTCAGAATTTAGTGCTACAGAGCTTGTTTTTTTTCACCAATCTGAAGAGACTTCATGAATATTTTAATGTCAGATTTTACAATTTAACATATCAAGACTTGATTACTAATGACTGATAATCCTTGTCTCTGCTGCCTCCCCAGTTCATTACTGTCATGCACTCTTGGGACACTTCTAAAGCCAGAATCAACAACTGTAATACAGTGTGGAGCACTAGATGCCTTTAGTTTCACTGCTCACAATATCAATCATGTTCCAGAGTATTTGTTGAATAGCAGCATGCCTCTAACCTTCATGAAGCTATCCTTTTTCCTTTATTTTTCTTAAAAAGATACCGTCCGTGGCAGCTAGCATAATGAACAGATAACTCAGTAAACACATTTGATCACCAAATATATTCCAGGCTCCAAAAACTTTCTGGGCACACACAGCAGAGTTTAAAAGTCACAAGAGGACTAGACATGAACATATCCAACTATGTTCCAATAAAATGTACAATAATAGAACTATGCAATTAGTGCATTGGAACAGTTGACGATGCCATTAATTTTGGGGGGAAGTAATAAATACAACAGCTAATATTAACTGAGTAATTACCATGGGTCACATTCTCTTTTAAGTGCTTTACATACACTACCAGAAGTAAGAGTGAATGGATGTTATCTCCATATTTTTAGACCCTAAATGATGATGCATCTTGCCCAAGGCCATAAAGCTAATAGACAGTGTGGCTAGGATTTGAACTCAGGAAGCGTGGGTCCAAAGCCAATACTCTTGATCCCCAGACCACACTGCCTGTCTGTTTTCTTTTGGCGTCATAAGGGAAAGGGTCAGAGACAAGTTCATATCTGAGTTAAAAGCCAAAATAGAATGATGACTTTATCAATTATAGAGAGAAGATAGAGAATTTTTAGCAAAGGAAATATTATGAGCAAAATCAGGAAGAAATGAAAGAGATGAGACACAGGTGGGAAATTACCCAAAGTCTGAGTTGCTAGATTGGGGGGCACGGCAGAGGCAGTGAGGGAATGAGATTATAAAGGTAGGAGCCCTGATTCAGAGTGGCCTGGTAGGCCGTAAAATAGGATTTGGTCCTTATTCCGTGGGATCCCTTAGGAGTATTGTTATAGTCACTCTGAAGATTATACTGACTTCCGAGCCAGGTCCAAGTACAATTTAAGCTGTCAATGAAAATTATAGGCTTTAACTTTTGTCACCATTTTTAAAGTGCAGTACAGTGTTGAATCAATCAGCCACATGCTATAGACCAAGGAAAAAATTTTACTCTAAATAAGCTGTTTGAATACTGAATGGTCTAAGTGTATTCCTTTCACATAATTTATATAAACTCTCTTTGAAATAAGGTATTAAGTAATTTTATGTTAAAAGTTTTAATACTTCTAAAAATTAAAATGTTCTTACTGAAGCCCCCAAGTCATATGCACCATATGTAATCTTTTGTGTCAGAAATGCCCATGATAAAGGAAAACAAACCAAACAAGACACCACAACCACAACTACCACCCCCACCAACAATAAAATCTCACTTCACTTAAGACTTTATGTAGCTTTCAAATAGCCAGATCTTCATTAAAAGCATTCAGTACAACGTTTAGAAATCATTGTGGTGAACAGAAAACACCATCAGCTAATATTAAGTTTGAAAGTTGCATGTGGTGACCGAGACACTGTAATGTTCCAGTCTCTTGGAAGCTTATTTATCATGAATAGTGCTCCATCTAACTCCCTTATAATCCATATGGTAATACGTGGAATCTCCCTGTCTCCAAAGCCACTGGACTTCTGTCCTCATTCTTATCCCCAGATATCCTGTAGTAGGGCCCCTTTTCCTGACTTTGGAGTCTTGGGCTTTCTAGCTTCTGTCCTTCACTTTGTTTGGTTTTGTTTAGTTTTTGGGTTAACTGCATCTTTTTTTTTTTTTTTTTTTTTTTTTTTTTGCGGTACGCGGGTCTCTCACTGCTGTGGCCTCTCCCATTGCGGAGCATGGGCTCCGGACGCGCAGGCTCAGCGGCCATGGCTCACGGGCCCAGCTGCTCCGCAGCACGTGGGATCCTCCCGGACCGGGGCACGAACCCGTGTCCCCTGCATTGGCAGGCGGACCCTCAACCACTGCGCCACCAGGGAAGCCCAATTAACTGCATCTTTTCTTGAGCACATCCAGAATCTTCTCAGAGAAGCAACTGGTGCATTCTTTCCTTGTGGCACCTCAGTATTCCATCCCCTCATTCTAATTGAAGCATCCTTTCTCTAGGGAAGTGTAAGAAGCAACAAAAAGCCTCCTTTATGTGTCATTTTCCTTTCAAAATTATCTTTTGGTTCTCAGAAAACTTGTAGCTACTTTCCATCCAAGGTGAAAAACCTCTTATCCATATTTCTATTTTAAGAAAAGCTGGGTAACTTAACATGACACATCAAGAAGCAGATGGGCAATCTATTAGAGACAAGGTGTTTTGTATTTGCATCCTCTGTCCTGTTCCCCACTTTTTTTTTCAGAAAGCAGGTCCATGGCTTTGAACTCAGATGTTTAGGAAACAAATTATTGAGAATAATTAGTAGTAATAATAGGTTGTATTTCAAAAGATATTTCAATTTTATGTGTTAAAATACAGATGGCTATAGTGCAGTTTTGAAGAAAATCCTCTTTTAGTCATTACAAACAATTATCAATGGTCTCACTAAGAGATAAAAGATTATGAGCCTCATACAGGATCCACTGTTTTGAACTATTGAAGGATGGCACCATATTTTACTAGGTCACCCATCTTTCTCTCATTAGATATTAATATATCTATATCTGTAATGAAATGTGACACTTAGAATTTGCCACAAATAATTGAAATTTGTTTTTGTAAACCATTTATTTTTTAACCAAATAGAATCTTTTAAAAATTATTCCTATAATTACATTGCCCTAACACATTTTCAGTCTGATATGTGTCATTTTTCATGAGTTTGAGAGATGGAATTAGAGCCACAGGCTAGCTTATCTAGTACGCCATGAAATTGAAGCATATGTGCATGCCATTCATCTCATGTGACTCAGTGGAAAAAAGGGTGACAAAGGCTGTCCAGAATAGGTCACTGAGCATCATAGGTATGCTTAGATTCAGTTCTCAAACTATGACTTTAGATCATTAGAAGTCCACTGTTCATTGAAAGCTATACATGGAGAGGTAAAGTAATCGAACTCCTCAACTCTAGTCTCTGCTTATTGCTATATATAAAGTCAAGCCCTTCATTCTAAAAATCATAGTTATATATATATGTGTGTATATATTTTTTAAGAACTATAACATGAGTATGTGGATTCTGTCAGAGCAAGTGAGAATTTAAAACTAGATTCTAGTTAATATTTTGGGAAATATTTACTAAAAACCTACTATGTGGTCACAAACTGTTGATAGAGATATAATCAAATTAGACATGATCCCTTCTAAAGTATTCAGTGTACAATGGAGATTGGCTTTAAATAAATAATCATGAACTTGCCAAAATAAATAGATGATTATCATTACTGAATCTCTGATGTTCTTGCAAAAACAATTTGGAAAAAAACTCTTAAGGATAAATATGCTTCAGAATATGGTAGGGTATTCACCCTCTAAAATGAAATCTAGGGGGCTTCCCTGGTGGCACAGTGGTTGAGAGTCCACCTGCCGGTGCGGGGGACACGGGTTCGGGCCCTGGTCTGGGAGGATCCCGCATGCCGCGGAGCGGCTGGGCCCGTGAGCCACAATTACTGAGCCTGCGCGTCTGGAGCCTGTGCTCCGCAGCAGGAGAGGCCGCGATGGTGGGAGGCCCGTGCGCCGCGATGGGGAGTGGCCCCCGCTTGCCGCAACTGGAGAGGGCCCTCGCACAGAAACGAAGACCCAACGCAGCCATAAATAAATAAATAAATTTTAAAATGAAATCTACCATAACTTATGGTTGAAAATATATTTTAAAATAACAGAAAATAATACATGCTTTGAAGTAAAGATTAAACTTTCTAATAAGTGATTTTATTTTTGATCATGCAATTTCAAAAATATGGAAAAAATATGAATCTGAATGTATGTATGTAAACTTGTTCCATAGGTCAAAAATATTTTTGTATGCTTTTATTGTAAATAAGCATTATTGGAATCGGATATCAAAAATATTGTGATATTAAGACTTGCTAATTGTTAGAAGGTTTACTGAGGGAAATCATCAAATCCGGTTCTCTAATTAGGTAAGATTCTCATTCACTGGGGCTCATTCCTTTGGGAATACTTGAAGGCAAGGGAGTGGATGTTCATGTTTTCTTTGAATGTTGAATCAACCCTTCCCTGAATAATTTTGCTTCCATGGTCCTTTCACACTTTAGAGTTTGTTTTACGTGCTCAGGTATTTTACAGTAGTTGTAATCTCTCTGCCAATTGGTTTAGAAATAATACAGAGTACAGATAATAAAATTAACCAGTTTAAATATGTCATTGATAGCATCTTTTATGTGTTTCTAAGGGGAAAAGAACTGAAAATCAAACAGTTAGCTTTACGGAGTGACCTCAAACAGATCAGTTAAGGTATACAATGAAATCTGTAATAGTCCAATATATATTTTCCATTAGCATCATTGATCTAGTGCCTGTAAGGTTGGGGCTTCATAAAATGAGACCCTGTAAAGAGAGGGATGCTCTACAAAGAGAAGGTAAATTAAAATGTGTGCTTTGTGTCATAGTTGAATAGATGGACAGTTAACTGAAAATCAGGTAATTCTGGGTAAAATGACTTAGTCTGCCTAAAACATTCTAGTCATTTAAAAATAAGTGGTAAGTAAAAACATGGAAATCACAAAAGTTATTTTATTTATCAGTCAAGAACACGTAGAATAATTTGATAGCATTAATACCTCCTTCAAGCAGGTGTTTCTCAGAGGCATGCACTTCATTGTTTATTTGTCATCGCTCCTAATAAACATGTACTTGAGTTTATGTCATCTGAAAATAATTGGCATGCCCTACAGAGACATGGAAAACTGATGTAGGCATATGCCCGCCCAACATTTAATGACCTTAATCTATCTCAATGACTTGCCTTTCTATTCAGATAACCAGTTTGGGATGTAATTTACTAAAATAAACTTTTGTAGTATTATTTCAACAAAGGACAGCCTTTTGTGTGACAAGCTATAATATTTAGCTACTGAAAGGCCTACCATATTTCTCTCCCACTGAGAACTATTTGTTATCTAATGTCACTTATAGGCCGCATGTAAATCAAATTATTATTTCCGGCTCTGCATGGTGCAATACTGATTAAAAACTTGTCAAGCTATCAGAAGAATAAGGCCATTTCCCAGCATGGAATGAGGTTATTTATTCTAGGCCCAATGATTGGTACCAGGACCAATGCCTAATAATAATATCTGTGACCGAGGGGAGAGAATCATTTAAAAATGATCACTCTTATCACAATCCTAAGGCATTTGAAATTCTGACAATGCTGAAATAATTGTGCAACTTTAAGGAAATGTATAAGAAGGTAAGTAGACTGTCACTGAAGTCAGCAGACACGATGGCTTCATGAAAGCATTTAACACTGTTCACCACTGTCCTCTTGACATGTTCTCCCACACCCTCTTGGTTCTCCAACTTTTTCTCTATTATTTCTCACTCTCCTTGGCTGGTCCTTTGTATTCTATTCCTCCATTAAATGTTGTTGATTCCATGATTTCTCTTGTGTTCTCTTCTTTTTTTCATTTTAATTGCTTCCCTTGAAAATTGTATGTCTTCATGTGTGTTCACTGCTCCCCAGATAGTCTCCAGGCATGATCTCTTTCTTGACCTCCAGGCCCATACATCAACAGACCATGAGACATCTCCCACTGATAACTGAAATTCAACCTGTGTAATCTCACTCTCTTACACCCCAAACTGGCTTCTCCTAATCTGTGGCTCCAAAATTCATGCAGTCATGTGGCAAAATTCCCAGGAATCATCCTAGAGTATCTTGTCTTCACTCACATTCCCATTCACTGAAAACTGTTAAGTCAAGCTCTTAAACACTGCTCAACTCTATTCTGGGTCTTCTCTCCCCACTGCTCAAGTCTGTGTTCCCCTCAGCTATGCACCATCACTATCCCAAAAGGCTCCCTGCCTGCATGCTTGCACATCTCTAATCCTGGCTTCCAGAGAGTGTGTCCCCCTGCTGCAAAACTGAACTGATTATGTGATTTCCAGCCTTCAATAATACCACACTGCCTGAGGTCCAAGCTCATTAGCATGGCATGAGTAGCCTTTGTGGTTACATCTTGGTCTGCCTTTCCAGACTCAATCCTTAGCCTGAACACCTTTATGTTCTAAGTTTCAACAAGTATAACAGAGTACCAAGGCATAGCAAGATGTATCACACTTGTGTCTCTCTCTCTGTGTTGTGTGTTTTACACAGTTCTCTCTGCTTCTAAAGTCTACTGTATTAGTTATCCATTGCTATACCAAAAATTACCACAAACTTAGACTTAAAACAACACACATTTATTATCTCACAATTTCTGTAGATTAGGAATCCAGGTGAGGCCCTGCTGGGTTCTCTGCTTCAGGATGTCTTGAAAGCTGTAATTAAGGTGTCAGTCAGGACTAGGGTCTCAGCTGAAGGCTCAGCTGGGGAAGGATCTACTTCCAAGCTCATTCAGAAATTCTGACAGTTTAATTCATTGAGGCTCAAATTCTAACTGGCTGTTGTCTGAAGACCTCCCTTGGTTCCTTGCCTCATAGGCTTGCTCATAGGCCACTCCTTTACAAATATGGCAGCTGCTTCATCAAAGCCAACAGGAAAAGAGTCACAATCTTATTCAACCTTATCATATAAGTGCCATCCATCACCTTATTATATTGGGTAGAAGCAAGTCAGTAGGTTCAGCCCACACTGGAGGTGAGGAGATTACACAAAGATATGAATACCAGGAAGTGGGATTGTTAGGAGCCATTTCAGAAGCTGCCTACCACATCCTCCAACCCTAACTTCCTCCACCTGCATCCACCTCACAACACTTGTGCAAATTTTTGAAGACTCATCTCAATTATCAAGACTTCAGTTCCATTGTAAAACAATTATACTCCAATAAAGATGTTTAAAAAAAAAAAGATTTAAGTTCCTCAGAGAAGATTTCCCTGACCAAGCCACCCCAAAGTTGATTACTCTGTCTTTTTATTACTCACACTGTACCTCTAACATTATTTTTAAATTATTTGTTCATCTAGCTTTCTCCTCCACCAGGACATTGAAAGCAGAATTGCAATTTGTATTTTCACTGTATGGTAGGTTGTCATTCCAAAGAAAGTGCTCATTAAATGTAAAATAAGAAATGTTTTAAAATAAATGAAACAACAAATATTAAGTACATGAAATTAATCTGGAAACATAGTATCCCCTGGGAATATTAACATCAAATAATCTAACATCTGAGCATTGCATTTACTTTAGTTAGGGTACAAAAGACAATCTTCTTTGAGTGACATTGCAAAGTGACAAATTTGTCTCTTATTTTCAAGTTCCTTCAAATAAAAGACAACTATAAAATGAAATGCCATGTGGCTAATATGGGGAAGGGGTTAAGATCATAGGCTTCAGCATCAGACTACAGGATGAAAACCCAAGTCTTCCACTTACTATCTGTGTGGCCTCGGACAAATTATTAAGCACTTACAGTGCTTCATTTTGGACAACAGAGTCTTGGATGAAGTAGAAAAGAATGGCTTTATTGCTTTGCCAGGCAAAGGGGGCCACAGCAGGCTCGTGCCCTCAAAACTGTGTGTCCCAGCCTGGATGTGGAGGGACAGTGAGGAGTTTTATAGTCAGGGTTGTTGATAAGGATCAGGGTGCCTTCAGGGCCTGCATTCCTCCAATTAATAGCAGTGATGGGCTTCTGTTGTTCTCAAGGTTGTCAAACTGTGACCTTCTCTCTGGGAAGAATGCTTCATTAAGTAGTTTACATCTCCTATTTGGTGGAGGTTTCAGTATCTGCAAAACAGCTCAAAGACATTGTTATGTGTATCCCTTGAGAAGGAACCAGGACCCTGCCCCAAGGCTACACTATTGTTTCTCCACGACTCCTCCCTTGTCTCCGCATCCCCTCCCTTCCTTGAGTAGCAACTGTTTGAACCTGCCCTTTGAAACTCAGGGGGAAGGTCAGGAAAGCTGAATGAAGCCTATTTCCTGCAAACAAGAAACGAGGGACACAGAATTTTGTGCCCAGGAGCCCCATGAGGTCCTGCTTGGTTTCAATATTAGGAAGCAGAATAGGGTCAGAAATAAAGAGCTTTTTCTTTTCTCAATGTGTGTAACCATGGAAGATAGCAGAAGGGAGTGAGAAAAATGCAATCATTTTGATTAATAAAATGAATGGAGGGGGGCTTCCCTGGTGGCGCAGTGGTTGAGAGTCCACCTGCCGATGCAGGGGACACAGGTTCGTGCCCTGGTCCGGGAGGATCCCACATGCCGCGGAGCAGCTGGGCCTGTGAGCCATGGCTGCTGAGCCTGCGTGTCCGGAGCCTGTGCTCCGCAACGGGAGAGGCCACAACGGTGAGGGGCCCTCGTACCGAAAAAAAAAAAAAAAAAAAACATGAATGGAGGAAGCAGAGGAAGTGGTAACCCCAAATAGTGGGACATATATTATTATTTATTTTCTTTGCATATCTCTTTCTCAAATATCTAGCTATTCATCAAGTAGGCTTTCCCTCCAAGGATCAAGGAATTGCTGAAGATTTAAATTTAACTTAATCTATCACTGTTTCTTTTTTTTATCTGATGGGATTACTTGTTGTTCTTAAGACTCTCCCAAATTAATGAAAATTGTTTAAGGTTGATACTGTCCAAAGACTTTCCTGTCCTCCAATTTAAGAGATTATAAGGAATACATGAAAATTACATTACAGAATATGGCAAGAAAAATAGAAAAAGGGACGGGAAGGAGAGAGAGGGAGGGGTGGAAGGAAGGAAGGGAGGAAGGGAGGGAGGGAAGGAGGGAGGGTGGGAGGAAGGAAACTGAAAATGCAAATCTTCTATCATCCATTTACACAAGTGTGAAATATTTGTCATTATCAGTACAGAAAACGAAACAAAACAAGAAAACTATGTCACGTTGTCCTGAAAGTAATTAGTGTTACTTATTAAGAGAGCAAACCAACAATGTTTTCCTCTGGTACTAATGCAAAGGTTAAACGACCTGAGAATTACCTGCGCCATGGAAATGTACTTTGGGGGTTAATAGGCACAAAGTGTCCATCTTTGAGCTACTTTAACAACTACCCTAGAGACCAAAGATAAACTAAAGGACAGTAAAGAAATATAATTACATTGGACACGAATGTCATGAAGAGTTAATTAGGCTTCAGTGGGTTGTAACTTATTTTGAGGATGTGGCATTTCAGAAAACCACCTAGCTCTCTTCATATTACCTTCAGACACTAAAAGTATAATTGTTGTCATTATTGTTTTAATCATTGCTGCAATTTAATGGCTATATATGTGATTGTTGTAATGTCTTTTAAGCTATTGGGGATTTCAATATTGGACATATAACCTGAAAAAATAATTATGACATTTCATAGATTTAATATTGCCCTTTGCAGTTGATGATAATATTGCCTTTTGAAATGGTTATTATTGATAGAACATACGCTTAAATGGCAACCACATTTCTTTTCCTTGGAGGTCACTAGGATTATCTAATTAGACCAACACTGCCACCATATTTACTCAGTATGTACTGTATGTAGGTATATTTCAAAATACTAAAATGAAGGGGAAAAAAACTTGCAGTAGTTTGCACTGGAAAAACATTATAGTTGCTACAAATGATGGCAGGAATAATATTTTATTAACCATAGTTCCTGATTTTCTTGATTGCAAATGCTAGGTACCATATTAGGCACACAGCTTGAAATATATGTAGCACAATGAATAGACAAGCTTACTTCCCTAGAATATAAAAGGAATGAAGAATAGGTTTTCAATGATCACATTTAAATATTTTCAAAAAGGGTTATTTTCCACCCAGTGGTAGAATAATTGATATATAATTAAGAAGAGGCTATGCCAAAATTATTGCTAAACCTTTTATATTGAGCACAGTGGTCTGTACATAGTGTTTATTGGGAAATCCATCTTTTCCACTGGGGTAATGGCCAGTTTTTTTACCACTGTAACAGCTTAAATGCCTCTGTTTCTAGATTTTCAGTTAGCTGCACTTGCTAAATCTTGAAAATGGGCAAAGCACGCATTTCTAAGACAAAGACTTAAAGCTCTGTCTTCACCCTTAGTACTTGGGGTGACTTGCAGCTTGCAAGCCTGGTTTCTGCTCTGAAAGTAGCCAGGAAGACACTGAGTGCCACGGTACAGCAGCGGCTCTTACCTAGGCTCCATATTAGAATCACTGGGGCGGGAGGTGTCCAGTCACTCTCAGTGATTCTGAATTAAATGCTCTGGATCTGGGTCCTGGATATTTTTTATGAAGCTCTCTAATGTGCAGCCAGGGCATTAGTGATTATTAGATCAGTTGTCAAAATACAGTTTGCTTAACATTGGTGAATTGTGTAGTGTTAATATTCCTGGTTATATTATTGCACTGTGGTTTTGTAAGAGGTTACTACTGAGGAAAACTAGGTGCATGGAATGGAATTTCTCTGTACTATCTCTTACAACTGCATGAATCTACAGTTGTTTCAAAGTAAAAGGTTTAACTTAATTTTTTAAATCATCTACCCCTGAATTCCATTGAATTCATTTGTAACTCTTAATGCAGAAATGGGGCCCCAGCTGATCAGAGTATTTTTGGGTGGGTCCTGGAATCTACATTTTAAACAAACTCTCCAGGTGATTTCACTGAAATTGCAGAGATTGATTTAGGTCCTTACATGTTTAGATTTTGAGGAATACTGGGCACCTGGCCCGTCCTAGGTAAGGGAGAGTTAGACAAATTGGCATTCTAACATCGCTCCCCCATTCTCCTGCTATTCCCACTTTACTTGTCCAAAAAAAAGGGGTGGGAGTTGTATACCAAGGTATTACGATCATCAGTCATTCATCCCACAGAAGCAGTAAAAATAACCTTTGTAAACCAATCATCTCAGGCATTGTGATAAGCTATACACAGATTTCTTATTTAATACTCAAAACCACCCTGGGATATAAGTTCCTTTATTCTTCCCACTTTGTAGACGAAAACACTGAAACTCAGAGAAACTATGTTGCTTATATATACATTTCTAATGAGTTTTGGATCTAGAGTTAGAATTCAGACTCTGAAATCAGAGGCTGTTTTTTTGTTGTAAAATATACATAACATAAATGTTTACCATTTTAACCATTTTAAAGTGTACAGTTCATTAGCATTAAGTACATTCACATTGTTGTGCACCCATCACCACCATCCATCTTCAGAACTTTTCAACATTCCAACTGAAACTCTGTGCCCATTAAACAATATCAGAGGATCTTTTTATTAGGCAGTATTCCCTAATCCCAGTCCTTCCTCCCTTAAAAAAAATCTCTAAAGGTAGAATTTCAGGTAAAAGAAAACAATTTGGGAGACGAGCCCCTTGCCAGCATTCCCCAAATCACACCACATAGACACGCATTTGTGTGTAAGGCCAGCCTTGATTTGGCTGCATTTTTATTGACTCTAAAAGAAGTAATTATCAGCACTATTGTATATTGATCAAAAACCCAGCTGTAGAACCAGGCTGCCCAGTTTGAAAGCCAAAGTGGCCACTTGTTAGCTGAGTAACTCTGGGTAAATAATTTAACCTATTTGTGCTCCACTTCTCATTTGTGAAACAGACATATGAATGGTGCCAAAGCAAAGTTTTACTGTGAGGATTAAATGATTAATGCATGAGAAACCCTTAGAACCTTGCCTGGCACCACCTAAGTCCCCCTGCCAAAAGTTAGTTATTACTATTTCCCTAGCTGTCAATTTTATGTATTTAATTTCATGTACATAATTTTCTCACATCTGTTTCACTGTTTGTTAATCTTATAGTTTAGTAGTAAACACATCTAACAGCCTAAATTTATTTTTATTACAATTATTTTTCAAAAAATTACAGTAATACATCCTCAAATGTAGGTTTCAAGCAATTTGACTTGGAAAGTTTTTCAGGCACTAAGCCCAGTCTTGAGAAAACAGTAACATCCCCCTGTCTATATTTGAGCACAAGAGAAATTGCTTTCATGAACACTTGTTTCTGTTTTTCTTCCACTTGATTAGAAAGTATGCTGTTGATGGCCAATCCATGAGCAATCTAAATATGTAATTAATTATAGGAACAAATTGAAATTGACCAAATCTGCTCAAATTTCTCAGAGCTTTGAAAAAAACGACTTTTCAAATGGTCAAAACAATTACTTAGAATTTAGGCATGCATTCAAATGCAAGTCAGTGTGCAGTGGAGATACAAAAGAAAAACCAGGCTCCCCATGATATTATAAGTGCTAACCCTGCTTCTTAAAGCAAACTAAAGTCTCTTTCTATTGTCAGTAGCTGTCTTCTAGGACAAATAGTTTGGTATTTTATAAAGGAAAAAAAACTTATCAAAAACATTTCTATGAAATGTATCTCTTGAAAAATTACTCCTTGCATTTGAGTAAAATAATTCTTTAGAAGATAAACTATTGAGATGATTCATCTGTACAAAAGAAAAATGCTAATTAAGAAGCATATTTGAAGACATGTCATTGAAAATCAAAGATGATTTTTATGATTTTTTTTATTTTTGGCTGCGTTGGGTCTTTGTTGCTGCACGCGGGCTTTCTCTAGTTGCGGCAAGCGAGGGTTTCTCATTGTGGTGCACAGGCTTCTCATTGAGGTGGCTTCTCTTGTTGCGGAGCACAGGCTCTAGGGGCATGGGCTTCACTAGTTGTGGCACACGGGCTCAGTAGTTGTAGCTCACAAGTTTTAGAGCACAGGCTCAGTAGTTGTGACACACGGGCTTAGTTGCTCTGCAGCATGTGGGATCTTCCCGGACCAGGGCTCGAACCCATGTCCCCTGAATTGGCAGGCGGATTCTTTACCACTGTGTCACCAGGAAGTCCCCAAAGATGATTTTAAAAATGAGCCTCAAATGGGAAAAAAAAAAGGGAGAGAAATCTATGTTTAATGTTATTGGTGATTTAAGTTTGGTAATTAGTGTCCATTTGTTACTTTATTATGTTGCAATATAGTGGTAAACAAAACAAAGCAAGAGTTTTGGTTACTCTACTCTCCAGGAAATTGAAGCATGTATGAAGCTTAGCAACTGATATGAATTTTGCTTTGATGGTAATTATGAAACAGTTAGCAGGGGTTTCACTTCCAGATAAAGGTGGACAATGGAGGTCAATTTCTGACCTGCCTTTTTGGATATTCAGTACCAGCACAATTTAATTGGAATCAGGTAATTGCTCAGAAGGCTACACTGAACGCATTATCATCCCTCAGTGTCACTCCTGCACACCTAGTTATCCTGACGTTGTTTGTCAAAAACTGTCACAAGAGAGTGTCTCACTGAGAAAAATAACCCATATGTCATTGCTCAGAGCTTCAAGACCAAACCCTAAAGTGATGAGAAAAAGATTTTTTTAAAGCAAAACTCCTTTTTCTCTAAACTGATTAAATCAACCCATCCTGGTAATATGAGAGAGCATTTTAATAATGTAAATTATTTAGGGGAGGTCAGTGATCTTTGTTCTTCTGGCTTTAGAGTGATGGTTTCAAATGTCCCTCTTACCCTCTCTTGGCTTTGAAGAATATTATATCAGTCTTGAATATCTTTTGTACAGTATTATGTATTATGCAAACAAAATATGTAAATATTGTTTTAAGGACTAGTATTGTGGATTTTATTTTTATTGCAAATAATCTATCTTTTCTGATTCTTGAAATAGAGCAGAAACAAATTCATTGTGGCAGTATTTATGCTTTTTATTATAAAAGATGACTATGAGCTCAGGAAGTGTCTAATATCATCAACATAAAAACACTCATAATAAGAGTATAACATAACATATAATATATACAAAAGAAATTATTGTGATTTTTAATAACTATAACATTAAATGTTTGAATTGACATTCTTAAATTTTAATTCATTTCTGACTTCTATCTATTGATGTGAGGACTAAAAAGACAGTAATAAGTATAAGATTTCTAGTCCGTCCAACCTAGACAATGAACCAAACAAAAAAGTAATTTGTGCTACATTTCTGTCTGTCTCAGGACATGGTATCAAGATAATTTCTAATTTTGTAAAATGAAAGTAGTGACAAAGAAGCCACCAAGTTTATTTCTTCAGAATAATTGTACATAATACTATACACTATAAACTTTACACAAATATTGGAATGAAAAAGGAGGAACATTACAAATGATAAGTTTACCACTATATATACATAATAGCATTAGTTCTCAAAGGAAATACACACATTTAACATGCGTCTTTAGTGAATACATGAAAAAAGGAAATACAAAACTGTAAATGTCTCTACAATTAACATGATCGAATTATGTAAATGATAGTTTTAATATATAAAGGCCCTCAAAGCATGTTATAAATGAGGTAGAAAACAAAATCAAATTTAAACTTCGCTAGTATTAAAAAATTCTTTGCATGATTCTTTTCCCTGTTGAAGGTGTAGGGATTTTTCACTGACACAAACTTTGGAGGAAAACCTGTTCCAGTGTGTAATGCAACACACATACAAAACACCACGGCTACATTTAAAAGGGCTTAATGTCCTCAAGTGTTGTTTTCAGTTTTTTATGCGGAGAAAATAAGATACGGGTGTAGCTGTGAGAAAGAATTGTATATGCAGAGGACTGCTTTCTCTTTGCCTCTCAGTAATAATGAGCACCCAAGTGGTTTTAAGGAAGAAGCACCCTTACTGGCTTTTCCTAGGAGACAGACTTTCCAGCTTGCAAAAAGGTGCAAGTAGTAAAATTCACGTGACTCTGATGAGATTGCCACCTTTCTTAATTTGAATTGTTGATATCGAGTCATTTTTAAGGATCAGTCTATACGCAGAGCAATAAGGCAGAGGGTTTCCCAGTCTTCAGCATGAGTTAGAGCTGGAGGACACAAAAAAGGGAAGTTGGAAGCACTGGACACACATTGGTACCTTTTTTCTTTAATATATTTGCCTGGTTTAAAAAATACATTTTCTTTGTCCGACTCACATGGTGTAGTCCACATTTAGCTGTAGTAGTAAAATAGAAACAAACAAACAAACAAACGTGTGTTGGCAGGTAGGCCCCTGTTCTGGGCTGCACCCAGTGGTAGGAGCACACTTGTTTTGTTTTGTTTTTTTATCACTCAGAGGCCTGTCACAGTGAGAGAGTCCATTTTATGGTCTTTCTGCCATCAAGAAGTGGATTTGCTCTCCCTGGCCAAGTCAGCTCATACCTCTGAACAGAGCTCACCAGCCTGCTGGAGAATGAGATACTCAAGGAGAACAAGAGTATCAACTGGAAACTAATTAAAATTTCTGTTACTATAAATGAGCCCCCTCCACTCACTCAAGTGACAGCAAAGTGAAAGAAAATCATCCTTTGTGTTTCCTTTGTTTCATGCAGTGGGTTATATGATACATTCATTATAGCCTTTGTTCTCAAAAGGAATAAAACAGGCAAGTAAAGGAAGAGTTTTCTTCTTTGGCTTCAAAGCGGTTTTCCTTTTTTTAACAGGTACAACTCAGCACTCAATTACTTTTAGGTGTGAAGTTAACAGCAGTGGTTCTCTGCTTTTTTTTTTTTTTTTTTTTTTTTTAAATCAATGGCTCTGCAGTTGTCATGCCTGGTTATTTACGTGTGAATGTAGAGGCTGTATTCTCCCAGCTCTTAGACTGCCAGGGCATTGCCATTGGTATAATTTATAACATTACTAATTAAAATGAATTTGCTTGCAGTAACATTCCGTGTGCTATTTGTGGGAAAGAAGTTATTAAAATATTCAGTAAGGCAACAGTAAACTTGAATGCAAAGTAATAATAATCATACATTTTAAATTACATGTTTAATACCCATTTGGCTAATATAGAAGTATTCTGAAAATTGCTTAGGCTCAGCATAATGTTTTTGCACTTAGTAGTATTCAAAGGCACCCTTGTGAATGGGCTTAGCAAATGCACTGTCATTGAGATATAGCTGTTTAAAACGAGGACACACATTGTCTTTCTGTGATACTTTGCATAAGAGCAGCTATGATCAATATGAGTTTATTTTGCTTATTGCAGGCATATTGAAAGATTCCCATTTTTCCACAGATTTTTTTGAAAAATTTCAGCCTGCAAAAATTTTAAGACTAGTACAATGAACAACCATATACCCTTCACCCAGAATCAATTGCTAACATTTATACTCTCTCTCTCTCCCTTTCTTTCTTTCTTTCTCACTCCCTTTCTTTCTTTTCTCTTTTTTTTTCTTTCATTCTTTACACATATATAATTGTCCCAGAACCATTTTAGAGTTACTTGAAGATGTCATGATACTTCACTTGTAAATACTGTTGACTCTTGAACAACAGGACTTAGGGGCGCTGACCCTCTGTGAAGTCCAAAATCTGCCTATAACTTATAGTTGGCCCTCATCAACTTTGGTTCCTCCACAACCTTGTTTCCTCCATTGTCAAGTCCTTTGTTCTTTTAGCTGTAACACCACAAGATGTTTCCCCCTCACTCATTTGGAGGGTGTTTCAATTTACGTGTGGCAAGGTATTCTCTTAGCTCTTAATAATGCTATTGATTAAAATATCCTAATATGAAGAAAAGTATGAAGTGTTACTATTGCAAAGGAAATTATAATATAAATGCTGAAAGGAAAAGGAAACATGGGGGAAATTAATATAACAATATAAAGTTTAAAATAAAGGTGCAACATATGTTTCAAGGCAGTTTAGCATTACTTGCTAACTAAATGGTATAGGAAATAAGCCTATATTGTCTGAAATTTATATAATGATTGATTTTTTAAGGCTAATGCAGTACCAGTTGTCCAAAATGGGCAAGAGTTAACGTTGACTTTAGTAATAATCATTTACATAAGTGTACGTGTGATTTCAAGGACAATAAGGTATTGGTGGCTCATAAAGAGGAAAATTTTTCATTGATCAAAACTGTGCCCATAAACTTCTGGTGTCTGATCTTTTAAACTGTTGTACAACATTAAAGTAATTAAGAAGAGAACTGAGGCAAATAAGACTGCTTTTAAAACACATCTTTGCATGGTTCTTCATCTTGAATTAGATCATTACAAATGTGACAAATCTCTCTGCTAAGTTTATTGTTTAATAGTTCTAAATTAAAAAAAGAAAACCTCCATTATATTTATCAAGACTTCCAAGCCTTTATTCACCATTTTAAAAAAATTGATTTTTCTACTTCATGACCTCAGGCAAATAGTATACAAGGTTTAACTATAACTCTTTAAAAATTATACTTATTTTTTCTATTATTATGACAAGTGTTATGATGGATCTTCTTTTAGAATTCAGTAACCTAGGAATGAAAAACTATTTTAGATTCAGTGATTCTAACTTCATGAATCTTCTGATTAATAAGCTTTCTCAATTGCATTTTAAGCTGAAAGAAAATTGCTGAATATAAGCTTTTCATTTTGCCTTTTCAAACAAAAAATGAATGTACAATGAGCTCGGTTCTCTTTTCACCACTCAGTGCACAGCTCAGGGCTATAGTATTAGTCCAGTGCCCTCCGCTTTCTTGCTACTAGTTAGTATTGATTGACTAATAGATTGCACAGTTGACATCCATGATCACTAAGATACATAAACCTGTGTGCAAAGCCTGCCAGGCCATTGTGTGTGCCTAGTGTTTTACTGGAGTTCAATTACAAAACTGGAGATCAATTTCAATCAGCTGTATATAGAGTACGGAATGTGGTCTGTGTCTTCCTATGTCTGCTTACTTTTGCTTAGTGATTGTATTTTCCGAGTAAAAAATGTTAATTTTATATTAGACAGAAAAGTTATATTGTATTTCATTCTCTCTCTTTTTTCTAAACTTTATCTTTAAAGAGTCTTTTTTATTTTTGTTATTTAACAGGCACTCATACAGAGCACTGGGCATGCTCGAGGCACTGCTTTAAGGGCTTTATAAATATTAGTTAATCTGAAAGACAACACGAACAAGCTCTCATACCTGTCTCTTGTGAATTCAGTAGCTAGTCTGAATGTTAGTGGCGGATGTTTCTGTTTATAGACAGGTCACAGAACCACTGCTGCTCAGGCCCCCTTCATCTGTTTAGTGTGGTGTCCAATACAGCCTCCTTCCGGTCTGTCTGCCAACACCCTGGAAAGAATGCGTGTACCTTACCAGTCACTCCCCATTCCCTCATCCCCCTGCCCCTTGCAACCACTAATCTGCTTTCTGTCTCTGTGACTTTGCCACTCTGGACATTTCATAGAAATAGAATCCTACAGTGTGTGACCTTTTGTGTTTTGCTTCTTTCATTTAAGATAATGTTTTCAGGGTTCTGTCATCCATGTGGTAGCATGTGTCAGTAATTTACTTCTTTTTATTGCTGAGTGATATTCCATTGTATGGCTATTTCACATTTTCCTTACCTAACTGATAGATATTTAGGTTTTCTCTTCTTTTTGGCTATTATGAATAATGCTGCCATGAACATTCATGCACACGTTTTTGTGTGGACACATGTTTTCCATTTTCTTGGTTATATACTATGGTTGGAATTGCTGGGTCATATTTTTGAGGAACTACAAAACTTTTTCAAAGTGGTTACACATTTTACCTTCCCAGTAAGTATACCTTTATATTTCAACTGACTGATAAAATTGAAACACACAAAGCATATAAAGAGATTTTCACTTCAGGTTACATCTGAAATATTTGGCCGTATTTGAAAGTAGATATTCAGTATTTAACAATAAAACCTAATAACATGCCTCTTTATGTGACTGACATTATTATGCTGGATAGCAACTACACAGTCATTGGTGAAGCATAGTCCAAGGGATTCCAGAAATAAAACTGGAGGCATGTGGCCATTTAGCCTTCCAAAGCCCAGTGTGAAACCAAATAACAGATTTTGGTCTAGTACCAAGGTTGAAACTGAAATTTGGTGCATCCCTCTTTCTTCCTGACTTCCTCCATTCCCATATCAAAATAAAAGAAAATAAACAAAATTCTTCCTTCCAACTTATTTTTCAGTGTAAGGAACAAATGGTATAATGAGAAAGCTAAAGTGCATACCAGTTAGGAAACCTGATATGAGACACATTTTGTCAAGTATAAAACTGTATAGGACATTACATTTATTTAATGCTCACTATATGCCAGACACTATTTTAAGTTCTTTACATGATTAATATAAGCCTATGAGGTAGGTGCTATTGTTCTCCATATTGTGCAGATGAGGAAATGAAGGCTTACAAAGAGTAAGTGTCAGAGCTAATAAATGACAGAGCTAGAATTCAGATCTAGGCAGGCTGGCTCGAGAGTGTGTACTTTTTAACTACTCTATCCTGCTAAATGGTTTCTTTTACCACCATTATCTTATTAGGAACTTTAAATGTGTTTGTGTAACACTTGGCAACTTCACACACTGTAGCATTTTGTATGCAAAATTAAGTACATGTCTCTAATATCTAACTTTCTGATTCAGATTTGCAGATCTATACTATTGATATCTGAAGGGCATTTCCATCCACTTGCAAACTATTGACTTATATCTTGTTTTGTGGGAGAGTAGAACTCAGTGAGGATTTCCACAGAATGGAATCAGGATGGAGGGCTCTATGGCGTGGTAATTCCACTTAAACATTCATAGCTCAAGCAAATTACTGTTTCCTGAGAATATTCTTCAGACTGTTACTGTATGTGCCTGCCATATCTTTTCCCTGAAAAAGAATTATGACCTTACGGGTTCTAAGGTTTTATGCTACCATGAGTATCACCTCCAAGTTTAAAATATTTGAAGCAGAAGAGTCTGTGAGTTTTCAGAGATAAAATTGTGTCCAAAAAATACATGGGTGAGCATGACTGTGTATCATAGGTCATAGATTTTGGTTCACTACATTTCCTTCCAACAATGTCCCATGTTTTTCAAAAGAAAATGTTGCTATATCATTTCAAATAAAGAAGGTTGTACTGAATGAGTTTTCTCTAAATAAAAGGGAGGAAAAGGTAATTCTTCCATGTTTTGTAGATTTAAACCCTGTATTGACAATATATCTTCACACGAAATCAGTCAAGGCTTTGTAGTAGATAAAATATTTGGTAGGGCTTCTCTGTTGTTTGAATTCCCATTACAGGAAGGAAAATGTAAGAAAAAATAAAACAAATGTCTCTTTTCTCACGTGCTCTTCGTTTGGGGTCACTGTTTGGAAAATCATAAGAAACCATAATGGCTTGAATAAATAGTATGGAGCAAACCACTTTAACCTGTGCTATTTATCTCTTTGCTTCTACCATCAATTCCACTCCATTTTTAAGAGAAAAATGCAACACAGTATTTCTGACTTAGACCACATTGAAGCACTGTTTTTTTCCATCCTTGAAAAGTAATTTCACCCTTGCCTTTTAAAATATAAAATTAATTCTTTGTCAATTTTATTGTATAATTATTATGATGAGATAACTATGATGTGACAGAATCTTCTCAGACAGTATCTGTTCATCCATAAAGGAGATACATATTAATATCATATATTAATGATTGCATCACCCTTACGAACCATTTATGAGTGTTCTTTGTGTGTACCTCTGGACGTATGTGTATGTGTTTGTGTATGTGCCAAGTTTTGTGAAGGATGCTGAAGTTCTCTAAGTGTCCTTCTTCTGATCTTTTTATTTGAAGTTCTGAGGTCTGTGATCAGAGTCAATGTCAAGGAAAGCCCTTAACTTCATTACTGTGCTTTATACTAAATTCAAACAGTACTGGTTTGTTTATTTCAAGTTTAGATTTTAAATGTTTTTTGTTCAATATAATGGGTAGAAGTTAATTACTATTGTCCTTTGGAGGGGAGGAGGGAAAAAGGGGGTTAACAGTGAAACCAAATGCTGATTCGTTTCTCCTCCTTTTGCTTTAGCCCTTGATAACTAGGCACCTTCCACTTTTATTCCCAACACTGTTATAGAGAGAAAGCAGTACTCTTTTCCATTTGTGGGAAATCCCTGTGGGTCACTGTCATTATCATTTCCTCATGAACTCCTTTAAAGGATCCTGCAGTGACGCTATAGTCTTAGAGTAGCTTTACCCCTTGCTACCTATTCAGTACTGTCTCTAGTTTTGTTTTTTGGGTTTTTTTGGGGTTTTTTTTTTAATCACATGGAAGAGAGAGTTGATAATATTACAAGGGGAAAACTTTCTTTTCCTGCTCAAAATGTGAGAATTTGAAGTAATGCTAGCGGAGGCAAATACAAGTAAATACACAGTTAACTCTTACCATACAACTTCACTGAAATTGCGAGGAAATATTCCAAGGCTAGTAAGGCAAAGAGTTTCATTGCTAATGTTTGTCCCTAAGTAATAGTTTCCTTTCTGAGTTGGTTGTCTGCATGCACCTAGAGATGGCACTGAGGATAAAGATTCTTTAACCGTGCTCCCACTACTTTTTTCTGCTAGTTTCCAGCAGTGGCATGAGTTTTCATTGCTTATTCAAGAACTGGGTGTGCTGAACTACCATTGCTTCTGTGTCTGCACCCACGTGTTTCTGTAGCTGAGAAATTTACCTTTGAGTTTATGTAGTGAGGATCTTTTATCTGTCACTGTGTACTACCTTTAGCATAATTTCATTTAGATTTAGAGATTAAAGCTTATAACTTAATTATGAATCCAACTACTTAAGAAAGAGTTTAATTTAAATTTCATATTTTGATACAGCACAGCTCAACTCATATGTGTTCTTATTAAATTGTCTCTCATTGAATTCATCTTTATCATTACCTTGGACATCAGTGCTTTTTCAGAGTTGCAGGCTGTAGCAAAATAACAATGCAGACCTGACTTGTCTGAGCTAATCTTCAGAAGGGGTATAGGCTAATGATGACATAAACATCTTTATAGTTCATCTGGGTTAGTAAATGCCTTGGGTGTATGTGTGTGTGTGTGTGTTTGCATGCACACATGCACATGTGCTCACATGTATATCTTGCTATGCTAGTGCCTGGACAAATAACCTAATTAAAAATATACCTACAAGGCCTGACCTAAAATGATAAAGTAGGTGATGTTAGAGGGTACATTTGGAATAAGAGCGAGGGAGAGAGAAAGACCTGGCCAGAGAGCCCCCGGTGCCTGTTCACGCACCTCTGAGAGGTTGTACTGGCACACACGTGTGTGGGCATGAGTGTGTATTTGCTGGGACTGGAGCTGGAAAGTTCAAACTAAATTGTTGCTTGCGCCGCTCACTGAGACCGAGGCGGAGGCTGCCCAGCTTCTCTGGCCAAGTGCCCTGGTACTCAGCGCCCTTGGCACAGCGGCAGCCCCTTGGCCCTGCGCTCGGGGGTGGGGGTGGTGGCGGCGGCGGCAGCTCAGCTCCCGCCAAAGGGAAACCGCAGCCAGGGCTGGACTCTCGCCCAGCCAACTCCAGCAATGCTCCCTGCTCAAACTCCGCCTGGTGACCGCAGCAAGACTTGAATGCAGCCATCATCTAAATTAGAGAAAGGAGATTAAAATAACCTCTGGATATTCCTCTCTTGTGATATTTATTCTGGATGAAGCATTTAGATCACTACTAGAGGTGTATCACTCATTATTTTACCCACATCCAAGACTTGGGGCATGTGGACTAATTTATATTTTAAATGGCTGTGTGGCTGACAGGCTCTTGGTGCTCTGGACAGGTGTCAAGCCTGAGCCTCTGAGGTAGAAGAGCCGAGTTCAGGACACCGGTCCACCAGAGACCTCCCAGCTCCACGTAATATCAAACGGCAAAAGATCTCTCAGAGATCTCCATCTCAACGCCAAGACCCAGCTCCACTCAACGACCAGCACGCTACAGTGCTGCACACCCTGTCTCTTAGGATGCTTTGTATTTCTGTGATGTCCATTGTCACTTCTCCTTTTTCATCTCTAATTTTATTGGTCTGAGTCCTCTTCCTCTTTTTCTTGATGAGTCTGGCTAGAGGTTTATCAATTTTGTTTATCTTCTCAAAGAATCAGCTTTTAGTTTTATTGATCTTTGCTATTGTTTTATTTCTATTTCATTTATTTCTGCTCTGATGTTTATGATTTCTTTCCTTCTACTAACTTTGGGTTTTGTTTGTTCTTCTTTCTCTAGTTCCTTTAGGTGTAAGGTTAGATTGTTTATTTGAGATTCTTCATGTTTCTTGAGGTAGGATTGTATTGCCGTAAACTCCATCTTAGAACTGCCTTTGCTGCATCCCATAGGTTTTGGATCATCGTGTTTTTGTTGTCATTTGTCTCTAGCTATTTTTTGATTTCCTCTTTGATTTCTTCAGTAATCTCTTGGTTATTTAGTAACGTATTGTTTAGCCTCCATGTATTTGTGTTTTTTATGTTTTTCCCCCTGTAATTGATTTCTAATCTCATAGCGCTGTGGTCAGAAAAGATGCTTGATATGATTTCAATTATCTTAAATTTACCAAGGCTTGATTTGTGACCCAAGATGTCATCTGTCCTGGAGAATTTTCCATGTGCACTTGAGAACAAAGTGTAATCTGTTTTCGAATGGAATGTCATATAAATATCAATTAAATCTATCTGGTCTATTTTGTCATTTAAAGCTTGTGCTTCCTAATTAATTTTCTGTCTGCATGATCTGTCCATTGCTGTAAGTGAGGTGTTAAAGTCCCCCACTATTATTGTTGCTGTCTATTTCCTCTTTTGTAGCTGTTAGCATTTGCCTTATGTATTGAGGTGCTCCTATGTTGGGTGCATGTATATTTATAATTGTTATTTCTTCTTCTTGGATTGATCCGTTGATCATTATGTAGTGTCCTTCCTTGGCTCTTGTAACATTCTTTATTTTAACGTCTATTTTATCTGATATGAGTATTGCTACTCCAGCTTTCTTTCGATTTCCATTTGCATGGAATATCTTTTTCCATCCCCTCACTTTCAGTCTGTATGTGTCCCTAGGTCTGAAGTGTGTCTCTTGTAGACAGCGTATATATGGGTCTTGTTTTTGTATCTATTCAGCAAGCCTGTGTCTTTTGTTGGAGCATTTAACCCATTCACATTTAAGGTAATTATCGATATTTATGTTCCTATTACCATATTCTTTCTTTTCTTACATACCAATATTTATGTTCCTATTACCATTTGTTTTTATAGGTCCTTTTCTTCTCTTGTGTTTCCCACTTAGAGAAGTTCCTTTTGCATTTGCTGTAGAGCTGGTTTGGTGGTGCTGAATTCTCTTAGCTTTTGCTTGTCTGTAAAGCTTTTGATTTCTCTGTCAAATCTGATTGAGATCCTTGCTGAGTAGAGTAATGTTGATTGTAGGTTCTTCCCTTTCATTACTTTAAATATATCGTGCCACTCCCTTCTGGCTTGTAGAGTTTCTACTGAGAAATCAGCTGTTATCCTTATGGGAGTTCCCTTGTATATTATTTGTCTTTTTTCCCGTGTTGCTTTTAATAATTTTTCTTTGTCTTTAATTTTTTCAATTTGATTACTGTTTGTCTAGGTGTGCTTCTCTTTGGGTTCAATTCATCCTACCTGGGACTCTCTGTGCTTCCTGGACTTGGGTGGCTATTTCCTTTCCCATGTTAGGTAATCTTTCCACTGTAATCTCTTCAAATATTTTCTCGGGTCCTTTCTTTTTCTCTTCTCCTTCTCGGACCCCTGTAATGCAAATGTTGGTGCATTTAACCTTGTCCCAGATGTCTCTTAGGCTGTCTTCATTTCTTTTCATTCTTTTTTCTTTATCCTATTCCATGGCAATGAATTTCACCATTCTTTCTTCCAGGTCACTTATACGTTCTTCTGCTTCAGTTTTTCTGCTACTGATTCCTTCTAGTGTATTTTTCATTTCAGTTATTGTATTGTTCATTTCTGTTTGTTTGTTCTTTAATTCTTCTAGGTCTTTGTTAAACATTTCTTGCATCTTCTCCATATTTGCCTCCATTCTTTTTACGAGCTCCTGAATCATCTTCACTATCATTATTCTGAATTCTTTTTCTGGAAGGTTGCCTATCTCCACTTCATTTAGTTGATTTTCTGGAATTTTATCTTGTTCCTTCATCTGGTACATAGTCCTCTGCCTTTTCATCTTGTCTGTCTTTCTGTGAATGTGGTTTTTGTTCCACAGGCTGCAGGACTGTAGTTCTTCTTGCTTCTGCTGTCTGCCCTCTGGTGGATGAGGCTATCTAAGAGGCTTGTGCAAGCTTCCTGATGGGGGAATTGGTGGTGGATAGAGCTGGGTATTGCTCTGGGGGGCAGAGCTCAGTAAAACTTTAATCCGCTTGTCTGCTGATGGGTGGGGCTGAGTTCCCTCCCTGTTGATTGTTTGGCCTGAGGCGACCCATCACTGGAGACTGCAGGCTCTTTGATGGGACTAATGGTGGACTCCAGGAGGCCTCATGCCAAGGAGTACTTCCCAGAACTTCTGCTGCCAGTGTCCGTGTCTCCGCAGTGAGCCACAGCCACCCCCCACCTCTGCAGGAGACACTCCAACACTAGCAGGTAGGTCTGTTTCAGTCTCCTATGGGGTCCTTCTCCCTGGCTCCTGATGTGCACACTACTTTGTCTGTGCCCTCCAAGGGTGGATTCTCTGTTTCCCCCAGTCCTGTCAAAGTCCTGCAATAAAATCCCGCTAGCCTTCAAAGTCTGATTCTCTGGGAATTCCTCCTCCTGTTGAAAGACCCCCACGTTGGGAAGCCTGACGTGGGGCTCAGAACCTTCACTCCAGTGGGTGGATTTCTGTGGTATAAGTGTTCTCCAGTCTGTGAGTCACCCACCCAGCAGTTATGGGATTTGATTTTACTGTGATTGCACCCCTCCTACCATCTCATTGTGGCTTCTCCTTTGTCTTTGGATGTGGGGTATCTTTTTTGCTGAGTTCCAGTGTCTTCCTGTCAATGATTGTCCAGCAGCTATTTGTGATTCTGGCGTTCTCACAAGAGGGAGTGAGCGCACATCCTTCTACTCCTCCATCTTGAACCAATCTCTCTATATGGTCTCTTGATATGATCTAGATCTCTCCTCATCTCCTGCCCCTTTCTTCACATTCTGGCCCCATGCACCTCCTTGCTATTTCCTGACAATAGCAGGCACTCAGGGCCTTTAAAGCTGCCAGCATGCCCTTCCTCCCTTAATTACCAGTCACAATTCTTCTTCTATCCAGCCTATTGATTTCCTGGAAATCACTTTTACCTGTCTCTCCCACTCTTCAGCATTTACTTCACTCTGCCTTACATTATAATGTGTCATTTATCATCTCTCCAAACTAGATTTTAAATTCCATGAATCAAGTAATTTGTCTTATTCACCTTTGCATTCCCTTTATGCCTTGTTTTTATAATTTTCCACAGTTAGAAATAAAAGTTTATATTCCAGACTTGATCAGCTGGGGGTACCCTCAGAATATTGGTTGTTGATAATGACCAAAGTCATCAAATAAAAGAGACTCAGGCTTTGTCTCTATGAGGCCAGACACTCAGATTTTTTTAAATGAACATTTTTAGCAACCACGTTTAAGCTCCTTAATAGCTGGATGTCTGGTGCTAGAGCAGACAGCTTTAAATGCTTGCTTTCAAAGACTTACATTAGGAAAACTGAAGATTTATGATCTTAGACAAGATGTTATTGATTATAATTTATTCATTCAACAAATACTGATTGATGACTCACTGAGGATCAGGTACAATAAAACCCCAAACTCTTTCTTGGCTTTGGTCATGCTTGCTTTACTTTCTTGCTAATTGAATCTTAAGACTCACACCTGGTCTAAAAATTACCTGACCTCTACTGTTGGCTCCTTCCCTAACCCTGACACTAATCACACGAAAATCCTGAAATGGAGAGCTACCAAATTTTCACCCTTCATGTTTGAGATCTTATTTTGTCCTTAACTAGTCTCTTGTACAAACCAAAAGACATGCAGACAGAATAACAAATGAAAATCCTTTTCAGCCAACAATAAAATATTTCTATAAAAATGGAAGTGTACAAGATAGCAGCCATCTGTTGTTTAAAAACAACAGAACTATATTTAAACCTAATTACTGTGTAAGGTTTGTGCCTTGAAAGCAAGGGCAAAATTGTTTACATTCTTCTAAACAGGAGAAGCTTTTGTGTTCTACTTCGTTCATCTATGCTGGTATCAGATTGGGTAACTATTACTGACTGAATATAGTTACTCATATTTAATTATAAGCAAGAATGGTTGAAAAAATTGCCCTCTTATTTTATTATTCATGAATCACATGGACATGTCGAACTGGATGGTTCTGATTTTTTTCCTCTTTATTTTGAGTGGCTTGAAATCCAGATGTATTGGCTTAGCAAATCTGTAAGAAATCAGTGACAATGGAAATCACTAACAGAGCCTGAACTTTTTCTCATTTTCTTCCCCTGAAAATTTGAAACATATAAATCATGATAGAAATAACAACTAGAATAATTGTAAAAAGTTTTCAATGAAGTATATACTAATGGGAGTTAGGGCCTTACTAAAAAATATTCTTCCAGATAGTCAATAAAATTGATACTGTTAAATTATATTGTTGATTTTTTTTACTTATTAAAAATGACTTCTATGAAAGTCTTCTACATTATTCTAATTCTTGGTATATTTTCAATGTTTAATAGAGGAATTGCTTAAGTTAATCTTGTAAAAGGTTTTCATTTGTACCATTATGCTTTATATAAATGAAATATATGAGATATACATTCTTTGAAAAAGACGTTAATATCACTAATACAGCAGATTAAAAAAATTTTTTTTATTTTATTTATGTATTTTTGGCTGCATTGGGTCTTCTTTGCTGCATATGGGCTTTCTCTAGTTGCAGCAAGCGGGGGCTACTCTTTGTTGCAGTGCGTGGGCTTCTCATTGCAGTGGCTTCTCTTATTGCGGAGCATGGGCTCTAGGCACACAGGTTTCAGTAGTTGCAGCGCATGGGCTCAGTAGTTGTGGTGTGCAGGCTCAGTAGTTGTGGTGCACAGGCCCTAGGGCACACGGGCTTCAGTAGTTGTGGCACGCAGGCTCAGTAGTTGTGGTGCACGGGCTTAGTTGCTCCACAGCCTGTGGGATCTTCCCGGACCAGGGCTTGAAGAACCCATGTCCCTTGCATTGGCAGGCGATTTTTAACCACTGTGCCACTGGGGAAGTCCCTACAGCAGATTTTTTACAGAGACTAATAAGCTATGTCTAGCAAGCACATGCTGCTCACATATGTTTTTTGTTTAATCTGCATTATAATTTGAAAGCATGCGCATTGTTGCCAATATTTTGCCAACATTAAAATCCAGATTTTTGTTTTCCTTTATAAAGTATGAGAAGCAAACATTGCACATCCAAACCAGGATGTAGGGAACAGTCTCAAAATACCTAAAATAGGAAATGCCAGGGGGAAAAAATGTATTGTCCTTTTAAGATGACTGTGCTCTCTGAGGCCATGATTGAAAATGTAAAGCATTTCTACCAGGATGAGATGACTTATGAGGTAACATTTCAAATTTGGAGTCTCCTTCACTAGAATACAGACTCCATGAGGGCAGAGATTAAGCACTGCTGTATCCTCTAATCTACCACAGTGGTCAAAAAACATTTTGTTGAATGAACAAATGAATGAACACACTTTCTTTCTTTCACCTTCATCCAATACTTGTGTCTCCTACAATAATCCTCTGTCACCCAGGGTTACTATTCTATTATTTGATGCCAGAAAATCCTCCAATGGGAGTACTCTATGTACTTGTCTTAAACACCTTTTTTAGTCTCTTCACTTTTATACCTGTAATACTAACAGCAAAGGAGCCAAAAATCCACACACTGAGATGTGGTTCAACCAGAAATATTTAAAATTTAAAAGTGACTGTATTAAGCCAAATCTATATCTTATAATAAAATGTAGACTATAGGATGATATTAAAAATTTCAAATAGCATATGAGAAATAATTTGGGGGAAGGAGTCTAGTACTAAGCCTTGCTTCCCAAACTTGATTGTTCCTGTGAATCACGTGGAGATCTTGTTAAAATACAAATTCTTATTGGGTAGATCTGGAGTGGATCCTGAGAATCTGCCTTTCTAATAAGTTCTTAGGTGATGCTGATACTGCTGGTCCATGAGCCACACATTGAGTAAGAAGATAGTAAGCAACTGCTTAAATTATTCATTTGAGAATAGTTATGGTTTGAAGCTGTATGTGATAAAATTGATGGGCATTTATCAAACTGAAAAAACTTAGACTGCTGAAAATATCCAAATGGGACACATACTTGGAGTAAGAACTATATAGGAGTAGACTGCAAAGCACCTGAGATATAATCTGTTGCCTCATTTTACACAATAGGACTGTGAAGCTCAAAGGTATTTAGTGACTTACATAGAGCACACAACCACTTTGATGCTGCACCCAGTTAGAACCCAGGTTTGCTTATTTCCAGGTCCACCCACTTTTTTAGATCATGCTCCCTCTTAGCTATTGGAATTACAGTAGCATTCCTTAAATAAAGCACTAAAAGTTTATTGAACTTTAAAATATACTTAATTTCACTTACTATTGAGTGCTTCACTAAAGTCAGTCAAAATGAAAGGAAATAGTGCATTTGTTTCATAGTGATTTTCATTTCTTGTGTGTAACATTTATTAAATTTACAATTTTTTAAAATAAATTTATTTATTTATTTTTGGCTGCATTGGGTCTTCATTGCTGCATGCGGGCTTTCTCTAGTTGCAGCGACCGGGGGCTACTCTTCGTTGCGGTGCGCAGGCTTCTTGTTGCGGTGGCTTCTCTTGTTGTGGAGCACAGGCTTTAGGCACACGGGCTTCAGTAGTTGTGGCACACTGGCTCAGTAGTTGTGGCACACAGGCTTAGTTGCTCCGTGGCATGTGGGGTCTTCCCGGACTAGGGCTCAAACCCATGTCCCCTGCATTGGCAGGCAGATTCTGAACCACTGTGCCACCAGGGAAGCCCTACAATTATTTATCTCCATCAAGTATTGAAAATAATACTGAAAAATTTAGGATGCCTTTTATCAAGTATTACTGAATGTAAGATGACGAATGACTTCAGTGGACTAGTTTGGTTTTGCCCTAAGAAAAAGCTTAATTTTATGACTAAAAAATATAAAAATTTAGAAAAAGCAACAAAATACCAAAAAAATAATTTTACTGCTTTTACTAATAAAAGATATGTTTTTAACTAAATTGAATGGTTTTTTATTTTAATTTTTGAAAATCTGCAGATTCCTCTAAAGTCCAATGTCAAAACAGTTTCTATTTTATCCTATAGTCTTTCACATCTAATCAAAACCATCTCCCTTTTACTGTATATGTGTATGTGTGTATAAGTGCAAGTGTTACAATTTCTTAAAAGTAGGTAAAAAAATTATTTTTACCCCAGTATGGTACAAAATAGCATAAAAAGTGAAGTGATCTAGTGTGCATAAATTAGACACTTAACATTTCATTTGCAGTCTTGTCAAACTTGAAACAATTAGTTGGAGTCAAGATTTAATCAGAGGTTACATATATCCATGGGGACTTAATGGAGCTTCTTGGGTTTTCATGGGACAAAGAAGATATTTTTGTGTAGAGTAGAAGAATCCATCACCAACCCTTCTCCTCTATTCTACTGTCAACCTTCTACTTCCTTGATCCATGTTAACATTATGAAAGCAACAAGTGGAAGCTTCTCCTGACACAGGTTATAAGAGCACATTGCTATGATGTGGAGAGCATAAAGGGAAAATCAGGCAACATAATTGCTGTGCTAATTAGGCTCAGACCATTAAAGATCTTATAACATTTGTTGTTGTTGTTAATATCACCTGAATATTGTCTCGCAGATTACAAACCACTTCCTCATATGTTGTTTTCATGTGATAGATTATGAAATGCTAGCACAATAAATCATAATAATATTAAAGAATATTATTTTAATAGTGCATGAATCCTTGATTCTTAGCGAAGCCATCCTGTTTCCATAGTGACTATGAGCAACTAACTGCTATAGATTCTCAATCAGTGTTTCGTTTTGAGAGGTGACAACAAATGCTGGCATTTTTACAAAGAGTAAATTAAATAATCCATGGCATGCTCAGAGAATTGTAACGGTTACTAGGAATTTTTAAAAAGCATAATGATGCTTGGGTGATGCCTAGAATTTTCTGCTATGTATAAGTTTTTAAAAGGGCTACGCAGGCCTCATTTCTAGTCCTTTATCTGGCAATCACACCAATAACTTCTGATTATCATATATTTATGTCTGTTAGCTAATAGCCCTCTTTTAAATATTCCAACAAGCATGAAAATGATAATACATTAAGGCCATTTTATCTACAGTTCTCATTTTGTTGTGAGTTGGTTTAATTTGTTTGCTTTGGTCCAAAGTATAAGCCAAAGTTAGTCCACAGAGAATAGGCATCTTGTTCATAGGGAACGAGGATGGAGCTGCAAAAAAGTAGTGAGTCCTCGGATGCTACAAGGAGAATATCAGGATCTGCCAAGAAATAGAAGGGCAGCGCCCAAACCAGATTTGTGTGGGGCCTCTCCTTCCCTCATGCCTGAATAAAACCCGTAAAACCTAGATAAAGTATATTATTACAGTTGAACGGTAGAAACTTGTATGTGTGTGGAATTCTGAACTTCTAAAATTATTCTTATACCCTTTATAAAGTGAACTTTAAACCAAAATAGTTGTTGTAATATAATGTGACAGTGAATCCGAGTCTGTCTTGCAGAGTGACCCATAACTCTTGAAAGGTCACTAATTTCGAACTTCTTCAGCATCCTTAAAAGAAGTTGAAAACTGACTGCTGCTGGCCTATGTGACTTGAAGATTATTTTGTTTAGGCCATATACTGTTTCTCATTCTGTGTCAAGTGGCTGCCCACATTTAAAACTGAGGGGTCTCCTGTACACATCCATTTTTTCCTCTTGAACAACTGAAGATCTAGCAATACTGGACTCATGTTCTGCTGAAGCTGAGTATCCTTGTCTCCTTTGGAAGGGACCTTCCCTATCCAGTTTTCCAGGTCCTGGCAAACCTGCTTCTCTGTAGACACAATTGTTTTGGCACCTCTTGGCTTTCAATGTAGAAATGGCATTCCTAAAATTTGACCAATGTGGTGATGGATTGATTGATTGATTGATTATTTTATGAAGAGTTGAGTGAACCATTTTCAGTTTTATTATTGCTCTATTCTGTACATTGAATATGTAAACTATGGTGGAAGTTACACTTTTAAATGGGCCAGGTTACCACTGTACAATTTTAAAGGCTACATTGAAACAAAAGATAATTTTGAACATGTTTTTCCATGTAAAGATACATGTCTTATAGGTGTGAAAATAGAAAGGAAAGAAGAAATAGACACAGCGTTTGTATATCCTACTGGTCCTACATGTGTAAATATCACATGTTTAAGTGAGGAGTCATTCACCAAGATTCTGCTCTGTGCCAGAAATACATACTTCTCCTCTAATTCATGCTAGAGATACGAATAGGACATGCTCCCTAGTCCTGTACCAACTGCAGAGTCTGGTGGATACAAAATAAAAATATAGCAGTAATTAAAATACAATGTGATTAGGGCTGTAGTACAGGCAGGTACACACTATATGGAAAAACTGGGCAGAACTGATTCTGCCTGAGATAGTCTGTGAAGGTCCCACAGAAATGTTCATTGAGCTTATTCTTGGAAAATAAGTAGAGTTTTATCTGACAAAGGAAATAGGGAAAGACATTCTAAGATGAGGAAATGAACTAAGCAAAGACCTAGACATGTGAAAGTTGATTTTATATCTATTAAAATTTCTGACTGAAGCATATGTTGGAAATGAGGGATAGTCAAGGAAGAAGTGGAAGATAGAATAGGTGGATAGTGAGATTTGAAAAGGCTTTTTATTCCTTCTCAAAGAGCTGGAGCTTTTTCTGATAGGCAGTATGGAGTAGTAAATGCTTTAGGGGCGGATATGAGTGATTGGAAAGGCAACTGTAGCGGCAATGCAGAGTTCTGATGAGCACTGGGAACAAATAAAGTCAAGAGGTTCATTAGGAAGCTTTGGGAATTGGCCGGAAGAGAAGCTGTGAGCAAGAAAGGAAGTAATTGGCAAGAAGGAGGAATCAGAAGAGAAATAACTGAAAGCTATCCTTGAAGAAATTTTCCTGATTGGATGTGGGTGCTGAGAGGATGAGATGAGTTTGAGGTGTGTAGCCTGAGAAAGAGTGAAGAAATCATACCAAAACCAAAATCATTGTATCTAGGAAGGGAACTGTCCCCCACTACACTTCCCATTGTGTAACTCTCTAATGCAATATACTGAGTGAAGTATGATACATTCCCACTTGCATTGGGTAGTCACACACAGACATATATCTTATATTCAAAATGCAATAGTGTTTTTTTGTTGTTGTTGTTAAAAACATATTGAATCAGAGGTCTTTCCATTGTAGGATTAACAAAAAATAAGATTGTACTTTTGAAGAATATATGTGAATATGAAGGATCATGAGTAGCTGTTCTGCTTTGTCAAATTCAGAATTAAAATAAGATTTAAGTGATTAAAAATAGAGGCATTTTCAGTTTATGGACTTATTATCTTTAAAAAAAAGTGATAGTAGGGTTTCCAGCTGAGAGGAATGGTTGCAAAAAACATTTTGTTCCAGTTAGTTAATTTTTCCCTACATGTGCTATATTCATCCATTTTAAAAGCAAATGAGCCATCTCTATCTACTCTCTCATTTATGGCAAACTCTTGCTGTGCCGATTTCAGATTACATGTATCTTAGGGAGAATAAGATGTTCTAATCTTGATTATAATTTTAAATTAAAAGAATGAAAATAGTTCAATATGAGGATATTTCTAGGTTGTGCTAGTCAGACTGCCTTTGCTTCATCTCCTTGAATTTGAAATTGAGTCTTTTGCAGTTTTTTTAGACATCAGTTCTTAAATGATCAACCCAAAATCTTTATCAGAAATCCGTGATACATTCATGCTTGGTATGTTGACGCTTTGAATCACTAAATAAATTTAAAACAAAAGACCAGTCTTTCAATTTTCATTAATAAACTTGCCATAATTAACTACATCTATGATGAAGGAAGAAAAACCAAAATAATTTAGGTAACTTCAGTTTATAATCAATCAATTCAGGATGTATTTATTGTAGCCTTTTATTGGTGCATCATTTGTCTCATTATTTATGCATATGCTTAAAGCAGTGAATCTGGAACATCAAATGTTATGCTTTGTTTTTTGAAGAATTCTATTCACATGAATTTTAATCCACATTGATGTTGCTTTCTAGTGTTGAATACAAAGGAGCAATTATCTTTTGTGTATGTCTGGCTGTTGCTTTTGAAGAAATTATATTCACATGAGGTTTAGTCCACCTTAAAGTTTTCTTTTTATTAAAGCTTGTGCAAAATTGCTGAAGTAAAATTTCATGATGCCAAGTCACTAAGCAACATTCCCCAAAATAACAACTGTTAGAAGAGCGAACTGAGGGCAATCATAGGCAGTGGGCAAACTGCCCAGTTATGAACCCTGAACTCATTCAACTAAGAAATCTATATATGATACTGGTATCTTTTAAACTTGACTTCCTTTTAACCAGCCTTAGTCTAGGTTTCAATTCCCACTTTTTATTCTAAGGTACACTGGGAAATAGAAGAGAAGGATAATCTTGTTCTGGGTGATTGGTAACTTTGGAAAAATTAAATTTCTTTGGTATCTTTCTGGCAATAGTTTGAAATGAAACAACTTTTTTTTTCAACAGATTGAAACAACTTATTTCCTCCAGAGTAATAGTTTGCATTTGACATCAGATAAGTGATTCTTCTAATTTGTCTAGGCTTTCAGCAAACTATTGAAAACAATCCTTTCATTTTTATATATTTTTACATATATATATATATATATATCTCAAGGTGTTCTTGGAGATTGGGGGTTGGCTATCAGGTCATAATAAGAATCTAACAAGAAACACACCGTTAAGTATTTGAGCTTCTCAAATCAAACTCAGTATTTAACAGCACAACAATATTATGCAAGGTTTTCTGATCATAAAAAGACAGGTAGATAGTGACTTTGGGCAGAATGATTGTATCTGTTAGCCATTGAATTAACATTTATAAGTCTAATACTCCTGATGAATTTCCTTCTGTCTCATATTTTTCTTAGGTATATAGCTCATGAGGCTAAAGCAGTATCCAGTCAGCATAAACATTTTATCACTGCCATATATTTGGTGACTTTTTGTTTCTTTAAGGGAAATAAAGTTGCTCTTTAATGATTTGGTGAATTTATATGATTTCTTTGGAAAAGTTACCACTAGGATTCACCATGAATCACAACAATATACTTGGTGCTATTCAGAAAACATTTCATCCCTTTCCCTGTTTTTGTGAAGGTTTATTTCCTTTTACTGTCTCTTTAATTCCTCTTATTTAAAGCCTAAGTCTCAAACATTCATGGCTCTTATTACAGCCTATAAAATATGTGCATAATGCCATTATCCTTTCTAAAAATTGTCTTGAATCCTTACAGTTTAATCACACATCTTGCTTGTAACTAAATTTAACAATATATGTAAATTGTCAGACCTCTGGTAAAACAAAATGACTAAAAACATTATATAGTGCTGTGGCTTTTTAGCAGTGGCTACATCACTTGTTTTATAAAATTATTTTATTTAGCTTTTAAAGTGATATTTGCCCATTATCTGTATCTAGTAAAAGCAAAACAGAACTTAGACGCTGAATATTTTTAAAGCCAAGAACCTTGGTGCCATCCTTGGTTTTTCCTTTTTTCTTACCTCTGACATCTAATCCGTCGAGTCCTATTGGTTATGTCTCAAATTTGGCCCTGTACCTGTTCATAAGTCTTCTGTCACCATCTTATTCCAAGCTTCCTCACTGTTCCCTACAATCCATTCTCCACACAGCAGTGAAAGCCACTTCTCAAAGGTAAATTGGAGTGAACCACTTTCTTACTTAAAACTGCTCAATTACTTTCTGGAGTCAAGTCCAAATTAGCTAGTCCCTATATCAACTGGCTCTGCCTTCCTTCTCTGATCTCATCTCCTGTCACGTCCCTTTCTGGTCACATACCAAGCTCATTCCCACATCAGAGCCTTGGCTCTTGTTGTTCCTTCAGTTGCCGCAAACCTCTTTCTCTGCTTCATGATTTCTGCCTTCTCATCCCTCAGGTATCAGCTCAGATATCATCTCTCCAAAGAAAGCTCTGACCACCCAGCCCAAAGTAGCCCCAAGTCAAGCCCTATCATATCTCCCAGTGCTACTTATTTCATTTCAGTTAGCTCCATATGAAATTACTTGTTTACTTATTTGTTTGTTTCCTTGTTATTATTCCTTCCTCTCCCCCAAACCCCCTTATAATTTCCAGGAGAGTAGCATCCTTATCTTAGTGCAATACTTGAGATCCTAGGTCAGAATCTGGAACATAGTTTATGCTCTATATAGATTTGCTGAATGGATCGTATATTAATGTGTCAAAATTCAGGGCATGTATTGAACAATTTTTTTGAAGCATTAATTCTCAAACATTTTTATCTCATGAAACTGTCACGTTGTCTCACTCTACAGGAACTCCCTCCCATAAAACTGACTCAGTGTTATCAGGCTTTTCTGTTCATTAGAAACACATTTCCTACCAGTGGAATTTAATTTTGGTGAAGTGTTTCACAGGTCTTGAGTTATATAAATCATGCTTGAATTGTCTTTCAAATAAGGAGACCAGGGAAATGACTGACCACGTACTGTGATTTCTAGGGTTTTGGAAAGCATCTGATCAATTCCTTCTAACTCCACCTGCCCATCCTCACTTATACCTGAAAGTCCATGTTTAGAGTTTTAGTTTACATTTTGATCCATGTTAAGATAAAAATACTTCTAGAAGGATTAACACTTTAAACTCGTCCAGCCACTTGAGTATAAGGTCTGAGGATCTAAAAGGATGTTTTGAGAAGGGAAAAGGGCAAACATTAGAACACCAGGAAGCTGAGATATAGGTGGAAGGAAGCACCCAAAGGGAGTGCTTCCCTTTGGGAGCCACTCAGAAATTATCTGCTTGTAGGGCAGGTGGGGGGATATCCATGGCATTCTGGTCCTTTTCCTGGCTCTGCCGCTAACTGTGTAAATTTGGACATGTTATTCCATCTTTATGGGAAAACTTAAGAGATTCAGCTGGGTGTTCTCTAAATAATTCCAGGTTGGTGATTCTATACTCATTCATTTTACCCGTGATGAACACTCTCCACTTCTCGTGGATAATGGAAAATATAAGAGAGTTGATGTAATTCAAAGCCAATATGGTTTCTATAAATGCAATAACACAGGAAAAAACAGGAACAGACCTTGAATTTAATTTTTAGCATATGTATTTCATTCCACATATATTCATCCTGTTTCATTATGCATGTATTCAGACATGAATGTGTGTGCATATGCATGTTCACAATGCACATTGCCTCCTTCACTGAGAAATTACACCATTATCCATCCAGAGACACTGACTCTGAGAAGTGAAACAGAAGATACTTCTCTCTTATGCAATGTCCAATAAGCTGCTTCATTTTCTGATATTCCTCATTATATTGCATTTTATTTATCAGTATTACTTTGAGCCAGAATGCACAAAACCATAACAGGTTGAGAAGGTTAGCAAGAGATCATCTGTTTCTTCCTTCAACTCAACTTTCTTTTAGACAACTCATTCTTGGTGATTTTCTTTTTAAATTACTTTCCTTCCTTTCACCTACTCCCCTGATTAATCTGTTAGTATAGGGTCAATTGTAGGGATCCTGGCAATGTGATAACAATGAGCAATTACTGTGGCAGTAACAAAAGACTTAATATTTTGTGAATATTTTCATTCTCAATCAGGGTCACAATTATACTTATTACATTATTACATTTAATACACTTATTACTTATTATATGTACAATAGTTGTCATGATCAAAAGTGATCCACTGATTCTCTCAGGAGGCACTCAATACAGAGTTGGTGAGTCAATGAATAAATGCAATGTTGGAATTAATACACTCTCTAAACATTTCAACAAAACACTTCATTAAAAAGCATGGTGGGAACACTCTTGCACTGCTGGTGGGAATGTGAATTGGTACAGCCACTATGGAGAACAGTATGGAGGTTCCTTAAAAAACTAAAAATAGAACTACCATATGACCCAGCAATCCCACTACTAGGCATATACCCTGAGGAAACCATAATTCAAAAAGAGACATGTACCAAAATGTTCATTGCAGCTCTATTCACAATAGCCCGGAGCTGGAAACAACCTAAGTGTCCATCATCGGATGAATGGATAAAGAAGATGTGGCACATATATACAATGGAATATTACTCAGCCATAAAAAGAAACGAAACTGAGCTATTTGTAATGAGGTGGATAGACCTAGAGTCTGTCATACAGAGTGAAGTAAGTCAGAAAGAGAAAGACAAATACCGTATGCTAACACACATATACGGAATTTAAAAAAAAAATGGCATGAAGAACCTAGGGGTAAAACGGGAATAAAGACACAGACCTACTTGAGAATGGACTTGAGGATATGGGGAGGGGGAAGGGTAAGCTGTGACAAAGCGAAAGAGAGGCATGGACATATATACACTACCAAACGTGGGGTAGATAGATGGTGGGAAGCGGCCGCATGGCACAGGGAGATCAGCTCGGTGCTTTGTGACCGCCTGGAGGGGTGGGATGGGGAGGGTGGGAGGGAGGGAGATGCATGAGGGAAGGGATGTGGGAACAGATGTATGTGTATGACTGATTCACTTTGTTATAAAGCAGAAACTAATAAAAAAAATTGTGTAAAAAAAAATTAAAAAAAAAAAAAAAAAGCATGGTGGGGGGCGGAATACGGCATTGGAGGCTGTGCACTGGAACAGTTATATCTTTTTCCATAGCATGAGATCCTGTCCTCATTAAAATACATATAATATGGAGCTATTGCTCCTAGAGGACCTGCTGTGTCCTGTTGAAATTACCCTTGCCAATCCGTGGATTAACTAGCAGTAGGGGAGGATAGGGCTGATGCTTCTCTGTGCCTGTGTATTTAAATGACTGAAGAACAGAAGTAATAGTGACTAACATTCTGCTTTTACAAGTATAAATATACATTTGACAAAGAGACAACTTTATTTTTAGTGTACTTCATCTGTGCATTATGAATGGTATGTTCAGGTCATGCTTCTTTTGCATTCATTTTCTATTTTTGTGGAATTGGAGCAAACTCATCCAATTTATCAATGAAATTCAAAACTGTACTTGAAAATGAAAGAAGGCATTATTTTTGAAAGAGTAAGTATAAATAAATTATCAAAACTTTAATACTGTTCAAAAAGTAGTTTAAAAACATACTTACCTCAATCTGTTATTTCTCCAAGTAGATGCTTTAAATGTTTTAAACTTCAGTTAGAAAAACTAACCTAGACCAATTTGTCCACTCAGCAATTTTCAGGCTCTTCGAGTAAACTTTGTTAGAGTCCTTCATTTAGAGACAGGTGGGAAATCCATGGCAACCTACCAGGTGGTATGCTAAAATTAACACAAGCCTTATACCAGATTGACCAAATTCTGTCAAATATACCAACATTTGTAGCAAATAGACACAAAAACTGTTATTGAGCTTAGGCCTTTAAGTTCTCACTCTCAAGCTGCAGGAACTTCTGCTAGTCAACTTGCAAGAAAGGTTCATTATGAGGAAGATCAGCCAACCTTCTGTTCAGATCAGAGGACAGAATCTTCCATGAAATAGAGTAGAGGGCAGACCGCAGGGAGTTTAGAACTAGACTGAATGCACTTATCTGAAGTTATTAGGCTCCTGGCCTTGCTGAGGGCTTGTGCCTTATTCATGTTAAGGTCCATAAAATCTATCTAGCCATCTGAACATCTTGAACACCACTCATTTCATCAATGAATAATTATTCTGAGCATCCCTTTTTTTGAATTAATGAAACCGCTAGTGTAGATTTTCATAACGATACTTGAAATTCTTACATAACCCTTTTATAAGTGTGAATTTTTGATTAGGGGACGAAAAATGCTCTCCACCTTAGGTATGAATCAAAGTTAATTTACAGATACATATTTCACAGGGAAGTGAATTTTGAACTCTACCACCATTCCTGTAACATAATAGCTTTATATATCGATTTATTAAGTATTATAACATAATAACTTTTTCATTAGATTTGTGCTATAATGTTACATCTCTACCAAGAAGATATTGATTGAAATATGTAACATTTCATAGATATTCTACACATGTGTTTTAATATATATTTCTAATCCTACAATGATAGGGTGATGATCAGATGTATCTGTCATCGTGGATGATATATCTGTGATCTATTGATTATCGTAGAAGTAGGAATCACAGAAAACAAGGTCATTTGAGCTAATGTTCCTTGTTTGTGTCACTTAAATGGTCCTAAATTTTAACCATATAAATTATTAAATACTCAAATAATGCAAATTCTACAGGTGTCTAAGGAATCGCTTCCAAATTTTAACTCTTTTTGGCTACACATAAGTTTCTCATATTTAAGAAAAGGATTGGCTAGTGAAGGAGACCAAGTCTGGAACTCAACCGAATTCTTAAAAAGGTTTGGAAGGAAAACAGGAACATATTAAGTGTCTGCCTCTGCCCAGAGAGGAACTCCCTGGATGAAGGAGAGCTCTAAAATTTCTTTCCCAAAGAAAAGTTTAAAAACATAAAACAGGGCCCTAGGGAAAAAGAGCTCTGGTGCTTGCCTGAAAGCTAGGTCAAGAAGTAGACTAAGAAGTAAAATTTCAGGGAACCTTCTCTATACAATTGTTGGGATACCTTATGATATTAGTCTGCTTTCCACCTTTCAGTTAACCCTCTGTGAATGAATCAAATGGTTTGCTTTTAGTCAGTATATTGATTCTTTTACCCTTGGGAAGATCATCTCTACTCACATACTTGGATCTGTTGTTTCCCTAGGATCAGTTATATATGCAGGCTTTAGAAATCAATAGAACTTTCCATTACATCTCTTTACAGGTAGAATGTTGAGAATAAATCCACCTGAGATTGAGCGCTCCCATGTGGAATCACTGAGTCTCATACTACCTACGTATTCTGCTGAACAAAGACTCATATATCCAAATGACTACTAGAAAACTCTTTTTGAAACTCTGGTGGGCAACTCAACCATAACATTCACAGCAAAAATACCAGTTTCTCAGTCCCCCAAATGGCTTCCCAACAGTTTTCCCCCATTACAATTAATGTTTGCAACACACCCACCATTATTCAAGCCAAATACCTAAGAGTCATTATCCATTCTCTTTATCCTTTATACCCCACAGCCAATCTATCAACACTTTCTACGAGCTCTAACTCACCATCTCTGCTGCTATTCTTCCAGTCCAAGCCTCCATCCACTCTCACCCAGAATGCTGCATTTTCTACCTACTACCTCTCCTTTCTTCTACTCTAGCTCTGCTTCTCTGGTCAACACAGTAACTGAATGACAATGAAAAGGAAAAAAAAAAAGATCATATCACTTCTTGGGTTCAAACCCTCTTATGCCTTGTCTTTTTACTCATGGAATGAATCAAAACCCCTAACAGTGGCCTACAAATTTCCCAGAAAATCACTGACCTCTCAAATCTTCACCAGTTTCCTGCTGACTCTGGCCAAGTAGGGTTTTCTCCTGTTCCAAACAGAAAACCAACATAACCCATCCTCAGGACCTTTGCACTCACCCTTCCTCTGCCTGGAAAGCTCTGGCCCCTGATATTCATGTATGGTTCTTTGACATCCAGACCTCATGTCAGGCACTCTCTACATCCATACCTGCCTTCTATTCTCCAGAGTGTTTTTCACCAACTAGAAGTTTCTTATATATTTTATTGGTTGGTTTTTGTCCTTCTACTGTGACTATAATATAATTCTGTAAAATCAAGGATCTTGCCTCTCTTCTGCTCTACTTTATTTGCCTTGGCACATAGTAGGAGTCCAATTTGTTGAATAAAGGATTGAGGACTGCCACCTGTCAAGGTTCTTCTTTTAAAAAAGGGAGAATCAAAGTGACCTTTTCTAATGTGGTTGAGGTCCTTGGTAATATGCTGACTTGGGAGAGCTGTTCTGTCTAAGAGACCCAGAACATGGTCCACCCTAGTGAAATCCAACTCTGAATATATTAACTGCCAAGGAGCCGCCAGGGGGCCAATAGGATCAATCTGAGTATTTCTTATTCCCTCAGGCTCCCTTGTCCTTCTGTTTGATAAATCACTACAAGAGGAAGAGGAGTGGTATCAAATGCAGTAACAAGGATGACTTGTGATAATTTGCATCATTTCCAAAGAGAATTCAAAGCGAGTGACTCAATCTCAGAGCCCTAGGGCAGTGGTTCTCAAAGTATGGTCCCTGGACCACTACATCAGCACCACCTGGGAACTTGTTAGAGATACATATTCTCAGGACTTGCAGAATCTGAAACTTTAAATCTGTTTGAGCAAACCCTCTGCTAAACTATGAGATCTATTGTGCTAGATCTATTGTACTGCCCAACCTCGGTTGCACTTTCTAATCACCTACCAAGCTTTTAAAATTTCTCATGCCTGAGCCTCTTTGCCAGAAATTCTGATTTAGTTGGCCTGTCATGGGTGAGGGCTCTCTTTTATTTAAGTTGCCAGAAATTCTGATTTAGTTGGTCTGTCATGGGCGAGGGCTCTCTTTTATTTAAGTTCTCCTAGGTGATGATGATAGATCTCCCAAGTTCAGAACCACTGCTCTAGTATGGGAGCAGGATAATTTCAGGTACATCTAGGTACTTGGCAGAAGTTCCTCCTGGAAAAGAATGCAATTTGGAATTCAAAAATTGTTTGCTTTACAGTTTTACAGTAGGGGAGAGGGGAAATGACTTGGCCTAAAACACAGCATATGGTTATAATTGCTGGTGTTGTATAGCCTCATCCAAAGCATCAATTCATAGGGAAGCATATTAAAGCAATGTAATGTTCAAAACCAAGTTGTGTGGTAAGCATCCGCTATAAGAGAATGACTTATTCCAGAAGTGAAGTTTCATTTTGGGGAGCTTATCATGAGATCAGATATGTTTTGAGTTAATGAAAACGCAGGAAGCACCAAGTTAATAAGGCAATTTTAGACCATAAAACCTAATTTAACTGCACTAAGAATGACAATGCTCCGCACAAAGGAAGTCTGACAACCTGATTGATCAAATAGAGAATTCCTAGGATGCTCTGTGGCATTTCTTTTGAAGAAGCTAAGTTGGCTGGGAGAGCCAGGCTTATTTAGAATATGGTTATTTACTTCTTAATTAAACACAGAATGATTAAAAAGAGATTTCACTTTAGAAGGCCACAGAACTGCTTGTTTGATAAAATTGTTAGAAGCCTCTAGACTCTCATTTTCATTTTAGTATTGATTCCTTATATTTGTTTCAGAAATATTTTAAAAGAGATTCTTCAAGTTCTGTTTATATATTTCCTTTTTTAGTTGTTGTTAGAAGTAAGATAAAGTTTGAATGATGGGAGAAAGGGTGTTTATTGTCATAATAAAAAAACCCTTACTTTGTGTAATATTGAAACTATCCCTTTTGATGTAGATAACTATATTTTAGCTGCTTAATTTCAAATTGACTTATTTAGTTGAAAAATTAAAAGTCAATACTATTGAAGCGGAGCTGCTTGTTTCTCTCATTTTACAGATATTTTATGAACTATAAAACCAGCTGTTTCATTATAATTTTCCTGAACTGAATCTCCTTAAGGGCTTTGCTGAAATTATATTTGATCAATAGCTCTTTTAAAACTTCCCCTATAAAATTTACTTCTTAGTAGTATTTTCCTTACGTATAAAAATTGGCTACTACTATTGTGGGTTAAGAACTTTTGTTAGGTCTCCTTAATTCATTAGAATGCCATATTATGGTTTGTAAAACCAATTAGACCGTTTACTAAACAGAATATTAGAAACATGCTACATGCAAAAAGCATTGTGTTGCAAGTGGTTCACTTTTCTAATTTCAAAGTTAGTTTTGGAGCATAATACATTTACAAAGTGAGAGTAGTTAAATTTAAATTTAAAATAATTTAAATGAAATAGTATTACAAATTTAGTTCCTCAGTCACCCTAGGTACATTTCCAATGCTCAATAGCCATGTGTGGCTAGTGGCTACTAGTATATTGGACAAAATACGGAACACGTCCATCAGAAAGTTCTACTGAAAAGTGTTGTATAGGCTTGTTTTTGAGGAATATTTTTTAAAATATTTTTTAAAAAGCATTGCTTTATGGAATATTATAGGATAATTTTAAGAATTCTTAAATAGAATCAAATGAAGTATTAAATATATAAGGAAATATTATGACACATGGAATATTTCTTAAAACAATTAACCCTCTAGAAGAAGAGCCCTGGGTGCACTACACACACCATTTCCTATCAGAGGTGGTTGCCTAGAGCTGTTGTACCTCTCAGCTCTATAACCAGGTCATAAGGGTTTTGAAGGCCATATCTTCTAGCCAGTGTCTTCACAGCACCAAGAAAGAGTGTTGTGCATAGAGGGCACTCAATGAATTTTTACTAAAAGCACCAAAGCAACTTGAAGCAAGGAGAGACTCCATAAATATTGACTTTGAACTTGAACAGTAGTTTGTGACCCCTGATCCAATCTAGCACTCCACTGTACAGTCATTCTGAACATTACTAAGCCATGACCTCCCTCTGGATCAGATGCTTCATGGTAGAGTCACAAAAGCAAGTATTCTCTCAACCAGTCCCTGAACTAGAAGTTACCTAAACTAACGCAGAGCTTCTATTCCCTGTCATACCCTCCTTATACCTGGTCTAAGACCAGCCAACGTGAACAGACACTGGCTCTCCTGGTTTCTCATGATCTAATTATTCACCTTGAATTACCATATGACTTCCTCCAACAAAGTTTACCCATCTTTAATTCTCTCTATTTCTTTCCCCATTATGGGAGATTGATACTCCAAATACACACACACACACACACACACACACACACACACTCACATTTATACATAAAAGCAGTTGAAATCCCTCTCTAAATCAGCAATATCGTTTTGTTTCAAAATACTTGCAATGCATAAATTTCACAAGGTAGTTTAAAATTTAGTTTAAAAAAGATTACTTTATTCAGAAGAAAGTATTTTGGAATATTAGTTTAAAACTTCGAGAAGCACGCACAAACAGCTTCATTCCTAGATTCAAGAGAGGCAAATATTTCTAAGTATTTTCTAATCTTTTCATGATTAGTTAACCCAGAATAGTGTATCTCTTTTCCAACTAGACTGTATGTATCTCAAAGGTACAGCAGCTATTGAAAAAGAAGGTAGAATAGGAAATATTGATATGACTTTGGTCTGAAAATCTTTCCTTAATACATCACATGTGTTTTTGAGACAGATGTTTGGAGGACATGTTTTTTAGGGCAGAACCAGCACAAGTGTAAAGCTATGTCTGGACACCTGTTAAGCCCTTCTGTGCTGTCTACTTACAGGAATGTACACATGACCTTAAAATGGTTGCTGCTTTTGGAGATCATTTACTAGGGTTGACACTACACCTCCAACAACCGTAAGACTTAAAAAGAGATTTATCTCAAAAGGAAGTGTTGTCTCTGAGCATGAGCTTCATTTTTATGAGCTGAGCTCAAAGTCCCTGACATTTAGAAATGACAGTGTGTCAGTGTGAGGTTCTTTCAAACAATCCTTCTAAGTTTTATCAGCTTTGCAAAATGTTACTAAGTGTCAGTATTCAGTTTATGAAATGTTTTAACTGTTGAGACTGTGATGTTGAACAGAAAGGGTAGAGTCTTTAGCTAGATTGATCAAAGATAGTTCGGTGAGTAACTATTTTATAAGGGGAATGGTGGTGATGGTTTGGGAGAGAGATAGAAGGATTCCCTGTTGTGGTTTTAAGATATATGCTCAATTTTATGTCTTTTAAAAGTTTTTATGTCATAACATTTTAAAATTGTTGTTTGGAATTACAGTGAATCAAGGAAGTGTCTTTAAAAAGTATTCATAGTTAAGGGAATATAATTCTGCTATCAAAAAAGGAATTTAATAACTTCTAATACATCTTAATGGTAAACAGTTATGTGATCATGAATAGTAATTGGGAATTTTATGAATGAAAATCCCAAGAATGCACATGTTCTTGTGTGTACAGATATGTTTGTCTGTGTTTGATTTAATGGAGGCCATGAACAGATTACTGTCCCATTCATTTGAACAGCTTGCTCAGTATAAGCATCATTGAAAGAAAATAGGCATGGAAATGTCTAGTAAATAGCTTCTAATAGACTCATCAGAGAAAAACTGTGATAGAGAAACTGAGACTTAAGAAAGCAAGCTTGGTGATGTCTAAGCTTGGTTCTTAGATGAGAAAGAAAAAAATTAATTTAGCTTTTAAAATTATAATAACTTTAGCAGCAATAAAACACACCAATGATTCTGAAAGTACCTGAGGTTAAGTACCAGGTTTTTTGTTTTGTTTTGCTTTAATTTTCAGTTCCTTAAGGACCAATACTTCAGTAAAATATCATAAAAATCAATAACTAGAAAGAATAATTTTAAAAAAAACAGGCATAAAAAGTAGCCAAGTATTTTTTATTGTTTCATTCAGATGACATTATCCAGTTGCTATAAAAGTTACTAAATGCTTACCCTCACTTTATATACTTCTTTTATGAAAGAACAATAAAAACAATTTGTAGACTGGCTCCGGTCTGTGGGCCAGGTTTTAAATAGAATTGCTTTACATCACTATGTATTAAACTGGGTACACGGGTGTATTCTCAGGGAGTTATGAGATACCTACAGAAAAATATTATATGTATATTAGATATAACATTTTATTTTGATGATAATTTTAAAAATAGTATAAACGTGTTCTGTAGTATCTGGCTGACCAGAAAGTACTGATGCATGATATAAGTGTCCACATCTGTGTTTGTGTTTTCAATCAAGTCAGCAACAAGTAATATTATTCTAAATGTCAGGGTCTGATGAATGAAGACAGGAGGAAGCTAAAGAATCTGATATTTTGAAGAGTCACCTCTATTAAATGGGAAAGCTGGGCCTTGAATCCAAGGCTTTTAATTCCTACTTTAATGTGCTTTACTTTAGTTTTAAGACAAATGTATACTATAAATGAACTGATTTATGTGAATCTTTCATTTTGAAGCAGATTTTATCACTTCACACCATATGAGAAAGTAATAAAACCAGACCCTTTATTGCCACTGTTTTTCAATCACAACTTATATAACATTTTCCCCTATACTACTTTTATTCGTATAATTGCAAATTTTAATGCAGAATTAGAAACCAAGAATAGAATATTTGTGAAATCCACCTTGGACTCACTGTTTTTTAGGACCCTGCAGGGAGAGGTCAAAGGAAGCACATTAAATGTATTAGAGGCATGATCCATGCTCTCAGGGTTTTAAACATTCATTCTTTTTTAGGGGGTGTGTAGGGAAAGAAGAGTTGCAAACATGTAAAATGCAGAATAAGACCTTATGCATCAATAGGCCAACTTGTGTATTTCATAATTAAATATACGAGGAATTTAGAGAAGAAGAAGCTCAAGCTCAACATGAACTAGCTTCATCAGTGGTAGCCTCACCAAGGAGCCTGACCAAACTTCAGTATGAATTGTGTTTCCCTCCTTTCTTAAAAAAATAAATGTACAGTTGAGCTTTGAATGACACAGATTTAAACTACGCAGATCCACTTATACGCAGATTTTTTTCAATAAATATGTATGACAATACTACACAATCTGTGGTTGGTTGAATCCGTGGATGCAGAACCATGGATACGCAGAATCCACTGTAAAGTTGTATGCAAGTTATTGACTCTGTGAAGGGTCAATGCCCCTAACCCCCTCCTTGTTCACAGATTATTGTTGTTTGAATGATTTTCTAATGCTGAACATCTAAACATTAATTGTGATGCAAAAAATAAAATAAAAACTTGTGTAGGCCCCACCAACTTAGTAAGAGAGACCCTGGCAATTAATTATTTTCCTTAATGATTGTAGTAAAATGTCATTCTCGCAATGACAAAATATTAGTGAAGGATTTGGGAACATATTAAAGTTACTTAGCGTTCATTGCAATAGTACATGGTGAAACATGCACTTGCGTTCGTGTAATATGTCAGTCACCATTCCACCTTCACAAAGGGAACAGCACAAAGGGAACAAGAGTAAACGTTTTATCAATAGAGAATTCCTAGGGTCACATTGTAGCAGATGGGTTGGGACTGATATAACTTCCCCAAACTTCCCATTAAAATAGTTACACACAAACATGCCCTGGTGTGCAGTGTGATGTGCTTGTGTGAGTATGTTTCCATTTGGGGAACTGTCCAGCATGAGTGCTAAAACACTCCACTGACTTTGGGCATATGCCAGGCCTGAATAAGTCATTTCTCATTGGAAAAAGGGTCTATACCTAACTTATCTAAATGGTATCTATTAAAAGTATTCTGCATTATAAGAGAAAGGAAAGATTTTCCTGAAGGTTCAAAGTAGCAACATATTTCTGACAGTACATTTCCAATAAAAGAAGTGAAAAGTTTAGAGGATATCTTGGTGTCCTCAAAAAGAAGTAAGAATACATGATCACTATTAATTAAAAAGCTGGGTGGTGGTTGGGGGAAGATGGCGGAAGAGTAAGACGCAGAGATCACCTTCCTCCCCACAGATACATCAGAAAAAGCTGGGAGCCCTGGGGAGAAAATTTAATGATGAAGGGCAGAGATGCAAAAGAACTTGTTAAAATGAGAAAGGAATGAGAAGAAAAGCAAATGCAACTAGGACTCTAAAAGCTTTATTTAAAGGAAAGCTGAACAAATTGTATGAGTAACTGAAGAAATGTCTCCAGAAGGCAAAGTAAAATAAAAAATATATATATAGGGCCTCCCTGGTGGCGCAGTGGTTGAGAGTCCGCCTGCCGATGCAGGGGATACGGGTTCGTGCCCCGGTCTGGGAGGATCCCATATGCCGCGGAGCGGCTGGGCCCGTGAGCCGTGGCTGCTGAGCCTGTGCGTCCGGAGCCTGTGCTCCGCAACGGGAGAGGCCACAACAGTGAGAGGCCCGCGTACAGCAAAAAAAAAAAATATATATATATATATATATATAGAAGAATGAGTGAGTTATAGGGGGCAGAAAATAGATATCTAACCTCATAAGTACATCTAATTTAGATGAATAAACCATAAAATGGAAAAGTGGTCAATATATTTGCAATAAACAATTACAAAGATGAGATAGTGGGAGTAATGCAGTCCTGGGATCTGACTGCAATCCTTGAAGCAGTCTTATAACCTAACTTCAGTGCTGCTCTACTGTAATCTGAGGCATTCTTGCCCATCCAGAGACCCATCCAAGGGACTAGGCAGAAGTCAGGCCTATGGTCACCCCTGGTAATAGGCCCTAAGACATTGGACGCGACTGTGGTCCCTGAAGCAGACTTGAACATGCAGAAGAAAAATCAGTGACCTTGAAGACAAGTCATTTGAAATTATCCAGTTAGAGGGAAAAAAAAGAGTGGAAAGGAATGAAAAAGAGCCTGGGTGACTTACGACGCACCATCAGGAGAACCAATAGATGCATTAAGGGAGTACCAGAAGGAATAGAGAATGAGAAAGGGTCAGAAACCTTATTTAAAGAAATAATGAGGAAAAGTTTCCCAAATCTGGAGAAGGAAATGAACATTCATATCCATGATGCCCAAAGAACCTCTAGTAGGCTAAACTTCAGTGGGACACTGAGGCACATTATATTGTCAAAAATCAAAGACAGACTTCCAGTTTCCAGTTCCACATGTAAGGAGCTTGGAGGCTGCCACTTCATCCTAACGACAACTAAAAAGCTGAACAGACTGAAAAACCAACAACTCTTCAAGGATCCATAAGAGAGATGAAGAAAGAGTGAAAACACGGACAGTCAAATACAAAGGAGTCATGGCTCACCAGAGCAGCAACTCATGAACAGTAACTACTGCAGAAACCAGTGCTGGGTAGGAAAACTTGAACTATAACTAACAAAAAAGTATCTTTTTTGACCACAATGGTATAAAACTAGAAATCAATAACAGGAAAAAAAATGGAAAATTTACAGTTATGTGGAAATTAAACAACACACTCCTGAACAACCAATGGGTCAAAAAAGAAAAGTGAAATTAGAAAATATCTTGAGATAATCAATCATAGCCCGAAGAGATATCTGTACTCTGATATTCATTGCAGCATTATTCATAATAACCAAGATATGGCAACAACTTAAGTGTCCATCAATGGGATGAATGGATAAAGAAAATTACACACACACACACACACACACACACACACTGGATTATTATTCAGGTGTAATAAAGAAAGAAATCCTGCTATTTGCAACAAATGGATGAACCTGGAGGACATTATGCTAAGTGAAATATTCCAAAGAAAGACAAACACTGCATGATCTTACTGCATGATCTGTATGGAATCTAAAAAAGTCTAATTCATAGAACCAAATTGTAGAACGGTGGTTGCCAGGGCTGGGGGGTGGGGGAAATGAGGAGGTACTGGTCAAACACTACAAAGTTTCAGTTATGCGGGATGAATAAATTCTGGAGAAGTAGTATACATCATGGTGACTAGTTAATAATACTCTACTGTATACTTGAAATTTGCTAAGATAGTGTATCTTAAGTGTTACCACAAAAAAACAAAGTATGCAAGGTGATGTATATGTTTATCAGCTGGATTGTGATAATCATTTCACAGTGTATATGTATATCAAAACATCATGTTGTACACATGAAATATATACAAGTTTTGTTTGTCAATTATATCACAATAAAGCTGGGGATAAAAATCAATATGGGTCTAACTTAAGATGAGCAGACAAGTCAATAGATGGGACAAATGGCCCTGAATTAAGTAAATTAAAAATATATGTATATACACAGACACATATATATATAGACATACACATATATGTGTATTTTTATATAATGATTTAGAGAGTTTATATTAAAAATGAAACCATAAGACATGTGGAAAAGTTCCTGGTTAATCTCTAGATAGAGAACAGTTTTCCAAGAATTTTTTTATTAAAAAAGAGATGGTCCTCACAAGAGAAAAGATTTTGACTGCATTAAAAAGAACTTTTTTTTTTTTTTTTTTTTTGCGGTACGCGGGCCTCTCACTGTTGTGGCCTCTCCCATTGCGGAGCACGGGCTCCAGACGCGCAGGCTCAGCGGCCATGGCTCACGGGCCCAGCCGCTCCGTGGCATGTGGGATCCTCCCGGACCGGGGCACGAACCCGCGTCCCCTGCATCGGCAGGCGGACTCTCAACCAGTGTGCCACCAGGGAAGCCCCAAAAAGAACATTTTTAACAACAAATATCAAAAGATAAAAAAGTTAATGACTAACTAGGTTAAATATATTCAACAGGCATGAAGGGATTGAATTGTTCTTTAAATCTATTTTTTAAAAGCAGCAAAGCACATAATTGAATGATTAAACAAATAATAAATAAAATGGCCAAGGAATTTATGGACTGTATTCAACATCATGAATAACTTGGTAATCAAAGATATGCTAATCAAAATGATAAGATTACAATTTTTCCTGACAGTTTTGTCAAAAGTATTGTAAAATAGACACCCTCATATCCTGCTGCTCAGAATAACATTAGGAAAACTTTTGTGCAACACCTACAGGGAATTTTAGGTCTAATAATTCATAGACTTGATCTAACAATTCAAATACTGGGAATATACCCTTAAGAAAGTAATTAGACTCTTACAAAGACTTTTACATAATAGGAGCTTTGTCACAGTGGTATGTATAGTAGCAAAACTTTTAAATTACCCAAATCAGAAACAATAGAGTAATTATGCCATGAGTATTCAATGAAAAATTAAGATGCCTTAATAGTATGCATCATGGTAATTTACTTTAACTATCCCTTTTTTTGGATTAGAATTTTTTTAATAAGATCTCACGTATAATCTTAATATAACAGATAAAAGCAACATTGTATTAGGATAAATTTATTTAATGATACTAATCCTTTTAAATTTATAGAGTTGCAATAAGGCTCAGTGTATCACTGTCATTAATGCCCCTGTGTGTTTGAAAAGCTTTTGTGTTCTGAAGTTGTTGGATGCATTAGTTCGAGTGAGTTGGTTGTATATCTCAAATTTTAAAATTTTATATATTGTGCTGTTTGTTTTTTCTACTAACCTATCAGTTGGTAGGATGAATTTTGAAAACATTTTACTCGGGTGGTTTATTTGTGTATTTCTCTTCACAATCTGACAAATTTTACTTATATATTTTGACACTGCATTTTTAGATACATAATTATATAGTCTCAGTATGTATTCTAATATGTCTCTCAGATAAGGTGAAATTCTTACTCTTATACAGTGGCCCTCTCTATATCTAATAATACCTTTTCTTTAAAGTCTATTTCATGTATTATTGATATTGGCAAGCCAGCTTTATTTTGTTTGTATTTGCTGTATATGAATATTTTATATATCATTTTGTGTTTTTTTTTTTTTTTTTTTTTTTTTTTTGCGGTACGCAGGCCTCTCACTGTTGTGGCCTCTCCCATTGCTGAGCACAGGCTCCGGACGTGCAGGCTCAGTGGCCATGGCTCACGGGCCTAGCCGCTCCACGGCATGTGGGATCTTCCCAGACCGGGGCACGAACCCATGTCCCCTGCATTGGCAGGCGGACTCTCAACCACTGCGCCACCAGGGAAGCCCCATTTTGTGTACTTTTAATTTAGATGTACCACTTATGAACATATTTAGTTGGATTTGGTTTTTTTGTTCCAGTCAGAAAATCTTTGTTAACTAGGACTTTTAGTTCATTTTTAATTGTAATAAGTGGTGTTTGGAATCATGGCTACCATATTTTGTGCTTTCTTTTTTTTTTCTATTTTTTTTTTTTGGAGAACTGAAGTGTGACAAATAAGAAAATGATCATCTTTATTCTTTTGATACACATATGCTTACTCAAGAAAATTTTAAAAATCACTTCAAAGTCAAAATATATAAAACTAAAATATATTTTATGCCAACATAGATTTCAATTATGAATATTTTTAGGTAAGTTTTAAAAAAATTTTTACTGGAGTATAGTTGATCTACAATGTTGTGTTCTACTGAGGTGTAAGGCAAAATGAGTCAGTTATACATTTACATATATCAACTCTTTTTTTAGATTCTTTCCCCATATAGGTCATTACAGAGTATTGAGTAGAGTTCCCTGTGCTATACAGTAGGTTCTTATTAGATACCTATTTTATACATAGTAGTGTGTATGTGTCATTCCTAAATACCCAATTTATCCCTTCCCCACCTTCGTCATGTTTTCATTATCATTTGTTTCTAGTATTTTTTCATTTCCACTTTGATTTCTTCAGTGATCACTTGGTTATTAAATAGTGTATTGTTTAGCCTCCATGTGTTTGTATATTTTACAGATTTTTTCTGTAATTGATATCTAATCTCATAACATTGTGGTCGGAAAAGATACTTCATAAGATTTCAATTTTCTTAAATTTACCAAGGCTGGATTTGTGATCCAAGATATGATCTATCCTGGAGAATGTTCCATGAGCACTTGAGAAGAAAGTGTATTTTGTTGTTTTTGGATGGAATGTCCTATAAATATCAATTAAGTCCATCTTGTTTAATGTATCATTTAAGGCTTGTGTTTCCTTACTTATTTTCATTTTGGATGCTCTGTCCATTGGTGAAAGTAGGGTGTTAAAGTCCCCTACTATGACTGTGTTACTGTTGATTTCCCCTTTTATGGCTGTTAGTATTTGCCTTATGTATTGAGGTGCTCCTGTGTTGGGTGCATAAATATTTACAATTGTTATATCTTCTTCTTGGATTGATCACCTTGATCATTATGTAGTGTCCTTCTTTGTCTCTTCTAATAGTCTTTGTTTTAAAGTCTATTTTGTCAGATATAATTGCTACTCCAGCTTTCTTTTGATTTTCATTTGCATGGAATATCTTTTTCCATCCCCTCACTTTCTGTCTGTATGTGTCTCTAGGTCTGAAGTTGGTCTCTTGTAGACAGCATATATATGGGTCTTATTTTTGTATCCATTCAGCCAGTCTATGTCTTTGGTTGGAGCATTTGATCCATTTACATTTAAGGTAATTATCAATATGTATGTTCCTATTCCCATTTTCTTAATTGTTTTGGGTTTGTTATTGTAGGTCTTTTCCTTCTCTTGTGTTTCCTGCCTAGAGAAGTTCCTTTAACATTTGTTGTAAAGCTGGTTTGGTTGTGCTGAATTCTCTTAGCTTTTGCTTGTCTGTAAAGCTTTTAATTTCTCCATCAAATCTGAATGAGATCCTTGATGGAAAGAGTAATCTTGGTTGCAGGTTTTTCTCCTTCATCACTTTAAATATGTCCTGCCAGTCCCTTTTGGCTTGCAGAGTTTCTGCTGAAAGATCAGCTGTTAACCTGATGGGGATTCCCTTGTGTGTTATTTGTTGCTTTTCCCTTGCTGCTTTTAATATGTTTTCTTTGTATTTAATTTTTGATAGTTTGATTAATATGTGTCTTGGCATGTTTCTCCTTGGATTTATCCTGTATGGGACTCTCTGTGCTTCCTGGACTTGATTAACTATTTCGTTTCCCATAATAGGGTAGTTTTCAACTATAATCTCTTCAAATATTTTCTCAGTCCCTTTCTTTCTGTCTTCTTCTTCTGGGACCCCTATAATTCGAATGTTGGTGCGTTTAATGTTGTTCCAGAGGTCTCTGAGAGTGTCCTCAGTTCTTTTCATTCTTTTTTCTTTCTTTTGCTCTGCAGTAGTTATTTCCACTATTCTATCTTCCAGGTCACTTATCCGTTCTTCTGCCTCAGTTATTCTGCTGTTGATCCCTTCTAGAGTATTTTTTAATTTCATTTATTGTATTGTTCATCGTTGCTTGTTTCATCTTTAGTTTTTCTAGGTCCTTGTTAAATGTTTCTTGCATTTTGTCTATTCTATTTCCAAGATTTTGGATCATCTTTACTATCATTATTCTGAATTCTTTTTCAGGTAGACTGCCTATTTCCTCTTCATTTGTTAGGTCTGGTGGGTTTTTACCTTGCTCCTTCATCTGCTGTGTGTTTCTCTGTCCTCTCATTTTGCTTAACTTACTGCATTTGGGGGTCTCCTTTTCGCAGGCTGCAGGTTCGTAGTTCCCCTTGTTTTTGGTGTCTGCCCCCAGTGGCTAAGGTTGGTTCAGTGGGTTATGTAGGCTTCCTGTTGGAGGGGACTAGTGCCTGTGTTCTGGAGGATGAGGCTGGATCTTGTCTTTCTGGTGGGCAGGTCCACATCTGGTTGTGTGTTTTGGGGTATCTGTGACCTTATTATGATTTTAGGCAGCCTCTCTGCTAATGGGTGGGGTTGTGTTCCTGTCTTGCTAGTTGTTTGGCATAGGGTGTCCAGCACTGTAGCTTGCTGGTCGTTGAGTGGAGCTGGGTCTTGGCGTTGAGATGGAGATCTCTGGGAGATTTTCGCCATTTGATATTATGCGGAGCTGGGAGGTCTCTGATGGACCAATGTCCTGAACTCATTTCTCCTACCTCTGAGGCACAGCCCGACCCCTGGCTGGAGCACCAAGAGCCTGTCCTCCACACGGCTCAGAATAAAAGGGAGAAAAAAAAGAAAGAAATGAAGAAAGAAAAAGATTAAATTAAATTTACAAAAAGTTATTAAAATAAAAAACAAAAAATAATTATAATAAAAATGTTTTTAAGTAATTAAAAAGAAAAGAAAGAAGGAACAACCAAACCAAAAAACAAATTCACCAATGATAACAAGCGCTGAAAACTATACAAAAAAAAAAAGGACAGACAGAACCCTAGGACAAATGGTTAAAGCAAAGCTATACAGACAAATTCACACACAGAAGCATACACATATACACTCATAAAAAGAGAAAAAGGGAAAAATATATATACATCGTTGCTCCCAAAGTCCACCTCCTCAATTTGGGATGATTCTTTGTCTCTTCAGGTATTCCACAGATGCAGGGTACATCAAGTTGATTGTGGAGCTTTAATCCACTGCTCCTGAGGCTGCTGGGAGAGATTTCCCTTTCTCTTCTTTGTTTGCACAGCTGCTGAGGTTCTGCTTTGGATTTGGCCCCGCCTCTGCGTGTAGGTCGCCTGAGGGCGTCTCTTCTTCGCTCAGACCGGATGGGGTTAAAGGAGCCGCTGATTCGGGGACTCTGGCTCACTCAGGCCAGGGGGAGGGAGGGGTACGGAGGCGGGGCGAGCCTGTGGCGGCAGAGGCCGGCGTGACGTTGCACCAACCTGAGGCGCACCGTGTGTTCTCCCGGGTAAGTTGTCCCTGTAATACGGGACCCTGGCAGTGGCGGGCTGCACAGGCTCCCCGGAAGGGAGGTGTGGAGAGTGACCTGTGCTCACACACAGGCTTCTTGGTGGCGGCAGCAGCAGCCTTAGCGTCTCATGGCCGTCTCTGGGGTCCGCGCTGATAGCCGCGGCTCGCACTGTCTCTGGAGCTCCTTTAAGCGGCGCTCTTAATCCCCTCTCCTCGCGCACCAGGAAACAAAGAGGCAAGAAAAAGTCTTTTGTCTCTTCGGCAGCTCCAGGCTTTTTCCCGGTCTCCCTCCCAGCTAGCTGTGGTGCACTAACCCCTTCAGGCTGTGTTCACGCCGCCAACCCCCGTCCTCTCCCTGCGATCCGAATGAAGCCCGAGCCTCAGCTCCCAGCCCCGCCCGCCCCGGCGGGTGAGCAGACAAGCTTCTCGGGCTGGTGAGTGCTGGTTGGCACCACTCCTCTGTGCGGGAATCTCTCCGCTTTGCCCTCCGCACCCCTGTTGCTGCGCTCTCCTCCGTGGCTCCGAAGCTTCCCCCTCCACCACCCACAGTCTCCGCCCGTGAAGGGGCTTCTAGTGTTTGGAAACCTTTCCTCCTTCACGGCTCCCTCCCACTGGTGCAGGTCCCGTCCCTATCCTTTTGTCTCTGTTCTTTCTTTTTTCTTTTGCCCTACCCAGGTACGTGGGGAGTTTCTTGCCTTTTGGGGGGTCTTAGGTCTTCTGCCAGCGTTCAGTAGTTGGTGTTCTGTAGCAGTTGTTCCACATGTAGATGTATTTCTGATGTATTTGTGGGGAGGAAGGTGATCTCTGCGTCTTACTCTTCCGCCATCTTGAAGGTCCCCCGCTCTGTGCTTTCTATTTACCTGACATTTTTATGTGCCATTTTCACTAATTTTTTCCCCTTCTTTCACATTGATTGAGTTTGGAAGTTTTATACTTTATCTCTGTTCTTTTCATTATATCCTAGAAAATTCATATATATACTTATCAAAGTTTACTTTTAGCTATATTTTTATTCTTTTTCAGGCAAAGTAAATACCTTTATTTCTGCTGCTTCTCTCAACTTTTCTTATTGCTGCTCAGTATCTTCGACTTCTTTTTGTTTAATTCACAAAAGGTGCACTGTTATTGCTTTATACAGTCAGTATTTGTTTAGATAGTCACTAGCCTGCAAGCTCCATGAAGGCAGAAATTTTTGTTGTGGTGGTTATTCCTTGCTATACCTCAAGCAGCACTTAAAAGAGGGCCTACCACATAGTCATTGCTCATAAATAAATAATTATTGAATCAGATGATTGAATATACCCAGGTATTTAACACTTTTTTTCACATCATACCTTCCTGCATCCCTCTGTGATCATTTTTTTAATGCCTGAAGAGTAAATCTGTATGGTTTCCTTCAGTGAGGGCAGGCTGCTACCAAATACAGTCTGTTTGCTGTCTGAAATGTTTGTATTTTTCATTCATGAATGGTACGTTTAGTTCTAAATTCTTTTTTTTGGGGGGGGGTATAGTTGTTTTACAGTGTTGTGTTAGTTCTACTCTACAGCAAAGTGGTAGACTTCCCTGTGCTCTGTGGCAGGTTCTTATTAGTTATCTATTTTATACATATCAGTGTATTCTTTTCAGCACAGTCTCTTCTCTATTTTAAAAGTTTTCTCTTTGTACAAATATATGTCAGTCCCATTCTTTCATTCTTTTTCTCCTCTTCTTATGGAACTCCACGTAGAATAAGATATACCTCCTTCTCTGTTCTCCATATCTCAAACCCTATTTTATAGTTTCCATCTCTTTGGTTTCCTTCTGCATTGTAGATTGTATCTTCAGATCTAACTTTCAAATCACTAATTATTTCTTTAGGTGTTTGTAATCAGCCATTAACCTAAACATTCAGTTATTCAATCATTTTAACCATCTCCACATGCTATTGTTATATTTTTTATTTCTAAAAGTTATAGTATTTTCATTTCTAAATCTGCTTGGTCATTTTCCGTAGTCTCTTGCTTCTTATTCATATATTCACCCCCTTCTTTTTTTCTTCATAATATATTAAACATACTTTATATTCAACCTTTAATGAATCAAATATCCCAGCAATTTGTTAGAAGCTGCCATCTGTATTTTCTGCTGGTTCTCAACATGGTGCCTGGGGAGGGCTTCATGATGTAATGTTGAGTAAGCAGAATAACACATAACCAAATCGTTTACACTATGATAATGATTTTATAAAGATTCAAAGACAGTGAGAGAAGATAGACCAAAATATTCACAATTGTTAGTTACCTTGGAAAAGTGGAACTGCAGGTAATTTTTATTTTCTGTTTTATGCTTTTCTTCATATTCCAGATTCTCTACCATGAATATGCATCACTCCTCTCATAAAAAATATTTTAGAAAATGACTAAAAGGAACTTTCCCAAAGAATTTCTCTTTTATCTTTCAATAAGATGGCATTTTAAAGAATCCTCTCATAGAGGATTTCAAGCACGTCAAGAAAATTGTTCCAAACTGCTGAGAGTCTTATGGTGAATGTGACAAGGTTATATTCCAACTTTTGACATGTTCATCATTAATGTTTCGCTGGTCCCTGGCCTGTCTGAATGGAGAGATGAATTCATTAGAGATGGGTAAATAAAAAAGTGATTTTCTCTCTAAATTAATATAATGACACACTTCCATGATGAATTTTCTAAATCATTTCGGGTTATACCTTCCTCTCTGTGAGTTCAATTATCTTTGTCATAAAAAGTTTTTTTTTTCTGTAGACAACCTTTACCCATTTTTCATAGCCTAATTTAACTATAAAGCTGTTAACATCCCATTTTAAAGCTGATGATGAATTGCCTTTTAACCTATTTGAAATTTTTGAAATTAGGTGGTATAATATTCGTAGATATAACCTTACCAATTATGTGGAGAAAAAATGAAAACATAAATATGGCTTTAATCTTGAAACCTGACAGGCGTTTGAATAAGAAAGAGATGAGCCTTTTCATGTGTGTAAATTTGTCCAGACTCCTCACTCTGCATGTCAGTGTTAGGATTAGTCCTTCTTAACATTTGTTTTCTACTAGATGTGTGAAGAACATATGTTTCCTATTGTTAGTGACTCAATACTGTTTTACTAAAGAATTGCATAATCTGAGAAAGTTTCAATAATAAAGAAAATTCACTTTAGCATTTCCTGGTTATTTAGTTGTATATATGTTTCACTCCTTTCTCTTTGTAGGTAATCAAAATAGTGTGAACATTCAGACAGGCTTAGAACAGTGTCCCTTACTCTAAGTCTCTTAGGAAAGGTCCCTAAAATTAATCACAGTGGGCACCATATCTTATATTTTAAATGAATACCTTCTAACACCTTTTAAATTATACCATGCCATCTACTAACCAAATCCATGATTCTGACAGAAAACAGTAAATAACTTATAAAATCAGAAGAAGAGAATCTTTTAAAAATTCATTTGTTTGGGGCTTTATTTATGTGAGCCATTATTTTCTAGCATTTCACCAGTTCATTTATATTCAAATTATGTGTTGCATTCTCTTACACTGACTACTTTTTAAAAAGGGCTTTTAATGTGTCTCCTTTTTTCTCTTTTTTTTGACATTTGCTACTACCCCATGATTTCTGTTGTATCTAACACTAAGCAGGTGTCTTAGGAAATAATCCAATATCTTGTAAAAGAGGTTCTACTGTAGCCTGTGTGTTAATACCATTTATCCTTCTGTCTTGTTACCAAGATAATGTGAGGCATTTTATTATATTCATTCTCTCTGTCTCTCTCTCTCTCTCTCTCTCTCTCTCTCTCTCTCTCTCTCTCTCTCTCTGTGTGTGTGTGTGTGTGTGGCACATTTGAGAACATTAAAGCCCTAATCAGGCATTTCAATTCCTACATGCCACCTCAAGTATAGTTTGGGAACTGTGGGAGCATATAACACATTGTCTGTTTCTTCCTCTTTGCTTTTTGCACAGTACCTTTTGACTTGGACGGAGTCTTCTTCTATTTGCTGCACAATTAGCCTAACATTCAGTTTAGTTTCAGGGGTCCCTTTGGCTGCTTTGGTGGTATGTTTTTTTTTTTTTTTTTTTGCGGTAGGCGGGCCTCTCACTGCTGTGGCCTCTCCCCCTGCGGAGCACAGGCTCTGGACGCGCAGGCCCAGCGGCCATGGCCCACGGGCCCAGCCGCTCCGCGGCATGTGGGATCCTCCCAGACCGGGGCACGAACCCGCGTCCCCTGCATCGGCAGGCGGACTCTCAACCACTGCGCCACCAGGGAAGCCCTGGTGGTATGTTTGACAGCCTTTTGGCCTTGTAGATTCTAATGCATTTCACATTAGTTATATCTTGGTTGTCCCAGTATAATGTGGCTGGTAAAATTCCACTTTTTTTACCAATTTTGTAGAAATGTTTTCCAGTTGATCTGCATTGTACCTGTGGCTCATTTCCCTGTTTTGCCAAAACCCTGAACTGGAAGGGATGTGAGGTATATTGCATTTTCTTAGCACATTCTTGGTAGCAAGTTAGCTCTAAATGTGCCGATGCGTATAGTGTATCTCTACAATGATATGTCTCTCTGGGAAGTCCCATTTAATTTGAGTTACAAGCAGCAAAGGTGACAGTAATAGCATAAACACAAACTTCTCAGAACTTTTAAGGACAAAGATCTCAGACAGTTCATAAGAATTAAGATGCTTTTGGCTACAAGTAACAGAAATTCAGACTCCGACTGACTAAAACAATAAAGAACAAAAGATCTCACTTGACTGCAAGTTCAACGGTGGAGTGGGCTTCAGGGCCGGGTGATTCAGCCATGTCATCAAGGGCCCAGGTGCTTTCTATTTCTCTGCTCTGTAATTCTAAGTGTGGCTTTATCCTCAGTGTAGTAGCAAGATGACTGCAGCAGTCCTAGGCATCATATCTACCTCCATTAATATCCAGGGGACATTCCTATGGCTATCTCACAGTAGCAAGGAATTCTCCCTTACTCCCTGGAAGAATTCCCATTACACTTCAGGTCAAAATGGGGTCATATGCTGGTTCCAGAACCAATCATAGGCAAGATTACTCTTGAAAGAATCCCTTCCTAAAATCGGGGTGAGTTCATTTTCTCTTGAGACTTACAGCTACATGGAATTAAGGACATATCTGATTGAAATTGGGGTTCTAATATACAAAAAAGTGGAGAAATGAATACTAAGTAAGCAACAAATAGTATCTACTACCTGGTTGTATCATCATAATTGAAACCTGAAAAAAATACAGAGGGAAATGAGAGCCCCTGTGGCCAACTTGCTATGACCAGCATGTGTTTCTAAAGCATAGGTTGAAGACAAAAGAAGAGGACAATGAGATTGCCCATCTTTTGGCCTGAGGCTAAAATAATTAATATAATTCTTTAGTGAGCAGATACTATAGTTTGGCTCACTCAACATCCTTTCCATCCCCCTTTTCTTGTTCTATAGAGATTAGAAAGTAATGTCCTTGATTTCACAGACTCTCTAACAGCTTGGGTTGGCCATGAGCAGAGTTGTGGCTAATGAGATTTAGGAAGAAGTCACTGGAGCAGGCTACCTTCCAGGAAATAAATGTCAAATTTGGGTATGACATTCAGAAGTGCAGTGTCTGCCTTGAAACCAGGAAAATAAAAGTCACCTATTAAAGAGGGTGGAATAAGAAGGAGGCTAGGGTCTTAATGGCATCATTGAGCTGCTTTTTGAGCCCTGAACTGTGCACCCCCAAACTCTTGGTTATGTGAGGAGATATCAGTCACAGTAGTAACTGAAAGTGATAGTAGAAAATATAGAGTATCCAAATCAATTCTATAAACTTATTCATATTTTATCTCACTTACCTTAGCCTTTCATTGTTTCCCTAAGGCCAAATTAGAGAAACTACTTAAATAGCATGTATCACAAATATCTTAAGTAGTATGAACCCAGGAAACCAACTAATCATGCTCTTGGTGCCTAAGCAGAGATGATGGCCATTTATATGAATATAACTTTGCATGTGCCACTGCCACCTGAACCACCACAAGTTTCACAAATCAGCAGTCCAGTTTGAGCCCACATGTCAGTCTTATTAAAGCGTTGAATGCAACTTAAGTGAACAAAGAACAGTGAATTATATTTTATCGTATAAACTGATCCTGAAATATGTCTGAAAACATTAACATGAATGAATGGGGTTGTATAACGGCAAGGAAGTGAAAATGTATATTAAGGATACTTTGTTTAACAATATTTGAACTCCGTAACAGTCAAATAGTAAGCAGACAGTCCTTTCTTCTTTTACTTGATTAAAAAACAGATTGTCTAGAAAATAGAACTTTTGACTACATGCAACCAGATGACAAAAGATGTTAGCTGGAGGGAAATTTGTTCTCTACCAATAAGTAAAAAGTACCTTTAAAGTACAACATTATGGTGTGGAAAAACTATGTTTAGTTTAGAATTACAAACTCCTCAACTGCTTTAATACCACAGTTTCATTCCATTTGCCTCTCAACTCTTCCTGCTGGGGCTTCTGCTGCAGTCTATTGACATATATAAGGGTTTCCATTACCTTTGAAAAACAAAACCAGCAATCATTTTTCAAAAGACATTCATGTTGTCAGTATATAATTATTGCTGATATTAAGCATTCATTATGTTACTGAATGCAATGCACACACAAACTACCTCCTCACTGGGGTAAACTTGGATTCCCACAATGGAAAAAAAAAACCTAAAAACTATTAAAAGTAAGACTTAAGAAAAGTTCTTCAGTATAAATATGATCTTAAGTAAAGGTGGGACAAACAGGTCCCTGTGAGATATTTTACCAAAATATTTATGTTAAAGATAAGGTTCTACTGTATTTGGGATCTGGTTTCCATCAAAATACCTCATAATTACCTAATTTCAGTAAAGCAGGAATAGAAGGACTAATCTAGATAAATATGAAAGGACTTTCATTCATGCCCTGTCATACAGTTAAAAGTGTTCATCTAAGCTGCTGCATGGTATAGGATAGTTTATTCTCCTCAGTAACACCAACCATTAACGTCATATATCATAAGACAGAGACGAAATGCTTAGGATTCAATAATATACTGGGGCCTTTGTCACCAATAGATGTATGTAAAATTCAAAGACAGTGACTTTGAAATTTTTTATATTACTGTTTTTAGCAGTGTAACCGTTTCTTTAAACCAGACCTTACAAAGAAGCCAATGCAGAATACAGATAAGGTCATGATGAGTCTAGCGGTAAGACGGGAATAAAGACACAGACCTACTAGAGCATGGACTTGAGGATATGGCAGGGGAAGGGTAAGCTGGGACAAAGTGAGAGAGTGGCATGGACATATATACAGTACCAAACGTAAAACAGATAGCTAGTGGGAAGCAGCCGCATAGCACAGGGAGATCAGCTTGGTGCTTTGTGACGGCCTGGAGGGGTGAGATAGGGAGGGTGGGAGGGAGGGAGATGCAAGAGGGAGGGGATATGGGAACAGATGTATATGTATAACTGATTCAGTTTGTTATAAAGCAGAAACTAACACACCACTGTAAAGCAATTATACTCCAATAAAGACGTTAAAACAACAAAAAATCAGATCTCATGGTGAAGCAGAGCTGGCATTTAAAATCTGGTCTTCTTATCTCTCCCACCCCCCTGAGAGGCTCCTGAGGCACCTCTGCAGAAGTACTAGAAGCCATCATAAGGACCCAAAGAAACTTGAGGCACTAATGTTTTCACCTCTATTGTAATAATTGTAGCTATTTTAGCTTCCCCGCGGGGATGAGAACTGAGAAGGACCCCTCTCCTGAGACATGGGAAGAGTCCTGAGTTCCAAACTACACTTCGTATTGTCTCTCTAGTCCTCTTAGGACATCTGGTTAGTTGTACAAAGGGGATGTCTTAGGGGTCCTTGGAATTTCCTAATTGGAACTTCCAACTCACACTTTGCTGCTTTCATAGCTGTATAAAGTTGATACTGCTATCAGATTACTAGACAATAGAGGTCTTTTCCCTTCTTTTTTTCCCTTGGTTTCCTTTTTCTCGTGTATCATATAGCATTGGATATTCTCATAGTCAGTGTGTGCATGTGCACATGCATGTGTATTTCCTGATCTGAAGTTTAAAACCCTCCAGTTAGCTTTGGGCCAATCCTGAGAAGTCCACAGAGCTTATATTAATACTGCTCTAAAACATTGCTGTTGACACCTATAAAAACAGAGTGGACTTCAGAAATGGAGTGACTGTGCTATTTTGTTCTATTGTGTTAAGTTCCTTTAAGCAGAGAAACTAGCCTCTATGGCATCCATAAGGAACCACCCAAGATGTGACACAGCCACAAATTGCTGTTTTGCTACAAACTGCCTGAAACCCACTTCGTACATTTCAAGCCACCTGGAGTCCCCTTTTTATGCCTTTACTTCAGATTGTATACACATCTTCATTTTTCCTGGTTAACACCTGGGCTTCTCTAGGATATGCTAGGCTTTTTGTACCAACAGTATACACTTCGATTCTCATGTATTTAGGGTGTATTCAGCTGGAATCAGGTGGTAGACTCAGTGGGGTCGTGGGGAGAGAGAACATGATGTAGCTGCAAGGGGGGGGTCTGCCCAACTTGACCTGTGACCTTTCTAAAGGGACACAGCCAAACAGAGGGTGCTCAGCAGAGAGCTGAGAGAATAAATGTCTTAACCCCATTCTTTCCCACTCTTCTGCTAGTACTTCCCATTGGCCATACCCAAACTAAAGCCAAAGTTGTCTTCTGGGGCAGGTAAAGAAAGATTGGAAAGTAGCGTAGTAAACAGGAAAAAAAAAAAAAAAACTAGCATTCTTGGAAATGCCTTTCCTATCTAAACCTTTTTATCTGGAAATGCCTAATATCAATAACAAAAGCTATTATTTATCTAAAATTTGCCATATTCCAGTTTCTGTAGTAAGCATTCTATAGACATTATTTAAAATCTAAGTACAATTTTTCTTCCCATTTTACCTACGAAGAGAGTGGGAATTAGAGAGTTTGAGTTATTTTCCAAGGACTTAAATGCAAGTAAATATGAGAATCAGGTCTTGAACCTAAGTGTGACTCTAAAACTCATGCTTTTCATCAATTTTTGTGTAGTCTCCCATTGATACCCCAGTAGCATCCTCAGCCAGCTTATTTGGTTTTCTCTGCTGAAATTCTTGAATTCTTAGGCTGCATTGGACAATCCCTTCCTTTATTTTTTTAAATTTTTTTTTTATTGAGGTATGGTTGATGGACAATCCCTTCCTTTAGCATATAAGGTTGAAACTGTAGCGCTCCATATTGTCACTTAATTGTGACAACATTGATGAGAAAACCACAAAGCTTTTGTCTTTTGTGGGAGGATGATATAACATATAGAAGTTTGGGGAGGGGACTAAAGAAATCTAGTAATACCTGCAGATGTAAGCATTTAGCAGCTAAAATGATGAATGGGTGACCTTCCAGAAATTGAAAAAATCCTTACCTCTTATTCATTCAGGCAAACAATAATGTGACCAACCTGATATTGCCCCATTAGTAATCAGTTATTTCTCTCTGACTTGGGTACCATAGAGAATGAATTTTGAAGGTACACCCTTACTTAGAACATTAGTTTATTTTCCCCAGGTCACTTAAAAGACACCATTTGTTTATGACAAATTCCTATCATGACATGACCCATGTCATTAGCATGGCATTCAAGAGTCTAGATTCAAGCTATTTCTATTCAGATGGCCAGGGCTAGAGCTATATAGAAAATTAATTTAACTTTTTAATATGTGAAACCATATTCTGCAGCAATAATGACTTTCCATTTCAAAAGAGAAAGTTTTATCTAAAGACACTCATTTTTTCAAACTAGAACAGACATAATCCTATACCTTAAACATTTTATTCTTAGTGCTCTAGATTTCTATTGAATTATAATGAAAGGTAGGATGTCTCTCGACAGGACTTCATTTTCTGGTGAGAGCAAGTTGACATTGATCTGAATTATTTTGTATGCTTGTTGAATATGCCATCCAATCTTCCAGCAATGTGTGTGTGCAACATATAAGTATCAGAGTGAGGCAAAGTTACCTTAGTTATCTTCTAACTCCTGGCTTATAACCATTCATATAGAAGCCAGAAAATAAAGTCTAGGATTTCAATTTTCTTATATTTAGCATCATTTAGAATAACAATCTGGATACTTAATCTAGTGTTTTACTTCTCAATTTATTTGAAATCATGTGAACATGATTGTCAAGAAAATATATTTAATTATTATTGCCTCTAAAGAATTTCTAAAGAAATTCAGATTAAAACATGTGGTCAGTATTTGCAGAAAAGTATTGCATGTAGCAAGCATGTAATGTATCGTAATGTTAAAGAACTAATAGAACTAATTAACAATGGAGGTTTATCATCTGTGAATCATAGGAGATCAAGAAATTAACAGTAGAACAATGTATATATCTATAATTTATATAAAACAGACTTAACATTTTTCAAACTTCTTTTGTCTTTGTGTTTTAAAATGTATATATTTTTTCTTTTTATGTCTGCATATGTAACATTTAGATATTCTAAAAGTTAATCTGGTAAAGTCTTCTTCCGCAATAGAATTTCCTATTAATTTAATTTATTGTGTTATAAACCAGAACTTATGCTGTTGAAAGTGAGATGGACTACTCATTTATTTATTCCACATATATTTTTTCAGCACCAACAACGTGCCTGACATTGTACCAGACAGTGGGAAGGCAAGGATTAGATTTTATTCAACTTGGCAGCCTCCGTAATGTCTAAAACATTGCTTTAAAAGCTATTGGTGTTCTGTAAATATTTGTTGAAAGAATGAAGACAAGGTCCTCGACTTTGGGGAATTACACATGCAGATAATGACAATGTTGTACTACAGTAGAAGGATAGTTCTGATATTTATAGAGCTCAGAACTTCCGGTGGAAGGAACGGGAAGTTTCCACGGAGGGGAGATATTATGAATGACATTTAAAAGTTGGGGAGGAATTTGATATGTGGATATGGTAATAGGAGATAGTGTGGCCAAAGGCACAGCTTCAGAAAAGAATTAAATATGCATTTCTGAAGAAAGAAGTCCAGACCACTTTGGCTGGACATAGTCCCATGTAAAAGGAAACAAACTTGGAAAGGTTGTTGATTGTTCTCAAATGCAGGCTGAGAAGGTTGAGCTTTATTTGGGAGTCACTGGAGGCTTTAAGCATAAACATGGTAAGATCGAAGCGTCCTTCATGAAGGTTAATCTAGCTGCATTGTACAGGATGGGTTGTCGCAATGGGAGATGAAAATGGGGAAATCCACTGTGAGACTAATGTAATTGTTCACGTGGAAGGTAAAAATAGCCTGAGTGACCAAATAGTTTTCCTATATTTGAGACTGACTTTGTTTCTCCAAAATGCTTCAAACTGTTTAGAAGAGATTTCAAGGAGTCTCAAGTTTGAAGCAGTCACTGTTACTCTAAAATAGAAACATTGTGTGAAGCTACCTCATTTACTCACTTCTTTAGGATATCAGGCATCCTAAAATGTGCAAAACACTGTAACACAGTTGTAAATCTGAACTTTTTGCTAGTCTTCATTAGAGACCATATTAGACCTTCACTGAGGGTCTATTTAAACTTTTAAATACAATTTAAAGAACCATACGACATTGATTTCTATAATATATGAGATTAGAAAAACCTAGTCAGAAGGTGACAGTAAGCTATCAAAAAGCATAGACCAGGGGCTTCCCTGGTGGCACAGTGGTTGAGAGTCTGCCTGCCGATGCAGGGGACGTGGGTTCGTGCCCTGGTCCGGGAAGATCCCACATGCCGCAGAGCGGCTGGGCCTGTCAGCCATGGCTGCTGAGCCTGCGCATCCGGAGCCTGTGCTCCACAACGGGAGAGGCCACAACAGTGAGAGGCCCGCGTACCAAAAAAAAAAAAAAAAAGCATAGACCATTCTGTGTAGGCAGAGTAACACCTGAATAAATTCTGATGCTATTAGTGTACTTTGGTAAATAATATTCAAAATGATAGTAGTTACCACAAAAAGCTTAAACTGTTTTTCACAAGTTCTTTTTGAGAAGGATAGAATATTCACTTTGAGGAAACTGAGGCCATATATCTTGTTTTTGCTTCATAACCAGCACCAATGCCTTGAAGAGTGAAAATTGAAGTTGGAGAGGCAAATAAGACTTTCTATAAAATCATCACTGTTTTAAAGGTGCAAGTCTTCAAAGTACATTCCAGCCTCCTGGAAAACATATTTCCAGTGTAGAACTTAATATCAAATAATGATGAATGTTGAGGTGCTGTGACTCCATATTTATGGAAGCATTGTCTCTCCATGCAAATGCCTTAACGTATAATTAGAAATTTTAAAATTAAGGAACTTGATTTCATTCACTATCATTTAAGCTCCCTATATTTGTTTGAAGTTTTCTCTGAAGAACAGCTGCTCTAAAGTACAGTCAATATTTCTCCCATTGTGATAGCTAGTTCTACTCAAAATTTTGATATCAGCAAAATTTATTGTGGAAGGGTGTGTGTGTGTGTGTGTACTCAGCCTTCCTTTCTTTTTCTCACTTTCTCAGATAACCACGTTCTTATGCCTTCCATCGGTTCTCAAACTTTAAAGTACTTAAGTATCACCTGAAACAATTCTTAAAAATATGTATTCCTGGTCCTACACTCCCTGGAGATTCAGATTCCAAAGTGTGGGAAGCCTGGGATTCTACATTTTGATAAGCCTGGCTAGGTGATTCTGAGGCCGGGGTAACTTAAGCTTACTGTAAGTGGCTATAACTTTAGCCCTCTCTTTACTTTTGTGGGGTGGCGTGGTCTTGACTTTAAATAGGTGCTATCAATTATTTAATTCAATTAATGAGTAAAGTGAAGCAGTGTAAACAGACAGGAAATCTTCTCTACTGAGTCAGAAAAATGGTGTGCCCGTATAGAGTCTGGTCATTAGTAGCATCACCCCACATTGAGAACTGCAGTTTTACACTGTCGGTCCTGAGATATTTTATAGTAAGTTAAATGATCTAATTTATACTAGGTGCTGAGATATTTCCAAAGACAAAGCATTTCCAAGGGTAGTACCTTTTATGCATTTAATTACATTTGGGTTCCAATCCAGTTCAAAACCATGTCTACAAAGGTTGGCATTTAGTCAGCTAAAGATTTGAATGCTTCTTTGTTCCTAAGGAGGAAAGCACAAGACTAATTTCTGTTCAAGTAATTGCAGGTGCAGGTTATGTTTACAACCTTGAAAAAGGAAGTGTCTCAGTGAAGGGAAATTAAATGAGAGGGTTAAGTGCATGACCTGGAAAGGATATTTGAGTCACCTGTGATTTTCCATCCTGTTTTAAAATTCATCTTTCCTTTGAGGTGGGACCACATTACCAGCTATGTTCCTCTTAAGAGGAGGAAGTTGGATACTGGAGGGAGAATAAAAGGGTACAAAAAATTAGCCAAACACAATCACAAATTAAGTTTTTTTAAAGCTAGCAGGAAGCATTTAAAGATCTACACAATAAAGGGATAAATAAAAACACATAATGGAAAAAATAATGGAGTGCTTTCCCATCCACTAAAGATAATCACATTCCACCTTTAGGTCTCCCTTTACACAGTTCGCTTTGGAATGAACTTTCACAGCTGAAATTTCAGCTGTCATTTTGTTGTCAGAAAATATATCCAAGTTACTCAATCTGATAAAGAAGTATCTCTGAGGAATATTAACATTAGTAAGACAGATAACTTGAGACGCTTTTCCCTTCAGTGTGGAGACCATGTCCACCTTTGTCCTTCTAACAAGCTCCCAGGAGATGCTGATGCTGCCTGTCCATGGGTCACACTTTGTGAACCACAGATCTAACATACACTGCTTACTCCTAGTAAATATAGTATGCTGTGCGTAATTAATTTTCCTTTATATGCATAGTCATTGAGCTGCACTTCAGATATTGAATATGGAGGAAGAATTTATTCCACAAGATTTTACTGAGAACCTGCTACATGCTAGGTGCTGTTCTAGACAAAATACATCTCTTAATAACAGAGACAGAAGTGGAGCTTATGTTCAGGTGAGAGAAGATAGACAGTAATAAGTAAGCATGTAACATACCAGATGGTGATATATGCTGTTAACAAAAATGAGAGAGGGTGTGAGGCTAGAGAGGGGACAGTAGGGAAGAGTAAACTGGCCAGAGAAGGTCTCTCTGAAGAGGTGATGTTTGATCAAGGATTTGGAAGCAGTGAGAGAGCAGGAAATGCAAATTCAATGCACACTGTGGTAAACAGCATGGAGTCAAGCCAGGCAGAGTTCAAAACTTACCACTGGCCCTCTTCTAGCAATTTGACCTGGGACAAATTACTTAACCACTCTGTGCTTCACATCCCCATCTGTAAAATGGGAATAATATCTCTCCCCATAGTATCATTATGAAAATTAAATTAGGTAGCATATTAAAGCATTTAGAGTAGTGCCTAGTGTATAGTATTATAAGAGAGGTGGATTTACTGTGAGAATAATGAAGCTAAAAGTCCAGTCCTCATATGTACCTCTTCTGAGGCCCTCTATTGAATTTTGTATACAATATGTCATATTCTTTCTCTTAAAAAGATCCCCCAAATTGTATGAGCCCCAAGCCTTACATAACCTGGACCTGCCCCTGATCTTAGCTACCATTTCTTTATCTCTGGGATAAATGATTCCAGACAAAGGCAACAAGATGTGTAAAGGCCCAGAGGCTGGGAGAAAACATTGTGACCAGAGGAAAGTCAGCGAGAGACAAAAAGAGTGAGTGGCAGAGGTGAGTCAGAGGTGACCAGGGGAGGAGATCATAGGCTTGGAGCAGGCCTTGGCAAAGTATTTTGTTATTCTGAGTGATATGGGGAAACACTCCAGGAGAGACATGAACTGATTCACACTTTAATGGGCTACTCTGACTAAACTTTTAGAGAATAGACAATTGGGTGGAGGGGGGGAGGGTGGTTTAGGATTAGAAGCTGGAAGTGCCATGAAGAGGCAACAAGCTAGGGAGGAGATAATGGTGCCCAAGACTAAGGTGAAAGTGGTAGCTGTTGATAGTTTCTGAATATATTTTGTTGATGGAACAAACAGGATTTGCTGACAGATTGTGTGTGTGAGTGAGAGAGCTGTTATAGATGATTGGAAAGTTTGGGTCTGAGTAACTGACTAATGAGGATCAGGATTGGACACGCGTGTGAAGTGGAAATCAGGAGTTTGGTTTTGGACATACTAGGTTTTGTTTGTTTGTTTGTTTTTTGCGATACGCGGGCCTCTCACTGTTGTGGCCTCTCCCTTTGCGGAGCACAGGCTCCGGACGCGCAGGCTCAGCGGCCATGGCTCACGGGCCCAGCCGCTCCGCGGCACGTGTGATCTTCCCGGACCGGGGCACGAACCCGTGTCCCCTGCATCGGCGACGGACTCTCAACCACTGCGCCACCAGGGAAGCCCTGGACTTACTAGTTTTGAGATTGGCATTTTATATGTAAGATTCTGGATTATTAATTCCAGGATATATAGCCTCAATGGACATTTTTCTGAATTGCTACAATTAAATTATTTTATAGTCATATGCCTATTATAAAATTCTGTACAAAATGTACCATATAGGCTCTTTGGAGTTACAACACAGATGACTTTTATGGCAAATTAATTTTCAAAATAGGATGGAAGTAGCTTTCTCCTGATAAAGCCTATACAACATTTATTGTTATCCCTTGACTTTTTAGGAGCATCTAAAACATTCTTTATTACTTTTCCATCTAACACAGCATTTTAAGTCCACTATCTTAGGAGCTTCAAGATATTCTGTTTCATTTGAATTTAGTTCTTCTACCTTACATGGGCTTTAAGGTTTGCCATGGGTATGGGATTTTTAAGAATGCTGCAATACTTGAGGATTTACTACGTCTGAAAGAGCTAAGTTTATTTTTATTTAAGAAAATATTTATGAACTGGTATCATCATTGATCCCGGAGTTCCAAGCATTAGCTGTTCTCTACTCAGAGAAATACCCGTTGAGTTTCTTTTCCTTTTTCTTTAATTAAAAATACTAAATATGTCAAACTTGTAAAAGGTAAAAAGAATGATTTAAAGAATATGCTTATATTTTCTCATATCTCTTGGCCTTTACCAATTTATCCTCTGTGGAACTATCATGAGTCTTTCCCTTTTATGTCACATGATATGGAAGGTTTCAATTTAAAATATACTATCTGGGACTTCCCTGGTGGCGCAGTGGTTAAGAATCTGCCTGCCAATGCAGGGGACACAGGTTCAAGCCCTGGTCTGGGAAGATCCAGCATGCCACGGAGCAACTAAGCCTGTGAGCCACAGCTACTGAGCCTGCACTCTAGAGCCCGTGAGCCACAACTACTGAAGCCCACGCACCTAGAGCCTGTGCCCCACAACAAGAGAAGCCACCGCAATGAGAAGCTCGCGCACTGCAACGAAGAGTAGCCCCCGCTTGCTGCAACTAAAGAAAGCCCGCACACAGCAACAAAGACCCAACAGAGCCAAAAAAAAGAAAATAGATTAATAAATTTACTTTAAAAATACAATAAAATAAATAAAATATCTTATCTAACTAGATAATACTATCCATATTATTAAAAATATTTTATTCTGTTAGACCCTAAGGCCCTGAGGAGAAGCGCCATGTTTACTCATCTTCATAATCTACTGCCTGCCTCTGTACTTGACCACAGTAGGTGCTAAAGATGTTACATGAATAAAAGTTAAAATAATGTATATTGAGGATGAGCTCTTTGGGGCATTTTATTTTTTTCTAAAAGAGACCTTATATCCATAAGGCAGTGACTATCAATAACAACTTAAGAATGGATGGTGTGTTAAAGGCACATGACTTCAAATTCCAAGTCTATCCATTTTTGGCTTCATTAATTTGGCAAGTCACTAATATATCTGAGCATGATTTGTAAAATGGAATTAGTAGTATTTGTCCTATTTCATAGCATTGTAGTCAGAACTGAGTAAAATAATATATAGAAAAGCATGATCTAGAAAGTACCAAAAATTATATTTGGTTCTAATCTGGAAGAGTTCTTATTGGCAGTGTCTAATCCTTATTCTGAGAATAATGTACTTCGCTATAGTTTCCAAACACTTTGCATAGAGGTAGTGAAATGGACTTTCAAAAACTTCATTTCCCTTAATATAATTTACAAAGGTTCAGTCATTTAACTTCAACTCCCATTACCATGTGAGAATCTTTTTAGGCTAAATTAGCTCTCTTTTGAGATTCACATGTGGAAAATAATCTTACTGAGCTCTTACTGAAAAAGTCCTGTGACATTTGATTTTGAATTTGACATTTCAATTCAATTATTCTGAACTTAAGTTTTGTTAAATCAATGAATAAATTTGGAAGTTAAAATATCCCTGTACCTTTGCATATCTTTCATAACCTCTTACACATTAGCCAGAATTAGAAAAAGAAATGATCATCTTCCCTGCCTTAAACTAAAATAGAATAGTTGGCACAGTTAAACAATAAATGATGAAAATAAATGACATTGATAAAAGTTTCACTGAGTCATTATGAAGCCCATCATAGCTCCATTGGGTGATCATATGAAAATTTCCATATAATTCAACACTTTATCCTAATTATACTAACATTTCAAACAGTATTTATTCTTTGAATATATTTCCTTATTTTCCCATCATTCAACTCGTATTGGTTCACCATTAACGAACTCTCAGACTCTTTGAAGAGATGGCTGAATGGAGTTGACCCAATCAATACAGGTTCCAAAGAGCAGAAGTTGGGAGCTCCTTATGTCCATATCTCTAGTTCTAAAGTGGCAGAGAGACAAAATCATGTTCAAAAGGACTTCAGGCCACAAGGCTAGAAAAACTGCCTTTATCCAATCGGATTCTCAAAGCAAGGACAATATGAAGCAGGATTTAGGAGATGGGCTTTGGTAATGGGCCTGAGAGCCAAGGAAGAATGGAATAAGATATAATGTTCTAAATTAGAATTCACAAGGAAAATTAGAGACAATGTCCCTGGAGACCGAGGACCCCATTTGTCTTTTTCACTACTGTGTTCTCCATGCATAGTACGTGGAACATAAATATTTATTAGCTAGCAAAATGCTGTTGTTCAATTGTGTTTATACCTACTCCTGCTAAGGTGCCATGTGAGCAAACCAGACACAATGACTGGACTAAAGAAAGAAAGAACAATGTGCTGAAAACAAAAAGGTGAACAAGGTGGGGTTCTTGCCTTCCAACACTAGGCAATTAAGTCTCCCATGGAAGTCAGCTTAGAGGAAGCAGTACATTTCCTGGGAGAGAAGGGTCTCAAAGGACGAATAGAAACTGACCAGCAGACAAAAAAGGACTGGAATCCCAAGAAGAAGCAAAAATATGTGCAAAGTCTTTGGGCTGTACAAAAGGACAGGTTGTTTGGAAGATGTCTTACAGTTTAATATGAATGTGATGACAAATGATACTGGGAAAATAGGCATGAGTCAGATTATGAGGTATCTTCAACGTCGTGCTAAGGGATTTGAAGTTTGTTAAGACTAACTTAAACCTCAAATACTTAGTTCCAGCATGTTGACATAAAGGTATGACCCAAATATTTTAATCATTTTATAGGAAAATTTGGCTTGTTAGTGAAAGTATTAAACTGACCTAAAAGAACATACTTAAGTCATGAAAGTGGGGAGCCTTTAGTTTTAAGGAGGAGAGAAAATACATATATTGTCAGAAGCAGTGGTAACAGTCACCTCTCCCCTCCCTTTCCAACATTATCTACTTAAAAATCTTTTATATCAGCCTGAAGGGATATTAGCTTCCAATATGAGTACGCTCTAGTTTTATTTTATGAGTATTAATAACCTCATGTGTATTTCTGGTTATGATTAACATACAAAGTGGATTAAATTTATGGTAGTTCACAGTTTTAGTTATTGTTCATATAGTTTTTCATCATGTTGTCAACCTGTTGGACCACTGATGACATTCTCTGTCAGGAACCAACATCACAACTAAGAGGGTATGTGAACTTAAAGTAGCAGGAGATATGAGACATGGTCATGAGACAAAAAGAAATGCCATTTTGTTTCTCGTAGGTTCTTTTCAAGGACTGAGAAAACGTCATATTCTAGGTATACTTGGTGGGAATGATTTTATGTGTGCCGTTGAGAAGGATAGGATTATAGAGGATGAAATTAAAGCCATACTCTCTCTGCCTTACGGATAAAATGCCCACTCCAAAATATCTAGCATCCTTAGATAAAGAAAAGCAGTTACCAAATAATTATTTCTTTCCTACCCACCATATCTAAACCATCAAATACAAGCTCTGTTTTCAGTTTGAAGAAAGAAGGAATAGTCACCAGCTAAATTTGAGGGCGTGAGTAGGGAATTAGGGGCAAAAAAAGAAGAGATGGATAGAGAAAGCTTTATGAACATCCCTGTCTTTCTACTAAAAAGGAAATTGAACATTTCATGCATAAAACTAAGTATCTCTTGTTAGGCAGCATACGATCTTATCAAAAGAGTAGCAAATAGCACCTGCCTCTGACTGACTGGTAAAAAGAAAATGTGCTCAAGTAGGTCAAGATTCACTTCTCAGTGCCTCACAAGCTCCCCCGCCCCACCCTTATTTCTTCAGTAAATACCCACTGTCATTTTATTGGCATGCAAGTGCGCACACACGCACGTGCATACTTACACAAGCACATTGTTATACAGCGAATTTCCTTCTAGATCTGTTCATTGTTTAAAGTCCTCCCTGACTTCTCCTGTAATGCGTGTCTGTTGGCTTTGATGTTCACTGTCAGGGATAAAGAAATTTTACAGATGTTTGATGCATGCTGCTCAAACCTGTGACATTGAACAAGATGTTACTCATTAATAAAAGGTGGGGGAGAAGCTCAAAGATTAATAAATGTTGTCATGGTTGCTGATGGAATAGGATACAAGAAGAAAAATACCCACATTGCCCTCTTGCGAGTTTAAAGTACAAATATCAAGAAAAAAATAATATGTATATTTAAGGTATTTGGTCTATTAAAATTCTCTTCAGGTATAAAGTAACCATTATAGGGCTTCCCTGGTGGCGCAGTGGTTGAGAGTCTGCCTGCCGATGCAGGGGACACGGGTTCGTGCCCCGGTTTGGGAGGATCCCACATGCCGCGGAGTGGCTGGGCCTGTGAGCCATGGCCGCTGAGCCTGCACTCTGCAACGGGAGAGGCCACAACAGTGAGAGAAGCCCTCCAACGGCAAAAAAAAAAAAAAAAAAGATAAAAAAAAAAAAATAAAGTAACCATTATATTGGTATATACTAAAAAATTTCAACCCCACGAATTCTTCCAGAATTATCTTATATAATAAGATAGAAATATTCAGATTATATAGATGCATATATATACACACACATGCACATATATATAATAGATAGATATAAATGGATGAGAGATAGGTAAGTAGATAAGTAGTCTTCTTTCTTCCTTGCTGCATTAAAGAGGCAGAAAATGAAAAACTAATTGTATTTAAGTGGTTGTCAGATTTTCATCATATTTAGTATGGGTTTGGTCTATTTTTATTTTTAGGTTCTGGTTATTGTGACCCACACTTATGTTCTCAGCCGTGGAGCTGAAAGTTGTCTAAGTGGCCTTACAGTATCACACCTTCTTACATGAATCCCCGATGGAGCACTTTCCCAGGGTGTCCCCGAACAGTTCCCAGAGACTTTTAGGAACAGCATTCTACTCTCAGCACATTTAAAACTTAGAAATTTATTTATTTATATGGGTTTAAAATCTGCCTCTAGGGCAGTTGGGTTTATTCTACTTGGAGCTCACCTCAGAAATAGTACATATTTCTGAGATGACAAATAGGTTTCATTTCTTGAGAAAATTCCAATTAGTAGTGGCTGGCTGGAATGTTAGGAACAATTCTAAGGTGTTTTCAATCTCATCAGGAAGGACTGTAGTGATCTATTAGTGATGCCTGCCATGGGCAGGGTATAGGACTGGCCAGGTTTAGATTGAGTCTAATTTTTCTTCCCTATGAAATTCCCTCAAATATGTGGATATAGCAGTCATGTTCTTTTTAAGGAATATTTTTACCTACATCTGAAATCTAGCTGCCTCACAACACATGGTACAGCATCCTCTCTAGCCTCCCAGCATAGTGTAGCTTTTTCTACGACTGTCCTTCTAGCCATCCCCTCACTCATAAAGCACAGAGCTGTTCTGTGCTTGCAGAACTTCTCTAGGAAAAGCTTCTTTTCAGGGTCACAAGTGAAGCTTGAACACCTCTTAAAAGTTCCTCTGAGTTCATATCTATATGCAATTCAGTGTGCCAAAAGCAAACCATCATCTTGTCATTTGACTACTGAGATAGCTTGCCATAACCATCAAAAATTTGCTTAAAATTGCATTTTTATTTCCCACTCTGCTTTTAAAGGGTATTGCTGATCAGCTACATATTCTGTTTCTACCTTGAAGATTTTGTATCCTTATATGTCTGTATGGACATAGCTAAGGGTATATTGATGATTCTAGTATTGAGTGTAAAAGCACAATTGACACAAAAACTGCTTACATATGTTAAATGGAAATCCAGTTCCGGAAACAGCACAGCACAGCCCCTCACCCCTACTCCCTGCCAAGAGGCTGTGAAACAAGCATGAATTTTTTGTTTGTATTTCTATTGGGATGATATTCTTTTAAGAGCTAGTAAGACAAGGTGGAATGTTGTCACTTTTAGTTCTACTCAAGTCCAGATTCCACATGCCCTCATATAATGGACTTCCAGAATAGCCCTACATCAATCAATAGAACATCAAATAATATACTTTGAATTACAAATCTATCAATGCAAAATGATTCAGTTGTGAATATCCTCCATTCATGCTGCATTACTGGTTAAACACAACCATGTTGACGTTATGATGGACTTCCATACATATTTTATTTTTGATATACTGGTATATTTAGGATTATCTTTCCATTTTATATGCTGGGTTATCTTGCATCAACAATGTATATAAAACCATTCATGTTTGCTGTTATGACAGATGTACAAAGTCCATGTCTCAGAGCTGTATATCAAAGTGGCAAACAATAACAAAACACAGATCTGTTTTGACACTAAGATGGATTTCATGCTTGTTTCACAGCCCCTTGCCCCAAACATTCAAAAACATTGTAGTACCCAGTAAATAACAGTCCAAAAGCAAAATCCAGAGACTGTATCTATTATTTCAGATCAAAATTATGAGATACAAGAATGCATACTCCTTTTCTACATTTTGCATTTTATTCTGTATCCTGTGTTTTTAGGATTAAAGTACTTCACTCCCCAAATTCAAAATGTGACTAAAGGTGAAATAAGAGGTTTCCTTAGAGGTTCCTCTTACATTTAAAACAAACATATCATTGTTTTGCCATCAATCATCTTGATTTCTTTTCAGCTTACTATGCCAAGCACCTTTTCCCGCATTGTTACAAGAATTAGGTTGTTTCAGTCTTAAGAATGACCCTATTAGGTAGATTATACTATTGTTCCGTGTCACAGATGAAAAAAAAAAAGGCTCAGAGGGGTTAAGTGACACACTCAAGACTCCAAAACAGTAATAGTGTGGTCAGGATTTGAACCTGGAAAGTATGGCTCCAGAGCCCACAGAGTTATCAACGTATCGTGCCGTCTGGTATGTAAATTATAATGAAGGGTTGAGTAAGGTACTAAAGTTTGTTGAGTCTCTATTTTATATCAGGAATTATGACAGACAATCAACATCAACAATCTTCCTTAATCCTCACAACAGCCCTATTTATTAGGAACCAGCATTACTCCCTTTTGTTAAGTACCAACTTGAAAGATAAACCAAATAGGCAATAAAATTAGAAGAGTGAAGACGACCTTCGTTACACAGCTGGTAAGGGAGAAAAGCTGGATGTAGACTCCCATTTGTTTGCATCTGAACCAGACAGTTCTTTCAGCTTTCATATTCTAAAACAAAATCTAACCTTAATAAAGTGGTTGACTAAATTTTCTTACCTCTTTTCTCATCTCCATGATCTTTCTATCTTGAAAGTCCAAGAAACTGAAGGGCTTTGGATGAAACAGAACATACCACTGTGTTTAAACATCTCCAAGCCACATTGAAGTCATTTTAGAGTCATCTTGTGTTAAATTTTTCTTGGAAATTGAGTGGCATTGTTAGTGTTTTAAAAGGCAGCAAATATAACTGCATATTATATCATAAGAATAGACAATTATAAAAAGAGTATAAGATGAAGTACCTTTACATGAGCTGTAATTGCAGCTGGTAATTAAACTGAAGTGTTTCATTTTCCCAGTCAGCTCATCAGTGACACCAGAAAATAAATAATTTGAAAGTGAAATCCTTAGGGGCAAACAATTGTAATTAATTGCATTTTCCAAGGGAGAAAGCATTCCTAAAACCTGTTTGGGGTGACCTCTTGAGTAACATACACAGTGATTTACGCTGTGAGCAGGAGGGTAGGGTTCAGAACCAGACCTGATTTAATTTGAATATTCATGAAGTCTCCAGCATTATTTATACTTCAAATCCATCTCCATTCTCAAATTTATTGTCCCCTAGGTGAAAAAAGAAAGCAGATTTATATTCTGAATAATTCACATTGCACAATGAGATGATCAGCATAGAAAGACTTTACCATGGTGGAAACACATAAAGTGGGGCTGCTATTCATTTCTTCCAACTTGGAATCTCCTCAAGTATCAAGAGTATTTTCTTAGAGATGCTTGGGAGCTGAAACGAAAATATTTATGCATATAAATGTGGGTCCATATCTCATAAACCTATGGGATTAGAATCATAAAATTCAGGCAGTCTGGTTTGCCACTATTCATTCACAAAGAAAGTGGCATTTGGGATTTGTGCACATCTCTTTGGCTATTCAGATCACATGGAACAAATTGCTGTGACTTTTCTGATTTGTGCTGCTTGCTCTGAGACCTGACCTGAAGTAGGCTTTCTTCTATATAATTTCACATAATTTAATCAAGAACTCTAGTGCTCATTTCTCTTTTCTTTTACTTCTGATGTGAACATGACCTTTGGACACAGAGAGGCATGGATACAGAGCCCAGCTTACTAAATCAGTAAGATTTTACCATGTAACAAAGAACCCTAAAACTTAGTCGCTTAAAGCAATAACTATTTATTTAGCTTATGATTATTCAGGAAGGCAATTTGGGCTGGGTTCTACTAGGTGGTTCTTCTGTTCTAGGCCAGGCTCACCTAATCTGAGCTGGGGCTCACATATTGCGTTTGCAAGGAAGTGCCAGATTGGGTGGGGTAGGGTGGTCTAGGGAGGCTTCAGCTGACATAGCTTATCTCTGCTTCATGTGGTCTTCCACTTTCTAGCAGGCTAACCTGAGCTTTCTCAAACAGTGGTGTGGCAGGGATCCCTAGATCAGTAAAGGAGGGCAAGTCCAAAAACACATGCACTTTTCAAGCCTCCTATTGTCCCATTGGCCTAATGGCCAAGCCCAGAGACAGGGTGAAGGTTACTACCAAAAACCTTAAGTATACCGAGAGGTATGAACAAATTGGGGGCTATTACTACAAGAATTGACTACATACACATAGAAGAAACTATGGACTAGTTTCTTAGTCCTTCATTCCCAGTTTCAGCATCATCTCATAGGGTTGTTTGGGGGATTAAAATTAACTAATATAAGTAAATTTAATGGGTAGACTGCCTGGCATACTTAATAAAGGAAGGATGCTTTTCTCTTTAAGATATATATATAGTCCCATTTATTAGTTACACAAAGCAGGTATTTTAAATATGAGAGCAAACTGTTAGTGACATGTCATACCACTGACCTCTAGAATTGTTTAGTATTTAGCTGGAGAGGCTAGTATTTATCTCCTTCTTCCTTAACAATTTCATGTCAATCTTTACTGAAGCTGTGCATTAACTTGGAAGATAAAATTCTGCAAAGAAGTATATTCCTAAAATAGTATGTGAATGCATGCATGTATGTAAAATGTATTTCCCATAAAAACTAAACATTTATTGAGCCATTTATTTAAGCTGCTCTTTTATTTCTTTGCAACCTACCAATCAGAGGCAAAACTGGGCCAACACGGTCCATGCATTGCATTGGGGTCATAGGCCAGAAGAGGCCATAAAGGTTCAAAGTTTTCCAACTATTGACCATGGCCATTGAAGCAACTAAGGTGTTTTAAAGTTAGCTTGACAATGTAAGCAGATAATCAAGAGCCCTTAAAGTGAACTCAACTTTGGCCTGATTGTCTTTAAAATCTGGCCCCGATATTAATGCATGGATGTTCACATCTTTAATTTGGAACTAGGCCACCAACACAATAGAGTAGATGAACTTCTGTGATTTTCAAGTGCACCCATGCTTTTTCCCATTGATCTGTGGGTAATAGATCATTCTATTGGCATCTCTGCAGCATTCAAATACAGTCTGCATAATTCAAAACTGGTCAGTGAATGTATCACTGAAGTACCTTGACCTGAAATGAAGATCATATAACTGAAAAGCCATTAAAAAAATCAAAAGAGATCACTGTAGTTGTCATATTTTACTCTGTGAAATACACAGTTTATTTCACCAAAATATATTTCTCATACACCTGTTATTTTATAGGTCATTAAAATAGTGCAGAGCATATCAGGTTTATTTCAGTTTGCAAAGACATCTTGTATGTATCTCTTGGGCCTTTCAGGACTGATGGAACCTCTCTGATCTTTGCTGACTTAAACAAAAAGGAAACGAGCATTTGGTCAGCATGGGCTGAGGAAAAGAGCTATGTTAATACTTGGCAGTCCTTTGATATTGACTGTTCTGAGGGTAGGAGAGTGAAAGAATTTGAAGACTTCATTGGGATCATATGTTTATAGGGGACTAGGCAAAAACTACTTTTTAAAATGTAATATTGCATGCGTCAAAATACCACTTTCGGGCTTCCCTGGTGGCGCGGTGGTTGAGTGTCCGCCTGCCGATGTAGTGGACGCGGGTTTGTGCTCCGGTCTGCGAGGATCCCGCATGCCACGGAGCGGCCGGGCCCGTGAGCCGCGGCCGCTGAGCCTGTGCGTCTGGAGCCTGTGCTCCACAACGGGAGAGGCCACAACATTGAGAGGCCTGTGTACCGCAAAAAAAAAAAAAAAAAAAAAAACCCACTTTCTATTAGTCCAATAATAATTTAACATATAGTTTTTAATTTTTGATTAATCTGTTTCAGTGAGTCAGGCTGCTGGAAAGCAAAGTGATTGGCTTTCTGAGATGAAAAGTTTATAATTTTATTTTTGTAGTTGAAGTAATCACTTTGAACCAGATACAGGATTCCAGGCAGTAACTACTTTTACTTATTATAACCCGATTAACTCAAATAGATGAAAAATCTTCTGTGAAAAATGAACACCAGTTGTAAAATCTTTTCAAGGGGCCCAACAGAAACATTAGCAGGGTAATTACTGATTTGTGAGCATTTATTAAGAAGTGGAGTTTTAAAACATAAAACTACTCATGAATTTGTTGAGATCATATCTTAAAATACTACATGAACAGCACAAGATTTTCTGAGGTGTGTTCTATATTAATTGTATTATTGATTACTTCAGTAACCGTCTCTATGGCAGAACAGTCTTTCTCCAGATATAGTTATTTAAAAGCAATCAATTTAAGGGAAAATGTAGAATGACAATGCTTTAAAAAGTGTTCACATCTAATCATAGAAGATCAAGCATATAGGAAATAAAATGGCAATTACTTTCATTTGCTAATTACAGATCATTACAAAGGCCATTCTGAAAGTAAAATTCAAAATTTAAATCTGGACAGAATATGATCTTTATTATATTGTCTTGTTTTGCTTTATAATCTAAAGTCTGTTTATGTGCTAAATAGTTTGCTTAAGCAAAAATATCTTTAGCTATTAGAAAAGCTAAGAACGTAAGGATGCCAAAATTCATGCTTTTGATTGTATGCAAGTAATTGTATTTGATTCTCTTTTTACAAGTTGCACCTCTGATGACAGTTCAACTGAACTAGTATTTATTGAGCAATTATTTAGTTTATAGTCACTGTGCTAGAACACAGTGATACAGAGATGAATAAAGCATGATTCCTGTCCTCAGAGGAGATAGACGTATACACAGCAACTGTAATATATCATGTAAGGCCTATACAAGTGGTATGAATTGGGTTACTCAAAACAGTCAAGGGAGTGATTCTTCTGGGGTGGGAGGAATGGGAGAAGGTGACATTGGAGCTGAGAATACAGGGAGGTGTGTCAAGGGTCCCCAAGGCCACCCCCAGTTTCGGTGATGCACTAGGCAAACTCACAGGACTCAGCGTATAGTTGTTTTCGTGGCTGTGATTTATTACGGCAAGAGGATACAAAACAAAAACAGCAAAGAAAAAAGGGGCATGGGGTGAATCCCAGAGGAAACCAGGCACAAGGTTCCAAGACTCTTCTCCCAGGCTAGTCACACAGGTTGCACTTACTTCTTCCAGCAAGGAATTGTGACAACACATGTGAAATGTTGTCTGTCAGGGAAGTTCATTAGATTCAGCACCCAGGGATTTTACTGGGGGCTGGTCACATAAGCAACTTCTGCCTAGCACATCAAAATGCCAGACTCTCAGAAGGAAAGCAGATGTTCAGCATAAAGCATATTGTTTGCAGAAACCATTTGGGCACAGTGAGCCATACTTATAAGGGAATGATGGGAGCTCTCCCAAAATCCAAGTTCCGGAGGCCAGTCGAGAGTTAACCTTGTAATCCGGCCTTTCTAGGGATAGCAGTCTCAGTCCTGGTAGGTTAACTCTCTTCCGCACAGGTAAACAGGATCTGTCCAGATAGAGTTGGTGGAAAAATGAATTCAGGCTGAGAAAACATCAAGAAAGGGCTCAGAGGTATGAAAAATGATTCAAAGCATTTCATTCAGTGAGATATTAAGGCCTAAATGCTACTGGAATGACTCAGAATGTGAAATCCACATTCCTCAGGCCCTGAGTGGATTCCAGCATCCCTAAACAGGCATCATCTTGTAAAGGGCATTAAAGCAGTGATTGTGTTAATTCAAAACACTTTGCCTCCATTGTCTACTTCATTCGTATAATGATGTATTTCTAGTTTTGAATATCTGGATATTTGTCTTGGTTCAGTGGGGTTTTTTCCACAGTGTGTACAGTTTCTAACCTTCACACGTTTGAAGTGTATAGTTCAAGATCTCTGTCACAGTACAATGGAGAGTGTAATGTTGTCCTGGGTGTGGAGTATGTACCATCAGTGATGACATTTCAGAATAGAGTACATTTATAAAAGTGATAGACGCCAAATGTCATTTTTATCACTAGTACTTACTGCATTAACTATAAACTGTGGAATTGTGCTCTTTCTTTTCCCCAGCCAGATTAAGACGTGTTTCAATGTCTATCAGATCCTATACTTGTACAATCTAAAGCAGAACCATCCCTCTATTTCACTAAGAGAGAAATGAAAACTGTTAAGCTCATAAATATTTCACCACGGATCGCTATGTATTAGCTGCTCACTGTTGAATTCAGCTGCTGTGAAATGCTGATAATTCTGTACTGAGGACTTGAGGACAACCTCTATTTCAATAAATATTATGGCTTGTACTGATTTATGAGTTCCATGCATTCCCTGACAGAGAAGATGGAATATGTTAGCCTTATTAATGCAATTGGTGTAATGTACTCAAAGAACTAAGTCTCAATTTTAGAGATTTAGCTGCTTGGGTATGCTACCACTATAACATGCATGGGCCTTTGTGGTGTAGAAATATACATCTTATAAAACATTGCACAGATGATATCTCTATATAGTTTGGAAATATATTAGAAAATATATATGTTGCTTATCTTTTATTTTGTTAAACTCTTAGGAAATTATAAACGAATTCCAAAACTAAAAAAAAAGGATAAAAACAAAGGATTCTTTTCTTTTATTATCTTCTTAGGACTCTGAAAGAAATGTATTTGTGTCCTATTGCTGGTGTAACAAATTACCAAAAACTTAGTAGCTTAAAGCAACACAAATATATTATCTTACAGATGTGGAGGTCAGAAGTCCAAAATGGGCTTTACATGACTAAAACCAAGGTTTGGGCATGGCTTTGTTCCTTTCTGGAGGCTCTAGGGGAAAATCTGTTTCTCTGCCTTTTTCATCTTCTAGAGGCTGCCTGCATTCCTTGGCTCGTGACCTCTTTCTCCATCTTCAAAGGCAGCAGCATTGCACCTTCAAATTTCTTTCTCTCTCTTTCTCACCTCTGTTTCCATTGTCACATCTTCTTTTCTGACTCTAACCCTCTAAGAAAGATCCTTATGATCAACTTTGGGCCCACCTAGATAAACCAGGATTATCTCCCTATCTCAAGATCTCTAACTTAATCACATCTGCAAATTCCATTTTGCCATGTATGGTGTCATAATCACAGGTTCTGGAGATTAAGATGTGGAAATCTTTGGGAGGCCATTATTCTGTCCGTAACAACCCCCATATCTTTATTTTGTGTAATTGTAAATACTATAAATTATTCAAAGCCAATTAATGCTGGTCAACCAAATTTGGGCCCTTCGGTAAGTATTTATTGATCACCTACTATATGCCTTGTAATGTGCTAGATGCTGAGGAACAGCAGTTAACCAAACAAAATATATTCTCATGGAGATTACATTCTAGAAGGAGAAATGGATAAATTAATATTTGAAATGTTCTGAATATTTGGTACTATGAAGAAAAGTAATTCAGAATTAGATGGGAGAGTGTGATACTATACGTATTAATAAGTACTGCTATTTTATCACCAAATGTGGTCAGTGATGAACTCTCTCAAGATGCAATATAACAGGTTGAATAGTGGCTCCCAAAAGATATGTCCAAGTCCAAACCCCTGGTATCTGTGAATGTGACCTTATATGGAAATAACATCTCAGCAGATATAACTAAGGATCTTGAGGTCATCCTGGTTTTAGAATGGGCCTGAAGTCCAGTGATGAGTGTCCTTACAAGAGACAGAACAGGAGAAGACACAATGAGGAGGGCCATATGAAGACAAAGGCAGAGACTGGAGTGACCTGTCTGCAAGCCAAGCATCACCAAAGATTACTGGCACCCATCAGAAGCTAAGAGAGAGGCATGAAGGGATTCTTCCACTCAGCCTCTAGAAGAAACTTACCCTGCTGACACCTTGATTCTGGACTTCTGCCCTCCAGATCTGTGAGAGAACACATTTCTGTTGTTTTAAGCCACCCAGTTTGTGATCATTTCTTACAGTAGCCTTAGGAAACTTAATACTGGCAATGTTTGAGCAGAGACCTGTTTGGAATGAGAAAACAAGTCATATAGATGTTTGAAGGAAAAGCAATATAGACAGAGTACACAGAAGTGGGAGATACTTTGTATCATCCAAGTAACAACAAGGGGGGACAGTGTGACTAGAACCCAGAAAGCAAGGGGGGAAAGAGTGTTTGAAGATGTTTTCGGGACTGTTCTAGAGACCAGATCTCACAGGTAGTACCTTGTGAGCTATAGTAAGGATTTTGGATTTTACTCTGTCTATACCTTAGTATAATTGTGACCTAGTAATAGGTAGTATTCTATATTAAATACTTTATCTTTTTTCTTGTGCATGACAGTTATTAACTGCCAGAGGAAGTAATTGTGACACAATTCACGATAATCACAAAACCAGATTGTATTCTGGTAGGCTCCAGCATATTCCAGTAACTTAACTATCAAATTTCTAAGTAATACTGGCTTTGGCCTGAACTAAAATTTATCAATCCCTCCACCTCTACCACCCAAGAATTTATTTCCTTTTGTGTCTGCTTATAGAAAAATCTGTTGTGTTCGGCTCCTTAAGCAGCACTGTTCTGTATATTAGTAGTACCACTGATACACTCTGATACTCACACAAGATAATCCTGCCCATCAGTGAGAACAGAGGACACATTGTAGAATGAGAATCCCGCACAAAATCTAAAAGCTTTACTTGCTCATCAAAGCTGCAAACTACTAGTAAAATGAATGAATCTGTTTTCACCCGCCCCTGCTGGCCCCTGCTAACTCTGACTCTAGAAAGCCACAAAACGTTATCAAGAGGTGGCAGAAGAAATAGACTCAAAAAATAATGAATGGCTTATTAAAAATTGCAACGTGTGATAATAGTTGCTAGAACTGTGGTAGAAATAAGAAAATGATAATGGAGTAGGGAGTTGTATTTCTACCCAGATGTCTCTATGTTAAGAAATAAAGGTCAAGTCTTAGAAAATGAAAGATAATGTTTTAATGGCTTTAAAACTGTGTAATTGGTAGGATCATCTCAAGGAAATGAGTAGTGCACAGAAACATAATCAATGCGAGCTTGGTAGGAGATGCTTTACTTCTTTAACATTTGCCCCTCACTCTGCTATGTACAGTTTAGATATTTGCATTGTATGTCCATCAATGAAAGTAAAATTAACCATCCTCCAACTTCTGTTCCTATATGTGTGTATATACTTTGTATACACATATACAGCGAATCCTGTGGGCAGGAAAGAGAACAAAAGATGCATATAAGACTGTATCTCTGCTCACTTTCCCATGCTCCTTCATTTTATTTTTTATCTCATATTAAAATGTTTTTTATGACAAAAGAAAATTTCATTTGTGGGAAATTAAAGATCAAAAAGGAACTGAATCTTGATTTTAGAATCTTAACTGTCACTTAGAACCTTTCACGCCCTTTTTAAGGGAGCACCTGCTAAGTTCATTTGATTCCAATGTGGAAATCTCTATAATACTTTGGGTAGATAAGAATAATCTAGAAATGTGAACTTGAGCAGAAAAATTATAAAAGTTCCATGGAATCAACAAGTTTGAAATATGCTTACAGTAAACATTGCTTTAAAAAGTGCTATTGCAATCCAGAAGGAATCTGTCCATATAGCCCACTAAATTATCCTCAGAAAGATGATCACCATAGAGTGATGCAGTGGTACAGAGTGCCGCAGTTAGCATTACAAAGCCAGGATTCTAGTTCTGCCTTTAGTATTAGTGGGATGACTGACCTCATGCAGGTTATTCAACCTCGCTGTAACTCAGGTTCCTTAAATTTAAACTGAGCTGTGTGAAAATAAGAAAAATACACATTGTCATTTTAGGCTGTGTAAAATATGGAAAATGTTTCATTTTAAAACATCACCGATGTTATCAAAACCATATATCTAGATACCAACAAGTGATCTAAGTACAACATATTCATATACATAGCATATCTAGACTACATATACTACTTACGTGCCATTTTGAGTGTGAAAGGGTTAGCCAGAGCTGTAAATTCTGTCGCTGAGGGAAGTTAAATACCTTGAAGGAAAATATAAATCAGTCTTTCCAATTATAATTTTATATCTAAATCTGCTTTATCTTTAGTTTGACATAGTTAAGATTTTTATCCTGTGCACAGAAGTAAAAACCTTATGACCTAAAGACATTTTTTAGTTACTTCTCCCATGCTTTTTCATTCTGTTTACAGTTTAATATACAAATAAAATGTTTTAGAAAAGTTATTGCCTAATTTTTATATTTGAAGTTTTATTCTGTAAATACGATCCGTTCTGCTCATTTCTTTTCCAACACTAGATATTTTTACTAAAAATAATCTGATAAAATGAAAAGAAAAGCAGGTGCATGCTCCTGCTCAATAGACACAATTCTTCAATAGAAGAATTCAGCCCTTCATGAATGATCAGAAGTATGTTTCCCTGAAAAAATGTGAAACTTAAAAAGTCACAGATTTTCAGATGATGACAACTAACAGCAACCGAGATTCTTGCAGGAATGTGCCAGGTAGGTTGTGGGAGAAAGAACACCTATTATCACACATGTAAATGAAAATTGTTGATTCAGCCTCATAATTTATAAGATCTGTGTAAACTATTTTTATCCACTTTGGGTTATCTCCAGTTTAATTATTTTTTGGTCATAACTTTTCATTGGAACTAGTATATACTACTGATTCCTTCCTAATCTTCTGTGGCTAAAGCTTGCCATATGCTATGTGGAAAACTAAAATCAGAAGTCACCACATATATGCGTTCAAGCTTTTTTTCCCCTTTCTCTCATAGAGCAAGAATGTATTTTATTATTTCATTCCAAAAAGAATAGCCCTTTTGATATATGTGTAGACCTGCTCATCTCAGGGATTTCAAGTAGTGGCACATAGCATGTAGGTGATACAGACTTTATATAAAAGGCCAAAGCAACTAGGTTGTTATGTTTTTGGTTGTACTTAATATTATTTTGGTTTTGTTACTTTAGGCATATTTTTTTCAAAAGTAAGCAATAAAGTTTGATAGAATTTTGGACGGAATGTAGACTGGACCAATGTCAAGAGAGCTGTGCTCTGGTCTGGACTACACCGTTAACTTATCACATACCTCTAGTTTACCTGTCTAAAATAAGAACAGCAAAACTTGCTTTTATCATCCTCCTGAGGATAGCCACAAGAAAAAACTAAAGTAAGCTGCTAGCAAATCTTTTATTTTTAAGAAGTACAATTTGATCTTTTTTGCTGTATTATGAAATTCTCACTCATATTTCAATTTATATTTAACTTTTAAAACTGTAAATGAAAATCACTAGTCTGCCTTGAGGCCTGTCTCTGATACCAGAAACTTGAAGGGTAGTCCCAATTATACAATCTGTATTTTCTGAGATGTAGTATGAGACAGGAAGTCTTCTAGGTGCTGGAATGTCTGATGACCAAGACAAATAAGTCCCCCTAGAACTATGTGTTCCGTGGAGTAGACAGACTCTACAATCAAACAAACGTTTTCTTGGTTGTTGATAAGTACTCTGAAGAGAAGAATACTGGATATTGAATAGGAAGTGTCAGGGGAAGGGGCTACTTTTGTATAGAGTGGTAAGAGAAGACCTTTTTGAGATGGTGACGTATGGGTTGAGACCTGAAAGTTGAGAACAGCCGAGCCATCCAAATGTCTTAGAGACAAACATTCCAGGCAGAGGAACAAAAGGATCTAAGATTCCTGAGGCCTCAAGGAGCTTGGCAAGATGGAGGAACTTGAGGCGTACTGGACTGGACAGAAGTGAAGCGGGGAGAGAGCCTCAGATCAGCTTGAAGAGGCAGCCAGGGGCTAGATCAGACAAGGCCTTGCAAGCCGGGACAAGGAGTTTGCATTTTATTCTTAGTACAAAGGGAAGCCATTGGGAAAATCTGCATATTGTTAAAACAAATTTCCTCAACATGACAGGATTGGGGTGGCGAGTGTTTACTCAGCATATTACCCAGAAAACTTCACCCCAATTCCTCTACAGATTTCTCTCTCTCCCAACAAGAGTGAAACTGTTCCATTGCCTTCCCCTTAAACACCTTCTTCTTTGGCATTGCCGCACCTGCTCTCAGCCCCCCTGGCTGAGTATAGTCCCTTGGGAATATAGTTTCTCTTCTCTAGTCATCTTCTTCCATTGAGAATCCTCACACTCTTCAAAATAAGAAAAATTCTGCTGAGTAAAATTCTTCCATTCCACATACCGTCTACCTACTTAAGCCTTTGTGGTAGTCTGCCAAAGGGCACAGTATTTGTACATCCAGGAGTACTTCCTATTCCTAGCCTCGTGGCCCTCCTCCTTTGGATTTTTCTCAAGGGCCTTTGGAGGTGCTTCCAGGTTCGTCCTGGCCATGTATTTCAAAATGTGGTCCATCAGTTCTAGGAACTAGCACATAAAGAACTGTCTGTACCACATCTCCTTCGGGTTTAATCAGGACTCCTCCAAGGCCTCTCCAAGAAACAAGAAGATGTGATTACTGGATGAAAGGACTCAAGGTACAAGACCGCCACAAGTGAGCTGGTACTCATCCTCTCCCTTGCTGGAGTTCACAAGGCAGTCTGGAGGGCAGGGTAATAATACAGTTACCTTCCAGAGGGAATTCACATTATCACTGCTCATGGGGGCCATGCTGATTTGGGATCCTCTGGCTTCAAGCAGTTGGGGCCCAGCTGCATCCCTACAGAGTTCTCAGTTGCCTCTGCAGCACTTTCTCTTTTTCAGACTTAAACAGCTTTACAGACAGTGAGAATACAGCCCATGTTCTTCCATTCAATGAAGTCTAAGATTATTCAATAATACTTGACTATTTGTTGTTCCCATAATAACTTAATCTGGCCTTCCAAACTTGGTGTCCTGTGCCATCCTGCATAGCCCTTCATGAGCATTCTTCCAATTCTTTACATGTAGAACAGAACTTTCCCCTCCTTTTTCTTCTCTCTGAAGGAATTTGACATCTGAGTCCTAATGTCTGTCCACATCACTGTGCTACCCTGCTTTAAGTTAGTAAGAAAATGTGCCACCATAGTTGTGTTTTTATTAGTTTCTTGTGGGGGACTGGGGAGATTGCCTAAAGGACAATTCTGAATCATCTCTCACATAGGCATTTCTCAGTAATTCTAAAGTTAAAATCCTCTTGACCCATGTTTCTATATATCTCTGGTCGTGTTTTCAAAACCATCAGGGCTCCTGCCTGATATATCGTGCCCCTTTAGATCCTAAATCTATGACATAAGTCAGTCATCATGAAAATGCACAATTAGCTTAGCTTTTTATCTAAGTTGTGGCTGGGTACCTTTGGTCAATCCTGAACAAGTAGCCCTAAATATCACCTGATTATATAGTACTGTCCCTAAAAGTCCTATGGAAGCACCCACAGAAACAGGAAGCCATAATTTCAATTCCAGAAAACCACGGAAATCATGTAGATTCCTAAAAAGAGATTCTATGGAGGGTTTTTTTTTTTAACTTCTGTAGTATTCTGCTATGTATTAAATTTCATGAACACACAACTAAGGAGGGTTTTAATCAATGCATCATACTGAAATTATCCTAAGAATCCTTCTTTAGATATTAGTGACTCCCCCTGAAGTTCCTTATTCAGAGCAGTCCCTCAAATTTCTCACCTTCTCTGTCATCTGTACCCCTCCAAGCTTACCTCCATTGTCTCTGTACAGTTCTGCTCAGTCAAGCCTTGATCTGCACACAGGTCAACCTCTGACATGCATCTACCCATGGGAGCTGTGGGTCCTTTTCTGTTTTCTTTATATATATAAATTTATTTTATTTTTGTTTATTTTTGGCTGCATTGGGTCTTCCTTGCTGCGTGTGGGCTTTCTGTAGTTGCGGCGAGCGGGGGCTACTCTTCGTTGCGGTGCGCAGGCTTCTCGTTGAGGTGGCTTCTCTTGTTGCAGAGCACGGGCTCTAGAGTGCAGGCTCAGTAGTTGTGGCGCGGGGGCTCTAGAGCGCAGGCTCAGCAGTTGTGGTGCACGGGCTTAGTTGCTCCGCGGCATGTGGGATCTTGCACAGGGCTTGAACCCCTGTCCCCTGCATTGGCAGGCGGATTCTTAACCACTGAGCCACCAGGGAAGCCCCCCTTTTCTGTTCTGATTGCTTTTCTTGTGAGCTCTTTCCTTTTTCATCTTCCCACCCTCACCTCCACAATTCTGGTAAAGAAAAACTTAAAATAATAATAAAAATAAGAAGCCTTTCTTGGCTTTTGCTTATTGCTTATTGCTAGCAAAAGATTCCATTTAATTCAACAAATATGTATGGACTGCCTATTGAATATTGTGGACTGCAATAATCAGAATTACAAGTTATTCTTAAAACATGGTTAAGCTCTTAAAATATTTTAGCATGGGCTATCTGCTTCAGTTCCAACTCACACAGAGGCTTCTCTTGAAAAATTTCCCACAGGCCCAGGGGCCACTCCTCAGATTTACAGCAATGAAAACATAAATGAAGCTGCTCACTTAGGGGTGACCAAGCTGTGGAGAAGTGATGAATGCCAAACCAAGCTGCCAGAAACTGATTTATAAACCAGAATGCTGATTCATCAAATGAAATGGGAGATGAATCTGATAAGATAACTGGCATCAATCGTTTGAACAAGACACACTCCCTCTTAATGCATAAGTCCACTGCAGAGACTAAATTGCAGATCAGGAGGCTTCTTGAGACAGGAAATTAGAGGAGAAAGGAATGATAAGGGGCCTTACTTTGAACTCAGGTCGCTCAGACACTTTGTTCCTCCCCACTCTGAGGGGCTTATAGTCTGCGAGTCTGGCAGCTGACACTGCCGGTTCTTACCTTCAGCTGGCTTTTGTCCCTTCTCCATTCAGACCACCACCCTTGTCTTGGGACAACAAAGTCCCAACACTGTTAGAAATATTTAGGTCAGAGCTTACTTTGCATTCATGATATTTAGTCTCCTCTGCTTTTAGGAGATAAACTAGAGAATTCAGTAAAGATATTTGGGGAACACCTTAAACTCAACAGCCACCTTTTTTTTATTTTATTGAAGTAAAGTTGATTTACAATGTTGTGTCAGTTTCTGGTATACAGCAAAGTGATTCAGTTATACATATATATAATAGTTTGCATCTGCTAATCCCAAACTCCCACTCCATCCTTCCCCCATGCCCCCCACCTTTGGCAACCAGAAGTCTGTTCTCTAGGTCTGTGATTCTGTTTATGCTTCATAGATAGGTTCATCTGTGTCATATTTTAGATTCCACATAAAAGTGATATTATATGGTATTAGTCTTTCTCTGTCTGACTTACTTCACTTAGTATGATAATCTCCGGGTCCATCCATGTTGCTGCAAATGGCTTTATTTCACTCTTTTTTATGGCTGAGTAGTATTCCAGTGTGTGTGTGTGTGTGTGTGTGTACCACATCTTCTTTATTCATTCATCTGTCAATGGATTTTTATGTTGCTTCCATGTCTTGGCTATTGTAAATAGTGCTGCAATGAACATTGGGGTGCATGTGTCTTTTTGAATTGTGGTTTTCTCTGGGTCTATGCCCAGTAGTGGGATTGCTGGATCATATGGTAATTCTATTTCTAGTTTTCTAAGGAACCTGCATACTGTTGTCCATAGTGGCTGTATCAATTTACATTCCCACCAACAGTGCAAGAGGGTTCCCTTTTCTCCACACCCTCTCCAGCATTTATTGTTTGTAGACTTTATGATGATGGCCGTTCTGACTGGAGTGAAGTGATACCTCATTGTAGTTTTAATTTGCATTTCTCTAATAATTAGCGATGTTGAGCATCTTTTCAAGTGCCTATTCATCAGCCACCTTTTACATAAACCATTTTTATAGTGAATAACCATGTCTGTTTCAGCTTAATGCTTATTAGCTTTAATTTTCAAAAGGTGACAGTTTTTCCCATTCAATTTAACAACAACTTACTAAGCTCCTCAAGAGCAAGAAAACTCTCAGGAGGAAACAAATGAGCAGGACAGTCCTCTACAGAAGCTTAGAGAAAGGTTCAAGCAATAACAACAACAACAACAAAAGGCAGAAATTATTATGGTACAGAATTAAGAAATCATATAAGACCTTTCCAGAAAATGAAGCCATCATACATCTGAATGTGAGAACGGGGTGGCTTTTGAGCTGGACCTTCTAGGGCACATGGGGTTTTGCCAAGAGGAATGGGGAAGAGGCTGCTCTGCACAGCTGAAGAGCTACATTCTAGAGTGAGAGCAGCCCCAGGCACATTCAGAGAAAAATGACGGTGTGGACCCTATTTAAAGACTGCAAGGAGTACATGTGAAAGACCTGACCTGCCAATTCTCTTATGGCTTTTAAAAATCTAAACAAACAAACAGAAACACTATTCCGAATTGTAACCACAAGTGATTAAGTTACCTGGTGTATTTTTCTTTACTTTTCTGGGTGACACCTGAATTTGAAAAGCCAGGACAATTAAAAGATAATGATTAAGGCAATAGCATAACATTTAATGATTAATCATGTTAGGAGTGACTTGACTATAACCAGTCATCAACTGCTGATCCATATTTAACCATTCGTTCCTCAAAGTCTATTCTTAGTAAAATGAAACATGCAAAATTAATATAAAGCCTTTAATTTCTGAACGTTTGGCAGCTGAACTCTGTGCAGCTCTGGAGTGCCTGGTTATATGCCATTTTCTATTATGTCATTTCACTCAGAAGTGCTATCTTTTTATGGTATTTTAATTGCTGAGAAATCAGTAGTTAATCAGAAGATAGTTTGAACTATTAAATGACAAGATTGTTTTTAATTCATTATTTTTAACTAATTACAAATGAATACCTTATTTTCTTTTTATCTGTGTCATGTAAATGATGGAAAGGAATCTCACTATATCTAACATATGACTTTTTTTATATCTTTATTGCAGTATAGTTGCTTTACAATGTTGTGTTAGTTTCTGCTGTACAACAAAGTGAATCAGCTGTATGTATACATATATCCCCATATCCCCTCCCTCTTGAACCTCCCTCCCACACTCCCTATCTCACCCCTCTAGATGGTCACAAAGCATCAAGCTGATCTCCCTGTGCTATGCAGCAGCTTCCCACTAGCCATCCATTTCACATTTGGTAGTGTATATATGTCAACGCTACTCTCTCACTTCATCCCAGCTTCCCCTACTGCCCCACCCCCGTGTCCTCGAGTCATAGAAAATCCTAAAGATGCCACCAGAAAACTACTAGAGCTAATCAATGAATTTGGTAAAGTAGCAGGATACAAAATTAATACATAGAAATCTCTTGCATTCCTATACACTAACGATGAAAAATCTGACAGAGAAATTAAGAAAACACTCCCATTTACCATTGCAACAAAAAGAGTAAAGTACCTAGGAATAAACCTACCTAAGGAGGCAGAAGACCTGTATGCAGAAAACTATAAGACACCGATGAAAGAAATCAAAGAGGATACAAACAGATGGAGAGATATACCATGTTCTTGGATTGGAAGAATCAACGCTGTGAAAATGACTATACTACCTAAAGCAATCTACAGATTCAATGCAATCCCTATCAAACTACCAATGGCATTTTTCACAGAACAAGAGTGACTTTTTATCTGAGTCTTCTCTCATCCTCCTCCCAAATTTTTGAGGTATAAAAAAATGACTCTCTGCCTTCACATAAATTGCCCCTGAAACGTTTCTGTAGTTAGTGACAGCCGTCTTACACTTACTTCCAGGAAAAAGACTCTATTCACATACTGTTCAGGCCCTTTCACTGGCTTGAGCAGCTTACAACAGGGAAAAGAATGTGACATGATCAAAGACTTCCTTCTGGCTTTTACTGTATGCTGTCTTCGAGTAACACATACTGAGGGGCATGGAGGTGGAGTGAACAGACCAGAGTGAATTTACCTCTTGGAGACAGGGGCTTTCTAAGATGAAGTAGGGAAGGTGTTGACGAGGTAAGAGCCACTTTAAGAATAAATGTTTCACTTTAAAGACTTCTTTTTTTATTGGTATATGGTGTTATTTTCTTTTCATGTTAACTTTTTTTATTGAGGTATAATTGACAAAATAGTATATATTTAAAGCATAAAAAAGAATAAATATTTCATATGATATATATGTTTATTTTACTTCATTCTTGGTCCAGCCCAAAGTGCAGAAATATTGGAAGAATATTATTCCACCTGGTCATTAGAATTGGCAAGCCACCCAAGGACAGGACTGTGGGCTGATCAGGTTCTGAAATAAGGTGGCTCACTTGAATCCTAACTTTCCATTCTTACTCACTGTGTCTTTGAGCCAGTGACTTACTTCTCTACCATTAGATTAATTTTCTGACTTATCTGATGGAAATATACTTTCTTGGTATTATAGTAATGATTAAAGTAATGGTATGTATAAAACATTAGCACAATGCCTGGCACAGAGTAATCAAGCAATAAATGGTGGTAACTTGTATTAAAAATAAGAGGTATTATATCTTTATAGCACCTATTTATTTTGTGTGGGTGGTTGTATACCTCTTTTTTAAAAAATACGTCTTCGTAGACTATAGGACACCATTGGCTATTTCTGAAACACAATTTAAATAGACTCTTCACCACGCACAGTGGAGAAATAGAAAGAGGAATTTGGGGACTGGTATTCAAACCATTGAATCAGGAAGACAGTATCAGTACAGGGATTGCCACCTAGCGAATTTCTCTCTGTGAGAAAGGTGTCCTTTCATGTCAGTATAGGAGGAGATTCATTACCCATTAATTTTTTAATGAGACAAACAGTAAGCATCTACTGGAATTCACCTACCGAAGTATAGATAGTATGTTCGTGTATGTGTACACACACAACTACAGCACCTAACATGTATGCTCATATATACATGGGATGGGAGAGAGATTGGTTGATTAATTCTTATATCTTTTTTTTGGAGTATAATTGCTTTACAGTGGTGTGTTAGTTTCTGCTTTATAACAAAGTGAATCAGTTATACATATACGTATGTTCCCATATCTCTTCCCTCTTGCATCTCCCTCCCTCCCACCCTCCCTATCCCACCCCTCTAGGTGGTCACAAAGCACCGAGCTGATATCCCTGTGCTATGCGGCTGCCTCCCACTAGCTATCTGTTTTATGTTTCGTAGTGTGTATATGTCCATGCCACTCTTTCACTTTGTCACAGCTTACCCTTCCCCCTCCCCATATCCTCAAGTCCATTTTCTAGTAGGTCTGTGTCTTTATTCCTGTCTTACCCCTAGGTTTTTCATGACCATTTTTTTGTTTTTTAGATTCTATATATATGTGTTAGCATACGGTATTTCTTTTTCTCTTTCTGACTTACTTCACTCTGTATGACAGACTCTAGGTCCATCTACCTCACTACAAATAACTCAATTTCATTTCGTTTTACGGCTGAGTAATATTCCGTTGTATATATGTGCCACATCTTCTTTATCCATTCATCTGTTGATGGACACTTAGGTTGCTTCCATGTCCTGGCTATTGTAAATAGAGCTGTAATGAACATTTTGGTACATGACTCTTTTTGAATTATGGTTTTCTCAGGGTATATGCCCAGGAGTGGCATTGCTGGGTCGTGTGGTAGTTCTATTTTTAATTTTTTAAGGAACCTCCATACTGTTCTCCATAGTGGTTGTATCAATTTACATTCCCACCAACAGTGCAAGAGGGTTCCCTTTTCTCTACACCCTCTCCAGCATTTATTGGTTCTAGATTCTTTGATGATGGCCATTCTGACTGGTGTGAGATGATATTGCATTGTAGTTTTGATTTGCACATCTTTAATGATTAATGATGTTGAGCATTCTTTCATGTGTCTGTTGGCAATCTGTATATCTTCTTTGGAGAAATGTCTATTTAGGTCTTCTGCCCATTTTTGGATTTCTTATATCTTTAAATATGTCTTTAAATACACATGAATGTTCTTGAGAGAGTTATCTTTTATTTAGTTATCTTAAAAGTTATCACCACAAAAAATGGTAATTATGTGATGGGGTAGATGTGTTAACTAACATTATATTGGTGGTCATTTTACAATATATTCATATGTCAAATCATCATGTTGTACACTTAAACTTGCACAATGTTGGGACTTCCCTGGTGGCGCAGTGGTTAACAATCCGCTTGCCAAAGCAGGAGGCACGGGTTCAAGCTCTGGTCCAGGAAGATCCCATATGCTGCGGAGCAACTAAGCCCATGCGCAACTACTGAGCCTGCGCTCCAGAGCCCCCAAGTCACAACCGCTGAAGCCCACGTGCCTAGAGCCTGTGCTCCGCAACAAGAGAAGCCACCACAGTGAGAAGCCCGCTCGCCGCAAATAGAGAAAGCCCACGCGCCGCAACTAGAGAAAGCCCACGCACAGCAACAAAGACCCAACACAACCAAATAAATAAACAAGTAAATTTATTTAAAAAAATATAGGGCTTCCCTGGTGGCACAGTGGTTGAGAGTCCGCCTGCCGATGCAGGGAACACAGGTTCGTGCCCCTGTCTGGGAAGATCCCACATGCTGCAGAGTGGCTGGGCCCGTGAGCCATGGCCGCTGAGCCTGTGCGTCTGGAGCCTGTGCTCCGCAACGGGAGAGGCCACAGCAGTGAGAGGCCCGCGTACCGCAAAAAATAAATAAATAAATAAATAAATAAATAAATAAACTCACACAACGTTATATGTCAGTAATATATCAATAAAGCTGGAAAAACAGAAACAACAGAAGTATATGTATTCAAGTGCCCTAGATTTGATTTTAGAAAATACTAGTCAACACACTCAAGTACTCCCTTGAATCCTTTCTCTTGAGTCTTGAGATAGAGCTCAGAGTCCCTGATGTTCTGGTAACTCTTCAGACATCCTAAAAGTACTTCACTGAGGGAAGGAGGCAGTGTTGAAGACCATCAGCTTCTCTGGAGGGTCTGGGACAAGATGTGGTTCAGAAGTCAAAATTATTTAGAATGTAGTAAGATAATGTGGTGTATCTGGATCAGGTATGACATTCCATCCCAAGAGAGTTCAGGGGCAGTACCCCATAATCAGTACTATTTCTGAAGCAAAACATAAGAATATTCACACTAAGTGTGATAAATAAAGATCATAAATAGCCTTAAGGAGTTTCAAGGAAATTTCTGCCACCAAATGAGTTATATTACTAAAAAGCAGCTTTCAGTTTTTAGACTTCTAGGAATTCTGAATTACAAGTAAGGAATTGCAGACCTTAGCTGAAGTCCGGTATCCAGGGAATCAGTAGAAGACTCACATTCCTCTCTACTTCTACACTGTACCAAAAAGATTGTACATTGCTACTAGAACAGCCCTAGGTGTCTTGTAGTTTATCAAGATGCATAATTTGTGAATGTGTGAATTATGTAATCACAGACATAAGCATCTAAAAACTCATATATGTTGCATTATATTTATTATTCTATATAATTCTTCTTTTAACAGCATTTACCAATGCATCCCAGTAGCCCCACTTGAACTAATATAAATTGCTTGCCTAGCCCAATGCAAACATATAAATCATTGAGAAAAGACTTGAAAACCACAGCTGGAAATTAGAAACCTATCTCTGCAATAAGATATTTTTATGCAAAGAGGAAATGAATTGAGTACTTAAATCTGGAGCCCCTCTCAGCTTCACTTGAAATAGTTTTGCCTGAAAAATTGCATAACGTGTTCAATGATAAGAAAAGCAATGAGTTTTAATAAGTATGTCTAAATTTAAACTACCTTTCAGATTTCAAATGGTGCAAGGGAAAAACTTCCTCAGAGGTTTAAAACCTACTGAAAACACGAAAAGCCATGCAAAAAGTAACAAAGTGAGCCAAATCTTTATGTCTATATCCTTATTTATATTTATCCATCCACCTATCTTTAGCTAGCTAGCTAGCTATCATATTATATTCAAGCCACTGCTAAAATAAAGTGTCATCAATGTAAAACTAAAGACGGTTGCTCCCTTTCAAGGAATATCTAACTTCTAGGTATGGAGAATACCTTCTTATGCCTCCTTCATCTTCCATCTATCAAGAATTGATTGGGGCTTCCCTGGTGGCGCAGTGGTTGAGAATCTGCCTGCTAATGCAGGGGACATGGGTTCGAGCCCTGGTCTGGGAAGATCCTACATGCCGGGGAGCAACTAAGCCCGTGAGCCACGACTACTGAGCCTGCACGTCTGGAGCCTGTGCTCTGCAACAAGAGAGGCCGCGATAGTGAGAGGCCCGCACACCGCGATGAAGAGTGGCCTCCGCTTGCCACAACTAGAGAAAGCCCTCGCACAGAAACGAAGACCCAACACAGCCAAAAATAAATAAATAAACAAATGTGGGGTTTAAAAAAAAAAAAGGATTGTATACCTACTGGTGCTCCAAATGTGGCTTTGTAAAGCTTTGAATCTAGGAGGAGTACCAGAAACACCCTTCTACTAGAAGAACTTCAATCTGGTTAGAAAAGATGCTGCTAGGGTCATGTGGATGAAGAGGGCAGACAATATGCCACAAAGTGTTTTGCACATGATAATAGTTGCTTGATTATCAAGCATTCACATTCACAGCTAGTACCTCAGACCCCTTATTTTTCAATTTGGACTCTATTCAGATCCAGGGACCATATGTACCTTGGCTGAGAAAAAAGATTTATTACAGTGAAACATATGAAATTGCCACTGTAAGTCTGAAATGCTGGCAATTTCATATGGTTCACTATAACGTAAGATGGCGATCTGGAATCTGTTGCCCTAAGATAGTTAGTCTTTTGTTCCACTTGTAACCTTGATCTTGGACATTTTGTCCTAGAGCAACAGCCACTCCCCACCGTGAATTAGTCCCTAAAATCTATGTGCCTCCAGATCTCCCCAATGCTAACTACTTAACCTGGAGTTTGACCATTGCCTGGGCATCTGGCCAGTGGGCTTTTATCTGCCTACTCTTCTCTCCAGACTTGCAGGACCCTGAGAGTGCTTTCTTAAATCTTGTTCCCTAGGTGCCTTGTTTGACTCATCCTAGTCCCAGACCTGCATGACATCACACTTGATCATCAATCCAGAGCTGTCTGAATTCAACCATCAAAATTCAATTGAAAAGGTCTCACTCCTAGGGAGATATTTTTCACCCTAATCACATTACCTCCTCTGCTGCATTTGACACTATGAGTCACTCTATCCTTCCCAAAGTTCTTTTCTTTTATAAGTTATCATGAAGTAGCTGCCTTTGTTCCTTGTACATCTGTGTTACTCTAAGCAAACAATTGCCACTCACCTCTTGGAGCTACCCAAGGCTTGGTCTCCTGTCCTCTCCCCTTTTTAAATTCTCTCTGGACAATATCATCCCAGAATGGTTTTGACTATCAACTATGTACCGATGGCTCTCTAAACTCCACCTCTAGCCCACACGTCTACTCTCCACTGCCATCTCAACCTGAAGGTGCCACAAGGGTCACAGACTCAACTGTCCCTCCTCTTCCAGTGCTTTCTTTCTCAGTTGGTGACACCATACAGTCACCTAAGTTAGAACTTTGGAATTCATCTCTGATCCCTCCCTTTCTCTTGCTTCCCCATGGCCAGTTCACTGCCAAGTCTTTTCTTTCTCTTTTAGCTAAGGATTTCTTAAAACTGTTTCTTCCTACCCATCTTTTCTGCACTTGCAATGGAGTTCACCATAGTTTACCCAAAGTCCTTCTGTAAGACCTCTGAATGTGATCTTTCCCCTTTCACCTGAGAACAGCATGAGAAACATTTAGACACTGATGCCGTGATAACATGAATGATTTTCATACAGGCTTGTATAAAAATAATTTCCACATAAGAAATGATTTCCTATATTGATTTTTATTACACATGTTAAAAATTGAGATAAAACACTTGTCCTTTTAAAACAATTTTCAACAGTTTTTCTAAAAGAGGTAAAGATACACCATACACAGTGAGTCCAATTGCCATTGGTTTTTACTATAAAACTCTATTGGTAAAATGCTAATTGCTGGATTAAATAAATGTTTACATAGGAAAGATCTTCAAAAAGAAATCAAAGTGCCATTTAGTATCTTCTAAAATTTATATTTAAAAATATAATACATTTGATGCACTTTAAAAAATACTTTGGGGCTTCCCTGGTGGCCCAGTGGTTAAGAGTCCGCCTGCCGATGCAGGGGTCACGGGTTCGTGCCCTGGTCCGGGAAGATTCCACATGCCGCGGAGCGGCTGGGCCTGTGAGCCATGGCCGCTGAGCCTGCACGTCCGGAGCCTGTGCTCCGCAACGGGAGAGGCCACAACAGTGAGAGGCCCGCGTACCGCAAAAAAAAAAAAAAAAAAAAAAAAAACTTTAATTTTTTAGAGAAGTTTTAGGTTCACAGCAAAAGTGGACAGAAAGTACAGAGTTCCCATATAGTCCCTGCCCCCTCACATGGTAGCCTCCCCCATTATCAGCATCCCTAACAAAGTGATATACTTGTTACAATCAATGAACCTATACTAACACATAAATAACCCAAAGTACATAGGTTACATTAGTTTCACTCTTGGTGTTGTACATTCAGTGGGTTTCAACAAAAGTATAATGACATGTATCACCATAATAGTATCATACAGAGTAATTTCACTGTGCTAAAGGTCTTCTCTGCTCCACCAATTCATCCCTCCTTCCACCTAGCCCCTGGCAACCACTGATCTTCTTCTTATCTCCACAGTTTTTTCTTCTCCAGAATGTCATATAGTTGGAATCATACAGTATATAGCCTTTTCAGATTAGCTTCTTTCACTTAGTAATATGCATTTAAGTTCCCTCCAAATTTTTTCATGTTTTGATAGCTCATTTCTTTTTAGTGCTGAATAATATTCCATTGTCTGGGTGTACCACCATTTATGTATTTACCTACTGAAGAGCATCTTGGTTGCTTCCAAGTTTGGGGAATTATGAATAAGGCTGCTGTAAACATTCATGTATAGGATTTTGTTTGGGCATAAAGTTATAACTCCTTTGGATAAATACTAAAGAGAGTGACTCTCATTCACATGTAAGAGTATATTTAGTTTTGTAGGAAACTTCCAAAGTGTCTTTCAAAGTTGTTACCGTTTTGCATTCCCACCAGCAATGAATGAGTATTCTTGTTACCTCTACATCCTCACCAGCACTTGATGTTGTCAGTGTTCTGGAATTTGGCCATTAGTGTGTGGTAGTATCAAAGTGTTGTTTAATTTGCATTTCCCTTATGACATATGTTGCGGAACATCTTTTCATATGCTTATATGCCATCTATATATTGATATTTTCTTTGGTGAGGTGTCTGTTAAGGTCTTTGACCTATTTTTTAACAGAATTCTTTGTTTTCTTATCATTGAGGCTTAAGAGTTCTTTGAATATTTGGGAAAACAGCGCTTTATAAAATGTATATTTTCTCCCAGTCTGTGGCTTGTCCTTTGATTATATTGACAGTGTCAGAACAGAAATTATTGATTTTAATGAAGTCCATCTCATTAATTTCTTCTTTCATGGAATGTACCTCTGATGTTATATCTAAAAGGTCAATTGCCAAACCCAAATCATCTACGTTTTTACATATGTTATCTTCTAGGAGTTTTATAGTTTTGTGTCTTACATTTAGGTCTACGATCCACTTTGAGTTAATTTTTGAGAAGGGTGTAAAGTCTGTGTCTAGATTCATTTTTTTGCATGTAGATGTCCAATTGTTACAGCACCATTTGTTGAAAAGACTATCTTTGCTGCATTATATTGCCTTTGCTCCTTTGTCAAAGCTCAGTTGACTATATTTATGTGGCTCTATTTCCAGGCTCTCTATTATGTTCCATTGATCTACTTGCCTGTTCTTTCCCCAGTATCACACTGTCTTGATTACTCTAGCTTTATAGTACATCTTGATCTTGGGTAATATCAGTCCTCCAACTTTGTTCTTCTCCTTCAATATTGTGTTGGCTAATCTGCGTCTTTTGCCTCTACATATACAAACATTAGAATCACTTTGTTGATATCCACAAAATAACTTGCTTAAATTCTGATGGGGATTGCACTGAATCTATAGATGAAGTTGTGAAGAACTGACATCTTGACAGTACTGAGTCTTCGTATCCATAAACATGGAATACCTCTCCATTTATTTAATTATTTGATTTCTTTCATTAGAGTTTTGTAGTTTTCCTCATGTGGGTCTCATACCTATTTTGGTTACATTTATACCTAAGTATTTGATTTTGGGGGGTGCTGATGTAAATGTTAATGTGTTTTTTATTTCAGATTCCACTTGTTCACTACTAGCATATACAAAATCAGTGGGCTTTTTTTGCATTAGCCTTGTATCTTGTAGCCTTGCTATAATCTCTTATTAGTTCCAGGAGTTTTTTGTCAGTTCTTTCAGATTTTCTGCACAGACAATCATGTCATCTGTGAACAAAGACTGTTTTGTTTCTTTCTTCCAAATACATATACCTTTGATTTCTTTCCTAGCCATTGCAATAGCTAGGACTTCCACTACCATGTTGAAAAGCAGTGGCGAGAGGAGATATCCTTGTCTTGTTTCTGATCTTAGTGGGAAAACTTTGAGTTTCACACCATCAAGTATGATGATATCTGTAGGTTTTTGTGGATATTCGCTCTCAAATTGAGGAAGTTCCCCTTAATTCCTAGTTTACTGTGTGTTTTTAACCTAAACGGTTATTGAATTTGGTCAAATGCTTTTTCTGCATCTATTACATGATCACATGATTTTTCTTTTTTAGCCTGTTAATATGATGGATTACATTAATTTTTCTACATCTTTATTGGAGTATAATTGCTTTACAATGGTGTGTTAGTTTCTGCTTTATAACATAGTGAATCAGTTATACATATACATATGTTCCCATATCTCTTCCCTCTTGCGTCTCCCTCCCTCCCACCCTCCCTATCCCACCCCTCTAGGTGGTCACAAAGCACCGAGCTGATCTCCCTGTGCTATGCGGCTGCTTCCCACTAGCTATCTATTTTACGTTTGGTAATGTATATATGTCCATGCCACTCTCTCACTTTGTCCCAGCTTACCCTTCACCCTCCCCATATCCTCAAGTCCATTCTCGAGTAGGTCTGTGTCTTTATTCCTGTCTTGCCCCTAGGTTCTTCATGACATTTTTTTTTCTTAAATTCCATATATATATATGTGTTAGCATACGGTATTTGTCTTTCTCTTTCTGACTTACTTCACTCTGTATGACAGACTCTAGGTCCATCCACCTCACTACAAATAACTCAATTTCATTTCTTTTTATGGCTGAGTAATATTCCATTGTATATATGTGCCACATCTTCTTTATCCATTCATCCAATGATGGACAGTTAGGTTGCTTCTATCTCCTGGCTATTGTAAATAGAGCTGCAATAAACATTTTGGTACATGAATTTTTTGAATTATGGTTTGCTCAGGGTATATGCCCTTTAGTGGGATTGCTGGGTTGTATGGTAGTTCTATTTGTAGTTTTCTAAGGAACCTCCATACTGTTCTCCATAGTGGCTGTATCAATTTACATTCCCACCAGGAGTGCAAGAGTGTTCCCTTTTCTGCACAGCCTCTCCAGCATTTATTGTTTCTAGATTTTTTGACGATGGCCATTCTGACTGGTATGAGATGATATCTCATTGTAGTTTTGATTTGCATCTCTCTAATGATTAATGATGTTGAGCATTCTTTCATGTGTTTGTTGGCAATCTGTATATCTTCTTTGGAGAAATGTCTATTTAGGTCTTCTGCCCATTTTTGGATTGGATTGTTTGTTTTTTTGTTATTGAGCTGCATGAGCTGCTTGTAAATTTTGGAGATTAATCCTTTGTCAGCTGCTTCATTTGCAAATATTTTCTCCCATTCTGAGGGTTGTCTTTTGGTCTTGTTTATGGTTTCCTTTGCTGTGCAAAAGCTTTGAAGTTTCATTAGGTCCCATTTGTTTATTTTTGTTTTTATTTCCATTTCTCTAGGAGGTGGGTCAAAAAGGATCTTGCTGTGATTTATGTCATAGAGTGTTCTGCCTATGTTTTCCTCTAAGAGTTTGATAGTTTCTGGCCTTACATTTAGGTCTTTAATCCATTTTGAGCTTATTTTTGTGTATGGTGTTAGGGAGTGATCTAATCTCATACTTTTACATGTACCTGATGGATTACATTAATTGATTCTTGAATGTTGAACCAGCTTTGCATACCTTTTATAAATCCCACTTCGTCATGTTGTATAATTCTTTTTATCATTTGATTTACTTTTTAAATAGCTTTGGTAGTTTAATAAAATACCTCTTCTAAAAATGAGCATAGATGAGAGTATCAGAATGTGAGGGGGGAGGACTGAAAAATGGCATGAGAGGTGGAAATCTCAATACTGATGCTATTTTCTGAACTAGAGTTCTAACAAAGAAACTGGAAAACTTTGATTGTATGAAATATATAATTATTATAATATATTGAGAACTATTTATCAATTATGACTGAAGATACCTCACAAAAGCTAGTAAACATATCATTCTATATCAAATCAACCTTACAGTAGGTATCACTTAAGAACCTACTCAGAAGAGTGATGTGTAAAGCAACACAAGTCACAATGCATTGTTATTACTCCAAAAGAGTTTATAATTTAATAGTGTAAATAAAACATATAACTAACTGTAATACTCTAGCTTCATATGATGTAGGTTGTACAGATTGGTCACAGAGAGTTAAGTGACATGGCATGCACGAAATCACCAAGTCTCATTTTAGCCCCTCTTTCTTTAACTTGCCTTTGGAAATCTCTTTTTGAAAACCTTTTTTAAATTCCTGTACAAAAAAAATATTGTAGAAGAAAAGATAATAAAGAAGAAGAGTAGGAAGAGGAGAAAGTAATGAACTGTGGTTGAAGATGAAAGCTTTTGTATGGGGGTTAAGGGTATATGGGAAAACTCTGTACGTTCCTCTCAGTTTTGCTTTGACTCTAAAATTTCTCTAAAAAAATAAAGTAAGAAGAAAGGTTAAAGCTTTTCCAGAAGAGCACTTGATTAAAAGTTTCTAGAGAGCTTAAGGGTTAATGTGGATCTAATGCTACTTCTTAAGTGGCAATGGATGGAAATGACCTCTGGAAAGTACATTTTTCTTTAAGAGTGGAAAAAAATATTCCTCCAAGTGAATAAAAAGGAATGTTATGCCCAGATATTGAGGATTTGAGGAGCAAACAAGGACAAGAAATACTGTAGAATGAAGGGATTTTGTTCCCTTTGTTCCTCTGCTTTTTCCTCATTTTAGCAAGAGGTTCTCAGTATTTGAATCATCCATGAGAGCTTTTAAAAAATCGTGTTCTTGAGCTCGAGCCCAGATTTGGAGAAATTAGATCCAAATCTCTGGGGATAGAACCCAGGCATCTGTATTTTAATAAACTCCCAAAGCAATTCTAACATAAAGTCACAGTGGATGCCCATGCCCCAAGAGATCTGGAAGAGAGATGGCAGGGAATACTTTAACAAAGAAGTTGGGAGGAAGTAGATATATCACCTTCAGCTAGTGTTACCTAACCAGCCAAGCCTGCTAAGATTGGTAGGAATATAGCAGCCAGAATAAGCAAAGAGGCCCTCATATATTTACCAGTAAAAATGAGAGGTTTGGATTCAGTGATCTCAAAAATTACCATTTGCAATAGCATTTTGAACTAAAACTGAAGAATTATAGTGAGGAGGAAAAAGTTTTCCTAGCTGTTAAATCCCTGATGTGATATTTCTTCTTCTAGCCTGCATCTAAAATGGTCAGTCTTGGTTCACTAATAAACATACACTCACTGTAACACACATTAAATGATCTAAGCATTTGGGAAGATGGTAATATGAAAAGTCATCTGTGAGGTTGGTACTCGGATGGTTGGTTTCAAAAGCTGTTAGCTCCTGATATCAGTAAATGTATTATATTTTTCCTCCCTTATAAAATTCATGTACTGTTTATTGCTTCCATAGTCCTTCTGAGCATGTAAAGACACCTCTCACTCATTCTCATTCTTAAAATGCGCCAGCTCCTTGGTGTATAAGAAGGAAAGCTACAGTTGGTTATAAAAATGTGATGGATGATTTAGGTGGCTGTATTCAGCTGTAAGCAATAAACGCTGAGCTTGGCAGAAAGTACTATAGGCAAAACGCAAGTGATTTACTAGCTATCTAAAGCACATGAGATTTGTAATGCATGAGCCCCTCAGGCCCATCGCTTCTCTTCAGTAATGGGAAACAATATTTTGGTGAAAAATGACACATTTAATTTCAACTCTGTGTTGTAAAACAAAAAGGCAGTCTAATTTTCATTTTATTATTTTTTCTTTCATAAAGCATCTTTGCATCTTATTGGAAACACAAATGGTTTCTTAAGACGCAGAAACAGTAGAGCATGTTAGAAACACTATCTACTGGTAGACATTTATTATTGGCTGCACGTTTGCACATGGTTGGTGAGATCAAAATGAGAAACTCAGAGTGCTGTGATGGATCCATTGTATTCAGCTAGACTCTCTGGAGAACTGATTCTAATAGCTTAGTGCTGTTTAAGGCAGATGTGTATCCAGGTGATTGCCATAGTTACATATGGATACTGAAAACAGTTTTGGCATTCTCCAAAACAAGAAGGAAAAAGCCAGAGGGGGAAAAAATAGTAAGAGAAGTAATGTTACCCACTGAACTGAGGGTAAAAAAAAAATGTAGTTACCAAGGACCATGAACTCAAATCCCAATTCTGTTAAAGATATATATAGTATGAATGCCATAAACTTTCTGCATCTCATCGTATCAGCCTGTGACATGCTGATCTATTTTGCAATTTCAATGTGAGAGATAAATAAAACCTCTTCCAAGGCACTTTGAAAATAGATTCTGCATTTCAGAATAAATGTTAAACAGCAATATGATGATGGAATAGCTGACACAATGCAAATTTTAAATAGAGCAGAGTAACTTTCTAATTATGGGGCTACATGTTATTCTTTGTAACTGTGATTAGAAAGTGGCCATGTTCCCTTAATTAGAAAGTTAATTAGATTGTGACCTCTTTTCCTGTCTTATTGTCTTGGACTGAAGGCCAGAAGTAAATTACAAATTCCACTACTGACATGTCTATACCCAACCCCCCAAAAATGAGACTGTTAAACATAAATATGATTACAAGGAATAAATTAGGAGTTACAAGTCAGATAGGCTATGGAATAGATCTCCCATTAGAGAAAAATTGATCGGGGTAAATGAAGAAGATACTCTTCTAGGTCAAGCCTATATAGTAAGATCCCTAAATTGTGTTCTTCGGGATGCTGGTTCTCATACTTTAGTATGCATACATGAGAATCACCTGAAGGACTTGTTAAAACACAGATTTCTGGGCTCCACACATAGAGCTTCTAATTCAGTGAATCTGGAGTGGGACTGAAGAGTTTACATTACTAACAAGTTTTCAGGTAATGCTGATGCTGCTGGTCTAAGGACCATACTACAGGAGCTATTCCTTAAAATATTAAGTGTTAAGCTGAACTATTGTTTTCTTATCACATAAGTTTGAGAGTTCTTAGAGTTGAACAAAGTTAAGCAAGTCTCTTTACTGTGTGATATTGCAGAGTCTTTTATAGATTACTATGCTTTAGGAATCTTCAAGAAGAAGGGTGAAATATGCATTGCTCCTCAAATGTATTTGACCTCCCCACCTGTTAGAATGTCTGTAATTTACTTTAAAACATAATCCGTCAGCTTTGACAACATGACAGGCCTTCAGTATTACCTAGTTTACGCTAAACTCTAGAGGTGGTGAGTTGCCCTTATGGTAATAATTTCCAAAGGAGGTCCCTACAAGCACTTTGGCTCTCTTTCCTCAGAGCTATACTAGAGGATTTGCTATTTACATACTGTTGTTAGAATGGGCTGTTAGAAGGATTTGTTAATTAGCATTAACAGCAGAATGTTACAGTTTTCATTGGTGTAATTAGTGATTTTCCCATGTGTGTACTGGTTAAAATATTGTAGAGACACTCCCTACCCTTGTATGAACAGGGTATACAAATCTAGTAAATCTTGTCCTTTAATGTGAGAAATAGTGTTCTAAATTCGATTCCTAATTCTGGAAGCTTCTTGATTGCCTGGCTCCTACTAGCCTAATTAGCTGAATTCTTTCTCTAATATTATGATATTTGCCTTGGGTGAAATTTTTATGCAGAATGATGTTGGATCACTTTAAAAGAGATTTTTGACTTCATAGAGTTGACTGGATGTTTTGTGATTGCTTGTTAATAAATGTCTAAAGGAGAATTTGCTTTGAGATTTGCTCACATTACAGTTTAGGAGTAAAACTCCTAGAGGAGGAGGCTAACCCCTCTCCACCTCCAGCCAGTAGCAGTTATGGATATCTACAAGAAAAGAACATCCTAGTTGCGCAAGATGAGATTGCCTTAGGTCAGATCAAAGCACTGTCCCTGCTCCCCACTCCTATTCTTGTTTGAGCCTTTGTGAAGCATTTCATACAACCAGTGCCCTTCAGAAGTACTTGGGGAAATGCTGTGTTATTATTTTCAACCTCTAAACAAAGGAGGCCTATGTCACAGGAAACAAAACAGCATTAGGAAACTGTTCTGTAGCATCTCTGTTGTGTTCTACGTGAAAATTCCATGCAGAGCCAAATAGAAGCACAAGAATCACATAGAAGCAAACAACTAGAGAAGAGGCAATGATTTCATGTTTACCTTCTTGGTAGCAGTTTCCTAGGGAGATAATTACTTGGGAGAAATAATCAGTTTGCCTTACTTGGGTGGTATAAATTGCATTTTGTCTAGAAAAATAGTGCTCTAGAGCAGGAGTGTTTGGGCTGAAAAAAATCGTGCACATAAATGATACTGGAAAATTCAAAGGTACCCTTTTGGTCTGTTCTTATTTTACTTCGTTGAAAGCAAGATGCTCACATGTACATAATCTCAATATTGAGTGAAATTAAGAAATCTCATTTCTCATATGATGTTACATAATAGAAGCTCAGGAAATATCTGTATTTGCTTTGGGAGTCATTTCTGTTCATGCACTGTTGTCATTTCACTTTCAACTTATGATGTGAGCTTAGAATATATTTTAAAAGACGGGTATTTTTATAGTACAGTGATCCTGATCTACAGTAGGACTTTGAATGAGTGCCATTTTAGGCCAGAATTAATGGAGCACACTCTGCTTTGGAGTTAGACTTGAGTTTAATTGTTGGCCATGTCACCTACCAGCTCAGTCGGGTGGAGGGACACCCTAGAATTTTCCTGATTTATTTGAGTTTCAGTTTGACACTCCCCAAATATGACTAATAAAACCTTACCTCATAGGATGACTCATTCATTCATTCAACATTTATTGACTGTCTACATGTGACGGGCACTGTTCCAGGACTGGGAGTACAGCACTGAACAAGCACATTAACTACTGTCATGGAGCCCCCATCTAGTTGAGGAAGACACTAAAGACCACCAGCAAATATGTTGTATAGTATCTGGAGATGATGAGCACCATGAAAAAAATAAGTCAGGATAAGGGGGCAAGAGAGAATTATAAGGCTGCTATTTTATTAGGAATCAAACACAGCCTTTATGATAAATGGACATTTGAACAGACTTGAAGGAAGTGAAGTCTTCTGTGCTGCAAGGATAAAATGAGGCAGAACGTGTGTAAAGTACATTGTAAAATATCTGACACAGGATAGGTATGCAGCAAATGGTATATTTTATTTTTATTATTATTTTCATTACCAACATTATCACTGATGTTGATATATTTTCATAAAGTCATGCCACTGTTCAGTAGAAAAACCTGAGGGAAGAATCCCTAACTAACAAAAGGCCCTCATGAATGAACTGTCACTTAAGGAAGGCACCAGACTTCTTGACATCACTGCAACAGGAGTCTGAGCTCTGACCACTGCTTGAGTTGAGATCCTTCTTATGATCATCAAAATAGTTTGTGCTCCCTGGATTATTGCTAGGGAAAATGTGTGTGATAGTAGATATTAAAATAATATCAGCTACCACCATCAATTATGGATTACTTTTTATGCATCATGCAATGTGCTAAATGCTTTATGTTCACTATTGCTTTGAATTCTCCCAGCAATCCTGTAAGGTAGAAATTGTTGGGATATAACTTGCCCTGGATTGCTCTGACACTTAGGATCAGACGTGAGATTGGAGCCTGGAGTGGTGTGAAAACAATGTCCATGCCCTTATTCACCACATTCACAATGTAGAATATATTGGCAAAAAAAAAAGAAAATTATAAAATTGTATATATTGAAATTGTATATATTCCAGTTAATGTTATGGAATAAATAAGCTTTTGCTCATGACTTTGGAACCCAGACTTATGCATGTTTTTTGCTTGTTGTTAAATGAAAAACATATTTTTGATACTATATAACGAAAATAAAAATTAACTTCTGGAGAACATACTTGTTCACCCAGAACTTCCTAGAGATGACAGTTCTTGGAATTCTAAGCACTGAGAGAATAAACAATGTACTTTGGATTTTTTAAATAGTGCAGCCTCCCCTCAAATCCATATTTATCCATTATCTCTCTCCAGTGTTGTAGGTCACAAACTCTTGAATAGAATCATTCATACAATTCTCAGTCATCACTAAGACCTATTTAAGATGCGGAGATTTTATAATTTACGTGTTACTTAAGAAACCGAATACCTAACTAAGACAGCTTATTAGATTTTTGAACTTTATTTAGTGGAATGACCTCTGGTGGCATTAATAATATAAATTGGTTTTGAATTATTATTCAGGGTAGCTTGAATAGACAGACAGGTGGCGAATTTATTACAAAGTAAATCCCTCATGACCTACTGTTTTTCTTTCCTAGTGAAGTTCTTCAAAGCATAATCCTATCACTTTTGACTCGAATGAACTAGTCACTGTCTCCCGAGCTGAACTATGACATCACATAGAAGTTTAATTTTCTTTTTGTTTAATTTGACCTTGAGCAATCTGTATCATAAAAAGGCAATATGATCTCCAGTTCTAAACTTTACACATCTTGTAACTACTCCACCCAGAATGATTCCCAAGAGACCTCGCAAAATTAAAAAAAAGAAATTGGTCAAATTTTCCACCTCTAACTTTATTCCCCCAGATATTTTGGAACCTCTTTCTTCCTATCAGTCAGTGCCTCTCAGACTTGAGTGCACCCAATGGACAACCCTATGCATGGGGGAGAAACTTGCAATAATAAATCCCAAACATCATCCTCTTTGGCTGGATCCCCTGCTCTAATGCTTAACACAATGCCTGGCGCATAGTTGGCAGTCATGTGGTGTTAGTTGTTTGAACTACTAACTCAGTGAATTAATGAAGCGAGCAACCATCCAATACACAGACAACAGAGTTCGCCTTTGATTTTCATTTGTTTGGAGTTCAATTCAGGGCCAGAGGACCAGTTGGAAAAAGTATTGTATAGAGATATAGTAGCAAATGATTAATGATTTACATGTTCTGGAAACATATCTTACTCTAACTTTCTGTAAACATCAAATTAAAAGAATGCTTAACTAGAAAGTTCACGTTCTCATTATCAAAATCAAGAGTGACGCAGTGTGGAGAGGTGACTGCATACGTTTTTTTTACCTCCTTTTCAACATCCTAGAGTGTAAAATATGGGTTAGATTTCCACTCAACCAATGGGAATTTCAGATTTCTCAAACTATACCCTTCTATTTCCTCTTTATACTTTCATCTGCAGATACAGAGTTCATTGGAGAGCATAAAATGAGCACCACCTTAGGTAGAGGATGGACAGGAAAAGGGAAGCTACTGAGAGCCTTCTTTTGATGTAATGATTTCTTAGTCTGTGCACCAGTAGCCAGGAGTTTATCTGTCCTAGAATTTCAAAGTAGTAATTATAGTGGGACAAAACAATATTCATATGCATTTCAAAGTTTTAAAGCACACTTAGAATACATCCATGCCCATTATTTGATCACTGTGAGATTAACGTGCAGCCAAAAATATCCTTGGCATTTGAGTGTTGTGGAGTGTCAAATACTTTTTTCAGGTTAAGACATCAGAAGGCCCACATCCCCATGGGAGACTTCAAGAAGGGGAGCCACTGTCCCTAAGCTTCTCAGTAGAAGGACTGGTGATGGTTAGTGCTTTCGATGAGCAGCAAAATGGAGGTCACCAGAGGCAACTTCATAAGCTGTGGTGGAACACGGAGTGCTGGGCCAAGGCTTGTGAGCCATGGGCTTCAGCAGAAGCTAAGAGTCTCATTGTAGAACTCTCACATAGAATCAGACTGTTTTGAGCAAGAATTAGGGTAGTAACATGAGCTTCTTGTTTTAGTCCCCTCCCTGTTGTAAAATTTGTTTGATTTCAAGGAGGGATACAACAGCTACTGCTGTTCTGTGGGTAACCAGGGTGAGCACTGTACATTATCTGTCAATTACTATGAACTATTTGAGAATTGTTGAGTTACTTGAACTTGAAAAAAAATTAGAACAAAAGGCCTTCCTTGGGATAATCTGGAGGACGCTGCATAGAGCAGAAATGGAAAATTGGGATGGAGTGAGGGCTTCCCTAAGTACAATAGAGCGCTCACAAAAGAACTGGAGCATTTTTATAAATATGGGCACAGTAGATTAGTGTGCCTTCTTTGGCTTCATTATGGAAGTGTGATAGAAAACTACTGTGGGAATGAAAGACAGTAGTGACCTAAAGGAGTTACTGACAAGATGACAGCTGCTCAGGGAAGCTGCCTTAGAAGGTGGCCAGTCAGGATCAATTCTGGAAAAGGACTGATGGAAGTTATTCAGCATGCTAAATGGACATGGCTTGGTGGTAGATTGGATAATGAGAGCAAAAGATAGAATGGTGTAAAACATCATTCAGAGTCAAGGAATCTGACTCTTGTCAGTTACACAGAGAGAGAGACAAATAAGAGGGAAAGTATGAGAAGGAGGAAAAGAAGACATTTTAAATGAGTATTTTCAGTTTCTTTGTTATTTCTTCTGCTTTGGAGTCTTGGGGAAGAGATGGTCCTACGTAGAGGATCCTGACTGAGGCAGAGGGTATTGAGGCTGCTCTGCCCACCCCACCCCCCATTCAGTGGAAGGCTTAACATTAGTTATGGGTATGGGATATGAGATGCAGATGCTGAACTGCTAAATCTACTCTCCCTCCCCAGGCCTCCCAAATCACAGCTCTAATAGACTCTGTGCATTCCACATCACAGGAAACGTCTTCCACCTCCTTTCTAGTTTTCCTGGCTTGCCTTCATCATAATTACCTAAAGAAAGCACCCCTCCTTCTCCTTGTGTTCTGATGTTAGTGCTACTTTATGGATTGCTCACCTAATGACGACCCTCACTTTCGATTCTGCCCATTGATCATTGCCAAGCATAGGAACAATTGTAACTTGAAAAGAGTGTTCTTTTTAGAAACTGCATCTTGCCTTCTGCCTATATGTCTCTAATTCTCTACTCCATCACCAGGTCATTTTCTCCAGCTTCTGCCTCATCCTAGAGAGCTTCTGTTGTTTGTAATAGTTAACAACCTACTATGTATAACAATATGTATAGGACTCCCTGATATGTACTCTGCCTATGTTATCTCAATTAATTTTCATGGGTATCCTGAAAAGTAGATATTATTACTTACTTTTGTAGATGACAAAACTGAGTCTCCCAAATATTAAATAAAATAACTCATATAAGGCAGGAAATAAATAACAGAACCAGGACTTAGAGTGGTGTCTGTTTGAATTTGAGACTTGCCTTTTTCCAGTGTGCTACAGCAAAATATGGATGGGGAGAGGTGTTAGGAGATAGCTTCCTGCCTGTTGCTACCTGTCCTGTTTGCCAGGCTGAACCATGAGACCTCATATCTCAGGCTCAGTATGGTTATATCATCCAGCTTAAGTTAAAAGTTACTAAGAGATATCTAAAGCTTGATATTCTTTAATTAAGAAGAAAGTACGAAAAGAGTAGGTACAACTAGAATACTAGAAACATGGATTGGATATTTGTCTGTATGCAGATTGTATTAGATTCCTATTGCTGCTGTAACAAATGACCACAAGCTTAGTGGCTTAAAGCAACACAAATTTGTCATCTTACAGTTCAGAATATCAGAAATGTGACATGGGTCTCATTGGGATAAAATCACAGTGTCCACAGGACTGAGTTCCTTTCTGGAAACTCTAGGGGAAACTCAGTTCCCTTGCCTTTTCCAGCTTTAGAGGCTGCCCACATTCCTTGGCTTATGGCCCCCCTTCTCTGTCTTCAAAGCCAGCAACAGCTCATCTCCCTTCTCCCTTCATGGTATCAATTGCTGACCACAGCGAGAATGAGTCTTTGCTTTTAAGGACTGATGTGATTAGAATGAGCCCACCAGGATAATCTCCCAACTTAAAGTCCATAACCTTCATCACATCTGCAAAGACCCTTTTCCCATGTGAGGTAACATAGTCACAGGTTCTATGGGTTAAGATGTGTACATATTTGGGAGGCCACCATCTGCTTTCCACAAAGATGTTTTCTGAACCAGTGAGAGCATATGAGAGTCTCATATGCAGTATCCACAAGAGCCATTTTGATACACAGCACAGCCACCCAAATGACAAGTCCTCTGAGGCAGTGTAGACAGTGATACTCCATCTTAAATTCTACAGAACTATAGATTTTACCCCTATGGGGGCAATGGTGTCTTCCCTCAAAGTGACAGTGAGTCACACACCTTGCTAGATAATGCTACACACTCCAGTTCAGCTCATCTAGCCAATAGAAGCAGACCTTGCTTAATTAAATGAATCAAAGGGATTTCTGTCATTTTCTGTTGTTCTTTCCAAAGGCATCTGATTTTGTGATAATTTGAAATCTAGACCTTTTTCTAAGTTACTGAAGTTGACATTTTTTCTTCCTTGCCAATTTTTCCCCATTTGGGCAACCATAGGCTAGAAGAAGAATGCATGCCATGCATTGAATCTTCTACTAGTTGGATCTATAAGAGAATGAGTGTTGGTAGTGTCTTCTAACACGTTCTCAGATTCACGGGTTATCTGTTTGATCTGGTCATTCATGATATTAATTTGGCATATCCTAAATATCATCAGAGCAGAACATAAGGAATGTTATGTCAGGTAGCTTTTCAGCTACCCATAAATATAAAGCCTATAAATACCCTGCCTTATATAAGAAGGAAATTTGTACCAAATGCTGGGTTATCCATCATCAGCAAGCACCTAGCATGTCTTGTCTGCAAATTATCCTTCACCATTTCTTTTTCTAACTAACTGTCATTCAGCTAACAAGCTCTCCCTTTTGCCTCAGTGAACTGCTTTTCCATGATTGACTCCCATGTGCCTACACAGAGAATAGCCCAGCATTATTTCAGACATTCAAACTAGGTCAGAATGGATTCAGGGCCTTCATCACAAAACACTCATCTCAGCTGGATATCACCATCAAAAGAACACTTCTAGCTCTACCCCATATTGGCCAAGAGAACAGTTTCTAATTTAAAATAAAAGGTGGAAGAAAGAATGGAAGAGTAACAATATGGAACATAAGCAGCATGTGCACTTATTTCTGCTTCCTTTCTCTTTTCTCACTAATTAAGACAGATAACAGAGCCCTTTGGTCATAACACCCATCTTTGCAGGAAGTTGTCCTTGACGATGCAATGTCACTGGTGGGGATGTGAGCAGTGATGAGCTGGAGGACTTAGGAAGGCAAAAGGATCTCAAACCATGTGAATGAACCTTAGCAGCAACCCAGTAACTGACATCTTATACCAAAGAGTACCCTTTAGATAGGCTGTCTCTATTTATACAGTATGTAAATAAATACCAGGTGATTCTGCTTCAGCATCTGTGGTCACCAGCAAGTATGTACTGCATTTTCATTGGTGTGGTTCAACTTGGTCCTCAGGCGGTATGCCCTAATGTCTGCCATTGGTGGGCTCCAGTGGTGATGTTTCTAGAGCCTGGGTTGTTTTCCTGTCAGTTTAATATTAAACAGGGTAGCAGTGCCAAAAATGGATCCATTCCCTGTCTCTCCTATGATACAATGTCTCTTTTTCACAAATCAGTATGGATCAAGGTAGAGGTAGATGTTGAGAGGTACTAATCAGTGCCTTTCTAGTCTGCCCTTTATGTTATGGTAGTCTTTTATGTTAGGGTCATCTTCCTATATACTATGAACCAAATATCTCATAAAAGCAATGTACAAATTCTAGCCCTAAAAGGTTATTGCTCTGAACCACAGTTTTCCTTCACCCATTAATTTGCTTCCAGTTGAATGTGTTTTAAATCGTCTCCATATCCCAGGTTCCTGGCACTCATATTCCCCTTTGGATTTCCTCAGTTGAATAGATTCTTTGGAATTACCCTTTAGCTGGTAAACCATTGGTTGTCTCTGTCTGAGTGTCTTATTACCTAGGTGACAATTTCCTATTCTAAACCCCTACCCAAGTGGAATTCCACTCCTACCCAGGCCAGCCATATATCCACCCTCTCCCTGCCATTTTCCATAAGACAATTAGGTGTTTCATTAATGCTTATTGTTTTGTGGAAAAAGATATGTTCTAAGATGGTTTAAATCTCTTCTTCAAAATAAGAAGTGTGTCATTTCATTTCCAAGACATTGACCTTCCCACCCTCTTCTCTTCAGCTACCCGACATGATAATATGGAACTTCTAAATTTTCTTCCACAAGTTCATGCTTTATTATTCCACTATCAGGATGATATCAAATTATATTACAATTCCTGGGATCCTTGAAGTGATGTCTTTGAGAAATTACAGTGCCAACAGAAATTATAAAATAAAGGTACTTACATAAGAGGAATGATCACTTGCCAAGCATTTATGGATTCAGATCGAAAATTTTACCTCTCACTTTCACTAAACAGTGGGTTCCATTGTTTCATTCACAATAGGCTATTGGTACACTTTGGGAAAACCATTTTGCAAAGACTCTTCCAGCAACATGAACAGTGAAAGAGATCCTGAAATAGCTGCTAGGAGTATCTTATGGATACAAATATCTACCCTCCAAAAATCTCACTTTAGCATTTATCTTTGACTTCGGGTGGTCAATTTTAAATATGACTGGCTCTTTTGACAAAATGGATTCCTTTCAGTTTTTTCTTTCTCTTAAAGAGAATACCATTTTAAGGACTTTTTGTTTGTTTGTTTGTTTTTGTAAAATTGGCGTAATGGCTACAACACTTACCTATTTCCCTAACATACACATACACACACAGATTTTAACTTCCCAGTTCTTAAAAATATTCCCTGGTCAAATGCTTGTTTACATGGTATTACTGCTTTGTATATACTGCCTCCCGGTGGCGTGAATCACTTCTTTTATTGTCCCCTCAAAGTGAATTTTAGAAATCCATCTATGATAGAATCATTATTTCATAATGGTTAAATATTCAGAAAACTGATGATTTCAGAATTGTAGGCAAATTGCCTTGGAAAAGCATACGTTGAAGGGAACTGTACAGATTTTAAGGCACTACAACCTTAGTCAACAAATGATCTGAGGAACCTCCTTCATCTGCTTCCCCTGAGGTTCTTGTTACCAAAGTTCACTTCCAAGCCTGCTACAGACGTACTGAAAAAACATCTTTGAGAAGGAGGCCAGGAAAGGGAATCTGCTCTGATGATTTTCATGCACACTGAAGTTGGAGAACCATTGTCCCTCAGAGACATTAGAAATTCAGCTTGGGACAGCCTAGAATTGTATAAGAGGCATACACAACATGCTGTCTAAAATAACCCCATATTTACAATCCTGAACCACAATCTGTAAATTTCAGTTGTTTAGTTCCCCCTAAATCTCTTATCCCTAGAAAAGGGGCAAGAAGGGATAGTGGAAAAAGCATTGAAGCAAATGTGTGGCGACCAGATAGCATGAGTATGATCTGACATTAGCTCAAGGGAGAGGGGAATGGTAGAGAAAGCAGGTCCTGTGCACCTCCAGTTTAGAGCTGGTTCTGCCCTCTTTGGCTGTGTGACTGTGTGACTTAGACAAGTTAAATGACTTGGATGGTCAAAATGTGAATGATAATATATATCATCGTATTGCTGTGAACGTTAAATGAGAATAGTAGACATGTAGTAGGTCCCCACATATTAGTTACCTTTCTTCTTGTTTGCCATCACTTCAAAAGGGAGACTTTAAAGCTTTGAGGGAGATCTGATGGCAGAATCTAAAGTTCCTTTAGGCCGTGTCTTTAAGCCACATAGAGATATAGTTTGTTTGCCAAAAAACGTAGTCTTCTGTACAATTCAGGAAATGAACACCACTATGCTTTATCCATTAGCAGCAACAATACTCTAGTATTTGGTGACCTCTGGTGGGGCTCCTCTTAAACCTTCCCAAGGATCCGGTCTCATAAATGAAAAGGGCTATACCTACAGAGTAAGCTGCACAGAGCAGAGTCTCCGAGGAGGAGAAATAGGGTTGTAGGATCCTATAGTCCTTACTTTTACTTTCAGGAAAGAGAAAATAGTAGGAGAGAAGAGTGAACAGCCCTGGAAAATGGCAGCAAGGGAGAGTAAATAGGATACAACAGACTAATAAAATGAATAGAGTGCAGAGAACCTAAATAGGCTGACAACTCATGATAAATGGTCTTCATATTTTGATTCCTGATTCCTAAATCAGAATCCTCCACTAGCAAACTACTAAAGAGATCAGCCCAAATATGCCTTAGCACCCTCTGCACAGTACAATGTACTAGACAGAGTGACCCAGAAATAAACAAGGCCCATCTTTGCCTTCTAGTATTTTTCCAAATAGCAGGAAACCTCAACAAATTTGGCACAGGAAATAGGTAGCTAATCAGAAAAAATTAAGCTTGTATCAATGTACTTAAGCTAAGAAGAAAAGCCCCATACTTATTAAAAATAAATGTAGTTTAATTGCTCAAAGAGATCCCAGTCCACAGATGATCACAGTAAATAAATGCACACCCACCTCTTTTGCAAATCACAGAGCAACCTGCTCCCTGCACCTCAGATGCCTTTCCAAATCATCACAGAGGGAGACTTTTAATCATTTCAACAACCAGAGCACCAGCTTTGTTCTCACATAATTCTGGAAGGTTTCTAACATCTGTGCTGTCTATAGTGCTATACTTTTTTGGCTTTACATAGTCAGGGTTTCGTTTTGTTTGTTTGTTGTTTGGTTGGTGTTATCATAGTCCACAAATGAAACAGGCCTGCAAATCAATGCAACAGGCACAAGTATGCATATATTCTCCTCTTCGAATTTCTACGTGCTTGATTGGGACTACACAGTGGCTGGAGGTGTTGTCTGCATCTGCCTTTCATCCTTAATTTGGGCAAAATGAGTGGAGATTGATTCTTACGCGTGCTTTTTTTAAACTGAGGATCTGCAATTAGCCCTGGCTATACTGCTAACATCATGGAACCACTTGGTGAGCAGCACTCCTGAAGGATCAGCATCCCATCTTGTTTATCCCTAGGAAAGATGACAAATTATGGACAAATTGGCATCAGTATGAACTATTCTGTAGAAGGGTCAAAATACAAATACAAAACCCACAGAAGTGAATCCTTTTAATCACTGCTGTTTCAATAATATTCTCCTGAAAAGAGTAATTAACAAATTATTATGGTAACCTAGAAACAGGATGTAATCAGTATGTAATCACTAAGACATTAGACACTGATAAACAGGTGTTTACATATTCACACACACATATTCTCATATTCTTATCTCAGAAATCAGATTCATTAACCTATGAAATGAGTAAGATATAAGCTAATTGGCAAGTTCTTGCAGTGATAAATGTCTAATGTGAGGCCAAGTTAGCTCTGATTTTCAAAAATTTTTAAACAGAAGTCAAAACTTTTAACAATTTATAAATAAATTTCTACACCTTAGAGTTTGGTTTAAGGCTTAGACCAGAACCATCATGGAAAAACACAAATGTCTAGTGCTAAATCATTTTGACTTAAATTGGAATGTCAGATCCAAGAGGACAGGCATTTTTGTCTATTTTTGACCACCAGAATATCCGCACTGCCTAGAAGAGTACCTGGCACATTGTGAGCTATTAGTGAATTTTCATGAAATAAACAAATGGACAAAACTTAGATGTTTCATTACACTTTCTCTGTCAGAATTACAGTCATCAGTCAAAACCAGGTAATAGGCATGGAAATTTTTCTGGGGAAGTAATAATCATAGGAAGATACGGTACTGAAAGCTACCTCAAGGAAGGCGTGGATCAAGGTGTCTCATGGGTGCCCTATCTCATAATTGGCTCTATACAACCCTAAGCCCAAACTAACTAGAAAATTAGGACAGTCATTTCTCTGTCATTTGCTGCTGTTTCTAGCAGCTTTCACACTCTGTTGCCTTCTAGACACAACTCAGGGAGCTCTCCTTCCCATTTTTCCTGCCCTTTGCTTTCTTTATTAGGAACTATTTACCCTTCAATTCTCCTCTACTATGTTTATTTGCATTTAAGAGGATTATGTTTGTTGTTCTTGTAACTTCATTTTTGCAACTGATACAAGAACAGAATTGGAAGCATTGAGATGAACAAAAATGGGGCAAATTGTCTGAATCCACCCTTTCTTTCCCAGTCCATTCTTAAGCTTTTCAGGTTCTTAATGAGGATGTAGGAAATTTCAGATGACTTTGTGACCATGAAAAGAACTTTGAAATAACCATCCATAGTTTTGTGTTATCTCCAGTCATAATCCTTTTTATTAGCTTAATAATGAGGGAAAATATTTTTCTTTTCTTTCAAAATGAAAGGCAACTGTGTTGTTTTTCTGAAACTTTCTAGAATTTCACATCTCAGAAATGGCATTAAAATGTATCCATTACAGGGCCTCCCTGGTGGCGCAGTGGTTGAGAGTCCGCCTGCCGATGCAGGGGATACGGGTTCGTGCCCCGGTCTGGGAGGATCCCATATGCCGTGGAGCGGCTGGGCCCGTGAGCCATGGCCGCTGGGCCTGCGCATCCGGAGCCTGTGCTCCGCAACGGGAGAGGCCACAACAGTGAGAGGCCCGCATACCGCAAAAAAGAAAAAAAAAAAAAAAAATGTATCCATTACAGAGGAGGACTTTTGTTTGTCTTTTTGGTATTATATCAGTGCTTTGATTTAATGTTTAAAGTATCATATTGTATCTCATATACAGTTAAACATACACTTACCATTTGACCCAGCATTCTCACTCCAGAATACTTATCATAGAAAAATGAAAACTTACATTCACACAAAAAGCTGTGCACAAACATTTATAGAAGTGTTATTCATAATAACCCCAAACTGGAAAGAGCCTAAATTGCCTGCTTTGGGTGATTGGATAAATAACAGTAGTATATCCATATAATAGAATACTATACAACTGTAAAAAAGAACAAACTGGGACTTCCCTGGTGGCACAGTGGTTAAGAATCTTCCACTGCAGGGGGCACAGGTTCAATCCCTGGTTGGGGAAGTTCCTCATGCTGCGAGGTGCAGCCAAAAAAAAAAAAGAAATCAAAAGATCACATACTGTATGTTTCCATTTATATGACATTCTAGAACAGAACAGAACAGAGTGGTTGCCTGGCATTAGGAGTAGAGGAAGAGTGGCATTCTAAAAGCATAGTACAAGGGAGATTTTGGGGGTGATGGAACTGTTCTGTAACCTAATTGTGGTGGTGGTTACATGTATCTGAATCTATGCTAACACATATAGAACTGTACACCAAAAGAAAACAAGTCAATTTCACTATATGAGAATTTTAAAAGTAAAAGTTTAAAAATTAAAAACATCATAATGTTCCTTATGAATCTATACTCACAGAGAGATGCCTAGAACGGTATTCACCAAAATGATATCATCTGTATGAAGGGACTTCAGAATAAGAATGTATTTCGTTTGTTACTTGAAAATAGCTATTTCTCTTTTTAAAATATTGTAAAGTAGGTTTATTTTTATTTAGAAATTGTCAAGGTGCTTTTTTGTTTAAGTCATTCTCTTATAGCTTCTGGTTAATACAAAGACCCAAATCACTAATAATTATTTTTATACAGTATTTTTCTGGTAACATTAATACTATTTGTATATGGTGAGTGTTATATTACTTCCTGCCAAGCTTGGAAACAAAGATGACGAGTGCCATAAGTGTTAGAAATATATAAAATTAATAGTTTCATGCCTAAGAGCCTCTCTTTGCACATGAGATTAGTACACCATTCTTAGTTTCATTTTGTAGTGTAATTTGCCTCTTCAAAGAGCTCACTTTATTATTCAGTTGTAAAGCTGGAATGATTGCTATGCCTGTAATAAATTTAGAAAATTGTTATTACTACAGTGAAATTTTCAAAACGCCATCCACTCAAAAGTATTTTAGCCATACTTTTCATAACAGAGTGAATAGAAAGACAGGTACTATTAATATATCTCTTTCGTCCCTGAATTCATCCTCTAATGCCTTAAAAATGAGAGCATGAGATGATACCACATATGAACACATGTGTGCACATATAAAAGAAAGATGAACAGTTACATACCTTTGTAGCCATATCTTTTTGCTCTATACTTTAATTTCAAAATATAGTTACCTTTTCTTATGTTAGAATCTCAGCAAAATAAAATTAAATATCCTATATAATTAATAATTCTCTCTATCCCAGATTAGGTTTCTTCCTGTGTTTTGCATATAATGTGATACAAGGTTGCTGGGTTTTTTTTCATTGAGATAAATTAAAGGTAATCTTTAAAATGATCATGAAGCATGGTCTCTAGAAAAACTATGTGCAATATGCAACTCATACTAAAGAAGAATAATTAAATGAGGTATTCAAGTGGATACTGAGAGGTGAATGAATTGTTATGTTCATTTTATGACAACATCTAAATTTTTCATGTTTCCATTATATGTCAAAAGTTAAGCTTTAATTGGAATAAAAAAATTCCTTTCTTGGTAAACTCAGTTGATTTAGCAGTTTTATGCATGAACTGAAGCTTTCAATCAACATGTTTTTCTGTCAAATTTCCCTTTTTATGGGAAATTCTGTGCCTGATTCTTTTTTCTTTAAACATCATTGAAAAGAATAATAAAAGAGCACCGAATGTCTCTTTTGGTTGAAAGAGTTTTTAAGGAGACACCACAATAACACTTTACGTTCTTGTTTGGAAGTTACCTTTATAAAAAGGGTAATTTTATACTGGAATCTACTATTAAAATTGTGTGACTAATGTCTCACTATGAATCAAGGTAACAAACAGGGTCATTGTATATGGCAGAGCTGAGGGATGCTTGTCAACAACCATTCAAAAATAGATATTTGTGGGACTTCCCTGGTGGTCCAGTGGTTAAGACTCCATGCTCCCAATGCAGGGGGCATGGGTTCAATCCCTGGTGGAGGAACTAAGATCCCACATGCTGTGCGGCCAAAAAAAAAAAGATATTTTCATGAGTTTTGGTTTAATTTCCCCTATTTTCACATGCAAGATCGCCTTCATTTCTCTTCTCAAGGCATTCCCTTGCACCTACCCTTGCTCCTCCATACATCTGAGCTTGCCTCTTCTCACAGACTGTGATACCCTCCACAGTCAATGGCCTGTGAATCTGGAGGGTTTCTTGAGGCACTTCCAAAATTCAATTCCTTCGTTGAGTTTTTATGACAGCTCACAGCCTAAGGCAAAACAAAAGTGAGGGTTAATTGATCATAAACAGGGCTGAGACCACCCAGAGAAGCTGTCAAGGGCCAGGCGACTGAGTTGATTGAATTTCCAAAGTCTAGAGGATGTGTGTAGCCAGAGGGAGGAGGCTGCCTTATTTTGGAGTCATCAGCTGAGGGCTAAGGAAAGAATATTCTGGGAATTCTACTCTGTCAAGACACAGGTTGGGCTTTTAGAAGAAAATAAGAACACTGAATTTACCATAACAAGACTTTTAGCAGTTGCTTTTGGCTAAAATTCTTGCTATTCTTCCTTTTCTTTGATTCTATTCCATTCTCATTCTTTTTTATTTTTATTTTTTGGCTGTGTTGGGTCTTCGTTTCTGTGCGAGGGCTTTCTCTAGTTGCGGCAAGCAGGGACCGACCACTCTTCATCGCGGTGCACGGGCCTGTCACTATCGCGGCCCCTCTTGTTGCGGAGCACAGGCTCCAGACGCGCTGGCTCAATAGTTGTGGCTCACGGGCCTAGTTGCTCTGCGGCATGTGGGATCTTCCCAGACCAGGGCTTGAACCTGTGTCCCCTGCATTGGCAGGCAGATTCTCAACCACTGAGCCACCAGGGAAGCCCCCCATTCTCATTCTTGACCTTCAGAAATCTCTGGTCTGTATTATTAGAGACTTAGTAATATTTATTGATCAGAATATAACATTTGAATAATTTATTCTTTTTTATATATGCAAAGCAATGATTGGCTAGGAAGAGGTCTAGGTTCAAATATCTACCCTGGCACCAGCTCCTTGGTGACTCGGTCAAGTAATCCAAATCTCAGATATCCCAGCCCTGAAATATCTACATACTATACTGTGAGAGATAAGTGATTCCATAGAGGGGAACCCTTGCAAAAGTTATATGTGCTCTACTAATACATAATATCTATAGGTAGTAGAACTGGTGATAGATTGTTTCAATTATATAGCATTGATTACAGTTGGACTTAATTTTTTCTCTAAGCAGTTGAAGTTGCTTACCAAACAATGTGTCTGTATTCACTACATTTCTTTGAAGCTGAATAATAAAATGTTGCTAAGTATATCTAGGGTCATCCTGTTGTTCTCAACACAAGTTTCTCTGCACTGTGACACTTATATTACTTCTGCATACATGGTGACCTTCAGACATTTTGGGGAGGTGTTGCATGTGGTAATTAAGATCATAAGTTTGAGAGCTAGTCCTAGATTCAAATTTGGGATCTACTACTTTCTAGCTTGTAATGTTGGGCAATTCATTTAACTCCACTGAGGTTCAATTACTCTTCTTCCATAAACTCGGATAATACTAGTATTTACATCAAGGGTCAACAAATACTAGTATTTACATCGAGGGTTCAATTAGTTTTCTTCCATAAACTCGGATAATACTAGTATTTACATCGAGGGTCAACAAATGTTTTCTTTAACAGACCAGATAGTAAATATTTTAGGCTTTACAGACCATATCATATATAGTGTCTTTCACAACTACTCAACTCTGTCTTTGTGGTGCAAAAGTAGACCTAGACAGTATGTAAATGAGTGGGCATGGCTCCAATAAAACTCTATTTACAAAAAACAGGCAGCAAACTGGATTTAGCCCACTGACCCTAGATTGCTAACCACTGACCTGCATTAATGCTTGGCACAGTTCTAAACGTTAATTTTAATTAATGTAAATTAGATTATATTAATTCTGTGACATAAATGTAAACTTTTACCATTATTCAAGAATATGTCACAATTATATGGGGCTATGAATACTATATTAATCACAGACTATTTTACATTAGAAACTAAAATCACTAGATCCTGAAGGAAAATACCATGGTTTGAAGATTTACATTTGTGGAGGATTCTGCAGTAGAATCTTCTGATCTCATGAAAGGGAAATAATAATCATTGAACATTTTTCAGTGCTTTCAAATCAACTAAATAGGCAGGGGATGCTAGAATATTGAAACAAAAGTCCATTAGATGAAATTTTCAGTAAGATAGGACCACATATTTATTCATTCTTCAGTCCTTTGACTGTCATTTCCTTCCTAAATGTTGCTAAACATATGCACCTAGTGGAAGCCTAATGTGCTGAACTTGTACCATTACAGTCCTGTTCCTTGTCTTCCTAATATAATGAAGCTGATTATATTCCTTGTTTTATAATGTTCACCCTATTAGGATAGAGAAATTCGTTGGCTTCCAAGCACAGCCTTATATTCATGTTCTTATCATTAGCCCTGCTCCAGCTATGGACCTATCAGCATTTTCAGCCTAAATGCTGTTTTCAGGGCTTTGCAATTCAGTCATAAAAATTAGCTGCAGGCAGAAACTTGACATATAAAGTCCAGACCCAAGAGAAAAATGTTATTACATTTTTAACAGGAAGAGGAAAGTACATTTGGCTGTTATAAAAAGCATAAAATTCATTGTAGGGGACTTGCTCTGGATCCTTTGCTGTCCTGGCGTAATTTAAGATTGCATTTTTACTGCTTCCTCTGTTTTCCATATATCCATGGAGGAACCCTATGGACTTCCAGTGTTACACAACTTTACAACAAGTGCCCTTAAGGCTATTGTCCTATTTAAGATTGAACCAAAGCAGCTTTTTGAGTACCATTTGTCAGTGGGAAAAGGAAATTTCAGCCTCTTACTATAGCCTTCTGTGAATTCAAATTTTGAATCATTCTTCTGCCATAATGTAACAACAGAGTATGACCTGCATCAAACTTCATGTTTTATGCTTGAGCTTTAGAACTGGCTTGTGTGTGCAGAGACATTTCTTTGATGCAAGATTGAATTAAGGAAGCTTAATTAACATTTTCTAATTAAATACTGCATGGTGAACTCAATCACATTGTATTCTGCAACTTTGATGAGATTACACTCTCCTTATTTAAATAAACAAGATGGGATATAGGATTGAGAGCTTGGACAGTAACCATTCCTTCCCTTCCTCAGCTGTCACCCCTGTTTTTCAGAAACATTTTTAGCCACTCATCTAATTGCAGGAATTTGGTAGAAACGCATTTCTCAGAAATGCTTAAGGATATTAAAAATGATACCTAATCTCGTGATTGAGAGGAGTAGTATTCTACCCATTTAATACCTAATTCAAAGTTATTCTATTCATTGGCGATAAAGCCTATTTTTTCTTCCCTTTTAACTTATTTTCTATATGGAATATGTGATATATAGTATGTATCATGTAATACATAATATGTGATTTCCAGTGACCCCCATGTTGTTCGGTTTAATGGCCAATGTACCATCCTCATGTCACGTGGTCTGAGAATAGCACTCATCCCCCTCCTCCATGAAACACCTTTTCCTCTGGCTTCCAGGACACCAAAACCTCTGGATTTCTCTCCTGCCTTTCTGGTCACTCTCTCTCTTACTTTCCTTTGATGGTTACTCCTGTTCCCCTGGCTTCCTAATATTGCAAAGACCAGGTCTTCTCCTCCACTCTCATTCTATGCATGATCTCGTTCCATCTGTATGCCAGTGACTCCTAAGTGTATATACTCAGCCCTGACATTTCTTTAAAGTTGAATGTCTAACCATCTACCCATCTCCACTGGAATAGATACCCCAAACACCACATCTACAAAAATGAGCTCCTGGTCTTTCCCTACAGACCTGCATCACACATAGCCTCCTCTGTCTCAAGGACAGAAACCCCAGTCCTCAATCGCTCAGGCCTGAAATCTTTGGAATCATCCTTGACCTTTCTTTCTCTCACTCTTCACATCCAACCTGTCAGGGAATTCTGATGACTCTAACTTTAAAATTATCCATAATCTGATGACCTCTCACTTCCTCAGCTGTTACTATCCTGGTCTGAGGCACTTCTCGTTACTCATCGACTCAAAAGCTCCCCATTTCGCATTGTGAGCCACAGCCCTTAAAATGGCTTATAAGGCCCTACCCAGGTGAACTCTCCACCCCCTGTATGACCACATCTCTACCTGTCTCTGCCTTCCTTATTCCACACCAGCCCCTTGGCCTCCTTCCTGTTTTTCTAACAACCTAGGCACTCGTCCTTCTTAGGGCTTTGTACTCACTGCTCCTCTGCCTGCAATGCCCCTCCGTAACATATCCAGCTGGCTAACTCCTTCACCTCCTTCAAGTCTTTTCTCAAATGTCAACATTTTAATACGTCCTATTTTGATCACTTATTTAAAATTGTAGGCTCACCCTACTGCCAGCATTCCTGGGTTCTACTTTTTCTCCTTTCTCGTATATCTAATCACCTTTGAACATACTGTATAATTTTTGTCCATTCCCTATCATCCTGCACTAGGACACAAGTCCCACGGGAGGTAAAAGTGTTTCTTTGTTCTTTTACATATCCCAAGTACCAGGAGTAGTGCCCAGCACATAGAAATAACTCAATAAATATCTAAACTGCTAAATGCATACATAATCATTGAAAAAAATCATAATATTTAACAATAAAAATTCAAGCATTCACAACAGATAGTAACAATGCCAAATGATGTGTTAAACATTTTTAATTTAGGGGAGTGATTTTTTTACAAATAATATTTGTTTTAAATTATCCTTATTAACATTTTTAAAGATTGATTTTTATATAATTAAAGATGGATGATTTCCCTGGTGGCCCAGTGGTTAAGACTCCATGCTTCCACTGCAAGGGGCACGGGTTTGATCCCTGATCAGGGAATTAAGATCCCACATGGGAACTAAGATCCCACATGCCACGCAGCACAGCCAAAAAAAAAAAAAAAGATGGATGATGACATTCTATATTAAGCAATTTTCAAAGAAATAATAGTTAATTGTCATAGAGTTCTAAAGAAAATTTTCACATGGAAAATTAAGCATGAAAAGCAATTGCATCTTCACAATTTAGTTAATAAAATGTCCAAAAGAGATAAGCTTAGTTGTAGATCTAACTAAGTGCCTCACAACAAAAGCCATTTTTTACATTGGCAGCAAAAGTAATAACTTTAGATTTTTCTCCAAATTCTTGGATGTTGTTATTTCTTCCTAAAGTACCATAATTTATTTAGCTATGTATGCTTACTGGAAGCAAGCAATCATCTTTAGTTTATAGTTTACTTCCTGCTCTATGGGTATGTTCTGCCCCCTGTTCTGTTTTCTCCACTCCAGAGGTCTTGATCTTATCAAATTTCTCTTAATGAAGAGGATTAGAGGGTGAAAACCAGTAATAACTTTGGGAGGATAGTACGAGGTTCCCTGAGGCATTAAATTCTAACCAAGTTAGTTAAAGCTTTTATTGATACTTATTCAGAATTCCATATTAAAGCATTGAAAATCTTTAAGAATGATGATTGTGGAGTCACTGCTAATAACATAATGACAATAGAATATGTTAAGTGCTGAAAAATAATGAGATAGACCTAAATTGCAACTGCTGACTCAAATAACTATAATAGTTTTTTGATAATCACCATTCTCAGAATACAATCTAGGTAGAAATAAAAGCAAGAGTTAGATGCAATATGGAGTAGACCTAATAAGACCTAGAAACTGGAGTTAAGTTGAAAATTATAGTTCCTAATGTAATTGTTTTGCAGAAGCCTTTCATGAAAAAGATAAACCATGAAATAAAATTTGTATGGAGTCCTTACTGAAACCTCATTTTTATACTCACTACTTTGATGATTTACACATCTAATTTTACATCTTTAGTTGAGTGTGTACTAAGCAAAATTATGAAAACATGTTTCTCATTAGAGTACTTGGAATCCCCTGCATATAACTTACCCTAACCAATGAATAGGAATTTCCTTTCTGCATTGAGTATTGCTGCTATCCCATAACCTATATTGTACTTGAATATTAAAAATGCTTCAGCACAAATAGGGAAGGAATGATTAATTCTTTAGTTATTAAAATAGCCTAATCAAGTCTCACAACTCCCACTCATAAAAACAGAAAAATTATCAGAGTAAAATCACTACAGATTACGTCGTCAAATTATAAGAACACGAAAATTGTAAACTTTCAGCCAAATATGTTTTTAGTATCATTCAACTGTTTTTCATAAATCACTTAACGTTATGAAAAAAATTGTAATCTGAACAATTTGCATAACAACTTACCATGTTGAAGATATGCTATAACGGTTTCTTCAACTTTCCACACCAGCAGACCTGACAGTGGAGCCAATTTGAGCTTTTTATGCTTATTTCAACGTTAAAACTTTTAAAGATAATCTGCCATTAGAAGCTTATTGTTGCACTGGATAATGAGTGAGATCCAATTACACTGACTCGATTAAAAAAAATGGGTTGACACACATTTCAGGACTTCTCTGATGAGGTGTCAAAATATTTTGATTCAACAGACATATAAAATTATGAGGATAAAAATAGCAAGAGATTGTTTTTGTTTTTCAATTCTCTTGATCTTGGTAAGAAAGATTTCTAAACATAGATACCCAAAATGATGCCAAGAGGTGGAAAAGAGCAATTTTTTTAGGCTACTGGTGGATATTTTAATAAGTTTATCTTCTTTTAATAGGTCAAGTCACCCAGGGTCCAGTGATGGATGTAAAGGGTCTATGATGCACTGGTTAGTCTTCCTTATTGCCTCAGGGAAAAATAAAAAGCCTTTATCATTAAGAAAAAAATGACTGATAGAGTTCTATATTTAGAACTTATGGTATAATTTTGAATTTGTCAATCAACTAAGAATCCCAAACAACTCATAATCCTCATGAACTCTTCACCCAACACTCAATATTCATTTTCACTGTAGTGAACTTATCATGAGTAATAAAAGTATTCAAAGCTTTGCTTTACAGTTGTTGATAAGGGGGCTCAGCTTGGAGGGAAAATCTTATCTGAGTTTCTACACTTTCTTACTGTATTACTTAAGATAATGATAACTGTTCTAATGCAGGGGAAAAAAACAATTCCCTGGAGCTTAATATAATAGAAGTTTATTTTTGGATCACATGAAACGAAGCCCATTAGGGGCAGGGATTGTTGGTAGAGTGCTCTGTTCCAGGCAGTCATTTAGGGACCCAGGAACATAGAGTCTCTGTCACATTGAACACATGGCTTCCAAATTCACCTTGGGTGTTGAAATCCTGGATGGATATTAGAGAAACAAGTGAGTTTTTTAGGGAGGAGGAATAGAATGAATAGGTCAGGCCTAAACGTTTCATTGAGCACTTCTGCCCATTTTCCATTGGCCAGAACTCAGTCATATGGCTCCACTTAACTACAAGGGAAGCTGGTAATGTTATTTGGCTGTCTGCCTAGAAGGAAAGGTATACAAAGTTGGTGAATGGCTAACCAGTCTCTGCCACAGTCATGTTTTATTTGTTTGTTTGTTGTTTGTTTGTCTCCATAAAGATAATTAACAATTCTGCATAAAGTTTGAAGATTCTTCCCTGCACCATATATCACACATATGTGCAATAAATGGGCTTTTAAGGTCACTTCTCATTTTGATAGTAATATGTCTAAAGGATGGAAACTTCAGCCACAGTTTACGAAATTTATGAGTTTTATCACTGTGTTGAGCTCCTTGAAAAAATCAAAGGGTGAATTATTTGAGATGGTTTCTGTTGTGAAAGACACAACAGCTGAGGAATTTGGGGTAAAAAACAGCTCCAATGAAGGCTACCATACTTCACCTCTATCTTTTATGATGTGACCCTTTCAGTGTACATATCTTTCTGGTTACTTTTCCAGTCAATTTCATGCTCACTAAAAAATGTGTACCTTGTTGAAAAATTTCTCAGCAACTATTTTCCATCAAAAAATTCTTCACAGGTCTTCATAGGAATCATCATTCTAAATATTGAAAATCAAAGACTTTATTAAACACTAAATCATCTAGAGATTTAGTACAGCCCTTTTTGTAGGCTGTAATAAATCTATAAGATAAATAATAGAAGCAATCTGAATCTAGTAACCAGTTGTTCTACAATGTTTTTGAGTACTTTAAAAGATGTCCCTTGGGCTTCCGGGTAAGATGGCGGAAGAGTAAGACGCGGAGATCACCTTCCTCCCCACGGATACACCAGAAATACAGCTACACGTGGAACAACACCTACAGAACACCTACTGAACGCTGGCAGAAGACCCCAGACCTCCCAAAAGGCAAGAAACTCCCCACATACCTGGGTAGGGCAAAGCGGAGAGATCCGCACACAGAGGATCGGTGCCGAGCGGCACTCACCAGCCCGAAAGGCTTGTCTGCTCGCCCGCCGGGGCGCGCAGCGCTGGAAGCTGAGGCTCGGGCTTCGGTCAGAGCGCAGGGAGAGGACTGGGGCTGGCGGCGAGAACTCAGCCTGAAGGGGGCTAATGTGCCACAGCTAGCCGGGAGGGAGTCCGGGAAAACTCTGGAGCTGCCGAAGAGGCAAGAGACTTTTTCTTCCCTCTTGGTTTCCTGGTGCGCGAGGAGAGGGGATTAAGAGCGCTGCTTAAAGGGGCTCCACGGACGGGCGCGAGTCGCGACTGAAAGCGCGGAGCCCAGTGACAGGCGTGGGACGCTGGGGCTGCTGCTGCCGCCGCCAAGAAGCCTGTGTGCAAGCGCAGGTCACTGCCCACACCGCCCTTCCGGGAGCCTGTGCAGCCCGCCACTGCCGGGGTCCCAGGGTCCAGGGGCGGCTTCCCTGGGAGAACGCACGGCGCGCCTCGGGCTGGTGCAACGTCACGCCGACCTCTGCCGCTTCAGGCTTGCCCCGCACTCCGTGCCCCTCCCTCCCTCCCGGCCTGAGTGAGCCAGAGTCCCCGAAGAGGCTGCTCCTTTAACCCTGTCCTATCTGAGCGAAGAACAGACGCCCTCCGGCGACCTACACGCAGAGGCGGGGCCAAATCCAAAGCTGAGACCCAGGAGCTGTGAGAACAAAGAAGAGAAAGGGAAACCTCTCCCAGCAGCCTCAGAAGCAGCGGATTAAAGCTCCACAATCAACTTGATGTACCCTGCATCTGCGGAATACATGAATAGACAACACATCATCCCAAATTGAGGAGCCCGGAGTCAGTGCTGTGCCTCTGAGGTGGGAGAGCCAACTTCAGGACACTGGTCCACAAGAGACCTCCCAGCTCCACATAATATCAAACGGTGAAAATCTTCCAGAGATCTCCATCTCAACACCAGCACCCAGCTTCACTCAACGACCAGCAGGCTACAGTGCTGGACACCCTGAGCCAAACAACTAGCAAGACAGGAACACAACGCCACCCATTACCAGAGAGGTGGCCTAAAATCATAAAAAGTCCACAGACACCCCAAAACACACCACCAGACGTGGACCTGCCCACCAGAAAGACAAGATCCAGCCTCATCCACCAGAACACAGGCACTAGTCCCCTCCACCAGGAAGCCTACATAACCCACTAAACCAACCTTAGCCACTGGGGACAGACACCAAAAACAACAGGAACTACGAACCTGCAGCCTGCAAAAAGGAGACCCCAAACACAGTAACATAAGCAAAATGAGAAGACAGAAAAACACACAGCAGGAGAAGGAGCAAGATAAAAACCCACCAGACCTAACAAATGAAGAGGTAATAGGCAGTCTACCTGAAAAAGAATTCAGAATAATGATGGTAAAGATGATCCAAGATTCTATTTCCCAGATCCAAAATCTTGGAAATAGAATAGACAAAATGCAAGAAACAGTTAACAAGGACCTAGAAGAACTAAAGATGAATCAAGCATCGATTAAAAACACAATACATGAAATAAAAAATACTCTAGATGGGATCAATAGCAGAATAACTGAGGCAGAAGAACGGATAAGTGAGGTGGAAGATAAAATAGTGGAAATAACTGCTGCAGAGCAAAATAAAGAAAAAAGAATGAAAAGAACAGAGGACAGTCTCAGAGACCTCTGGGACAACATTAAACGCACCAACATTCGAATTATAGGGGTTCCAGAAGAAGAAGAGAAAAAGAAAGGGACTGAGAAAATATTTGAAGAGATTATAGTTGAAAACTTCCCTAATATGGGAAAGGAAATAGTTAATCAAGTCCAGGAGGCACAGAGAGTCCCATACAGAATAAATCCAAGGAGAAATACGCCAAGACACATATTAATCAAACTGTCAAAAATTAAACACAAAGAAATCCTATTAAAAGCAGCAAGGCAAAAACAACAAATAACACACAAGGGAATCCCCATCAGAATAACAGCTGATCTCTCAGCAGAAACTCTACATGCCAGGAGGGAGTGGCAGAACATAATTAAAGTGATGAAGGAGAAAAACCTGCAACCAAGATTACTCTACCCAGCAAGGATCTCATTCAGATTTGATGGAGAAATTAAAACGTTCACAGACAAGCAAAAGCTGAGAGAGTTCAGCACCACCAAACCAGCTTTACAACAAATGCTAAAGGAACTTCTCTAGGCAAGAAACACAACAGAAGGAAAAGACCTACAATAACGAACCCAAAACAATTAAGAAAATGGGAATAGGAACATACATATCGATAATTACCTTAAATGTAAATGGACTAAATGCTCCCACCAAAAGACACAGAGTGGCTGAATGGATACAAAAACAAGACCCATCTATATGCTGTCTACAAGAGACCCACTTCAGACCTAGAGACACATACAGACTGAAAGTAAGGGGATGGAAAAAGATATTCCATGCAAATGGAAACCAAAAGAAAGCTGGAGTAGCAATTCTCATATCAGACAAAATAGACTTTAAAATAAGGACTACTAGAAGAGACAAAGAAGGACACTACCTAATGATCAAGGGATCGATCCAAGAAGAAGATATAACAATTGTAAATATTTATGCACCAAACATAGGAGCACCTCAATACATAAGGCAAATACTAACAGCCATAAAAGGAGAAATCGACAGTAACACACTCATAGTAGGAGACTTTAACACCCCACTTTCACCAATGGACAGATCTTCCAAAATGAAAATAAATAAGGAAACACAAGCTTTAAATGATACATTAAACAAGATGGACTTAATTGATATTTATAGGACATTCCATCCAAAAACAACAGAATACACATTTTTCTCAAGTGCTCATGGAACATTCTCCAGGATAGATCACATCTTGGGTCACAAATCAAGCCTTGGTAAATTTAAGAAAATTGAAATTGTATCAAGTATCTTTTCCGACCACAATGCTATGAGACTAGATATCAATTACAGGAAAAGAGCTGTAAAAAATACAAACACATGGAGGCTAAACAATACACTACTTCATAACGAAGTGATCACTGAAGAAATCAAAGAGGAAATTTAAAAATACCTAGAAACAAATGACAATGGAGACACGACGACCCAAAACCTATGGGATGCAGCAAAAGCAGTTCTAAGAGGGAAGTTTATAGCAATACAATCCCACCTTAAGAAACAGGAAACATCTCGAATAAACAACCTAACCTTGCACCTAAAGCAATTAGAGAAAGAAGAACAAAAACATCCCAAAGTTAGCAGAAGGAAAGAAATCATAAAAATCAGATCAGAAATAAATGAAAAAGAAATGAAGGAAACGATAGCAAAGATCAATAAAACTAAAAGCTGGTTCTTTGAGAAGATAAACAAAATTGATAAACCATTAGCCAGGCTCATCAAGAAAAAAAGGGAGAAGACTCAAATCAATAGAATTAGAAATGAAAAAGGAGAAGTAACAACTGACACTACAGAAATACAAAAGATCATGAGAGATTACTATAAGCAACTCTATGCCAATAAAATGGACAACCTGGAAGAAATGGACAAATTCTTAGAAATGCACAACCTGCCAAGACTGAATCAGGAAGAAATAGAAAATATGAACAGACCAATCACAAGCACTGAAATTGAAACTGTGATAAAAAATCTTCCAACAAACAAAAGCCCAGGACCAGATGGCTTCACAGGCGAATTCTATCAAGCATTTAGAGAAGAGCTAACACCTATCCTTCTGAAACTCTTCCAAAATATAGCAGAGGGAGGAACACTCCCAAACTCATTCTACGAGGCCACCATCACCTTGATACCAAAACCAGGCAAGGATGTCACAAAGAAAGAAAACTACAGGCCAATATCACTGATGAACATAGATGCAAAAATCCTCAACAAAATACTAGCAAACAGAATCCAACAGCACATTAAAAGGATCATACACCATGATCAAGTGGGGTTTATTCCAGGAATGCAAGGATTCTTCAATATACGCAAATCAATCAACGTGATACACCATATTAACAAATTGAAGGAGAAAAACCATATGATCATCTCAATAGATGCAGAGAAAGCTTTCGACAAAATTCAACACCCATTTATGATAAAAACCCTGCAGAAAGTAGGCATAGAGGGAACTTTCCTCAACATAATAAAGGCCATATATGACAAACCCACAGCCAGCATCGTCCTCAATGGTGAAAAACTGAAACCATTTCCACTAAGATCAGGAACAAGACAAGGTTGCCCACTCTCACCACTCTTATTCAACCTAGTTTTGGAAGTTTTAGCCACAGCAATCAGAGAAGAAAAGGAAATAAAAGGAATCCAAATTGGAAAAGAAGAAGTAAAGCTGTCACTGTTTGCAGATGACATGATACTATACATAGAGAATCCTAAAGATGCTACCAGAAAACTACTAGAGTTAATCAATGAATTTGGTAAAGTTGCAGGATACAAAATTAATGCACAGAAATCTCTGGCATTCCTATATACTGATGATGAAAAATCTGAAAGTGAAATCAAGGAAACACTCCCATTTACCATTGCAACAAAAAGAATAAAATATCTAGGAATAAACCTACCTAAGGAGACAAAAGACCTGTATGCAGAAAATTATAAGACACTGATGAAAGAAATTAAAGATGATACAAATAGATGGAGAGATGTACCATGTTCTTGGATTGGAAGAATCAACATTGTGAAAATGACTCTACTACCCAAAGCAATCTACAGGTTCAATGCAATCCCTATCAAACTACCACTGGCATTTTTCACAGAACTAGAACAAAAAATTTCACAATTTGTATGGAAACACAAAAGACCCCGAATAGCCAAAGCAATCTTGAGAACGAAAAATGGAGCTGGAGGAATCAGGCTCCCTGACTTCAGACTATACTACAAAGCTACAGTAATCAAGACAGTATGGTACTGGCACAAAAACAGAAAGATAGATCAATGGAACAGGATAGAAAGCCCAGAGTTAAACCCACGGACATATGGTCACCTTATCTTTGATAAAGGAGGCAGGAATGTACAGTGGAGAAAGGACAGTCTCTTCAATAAGTGGTGCTGGGAAAACTGGTTAGGGACATGTAAAAGTATGAGATTAGATCACTCCCTAAAACCATACACAAAAATAAGCTCAAAATGGATTAAAGACCTAAATGTAAGGCCAGACACTATCAAACTCTTAGAGGAAAACATAGGCAGAACACTCTATGACATAAATCACAGCAAGATCCTTTTTGACCCACCTCCTAGAGAAATGGAAATAAAGACAAAAATAAACACATGGGACCTAATGAAACTTAAAAGCTTTTGCACAGCAAAGGAAACCATAAACAAGACCAAAAGAAAACCCTCAGAATGGGAGAAAATATTTGCAAATGAAGCAACTGACAAAGGATTAATCTCCAAAATTTATAAGCAGCTCATGCAGCTCAATAACAAAAAAACAAACAACCCAATCCAAAAATGGGCAGAAGACCTAAATAGACATTTCTCCACAGAAGATATACAGACTGCCAACAAACACATGAAAGGATGCTCAACATCTTTACTCATTAGAGAAATGCAAATCAAAACTACAATGAGATATCATCTCACACCAGTCAGAATGGCCATCATCAAAAAATCTAGAAACAATAAATGCTGGAGAGGGTGTGGAAAAAAGGGAACACTCTTGCACTGCTGGTGGGAATGTGAATTGGTACAGCCGCTATGGAGAACGGTATGGAGGTTCCTTAAAAAACTACAAATAGAACTACCATATGACCCAGCAATCCCACTACTGGGCATATACCCTGAGAAAACCATAATTCAAAAAGAGACATGTACCAAAATGTTCATAGCAGCCCTATTTACAATAGCCCGGAGATGGAAACAACCTAAGTGTCCATCATCGGATGAATGGATAAAGAAGATGTGGCACATATATACAATGGAATATTACTCAGCCATAAAAAGAAATGAAATTGAGCTATTTGTAATGAGGTGGATAGACCTAGAGTCTGTCATACAGAGTGAAGTAAGTCAGAAAGAGAAAGACAAATACTGTATGCTAACACATATATATGGAATTTAAGAAAAAAAAATGTCATGAAGAACATAGGGGTAAGACAGGAATAAAGACACAGACCTACTAGAGAATGGACTTGAGGATATGGGGAGGGGGAAGGGTAAGCTGTGACAAAGTGAAAGAGCGGCATGGACATATATACACTACCAAACGTGAGGTAGATAGCTAGTGGGAAGCAGCCGCATAGCACAGGGAGATCAGCTCGGTACTTTGTGACCGCCTGGAGGGGTGGGATAGGGAGGGTGGGAGGGAGACGCAAAAGGGAGGGGATATGGAAACATACGTATATGTATAACTGATTAAATTTGTTATAAAGCAAAAAAATAAAATAAATAAAAAAAATAAAAAATAAAAAAAATAAAAGATGTCCCTTGTTAGTATTGGTAAATAAAGGCACATTTTTTTTCAGCTTGGCTACCTCCTTTTGGCTCAAAACAGACTCTAGCATCTTTACGATCCAAGTTTTCAACTAAATTTTCTCTTATAAGGAATTCACCTTCCAAAATGATAGTTCCAAGATGATTTTTTTTTTTTTTTTTTTTTTTTTGGCCATACCGTGTGGCTTGTGGAATTTCAGTTCCCTGACCAGGGATTGAACCTGGGCCCTCGGCAGTGAGAGCATGGAGTACTAACCACTAGACCACCAGGGAATTCCCAAGATGAATTTTTACTTGCTTTTTTTTTAAATAGCCAAAATTCTCTTTTCAAATTGTAAAAAAAAAAAAAGTAGCTCATTGTTTTTTTTAAATATGCATGATTAATTTTAAAATGCCAATGAAGAGTGATGGTTTCGTGGAACATAGCTTCATGTTTTTTTTATGTGCCAGATGCTAAAATGTAGGCTCATTTACATCACCAAATTAAAAATCATATTTGAAATAAGAAACTAAGTACAGCATATACAGTTTAGATTCACTGCTGTTTATTACTGATTGGAATAGTTTTGGTATGAAATTTCATGTCTGTCACAACCTTTCATCATTTCAGGTTGTTCTTTCTCATTTATCGTGTGTATGTTCACCAGTTTCAGATTTACACTTCAAACTTTGTATTTTTATCCATGACCCATTTCAAATATGTTACACTTTACTGTAAAGATATCTATTCAAAGAGGTTGAGTGCAGCCCTTTTTATAATAATAAGTACCAAAACTAACATAAAAATGTTCATGAATATGGATTGGTGAAATAAGCTATGATCCACATATTAGAATACCCTGTAGCTGTTGGAATGACAAAATAGGGCTACTTGTACTGGTATAATGTAACTTGTACTTTGTAAAGGATATATGTGTATGTGTTCATATACATACATGTGTGTATACTACACATGCATGTTCATATTTATATAAATTTACATGTACATATGCATATGTTTGTATATGCATAATATTAGTTAAGAAACATACAGAAGAAACTGTTTTAGTGGTGACCTCTGGAAGAGTGAAGCCAAAGGATGAAATGTGGGTAGGAGCTCTTTACTCTTTATTATCTTATGCCTTTCTTTTTTTCTTTTTTTACAAACGTGCAAAGTAATCTCTTTAAAGATGAATAGTCTTTTCAAACAAGAAAAAGTAAACAACACAAATTTTCACATTTTATACAAAAATTCACTCAAAATAGATCATAAGTCCAAATGTAAAGTATAAACATTTTAGAGAAAAAAACAGAATGAAATTTTTGGAAATTTTGGCCCTGTAAAAAGTTCTTGGGCATGACATCAAATGCATGATCCATAAAAGAAAAACATCAGCCAATTGGGATTTATCAAATTTTAAAAGTTTTGTTCTGCAATAATACTGTTAAGAGACTTGAAAAGAGAAGCTACTGACAGAGAAAATATTGGACACCCCAAATATCACAAAGAACATGTATCTACAACATATAAAGGACTCTCAAAACTCCACACTAGAAAAATAAGCACAATGAATAATGTTCAACAACACTAGTCATTAAGGAAATGCAAATTAAGAACGTGATGATGTACCACTACCTATTAAATTTAATACCTATGTAAAAAGCTAAAACGTAAAATACTGTCAATGCAAAATGCTGGTGAGAATGGAGAGAAACTGGATCCCTCATGCGCTAATGGTGTAAAATGGTACATCCCTCTGGAAATTAGATGGTAATCTTATACCTTTCTTAACTATTTGAATTTTTTACCATGGCCATCTGCTTTGGCATGTCATTTATTCCATGTATGTGTGTGTATACATATATACATACATATGGAATACATGCATATACATGTATATATCATTTATATATATATATATATGTACACACACAACCTTGTAGCACCTATCACTAGAGAAGTTTTAATATAACTAAGGAATAAGAATATTAAAGATGGAGGAAAACTTCGAAGTCCAAATTACTTTGTAGTGTTTAAATTCCACTTTTTTTTCCTATTCTACCACTGTCTATTCCATTTATCAACTAAATTTATTCCCACCTGAGAATTAAGGGAAGCAGCTTCTCTAATCAATGGGAAACTTGTAACTGGGGAGCAAAGCCATAACTTTAAATCAGCTGGCATCCATTGAAACTAAATACCAGAAATAGCAATGGTTGCAAAAGAGCCCCAGCCCACTCCCCCTCATGCAGTGGGGCTGCAGTGATTGGGGTGCAAAGAGTGAAGAACTTTTTGGGACTTCCCTGGTGGTGCAGTGGTTAAGAATCTGCCTGCCAGTGCAGGGGACACAGGTTCAAGCCCTGGTCCGGGAAGATCCCACATGCCATGGAGCAGCTAAGCCCATGCGCCACGAACTACTGAGCCTGCGTGACACAACTACTGAAGCCCGCGCCTAGAGCCTGTGCTCTGCAACCAGAGAAGCCACCGCAATAAGAAGCCCATGCACCGCAATGAAGAGTAGACCCTGCTCGCTGCAACTAGAGAAAGCCCATGCACAGCAACAAAGACCCAACACAGCCAAAAATAAATTAAAATTTTAAAAAATAAATAATTTTTTTTTAAAAAGAGTGAAGAACTTTTTGAATAAGGCAATGCTTACTCTGGAATAAGACGATGCTAACCGAAAACCTGATGTACTACTTCCATCAAATTCATTCTGCCTCAGGAAAAAGATGATGATTTGATCCTAATTATGCTAACAACATTGCAATAGCCTCCAGAGAAAATGCCTGTTTTCCAAAATACAGATCATTAAATTATATTTTACTATTTAGCAACTCCTACCACTGAGAAATCAAGGCTTATTTATCCCAACTTCACCTGGTTTTAGCCATCCCACGACTCCAGTCCATATTTTTCTCATAAATTCTGCCCACCCTTTAGAGCCAGACCTACCTGCTAGTCTTGGAGGGTCTCCTGGGACACAATTTCTAGGCCTACGGGTGTTCAAACCTTCATGATTACTCTGATCCACTCAAGATAGCTCAGGTTCCAGCTGGGGCTCGGCATTGCACTCACTCAGAAGGCTCCATCCATTGCCTCTAGTATCCCAGATTTGTTTATTTCTGTCACAGCAGATAAAACCCAGAGGTTCCAAAATGTGCTGTGCACCTGAGTCATCAGGAAAGCTTATTAAATAAATAGTTCATTGATTTCTGGGCTACAGTGATACACAGCCAGGTTTGAAATCCCTTCTCTCCGTTCATTGTTCCTGAGTCCTGTGTACTGGAGCAATACCAGGGCTGCCTTAGTGCTAGCCTCCTCCTCTTGACAAAGAGATTCCTACATTCCATCGTGTGTAACCACCCTTTTTATGCATAAGCTGCCTTCTGTTTCTTTAACTCCCAGTTTCTTTTTTATGAACTATTCAAATCAACTCATTAAAAATATTATAAAAGATGCCAACACCAGTAGAATAACAGTCAAGCATTTGCTTTAGGCCAGATTTCCCTCTGTTCCTCTGCTCACTGAGGAAGGTCTAAGTTTCCAGACTCTTTCTTGATTCAGGATAAGAGTCCTACTTTCCCAAATAGCCATGAGCAGGGACTGAGGGGTTGTCACCATTAGTATCCACTGAAAGGCTTTTTACTCCAAACTAAACTTTAGTCCTTACAAGCTCTGAGGTTCAGCATTCTATGAATCTCCTCTAAGAAGTCTCATTTAGCTGGATGTGTTGGTGATGTCATTGATGGACATTGTTACATTCATGTAGATTTGAAGAAGGGGGCTTCTGTTCCCTAAGACCTACCCAAAAGATTATTATACACACTGTTAGGAATGAATAGGAGGCCCAGGTTAAAATAAAAATATTCACTTAAGAGCTCTGAGTTTGATGGTTTGATTTATAATGTGAGTTGCAACACCTATGAAAATCTTCCTCAGTTATCTTACAGTTTACATAGGAGAATATGATTTTTTTTAAGTAGAGAAAAATCTGGTGAGTCCAATACCAGTATAATGTATCTTAAGAGATTTTACCCCGTAGCCAGTGAAGATTTGGAAAGTTTTTTATTAATTGTGGGTGACTGTTAATACCATTTCAAGGAGTTTGCTAGACATAGAAAGCCTTTGTTTTTGGTTTTTTAAATAAATTTATGTATTTATTATTTATTTTTATTCTTGGCTGCATTGGGTCTCCGTTGCTGCACACGGGCTTTCTCTAGTTGTGGTGAGCAGGAGCTACTCTTCGTTGTGGTGCCCGGGCTTCTCATTGCAGTGGCTTCTCTTGTTGCGGAGCACGGGCTCTAGGTACGCGGGCTTCAGTAGTTGTGGCACAGGGGCTCAGTAGTTGTGGCTCACGGGCTCTAGAGCGCAGGCTCAGTAGTTGAGGGGCACGGACTTAGTTGCTCCACGGCATGTGGGATCTTCCTGGACCAGGGCTCGAACCCATGTCGCCTGCCCTGGCAGGTGGATTCTTAACCACTGTGCCACCAGGGAAACCCAAGAATGCCTTTATTAAGTAATTTTACACATACCTCATACACTTAGAGATTTGAAACATAATGTAGGGAGAGAGTCCATCAGGCAGAGTTATGAGTTTTTGCACTCATCTAACTATAGTTGCTCATAAGTTCTGAATGTGTTAAATATAATATTGTGGCTTTGATTACATATCACATTTTCTTTTCTCACTCAAATGTGGTTTAACATGGTTGCGTAGATTTGGCTTCTAATTTACCTGCCTTAGACTCTCACTTAAGTATACAATTACTTTTTCAGTATTGAGAAGAATATGTTACTGTAAGTAGTTCCTGAAAATAGGACAGCATTTTATAGTTCTCTGGACTTGAAGGTTTTTTGTTTATTTGTTATCTTGTTTGCTTATTTGTGAGTGAACATAAAGTGAATCCTCATAGGACAAGGAAAAGTATCTTGTGTTTCCTTATGGATTTAACCTCTGAAACTTTTACACTATCACTAATGATATCCCAGGAGTCCTTGGAGCTAAAATAAGAGGGTGTACAGTTCATAAAATTTTATTTAGATGCAACCCTTGCTTGCATATAAGTTTACAATCTGGTAAAGAGACAAGGGTATAAAAAAGATGTAATGAAGTTGAAGAAATGTATTGAATTTAGACCATATCCGGAGGATATAGCAAGGGCTTGTATGGCCACTTGGGAAGATGATGTGGGAAAATGGTAGAAATACGTGAGAAAGTTTTTCTGGATGGGCTGGATCAAGTCTAAGTTCTAAAAGACAGCCATGGGGCTTCCCTGGTGGCTCACCAACAAAAGCCCTTGTAGGCAGGAATGAAGAAAACGCAAAATAGTGAGTTCACTGAATGTTCATTTACATTTTAAATAATAAACATCATTCATGAGCTATCATTATGTCCTACATTAGCCATGTTTTATAAGCTTATAAAACCTCCTGAAGAATATTTCATTAACTTTGAAAGCCACATAAACCTAAGGATTATGGTTTATATTTTTTAAAAGATAAGAAAAGCAAGCTTTATGAATATCTAGATTATCTCTTAAGACCCTGAGTGTTAGGAAACTTAGGGGGAGGGTGTTTCATTAAAATGCAGATATAGCAAAGCGTAATTGGAATTGGACCTTTTATTTTAGTGCAGCCAGTTCATTTAAAAAGCAACAAAACAAAACACCCTTTTTAAGTCACAAGGTACTATGTGTGCTTTAGAACAGGTGCTATTGGGACTTCCCTGGTGGTCCAGTGGTTAAGACTCCATGCTTCTACTGCCGTGCAGCACAGCCAGAACAAACAAACAAAGAAACAAACAAAAATAGAACAGGTGCTATTGACTGTATTACCCCTAAGTAAATTCCTTATAGTTTTCCTCCAGCTAAAGCTAAATCCTTTCTTAAAAGGAGACTCATTCTTAATGTCATATTTTCCTTCTCAAAGAGAGCATTTGTAGTTTTCTGTTTCCGCATTTTGTATATAGGTATTGTGGGAAATTATTAGAGGATTAGCAAGAGGTAAATGTGGTTCTTGTCTACATCACTAAGTAGATCAAATTAGTTGGTATAGTGTCATGAATTTTATCCTGCCGCACTGCAACCTGGGAGACGATGAAAAAAATACTTCCTAGAGGTACTGGTTGGATAACAAAGGTACCCCAAAATACAATGTCTTCAGTAAATTAGATGTGTATTTCTGTCATCAAATAGACAAGTACAGAGAAGTCCAGACTGGTGGACGATTCTGTTTCATTATGTCATTCAGGGACCCAGGTCCCTTACATCTTATTGCTCTACTATTTTGTCTTCATATGTATGACAGAAACAAGTTCACTGACACATCTGCTTTCCAGCCTACAGGAAAGGGAAAAAGAAAGTCCAGGGATGAGGCGTCATCATAAAGGTGATGAATGGGAAATTGTAGACATTGCTTCTTCACGCATCCCATTGGCCTGCTGTCTGTCATTTGGCCGTATCTACCTGCAAAGGAAGCTAGGAAGCTAGGAAACATAGTCTGTAGCTAGGTAGCCATGTGCCCAACTAAAAAAAGGATAATAGACACTGGGAGGCATTTATTGGTCTTTCCCTCAATAGGTATCAGCCAGGGTTTGGAGATGACACATTAAGCACAAAAAAGATGAAGCCGTTATCAGGACAGTCAACTCAGAGCATGGCAACCTAAATGTAACACTTACACTTGATAAGCTGTTGTGAACATTTCAGTACCCTTTACCACCTCCACTAATATCCCTTCCTTTCCTCCTCCTTTCATTTTTCTTTCCCTCTCATTCCTCCTTTTCATATTCCTATTTTTCATCTCCCTCTGTTACTTTCTTGCTTCAATTGCTTTTGATACTGAGTTCTAAAGAATTTGCTGATCACTGGCCACAGATAAATGCTTTCTCTATGTATGTTAATGGCTGATTTAAATATACTTGGAGGCTGAAAATGGAATAATTTGCTTTAAAAATGTGAGACTCCAGAAGGATGAGAAAGCACCATGAGAGTTAAAAGAATCAATGAGGGATTTAGTACAGTGGCTGTGTAATTAATGGAGCAAAAATAAAGGAGATGTCTTATCAAGATGCAATCACAGAGGGCTTCCCTGGTGGTGCAGTGGTTAAGAATCCGCCTGCCAATGCAGGGGACACGGGTTTGAGCCCTGGTCCGGGAAGATCCCACATGCCGTGGAGCAGCTAAGCCCATGCACCACAACTACGGAGCTTGCGCTCTAGAGCCTGCAAGCCACAACTATTGACCCCGCGTGCCACACCTACTGAAGCCCATACACCTAGAGCCCGTGCTCTGCAACAAGAGAAGCCACCACAACAAGAAGCCCGCGCACCACAACGAAGAGTAGCCCCCACTCGCCGCAACTAGAGAAAGCCCGCATGTAGCAATGAAGACCCAACACAGCCAAAAATAAATAAATAAATTTATTTTTTTAAAAAGATGCCATCACAGAAATTTGAGATTAGTAAGTCCTCTGCAACAAAAACCTAAAAATGTGTGCATTACCAAAAAAAAGTCTACTTGTGGATGACTCAAAACAGTTTTAGAAATGAATAAAATTATAAGCAGTTCTGATGTCTTTGGCAGAAAGCAAACCACAAGTCTCTTTTTCCATCCTCATTTTCAGCTGATGGGCAAAAGTGGCCCTACTTCCCTGTACATTTAAAAATGGCTAGGATGGTGAATTTTATGTGTATTTTAACTCAATAAAAAATATCCCCCCAAATCGTCCTACTTCCTCTCCATCATCACCAAAAGTTTCTGAATAACATTTCTAAGCAAATCCATTCCCTGGCAGTTAAACGTTTTCCACTGAGCAGTTATCAGTTTCCTACTTCTTTTAGCTAGTACCCATTTTCTCAACACTCAGGTGCAACATCACACCTCCCAGGGGTGAGGTCATCAGGTGGCACCAGATGTTTAGTGATTCCTGATGAGTCCCCCTCTTCAGCCTGGTGTCCATTAATTGTTCTAGATGCTTTCAGGGAGGAAGAAATTATCTTCTACCCTTCTAGGTTCTTCTGGCTGGTCTAAGAATTAAATTGACATGAGACGGATTAACAGGAGAAAATCAAACAAAAGTATAATGACATGTATACACAAGAGAGACCCAAGAAAACTGAGTAACTCGCCAAAATGGACAAAACCCTCACCTTAAATACCATCTTCAGCTAAAGACAAAAGAGGATGTTGGGGATAGTGGTTTGGGACTTGAAAGGGGAGGAAGGCAATTCATATGGAGTTGGAAAAGCAAAGGTTTTGTAAACAAATGGTTTCTGGGCCAGGCAGAGACAATGGGACACAGAGTGGACTCTGATCTTTAGGTTCTGCCTAAAATCTCCCCCACCACACATAGCCCATATTCTTTGCAGATAGCTCTATTCCAGGAACAGGACCTCTATCTAAATTCTTTTAGGCAGTTAGGGGGATAGTCAGAGTTTCTTGTTGAGCCTTTTGGGCCTTGATTGTTTTCAGCTCGGAATAATTCACATGCCAAAAAGACATTTTGGGATGGCAAGTTTTGCTCCCCTATACTGCCAGAAACTTTTGGATCATGCATCTAGAAGGCAACCATCAAGAGCTACCAGAGCTACCATTTGAGTCCTTACAAGAATCTTTGAACTATCTAAAAACAATGCAGTAATGATATTCCTATTTTGTACACGCTTTCCTTTCAAATGCATGAGATTTCCTCTCCATTCTGGAGGGGCTGTGCCACTGCCTTCCTTCCTCTAATAAGAGTAGGAAATATACCCAATAATTCATTCAGATTCCAGTATGCAGCCCTCAGGTTCCTGAAGGGCATAATTCGGCCTAACTTGATACATGAACTACAAGTCATCACTTATAGAAAAGTTTAAGTCCCATCATAATAACACTAGTAATAGTAATAATTGGTAACAATTTGAGAGCACTCGCTCACCATGGGTCCTGTGGATGTACATTAACTCATTTAACTCCAGGTTATCTGTGGTTACTTAAATCCCCTTGCAGTCTGCTGGCCAGGCAAATAAGTTGTTTTGTTCTTAAAATCTACAGAAATATGCTGTAAGATAGTACAAAATACATTTTCATAAGGAAATCTGACACTACAGCTGAATTATGGTTAGCAAATTTTAAAGTGCATGTCTTGTTTTTCTGTGATTTTGTTCCCTTGAAATTTGAGCAGACGTTGTTACATCCTGCAGGAATAACAACCTCAACTATGAGCTTAATATAACCTATCTCTTCCATTTCTTTCCTTTCTTTTGGGATCCTTAGATAAATCTCTGATTTTGAAAGAACTCTGTGTGGTTAGTTACTGGCAACTATTACGTGCCATAGGTCCTAATACTTATTTGGGTAAAATGTCTTGAGCAAGTTGCAAGGGAACTGTGTGTGTGTGTGTGTGTGTGTGTGTGTGTGTGTGTGTGAGAGAGAGAGAGAGACAGACAGAGAGACAGACTGAGACACAGAGAGAGACTGAGAGACACAGAGAGAGATTCTTCATTTCAGAATAAAGTCTTCTGGAAGAGGAGCCATTCAGTATAACTAATGACAAAAGAGAAATATGTTTTGTAAACCACTTTACTTTTATCTTAAATGGAGAGTCTTTGGCAAAACATTTATCTTTACCATGACCGTAGGGTAATTTTAATACCCATGATTAATGGTGCAAATGAAATTAAAACCCCCTACTATTCAACATCTTGTTTAAGAACGAAATGCTCACTATTTCCTAATTCCAACTAGTAAGATCTCTGGATGCTGATGCTTTTTAATTAGGGAAGAAATTTCCTTTTAATTGAAAAACAAAACTTTTTTTTTCAATAAGTTAGAGAGTGTCCTCTAGTGGAGAATCTCTGCTCTCAGCAGATTTAGAAATGGCCAAGTGATACCTAATTAGAAGAAGGTTACACTAAATAGCAAGTGTCCCTACTGCCGATTGGAATCTGCTGGTTGAAGAGAAAATGCATTATTTTTCCTCTAAGTCCCTCTCACATTGTGGCCTACTTGAAAGCCTGCCGTATGACAAGCATTGTTCTCATTTTAGATAACAAATGATTTTTTATGATCAATTTTAGAGTGCTTCCTTCGGAACTTGGTAAGATTGAGCTGACAGTGCACCTTTCGGCCAAAAAGGCAGCAGAAGCATTTAGTGCAATTTACTGAAGCTTTTACAGATATCAACTTGAGACAGCAAGAATACCATTATCTTCAGGACTCCAGCCCTGGCTGACTGATATATTTGATGTGTGTGGCTCCCCAGGCCATAGCTTAAATTTTTCTGTTATTATTTGAAGGAGAACAAAGAAACAAAATTGAGGGGGAAATTAATGTGACTCTTTTCTATAACCTGTGGAATACTAATGCTAATTTCCTGTATTTCTGGTTATGTATAGTAAATAGTATTAAGGTTATCACTTGGGTATCAGAGGTCACACTAGAGGAGTTTTTTTTCAATATATAAATGGAAGAGGATAAGGGAGAGCTTTGGTGCTTGACTCTCTAAATCACATGCTAGGCTTGCCTTATCAGAAATTGCATGTTACAGCAAATTAGAGAGCAAAAGATAGAAAAGATGGATAGTTTCTCTTGATAACAAGTTAAATAGTTTGGACTTAAATAGAGTAAAGATAAAATTATATTGCTGATTCTTCTATTGGAAAAAAAGAAAGAGGAATAAGGAGAGTGTTCTTAAATCCTTCAGTAGTCGAACACATGTCAGAGACATAACGTGTATGTGTGAATATCATGTGTGGCTTATTTGAATGGTAATAATAAGCAGTAAGGCTAGCACTGTATTTCTGTTAACAGATAATGTTCAGAAAAATGTATCATCACGACTTTCATACAGATATTAAAATGAACACATGTTAAAAGAATTTTTGCTCATATGATATGAAGGGAACAGGCAGATGTTATGACCAATTCAAAGGTAAAGTCAAAATAGTATATTAAACAGAAGAAAGGAATGCTGAGATAAATTCCAAGTAGAGACAAAATTGATTTTTCCCTGGGGTGAGGAGCAAGCAAGGCTAGGGGAGCAGATAGGGAATTAAGTCAAATGGCTACCAGACATGAGAGAATTTACATATCAGTTACCTACAAAGAGTTACAAAGCGTTGAAAAATAGCTCAAAGACAGGGAATAGTTACAAAGGGTTGAAAAATAGCTCAAAGACAGGGAAAGGGCTAAAATCTGATAACTCAGAATGGTGTGCAATAGAAAAATGAGTAGTTTTCCACAGAAACACAAATGTTTTTCCTACATTCCTTTGGAAACCTAGTATATTTCTATAACTTAGATTGGCTCATCAGTGACCCAGTTGTACAGTCTACTTCTTGTCTATGCCAGCTACCTCTCTAACCACCACTGTCATTATTAGGAACCCTCTTTCCTAGACTCCCTGTCCTTGCTTCCTACTTAAAAGCCCTGACGGAATGTTTTTTCAATCTTGTTGCTTTTCTCAGCCCCAACTCCAATTTAAACAGAGTTCAAGGTAAAAAGAAATTGTTCCAGACAGTTAACTGTAACCACTTGCATGAAAATCACCTGGGAGTGCTTGTTAAAAATGAAAATCCCTGGAACCCTATACACTTGCTGAGTCAACATCTGGTTTTGGGAGAGTGGGAGTGAGTTTTTTTGACAGTAAGTTCGAGACTTACTGGCTTCAGTAAAGAAAAAAATATAACATCTGAAGCCATATTCATCTAAACTAAATGATATTGTAGAACATATGAGTGTATAAAATAAACTCTGGCCTGAAAGTTAGTGGAAATTTGCTAGAAGAAACAAGGTTAGTGGTAGCATGAGGAGTTGCAATACTAATAACCTTTCCTCTAGTTGCTATCAAAATCTGGCTATGGGGACTTCCCTGGCAGTCCAGTGGTTAGGACTCTGTGCTTCCACTGCAGGGGACACGGGTTCCATCCCTGGTCAGGGAACTAAGATCCTATATGCCGCATGGTGCAGCCAAAAACAAAAATCTGGCTATGATTATTTTAAAGTCGAATATCTGGAATAATCTATTAATGATTTTTCTAGGCACTATGCTGTATCCTTTTATTGTTTTTCCTTTGTAATTGAAAGCATACTCAGATACACATTAGACAACAAACACAATAAAGAAAAATTCGTGATCATTCACTATTGTCTTAATTTTCTTTGTATTATTTTCTGTTCTACTGAAGCTTTTCTAATTGTATATTTAAATCTGTCAGTCATGAACTTTCTTGTTATTTCTAGGCTCTAATTCTAAGAAAAGATTTTTTTTCCTCTGCAGATTTATAAAATAATATATTTTCTCCTAGATAGTATATACATTTTATAATAATATTTAACTCTTTAATAAATCCCAATTTTTTTCTTGTATTATGTGAAATTAATTTTTGTTTCCAGGTCATAATTCAGTTCTGATAACACATTGCCTGGAGTTAAGTCTGGTACAATTTCTGAGCATTTATGTCATTTTTCTTTAAAAGCATAAGCCTTCAATAGTTTATTCATTTCCTATAAATTCTCAACTAAAATTATAAATACATCACAGGGCCTATAACACAACAGTGGGGAAATAAGCATTTTAGGTATGATATTGATAATTACACTCTGTGGTCTAATAAAAACCCTTTTATCTTGATAGTGTTTTTATAATTTTGAACAACACTGGTTATTAATAAAATAATTATATGTAATAATAAATTTTTGGTTTAATATTAATAGTAAGAACCACAAAAATACTACTTCACATTCACTAGAATGGCTATAATCAAAAAGACAGGTAACAAATGCTGGCAAGCATGTGGGAAAATTAAAACTCTCATACATTCCTGGTGAGAATGTAAAACGGTACAGCCACTTTGGAGTACAGTTTGGCAATTCCTCAAACATTTAAACATAGAATTATAACGCAGCAGTTCCATTCCTATATATATAACCAAGAGAAATGAAAGCATATGTCCACACAAAAATTTGTACAAGAGTGTTCAAAGCAGCTTTATTCATGATAGTCAAAGAGTGGAAACAACCCAAATGTCCATCAATTGATGAATGGATACACAAAATGTGGTATATCCATACAATGAAATATTATTTAGCCATAAAGAGGAATGAAGTATTGATACACACTCTGACATGGATGAACCTTGAAAACATTAAGCTAATCAAAAGAAGGCAGAAACAAAAAGCCACATACTGTATGATTTCATTTATATGAGATATCCGGAATAGGCAAGTCCATAGAGACAGAAAGTAGAAGTAGGTGAGTGGTTGCCAAGGCCCAGGGGTTTGGGAGGAGCTGACTAGTGACTGCTAATTGGTTCAGGATTTCTTTCTGGGGTGATGAAAGTCTCATATAGATGACTGTGCTGCTGGTTGCACAGTTCTGCGAATATACTGAAAACCATTGAATTGTACATTTTAAGTGGGTGAATTGAGGATATGTGAAATATACCTCAAAAGAGGTATTAAAAATATGCATGCAATATCTTTGAAAAACAACTTTATAGAAAGTGGTGTGCTGGTAAATGTTTAACAGTTGGTTCTCCCAGTGTCATTCTGAGAATTACACCACCATATAGGTGGTTGATATTTTCATTTATATTGGAAAATAAGAGTGAAACATGGGAGATGTATGTCAGAACTTCATTTGTTCATTAGTGATGTAAGCAAATCCTTTGCTGAATTAGATGGTAATTTTTGGATGCCAGAGGAATTTGTTTATGTTTGCAGTATTACCAATGTAACAGCTATAGACATGACACTTCGAAGTTTAATCTGCATTATTAACATTTTCTCCATATTGTCTTAAGTACAGACAATCAGCAAAACAGTAAATCATAGCCTGATTTGTAGCATATGGCAATTCGTGGGGTAAATACTCTCGCCATGGCTGATTGCTGGCTACCAACATAATCTCACTTAATGTGCATTTGGGAAGAGATGTGCAATAATACACTATTATAAGGTATTTCTGCCATACCAATACCATAGAAGAAGAATATGGAAAAATAACTAGGAGGGTTAGAGTTTGGGGTATCTTTTACCTTAGTTTTTAACATAGTATATTTAATTATACGTTTCTATAATTTAATTTTTAATAATGACTGTGTTTAGCAACCTTCTTAAAGAATTTCTGAAAAATGTAATAGCTGATTCTTAACAGGCTGGTGTGAGCCAGCTCCGACCCACAAGATAATTAACACCTGAACGTTGAAGACTAGTTTACAAGATAGACTTGGCCTGTTGAGATAGGCTGGAGACATGTAACCTTTAATTAATGAAGCTTTGAAAAAAGGAATCAAGGAAAAATGCAAGTACAAGAGATATTAAGCAGGTTATTAATTAATTTGAAATTATTTATTGAGTTGCTAATATATTCAACACACTGTAATGGGTCCTAGTAATATACAAAGGTAGTTACAGATGTAATTTCTGCCTTTGGGGAGTGAATATCCTAGTTGCTCGACTAGACATGCAAACAAACCAACTATTGTGAGGAATATATTATGATAAAGTACAGATATGTCCCAAGAGCTAGAGGGGAGAAAAGACGGAGTGACTGACTATTCCTAGAAAAGCCAAGTCAGTCTTTTGAAGAGGTGCTATTTGAGTTGGGACTTAATGGATGAGGAGTAGTTTACTAGGTGGAAATGAGGAAAATTTAAAGCGAAGAGTATAACATTAAAAAGCATGAGAATGTGAAATAGATCATGGATGGACTACTCATAAAACTCAGATGCTAAAATCCTGTTATGTAACTGGCATGTCCTGCTTCATCAGCCTGAGTTACAAACACAGTCATATTATTTTTATTTTCCTAATTCCTGTTTCCTAATTGCCTAATTAACTTTCTAACCAAAATTTGCTAATTATATTTTCCTAATTTTCCTAGTTGTGCTTATGAATCTCCATCTATCCTTCTTGAGTGGAAGTGCATCATCTCTCCCTAGGCCCCACCCTGCCCCATGATTTTCTATCCACTCCTGTTTTTTTTTTTTTTTTTTTTTTTTGTGGTACGCGAGCCTCTCACTGTCGTGGCCTCTCCCGTTGTGGAGCACAGGCTCCGGACGCGCAGGCTCAGCGGCCATGGCTCACGGGCCCAGCCGCTCCGCGGCACATGGGATCCTCCTGGACCGGGGCACGAACCCGTGTCCCCTGCATCGTCAGGCGGACTCTCAACCACTGCGCCACCAGGGAAGCCTGGTTTTTATTCAGCCTGAGGGAAAAGGATGATAGTTGTTTATTTCTGCTTTCAAACACAGGTAATACACACTTGGGGTCCGAGGTCACAGCTCCTAACAGAATACTCATGTGATTAGCCACCATTTCCCAAATGAAAAGTACTAGATGGGGCCTCCCTGGTGGCGCAGTGGTTGAGAGTCCGCCTGCCGATGCAGGGGATACGGGTTCGTGCCCCGGTCTGGGAGGATCCCATATGCCGCGGAGCGGCTGGGCCCGTGAGCCATGGCCGCTGGACCTGCGCGTCCAGAGCCTGTGCTCCGCAACGGGAGAGGCCACAACAGTGAGAGGCCCGCATACCACAAAAAAAAAAAAAAAAAAAAAAGTACTAGATGGACTCAGCTTTCCTCCCCAACACTTAGGCAGTCAGAGAGTCTCAGGTGAGCCTGACATCCATCACCTGGCCTTCTCTCAGGAATGGTTCCGCTGGGCTCCTAGGAACAGAGCTATGCACAAGAACAGGAGTGGTACCTTTTGTTCAGCCACATGAATAGGTATCATCAAGAGAAACAATTCAGAAATCTCTTCACAGAATAGATCTCTACTCAAGTTGACTTTCTATCCTGATTATTTTGAGAAGCAGCTGGCAACTCAAATCTGTCTGTCTCTCTCCCCTACACACACACAGTGATGCAGGTAAATTATAAAAATAAAAAAATATATATTTGTACCTTATCAGACTTCCTTGTAATCTCTGCTTTGAGAGGCTTCCTATTATCACAGTGATCTGTAGTCACTGCTGTTAGCTGTGTTTTGTCCTTTTAAGAAATTACGTGGAAATAATCCTATTTTTGCAGTGACTGCTCCTTATATGGCCCCAAAGTATTGTAGAATTTGCAGTCCTTCTTGATTCTCTCTGATCCAATCCCAGTTTTGCAAATACAGTAAGAGTGATTTCTTTAGACTGCAGGTGTGCTTATGTCAGGCTCCTACTTGAAACCTTTCCCCACCTTAGCATTGCCCTTAAACGGAAGTTCCAAATCTTCAACATGGCCTACATGGAAGATTAAGGCTGCCACTGCTCTGGTATCATCAGTGCTCTGTTCTCCCCCAAATCTTCCTCCCTCCTCTACCTCCCACATACAGTTTAGCTTCAGCCACTGTGAAGTTACTTACTTCCTCCAAAGTTCTCTGGCATTCTCTCACTCATGCTGTATCATCTCTACCTGGAGTGATTTTCTGTGTTTCCCTCCACCTTCTTTTATTCCTTCCATGAATTCCACTCTCTGACCCACAGCCAGCCCAACTCAAGTCCACACAGATTTCCCCTAGGTGCCCCCATAGCACTGCAGATACCCCTAGTACTGGAGGTCAAGGCAAGGTAGGTAGTCAAAAGCCAGGTGTGGCAGCACAAGGCTAATAGGTGAGAGAAATGAGGAATTAGGTAACGGAAAATCACTTGATCTGGGAAGGTAGAATGGTGACAAGAGAGAAAAATTCAGGTCCCAATGAGGGATTCAGTTGACTTCTCTGCTAAGGAACATCAGGCTGAGTTGCTAATGACATGATCATTATTTATAATCTCCCAAATTTAGTAAAACTGTAATGGAAAATTAGATAATTTCTGGAGATTTCTATTTTTGAGTTCTAGTCATTAACTCCTACCTAAAAGCGAAACCGTGATCCCTTAAACACAGATTGTGTGAATTATTGATACGTAAATTTTTAAACTCTGTAATATATGTTGATTCTGTTGGCATGTGATATTAATCATCACACTATGTAGTATTTTGAGATTTACTGTTGAACTTATGACTACCTTGACACTATAACAGTTGAGTTATGTAAAAGCTAGTGCTCTTATAAAAATGTAAAAGCAAAGAATATTGGATTTAAAATTGTTTTGTAACATTGGATTGACACTTCCCATAGAAATTTGTGGTTTCCAATCAGTAAGATTGACATTCAATTATGCATTGTGTAAGGTAAATATTCTCCAAGGGAGGAGGATTCCATATTAAAATATTTAGAAAATACGTATAAAATTAATAGTGGGAGAGGAACCAAGATGGCGGAGTAGAAGGACGTGCTCTCACTCCCTCTTGTGAGAACACCAGAATCACAACTAGCTGCTGGACAATCATCGACAGGAAGACACTGGAACTCACCAAAAAAGATACCCCACATCCAAAGACAAAGGAGAAGCCACAATGAGATGGTAGGAGGGGCACAATCACAGTAAAATCAAATCCCATAACTGGTGGGTGACTCACAAACTGGAGAACACTTATACCACAGAAGTCCACCCACTGGAGTGAAGGTTCTGAGCCCCACGTCAGGCTTCCCAACCCGGGGGTCCGGCAACGGGAGGAGGAATTCCTAGAGAATCAGACTTTGAAGCCTAGTGGGATTTGATTGCAGGACTTCGACAGGACTGGGGGAAACAGGCACTCTGCTCTTGGAGGGCACACACAAAGTAGTGTGCGCATCAGGACCCAGGGGAAGGAGCAGTGACCCCAGGGGAGACAGAAAAAAAACAAACAACCCAATCCAAAAATGGGCAGAAGACCTAAATAGACATTTCTCCAAAGAAGACATACAGATGGCCAAGAAGCACATGAAAAGCTGATCAACATCACTAATTATTAGAGAAATGCAAATCAAAACTACAATGAGGTATCACCTCACACCAGTTAGAATGGGCATCATCAGAAAATCTACAAACAACAAATGCTGAAGAGGGTGTGGAGAAAAGGGAGCCCTCTTGCACTGTTGGTGGGAATGTAAACTGATACAGCCACTATAGAGAACAGTTTGGAGGTTCCTTAAAAAACTAAAAATGGAATTACCATATGATCCAGTAATCCCACTACTGGGCATATATCCAGAGAAAACCATAATTCAAAAAGACACATGCACCCCAATGTTCACCGCAGCACTATTTACAATAGCCAGGTCATGCAAGCAACCTAAATGCCCATCGACAGACAAATGGATAAAGAAGATGTGGTACATATATACAATGGAATATTACTCAGCCATAAAAAGGAACGAAATTGAGTCATTTGTTGAGACATGGATGGATCTAGAGACTGTCCTACAGAGTGAAGTAAGTCAGAAAGAAAAAAAACAAATATCGTACATTAACGCATGTATGTGGAACCTAGAAAAATGGTACAAATGAACCGGTTTGCAGGGCAGAAGTTGAGACACAGATGTAGAGACCAAACATATGGACACTAAGGGGGGAAAGACGCGGGGGTGTGGGGATGGTGGTGTGCTGAATTGGGCGATTGGGATTGACATGTATACACTGATGTGTATAAAATTGATGACTAATAAGAACCTGCTGTATTAAAAAAAAGATGAAAGAAGGATAAATTTTAAAGAAACAAAAAAGATTAATAGTAAAGGAACCTATTTAAAGCTGCATTTTGCCTCTTAAAAGTTTGTAGACATTTTCTGGACTTGACTTATCTGGTCACTAATAACGGTTATTGTATATAGAATCAAAGTCCATAAGGAATCACTTACTTGGAGAACATTCAGACATAAACAAGTATAACATAAAAGGAAAGGCTATATCATGCATCTTAGAAATATTAGAACAGCAAGAACTTAGTTATGAACTTTTCTTACACAGTGGACATAAGTAAAATAATACTATGAATTTTATCCAATAAAAATTTTCTTGTTGTGGAACTTGGAGAATAAAGTTTACATATAGGTTGACCCATACCAGGACCTAGAAAGAATGCATCTGTAACTGCATTGTGCTTTGCTCTAGGTTCATATTGTAGAATCACTTGTAAGCCCAGTTTCACAAGATGTGCACTATTAACTCATAGCTTAGCTGTGAGGCTTCCAGTCTTTAGGAACCTCGTTCTCTTCACCTGAAAGTCAGAGTTGTCAGAGTCCTCTAGAATATTCTCAGGAATTTATGAAATGAAGAAAGTTTCCTTACTTCAGATGCCTATAAAGGTATCCCTGGAGCCTAGTTTTCAACCCTTCATGGAGTCCTCATCCTTGTGAGTTCCTCTGCTCTAGTCCAAGCTGGAGTAGGTCCCTACAGGTCTCTATCCCACCCCGCATTTTCTAGCTCTACTTGGAGACAGCAAGATCTTAAATCTATAATGGGACTGGTATATTTCAGTTCTCTAATGCCACCTGAGGCTTGGGGAAACCAGGTGTTTGCAAAATCACATTACCTGTCCAGAAATACGCCTTATTATTTGCAGGCATTAAATTTGCTTCCACTTTTCAGTCAGGGACCTCCACTTACCTTATTAAGTAATCAACCAATCTATATTTACCATTATAGTGGTCTCTCTTGAGTAGCATATTGGAAGAAACTCATCTCCACAGTAGTGTTACTGATTTTACATCTTATAAACATCCCAAATATTTATTCTCAGGAGTTGTTCATTTGTATTTTAATGCACTTTTTTACCTGAGCGTGTGTTGGTTTCCTTAATTAAAATACTATTCCTCATATAGTACAAATATTTTAATAACATTTTTAGGGGATCCTGCATTTTACAGTTTCATTTCTCTCCCATGAAAAGATTTTGTTCTCTTTCTGTTTCCCACATTCAGGACTGAGAAACATCTTCTACCTGCTTTATAAAATCTTATATTATCAACATTATGTACTGTCTGATATCATGCTTTGAGAAGGGCACATCACCTCCATGGTAAAATTCCCAATAATTCATAACCTCAATTTAATCATGTGGAAAAATCAGGCAAACTTAAATGGAAGAACCTTCTATGAAATAACCGACCAGTGTTCTTCAAAATCTTATAAGTAATTCACTTTCCACTAAATAAGCTGTCAAAAGCCCACATGAATTTGACGAAGATAGAAAACATCTGAAAAATGTGATTTTAGAAAGACGTTTCATTAAAACAATGAAGTGATTAAAATGTTACCTGCCACTTTGCCTAAAATAAGAGCGTACAAACAGTTTTATAACACATTTTCATCACTTCTCTCAACAGGCGATTCAGCTAATCTAACCTGCAGAGCTTTCTTTGGGTACAGTGGAGATGTCAGTCCTTTAATATACTGGATGAAAGGAGAGAAGTTTATTGAAGATCTGGATGAAAATCGAGTTTGGGAAAGTGACATTAGGTAAAGTAATTTTTGTCTTTTAACTTGTACACTCAAGATTAACATTTGTTCTCTTAGTGAATAGAAAGTGAACTAAAAGAAAAGAAGAGGTTTGGGGGAGTGTTTTACTATTATAATAAAAATATTGCAACACTTAGTGGCAAAGAGGCAAAATACTCTTGAGAGAGTGACTATGAAATTGTCAAACAGGAGTGCCATTTGCAAAGAATTTAAGAGAATTAAAAAGGAGTTTTTCACTAAGGAATAAACTGAGTGTGAGACAGAGCAAAATAGCATCAAACATGGAAAATGTCTGAGATCAGATGATACAGCCACTATGGAGAACAGTATGGAGGTTCCTTAAAAAACTAAAAATAGAACTACCATATGACCCAGCGATCCCACTACTGGGCATATACCCTGAGAAAACCATAATTCAAAAAGAGACATGTACCAAAATGCTCATTGCAGCACTATTTACAATAGCCAGGACATGGAAGCAACCTAAGTGTCCATCAACAGATGAATGGATAAAGAAGATGTGGCACATATATACAATGGAATATTACTCAGCCATAAAAAGAAACGAAATTGAGTTATTTGTAGTGAGGTAGATGGACCTAGAGTCTGTCCTACAGAGTGAAGTCAGAAAGAGAAAAACAAATACTGTATGCTAACACATATACATGGAATCTAAAAAAAAAAAAAAAAGGTTCTGAAGAACCTAGGGGCAGGACAGGAATAAAGACGCAGATGTAGAGAATGGACTTGAGGACACGGGGAGTGGGGAGGGTAGGCTGGGACGAAGTGAGAGAGTGGCATGGACATATATACACTACCAAATGTAAAACCGATAGCTAGTGGGAAGTAGCCGCATAGCACAGGGAGATCAGCTTGGTGCTTTGTGACCACCTAGAGGGGTGGTATAGGGAGGGTGGGAGGGAGACGCAAGAGGGAGGGGATATGGGGATATATGTATACGTATAGCTGAATCACTTTGTTGTACAGCAGAAACTAACACACCACTGTAGAGCAATTATACTCCAATAAAGATGTTAAAAAAACATGGAAAATGTGATATTACGCCTTCGGTTTATAAGAGCTCTTTTTCTTAATTGTTGAGAGAAGTTATTAACAGGTTTCTAGGATTCAACCAAACGCAATCTTTCTAACTTCCTTTTATATGTTTTTACATATTTTAGGTATCATGTTGACTATAAAGTACTTGATAGGAATGATAAAGGATACAAAAAATGTCTTTATCACCTTTTTTAGTCTGACTTTAAGGTCTAAACATTAATATAGTGGGAATAATAGTGAATAATCATTAAAATACAATCGATTTTGAGGGCATCATGCTTAAGCCTCTTGCTTCTTTTTAAAAAAAATAATTAATGTATTTGTTCATTTACTTTTAAATATTGAGGTATTCAATTATGACCCAAAGTATGCTTATACACAGATACTTATTTTTAATCATAATGTAAATTGGCAAATATATTAATAAATAAGCTATAAGTGAATCAAAATACTGATCATTTGTAAACATTCTCCCATCCAAAGATTGCTTCTTCTGGGTATATATGAGCATTTTAACCAAATTATTCTTCTTAAATGTGAGGACTTTTAAAACTTGATCAAAGGTATAAGAGAAAAAGGTTTTCGATAGAAAATAAAAACCTATAGAACTGTCATATAAGATTATTTCTACTGGAATTTTCTTCCTGGCAACAAATACACAAGAATATTGCACTGCAGTTGGGTTCTGAAATGCCCAGATGAGCAATTCTCCAATATGTACTAAAATGTTCCTCTGCCATTTCTCATGTTCCAAACTTCAATATTATCTCATACCCATACACTCTGAAATGCTAAGGTTAAAGAAGGATAATAAACCTCCTAACTTTTCCCCTCTCTCCAGTTGTGAGTGCTCAGGGAATGTTCTAGAAAGGTATTTTTCTTTAATTCTGCATTAGGAAGTATTGTGCAGAGATGAGTTCCCAAGCAGGTGGGAGGGTAGAGGTGGAAACTTTGTGAGCAAGGAAAGGGAGGCTTACTTTGAAGTTTTCCATTTGTTCTAAAAAGATTGCTAAAATCCTTGACACTGAGATTAGTGAGCGTTTACCATTAATTTTAAATGTCAGAATTAAACGCTTCATCAGAACATTTAGTCTACAGTTTTGTAATTTCATGTTTCTTTTAAAATAGGAATTGATTTACACCATTAAAAAAAACAAGCCAGGTTAGAGGTTTCAATTGAAATGTCAAAATAGCTCAGAAATTTTCTATTTTTCCTTTTATTTTTTAAAATTAGCCTGATAGATAATTAGTCCTCCAGCTGAAGACATTAGAATTTCTTATCTCACCCTTACATCATATTTCTTCTTAAAGGGAAAGCAATTTGTAAACTTTTCTTCAAGGTCTCTCTCACCTCTTTATTATGACAGTGTGATTGTCCTGCTAAGAGAGATAATTAACTGCAACTTCATTAGCATCTACAAAGACAAGCTTCCTTATTAGAAGTGAAGAAGAAAAGGGCATGATATAATTTAATTAAGATACCATTAATCCATGACCAAATTTGAAGCACAGATGATGTAGGTTTTTTCACATCAGATTCAGATTCATCTAAATGTTTTTCTTTTTCATGTATGTGTATGTTTGTGTGGGGTTTTTTGTTTCGTTTTGCTTTATATTTTAGAATCCTCAAGGAGCATCTTGGGGAACAGGAAGTTTCCATCTCATTAATTGTGGACTCTGTAGAAGAAGGTGACTTGGGAAATTACTCCTGTTATGTTGAAAATGGAAATGGACGTCGGCATGCCAGTGTTCTCCTTCACAAACGAGGTGAGTGTAACCTTCTAAGCTTGAGTGGTTGACTTAACCTTTAATGGAGGGGAAATAATTGGGAAGCAAAAAGTTTTTTAATTTTTTTTACGTAAATTTATCCCAAATAAAATAATTACATTAGCATTAGGGCCATCAAAACATGTAACACAGCAGATAGGTGACTAGCTCATACACTAGAGTCAAACTTAGATTCCTTGCTCTGTTTTTTTGTTGGTTTGCTTGTTTGTTTTGGCCTTGCCTCATGGTATGCGGGATCTTAGTTCTGGGACCAGGGATCGAACCCACCAGGGATTGAACCCATTCCCCCTGCAGTGGAAGCGGGGAGTCTTAACCACTGGGCCACCAGGGAAGTCCCCCTTGCTCTGTTTTAATACCACCTATATAACCTTAGGAATGATATCTAACTTCCTTAAGCTTCAGTTTCCCGATAATATGGAATGGGGAAAATAATAATATCAACTCTTCAGTGTGTTTTAAGGATGAAAGAAGACAATAAATGTGAAGAGCTTGGCATGGAGCCTGTACACAGGAAGTATTTAGTTAGATGCTACTCTTTATTATTAGAAATAGGCAAACCAATTAAAAATAACCAGGACAGTTTTAAGTCAAAGATTGTGCTCCTTATTGGAAGGTTGTTCCTTGAGTGTAAGAATTATGTCCAATGGATTCCCCGTTGTAGTTCTTTTTGACGTTTTTTTCTGCCTTGGATAAGTTTCACATGTGTAATATCCTCCCATGATTAATAATAATTCACTAGTGAATTATTTGTCAGTTATTATTCATGAATAGCAATTCACTAAATCTGATTCCACGGCAACCCCAACACCTTACACACAGGGATAAAATATATATAAATAGATATTGAATTGTTTGAAATTATAGACGACTGTAAAATTTGAGCCATGCCTTTAAGTTGGTGAAACTTTTCATGTACATCGCAGAGAAAAATATATTTTTTCTACATTATGCTAAGTGAAAACTTTCTGGATGTTCTCTTACTCAGCAAATTCACAGTGATTTTAATTTCAAAGCACATGTTTAATCCTAAACTCTTTGAGGTTGGAAAAGAAAGAGGATGCCGAAGACTGTTCCCCTCACTTTAGTGGACAATAGATTCCCTTTGAATAATGTTACTGAAAGCTATTAAAACAGACACTTCTGTTGTCAAGGTGACTATAATATTAAAATACTTTACTTTTGGGGGGATGTTAACAGAGGGAAGAGGTAAGCAGCAGTTAGTAAGCAATATGATTGTTTCTCTAGCTTAACACATATATTCAGTCAATGAAGGGATTTAGAGTAGAAATATTATACATATAAAAGGACAGAAATAGCTTCTCACGGTTGGAAGCAATTTAAATGTGTAATTGAACTACTCCATAACATCTTCCTCAGTGATCGGTCAGCTTATACTGGATCACATTCCTGCTCAAGGAAGCCAATTCTATCTTTGGAAAAACCTAACTATTAGAAAGCATTCCTATTTCTCTGTCTGTCTACCCCTTGACCCCACTTTTAATCTCTCTTCCCCAAAATAGCCCTTCAAAAGTTTGAGGACAGTCACCATAATCCTTCTGGGCCTTCATTTCCCTAGATTCAACTTCTTTAGTTCCTTTTATTCATTCTTCTTTTATGTGGATAAAATACTTGCACCATTCTGGTTACTCTCTTGAGCAACATATATTTCTTTTTAGGACAAAGTAGGAGTGACAGTTAAAGTACAGAAGCTGGGTTGTTTCCAAGGAGGATACAACTATTAAAGCTCTCTTCTAGCAGCCAGGCACACAGCCAGGAAGGGGCACACAGCCACATGCTATTTTTAGCATGTGTGGCCTAAGGTTAAGTTGCCCGTATCTACAGAAGCTTCCAGTACTACAAAAATAAATGACTGAGGAATCAAGGAAATTGTTTGAAAAAACTTTTCCAATACTGTCTAATTCCCCAAACATGAAGAAGAAAGTAGTGGACAATGTTAGAGCACTCTTGAATACTTAGATCTTCCACAGTGTTTTCAAATATGTATTTATGCCAACAGCATTTTATTCTTAATAAAATAAAAGCATTAAGAAGCCAAAAAGAGTTCTTCAAGGTCATGTTCTCCAAAAGTCCCTCTTAAAGTTAGTGTTCACCTTCCTTTTAAGGGAGCTGCAGCAAATAAGTCATCAATTCACAATGGCAGCAGTGTGGAATGATCTATCCCAACCATCTACGGGGAAAAACAAAGGACTCTCATTAACAGATGGCGTAACTGCAAGTTCCCCGGCCCTGAAAGGTTCAGAAGGTCAAGACACAGCACATGTGAGCTGATAGTTTGGGTCTTTGATCATAGGGTCCCTGAAAGAGTTAAATTGCTGTCATGCTAGCAATTATGTAATGACCAGATGAGTTACTGTATTGCTCAGAAGCCTAAAGCTCGGAGAAGAACCGGAAGCTGTCACTATGAGTCATATTTTTCTGCCATTGACTCATAAATCCCTTAACTATCTTACAGGCCTTCAAAGACTTTCTTTATAAAATCTCCATAGAGAGAGATATGTTAAAGCATTTGATGAATACAGATCTTGTAAGTCAATAATTATCCATTCTTCTGACAAGTACACTTGCCAGGACATACCTTTGACAAAGTAACTTAAGCATTTTTCCCTCCACTGTTACCTTTAGTTCAGTATTGTTGACATAATAAAAATGATGTCAGAGGCAGCCAATGGGTGGTTTGGATTCTTTGAGATATCACTCTCATGTATCAAATGAATCTTCCTTAATGCCAAGAGGATACTACAATAAATAGTTTAGCTAGGATTGAGCTAGGGTGGATTCTGGGCCAGCCTTTTCTCTTAAAAAAAAATCTTAATTCCACAAAAACCGGCTAAAAATTTACTAGGAAATTTCACCATAGAAAACCCTTGCTTGAGGGGTTTCCCTGGTGGTGCAGCGGTTAAGAATCCACCTGCTGATGCAGGGGACACGGGTTTGAGCCCTGGTCTGGGAAGATCCCACATGCCACAGAACAACTAAGCCCATGTGCCACAACTACTGAGCTACTGAGCCTGCGCTCTGGAGCCCACAAGCCACAACTACTGAGCCCCCGTGCCACAACTACTGAAGCCCGCACGCCTAGAGCCTGTGCTCTGCAACAAGAGAAGCCACCGCAATGAGAAGCCCGCACACCACAACGAAGAGTAGCCCCCACTCACTGCAGCTAGAGGAAGCCCGCATGCAGCAGCGAAGACTCAACGCAGCCAAAAATAAAATAAATAAATTTTTTTAAAAAGAAGAAAAGGAAAATCCTTGCTTGAGAATATTCAGAGTTGTTGATTCCTGCAGCCAGGGAAGGTACTTGGACGGTTAGGATCATGTCACATGCTATACAGAGAACTAGGTTATACAGTGAAACAGAGATAAAGGGCCATGGGGCCATATTAGTGTATGACTACCCTGCCCCTTATTCCTCACTCTAGTCCCTGGCCTGACAAGCTTTAGGGTTAGATCCTTGTTCCAAAAAGAACCAAAGCAAAGAGTAGACCGACACTCACTACTGTGCAATTTCTTGTCTCCACCATTGCCTATTGAATTGAATTCCATATATGTCTCTGAATCTTTTACCCAGATGTCTTTGCTTAGATTCCTAATTGCTGCTACCCGATTCGACCACACATCCAACACTGGCCTTCAGTTTCCCTCCAAAACCCCGACCTTTTATTTTCCTTTCATTTTTGTGTTTTCCATTTCTCTAACACAAACAATTCTCCCGATGGATACTCAGCAGCATTGTGCTCTGGCCTCTGGGCTAGCCCCTCTTGCACCGATCAGGCAGTCCTAAATTTCTTACTCATTCTCTGAGTTTTTCGTCCATACTCTAATTCTTGATGACCTCACAGTGTGGACATGTTTAATGTTTAAGGGTTTGGACTCTGGAGCAAGGCTGTCTGTATGAAACCTACTCTCTGCTTACTAGCTATGCTCTCTTGGACAAATCCCTTATTCTCTGTGAGCCTCAAATTCCTCTTGTGTAAGAGGGGAATAATAATAGTACCTTCCATATAGAGTAGCTATGAGGATTTAATAAATGAATATATATCAATATGTATCACAATGTCTGACACATATTTATCACCTAGTAAACGTTAGCAGCTATTACATGATTTTTCTACTCCAACTACATGATGTTCTGGGTAATTTAGGATGCAGCAATAACGTGTTCCATTAAAAGCTCCCTGAAATCTAATTCATCGTTCATTAAAATGGTCAGCTGTAGCTCCAGCAATTTTGTTCCATTGATTCTATATTTTTCTTTATAACAGATTTACTTTAGTTTGAATGTGCTATCCTAAAGGAGATCTTCATTTATTTATTCATGCATTTAATGATAATTGTTAAGAACCTACTATGTGTGTGGCACTCATAAAATTAAATGAACAGGAAATAAGAACCAATATAATTTGAAATGCCATCATCTGCTTTTTAAATTACATTGATATTAAGCACTTCTAATGTATTGATAGAATTGTGCTTCTAGGGAACGTTTGGCTTTGAAACTGTCACATTAAGGGAATGTTCATTAACAGTCCTGTTGTAAATGGTTATGTTTAGATATATCGATTACAATATTATGGCACTTCATTCATCATGAAGTAGTTTGGGGACTGGCAAAGTATCTACCTCAGAGACTAGCACTAGTTAATAATGATAAATATCTAGTTTTTCTCTATTCCCCCTCAAACCCATTTTAATTGTTGCATGTGCAGCCTCTCTCTCTCCCTCCCTCCCTCTGTCCCTCCAAAGAGTGTAATCAATGGGAATTAGACTTGCTCTATAAACTCCCTAGTCCTCGGAATATCTTTAGTAATGTAATTAACATGCACATCATTTAGGATGCATTGTTTTAAAGCCAGATGAATTTAGACCCAGTGGACTGCTTATCCCTTCTTATAATGAATCATTTTTGTACTATGTGCCCCTATCCTTGTTAGTATTTACCTAGTGCATTTATTTGCTGAGAGATACAGTAAGACTATAGAACTGTTTAAAGCTCTCTCGGGGCTCATCCTTTGACATCTTCGACCATTGATTTCAGAATATGGAAAAGCCAAACTTTGCCCAGACATCAAAACCTCCTACATCTCTTGATGGCTGCATCTCCCTAAAAAGACCATGACCCATTAAAAACTGAGTAGGCATCCACAGAAGAGTCACTTCTACTGAGTCGTTACTGTGGGGGAGGAAAAATCATTTTCCCTCTATCTTTCTAGGTTCTTGGCTGAGACACACCATGTAATAAAAGATAGATTAACAGGAGAAAAACAAACATAAATTTAATAACATATATTCCTCCTGTATACATGGGAGAAACCCAGGAAAACTGGGTAACTCCCTGAAGTGGCCCAAGCCAGCACCTTAAGTACCATCTCCAGCTAAAGACAAAAGAAGGTGTTGGGGAGCAGGGAGGTGGCCAGGAAAAGCACAGTAACCATGGGCATGGTTTTCTGCAGATTTAATTCTCTGCCTTCTCCGTTGATGAGTTTCTGGAGATTCAGAGTCATCCTCTTCCTGGTACAGCAAGGGAAACATCCTTACAAATGAGGATTTCTTTTATAAATGTAAATATCTCTTACAAAGAATAACTTCTACTTGGTTTTTAGAGCTTCTCCTGTGTCTGCTGTCTCTTAAAAATAATCAGCCTTAAATAATGTTTATATCAAAGAGGCATATTTTCGGAGGGTATATTCTGTCCCTCTTCTTTGCTTATGCAATGCCAAAATATTAAAGAACTTTCGTTATGTTGCTGCAGCATCTCCAAATCAGAGCTATCAGGTTTAACAAATTCTCTCTTTGGATAAGATCTGACATTTTGAAGTCAAAGTTTTATTCTATCCTGTAACATTTTTCTTGCTTCTCTGCTCCTCAGTTATGTAAGACATTTAATCTGACCTCAATTCTTTTTTTTCTTGGCAACTAACATCAAAACAAATAAATAAAAACCACATTGGAGGCTATTATGAATGCCAAGAGCACAAATTGTCTGGTACTAGTGATTTTGTACCTTTGAGTTTCTTGATATGGACATTGCAACAAGATTATTTGACTGCCACCAAAATTACAGGCATGAAAACTAAACTTTTGAGCTATTTCCTCAGATATAGAATATATGATTTAAGTGAGGTTAACTCCAAGTTATTTTTGCCTCAACAGTGGAATATCTTTTCAAAGGTCTGTTGATCCCAGTTTTTCTTGATCAGCTACAGCAGGGATATTTCTTATGTAGCATAGTTCTGCCTTTCAGTCCTTTTGGTTATTGTTTTCCTAAGTGTGAATTGGAATATCCAAGCAGCATCTTTGTTAGGAAAGAAAAGGACCACTCTTAGCTGATGATTAGCTTATTTCTCAATGAATAAATAACAAGGGAATGATCCGGGACAACACCCATATTGAGAGCCAAGAATGATAAGCCCTTCAGTTTTTATCATTCCTGTTAATCATGTGGGCCAGAGCTCTTAGTATTTCATTTATATATGGGCATAGTCATTAGAAGTCCTTTATTTTGTTTTCCTAACTAAATGTTAAATTCTTAATAAAGATCTTTAATTTGTACTTCTCTCTTATATCTTTAACTTGTACATCATCACATAAATGTGATGTATGGGATGGTTAAAGTTCAAGAAGGAATCTCCAGATTGAACTTTTAAATGCCCCTCGAGGCGAGGAAGCCAAGCCAAACACTTGCCATCATGCTTGTCTGTAATACCTGTAGCTTTGGGTGAATTCCTCTCTTTCTGAGGTCCCCAAAATATCCTGAGGTTCCTGCACCTGCCAGGAAGTGCCCTTCCTTACTCCCCTGCTAAGGCTGCCAGGAACCCTGTAAGCAAGGTGCCAGGCTGTTTTTCCAAAGGGCCTTCTTGGCTCCATAAAGTCAATCTTAGTTCCTTAAAGCTGTCTGGTCATATCTGAGTCTATGCATGTCTCTCTCAAATAAGACATTCCAGTGAAAACCTTGGTAATATAACAAGTTTCCAATTGTGTCCTGTTCCAAGGAGAACAGATTCTTATTGGACTTATGTAAATATAACTATAATGCCCTGAAAATAAGAGTATTCACCATGAGTTTCTGAATTCTGGAGGGATCAGGTAGGGAGAAAAATATAAATGTTTCAGTTCTGCTTATAAAGATATAATTTACTGAATTGCTGTTAAGTCATAGTGTAAGATTAAAGGTTTTCTAATATCTGAAAAACAAAGATTAAAAAGGTAGTTATAGTTCAGACAAAAAGTCATACAATTATAATCATATTCATCAGTTTATTCAGTCCCATGTGATTAATTCTTGTTGCTCTTATCTTTTGTTAGCAGTTTTGTGAAGCCATCAGTTTTTCGATTAGAGTTCTGTAATTTCTTACCCAATTCAGTGGTATCATCTGAAAGTTATCAGAAAGATACGTTGTCAAAAAGTCCTTTCTGTGGATCTTCTTGAAGTTGAAGTTTTTGTTTTGTTTGCAAAAGCATCAGAGTAAAACAATAATTGTCTATAAATGACAAAAGTCTTAAAATGGCATGGTTAAAGATCTGATTCACTGTAGTGTAATTGAAAAGGAAATTTTATTATTTCTGTGACACAAAGTTTTAAGATAATAACTAGAATTATGGCTAATAACATTGTACCAGGAAATATCTGAATTTTAGGAATTTTATATAATCTCTAGAACATTTATATTAATAACATTTACCCAAATAATATAACCTAAGAACATTTATCATCACTTATTTGACAACGCTTCCCATATCATTTAGCATACCCAATAAGCCTAATTAGTTTAATATCTCTCTTTTATAAGGAGAGAAAGCAAATATTTTGAGGTATTCCAGGGGCCTTTTGGAAAACCCCCAAATTATTTCCAGGTCAATAAGACTTCATCAGAATTTGACTTGGGGGAAGTTTGTCAAAAATATCAAAAAATTTTAAAACACTTATCAAATAGGATCATAGGTCACTACGAAACAATACTTAGTTATCCACTTAATCAAAATGACTAAGACTTCACAGACAAATACAGAAAGTTAAATAGTTGTAAAAAAAACTTAGCTCTTATAATATTTGAAGAGACTCGGGTTTTTTTCCTAAATAGTCAAAGACCTGATAAAGATAAAACAGAATTTTTGTTTTTCTAGACAGATGCCATTAATGATAAAGAAAATCTTTGTTTACAATTGCTTATTAAGAGCAGAACAATAATCTAAAAAAAACCTTTGTGCTTTTAACAGAAAGCAAAACCAAATTCTAATTTTATACAAGTGTACCTTTGATACTGAAATTTATTCACATAATTAAATTTATCCCAATCTTAGCCAGCTTGATCACACATAAAATTTCTTTCCCAAGATCCCTTTTTCACAAAACTTCCACAACTTTCTATGTCCACTTTAGTTTGCCCCTTCTTCTCTTTGCCAGTTTGAAATAATCAGCTCTAGGACAAAAATCACTTTTATTTCTCTCAACAAAAATGCATCTCCATTATCTCATGCCTTTTCTTACCCAAAAATACATTTTACTTCCCTTGCATACAGAATTGTTTCCCTTATTATCTCTAGTATCCTTAATCACATGTAATAATTAGAAACCTTAATTTCTAGTGAAAACAAAGAAATAATTGTGAACTACATTAGCATTTTGTGGTGTGGAGAATTTATAAATACACTTTTTTTTAATTTCAGCTCTTTTAATTTTTTTATTTTTTATTGAAGTATAGTTGATTTACAATATTGTGCCTATAAATACCTTTTATAATTTCTAGAAATATGTGCCCTTTTAAATAGTGCAATCTTTCAATGTGGCACAAGACATGGTTACTAAAAGACTGAAATTCATCTTTAGTTTCTCCTCAATAGGAAGTCAAAGGTAGATAAGACTATGTTTAATAATTAATGTTTTATTATTTTATCTTATTTGGAAATGATCTAGATATTTAATGAATTTCCATTTAATTTGATCTTGCAAAACCCTAAGGGTGTTAAGTTACCAAAATGATTTGGGGAACTATTTAAGTAAACAATCATTGTTTTAAAAAGTTCACCTGAAAACTCTTATCTCATTTACATCTATTTAATACATTTGTTTTTAATAATCACACTTAGATTACCCCTGAAGATTTTATGAGACATTAAAGCAGTTAGCCATCTTATTTTTCTTGTTGACAAATTTTGTAACAGAGATAACATGATTTTTAACATAACTATTTGACTTTTAGTAAACCTAGGTAGATTAAAAGTGTTGTACTGAATGCTGCTAACTCTAAAGATACACCTGTTTTAATTAAACCAATAACTTTAAATTTGCTTTTATTGACTAAAGATTAATCATAGATCACATGAACTTTAAAACATTTGGGTTAATTCCTATGACATTTAGAAATAATTTATGTAAGCACTTACTTTAAGCTTAGTAAATAGAGCTCTTTTACAAATTAATTATGGCATGACCATCTAGAGATATAAAAATAACCCTATCTGTAATGTACACACCAGAGAGAATATTCCCAGTGGTCCTAAAGGCAAGCTGGGTCTACCTCACCACACCCTTGCCCACGATCTTTGCAGGTATCTCTGGTGATAGCTCTATTCTGGGAACAGGTCCTTTATTTAAATTATTTTAGGCAACTAAGACAGAGGTAAAAAGAAAAACTTCCTGAGTTTCTATTTCTTAAAAATAACCAGACTAAGTTGATCCTCATACCAAAGAGACACATTTTGGGGTGGCATAATTTGCTCCCCTACACCACTCTTGGAAAGTCAACCCGAAGTTGCTAGAGCAATGCTTTACCATCTTCTGTTGTGGTTGTTATCACAATCTTTACAGTACACAGAAATCACCTAGGAAGCTTGTTAAAAAGTGATTCAAAATCACTTGTCTGGGACTTCCCTGGTGGTCCAGCGGTTAAGATTCTGCACTTCCACTGCAGGGGACACGGGTTCGATCCCTGGTTGGGGAACTAAGATCCCACATGTCGCATGGTGCAGCAAAAAAATCATTAGTCTGAGATGAACTCAAGATTTGAATTTCAAACAAGTTTCTTGATGCTGCTGGTCTGTGGACCACAGTTGGCATACCAAGGTCTTTGCCTAGGCAATAGGTACTCTAATAAACTAGGTAGAATCTAACAGGTGAAAAGCAACTAGCTCTCTTGAGTTCACTGTTGCCGTCACAGAGGAATGAAAGGGGTATAGCCAGTCACTGGGACTAATTCTAACTAATTGCCTCATTCTTTTTACGTGGTCAAGACCTTTGAATCTGTTTGAACGTTTGTACGTTGCCCTCACATCTAGTCTTAATGAGGTTACTTGCCTCATGTATTCAATGAAATTGTGCTTTATAGAACACATTTGCTACTCAGATGTCTGAAAGAGCACTGTCTTCAAGTATTAAATAATTAACCTCTTAAGTGAAGAGGGCATTCATTGTTGGACACAGTTCCTCCATATCCCTCTTTAAAAAGGAAATCCACTTAGGGATGTCTCAACAACCTATATATGGATATATACATATATTTCAGTCTATGCAAATAGGCTGTATACAGTGTTCAGCCTGTGCAAATAGCAGTTCCCAAGGAGGAACAAGATATATGATGGGCAGTAAATACTGCTAATTTCCTGTTTTAAACACTTGTATTCAGCTAAATCTCAATTATGTGTAGTAAGCAAGGGTAGACAGTATGAAGATTGAACCTCCACATATTATTGGTCAATGATATGATCACAAAACAGGCAAAGAAAAAAATAACACAGTAACAGAACCTGGATAAACAGTTCCTATGTGTTCAAAAGTTCAAATCATTTTTTACAGGCGTCTTTCTAGCATCTAAAGAGGTTATAAAAACACAAGTAGGGCTTCCCTGGTGGCGCAGTGGTTGAGAGTCCGCCTGCCGATGCAGGGGACACGGGTTCGTGCCCCGGTCCAGGAAGATCCCACATGCCGTGGAGCGGCTGGGCCCGTGAGCCATGGCCGCTGGGCCTGCGCACCCGGAGCCTGTGCTCCGCAAAGGGAGAGGCCACAACAGTGAGAGGCCCGCCTACTGCAAAAAAAAAAAAAAAACACAAGTAAACCTACAGTGAGAGCAGAGGGAATTCACTGGAACTCAGATCTTTGTCTTGGAAAGTAACACACAGGCACTTTAAAAAATAATAATTCAGTTTAAGATATTTGCAAGAAGCCCACAGATATCATTGAGCATGCACATAGCACAATTCCACATATGTGATCAGAGATCACAAACAGAATAGCATATCCATGGCCACTACCCACCAACACACCATTCACTTTTACTTCTCAGAACTACCTTAATACTCTCATTATTTCTGGGTCAGGACAACCTATTGGCTGACAATTCTTCATATCCTGCTCAAAGTCTCACTTCACTGCTGGTTAAAGATGATTCATATAATGCTGTTGTATGAGAAAGCAATAAATCATTCCCATTCACTAAATATGAATTAAGTCCCAGCTCTGGGCAAGGCACTGGATTAGTTGTCCTCAGTAGTTGAGTCACTGCTGCCAGAGGGATGTCTGTCACCATCCTGGGGCATGAAAGCAACATTGTTGGGGAGAGGAAGATGGCTGTGCATTTTTATGGCTGTGAATTCCTGCACTCGGTTAAGAAATGGCACAACTGGGTCAAAAATGCAAGGTATAACTTTTAATAAGCAGTTCCCTGTATATCGAACTTTGACAACCAGGTCAGTAAAGTGAGAAGTTAGACGTGACACATAAAAAAATGCTAACTACTCTCTCAGGTCATATAGTAGGAAAAAAACGTGTTGATTTCCAATAAATTTCCATGGTAACTTGTATTAGATTTTAGTGTTGAGAATTACATTTGCCATCTGTAAGAAATATGTTAGCTATTAGTCTCTACTTTTAGGGCACATATACTATTTTTAGCATGTGTTCTATGAAGGATGATATATCTGGAGGTTGATTTCTCTAAATTAAAGATGGACATTTAAATGCTATTAAAATAGATTTTGTTTGTACTTCACAAAAAGAAATCCAGCGGTATATTTAAGAAAGCACAAAAAGGTCATTTTAAAGATCACCCAAGAATCATTACCATGAATTAGAATTTGATATGAATGAGGATTGACTGACAAATTGTGAACAGGGATGAAGAAATGGACAGTTACTTGAGAGTGGTTTGGTTTTTTGGGGGGTTTTTTTTGCGGTATGCGGGCCTCTCACTGTTGTGGCCTCTCCCGTTGTGGAACACAGGCTCCGGACGTGCAGGCTCAGCGGCCATGGCTCATGGGCCCAGCTGCTCCGCGGCATGTGGGATCTTCCTGGACTGGGGCACGAACCCGTGTCCCCTGCATTGGCAGGTGGACTCTCAACCACTGTGCCACCAGGGAAGCCGAGAGTGTTTGTTTTTGACTTTTCACTTGTGTGTGACCTAAAGCAAGTCTCTTTATGTCATTGTTCTTCATTTTTATCATTTGTTAACTAATTGTCCTTAAGCCACAGTGCAGTAATCTTGTAAGAACATATTAAACTCCAGGTGACTAATAGTATATATTAGCCCATTCATCAGATTTTATAGGTTCTCAGAGCTTTGAGTCATTGTACCTCATTTTGCAAATCTTGAAAGTGAAATGAAACAGTTGCTCTTCCCAGGAATTTTCTTATAGTTTTAAGTGTTTGTAAAGTTGACTCAGATCTTTAGATAAGTTCCTGTAACTGCAGAATAGGAATTATAATTCCTTAAGATATGCTATGGCAGATCAAAGTACTGACTGGTAGTGGTTACCAAATTCATGGAAACTAAAATGGAAGAGGCCATTATCAGAAGCTAAAGAATGATACTTAAATTGCCTGACTTAAATCAGTTTGGAATTCTAATTCTAGTATGAAATATAAAGTGAATATGACTTGAAAACTCATTTATACTACTTCACCATTTCAGGGTAATGACTCACAACTGCTTAGGTGCATTTCTGATTCTCCCCAAGTGAACAAATACATCTATATTATTTAACTATATCACTATCAAAAGTAGCTAAAAGGAATACATTAAAGATGTCACAACAGAATTCCGTATTGGCCATCATCTTGTGCAGATTAATGTCAGTGGCAACTCAGTAGTCCCATAAAAGTTGATAATATTAAAAAATATATTTTCAACTTGCCACGTGGCATGTGGGATCTTAGATCCCTGACCAGGCATCAAACCCACGCCCGCTGCAGTAAAACCACGGAGTCTTAACCACTGGTCTGCCAGGAAAGTCTGTGAACTTTTAACTGTTCTCAGACCAGTTTAGCTTCCTTGTCTGTAAAACAATGCAATTAGACTAAATGAAATTTGAAATTTGAAATCCATATTTTCTCTAAAATGATATTGTGGGGTTTTTTAAATTATTTATTTATTTATTTATTTATTTATTTATTTATTTATTTATTTTGGGCTTTGTTGGGTCTTCGTTTCTGTGTGAGGGCTTTCTCTAGTTGCGGCAAGCGGGGGCCACTCTTCATCGCGGTGCGCGGGCTTCTCACTATTGCGGCCTCTCTTGTTGCGGAGCACAGGCTCCAGACGCGCAGGCTCAGTAGTTGTGGCTCACGGGCCTAGTTGCTCCGCGGCATGTGGGATCTTCCCAGATCAGGGCTCGAACCCGTGTCCCCTGCATTGACAGGCAGATTCTCAACCACTGCGCCACCGGGGAAGACCCTGGGACTATGTTTTAACCTGCTTTTTCAGGGAATATTTGTAAACTGTTGCAAAAAAAACATGGTTATTATTTATATAGAGAAAAACTCCCTATTGGTGTTAAATAATTCCTGCTAGACTTGCCTGGCTGAACTAGGCATCTATAAATGATAGATAGAAATGGGTAAACAGACAGGTGAATGAAAAATTAATTAGGCTAAAGAGTTTACCATAAGAGCTCTTAGCAAAACACAGATTATAAACCACCTTGGATAACTCTATTCCAAACTGTCCAGAGTAAAAGGCAAAATATAAGCTATTTTGAAGTGTTAGCATTTAAAACTATAGGTCACTTGCCCCTGGTAAATTCACTTGAAACCTAATACACTAGAAAGAGATGCAGTAAAAAAAATTTTAACTGAAGTAGTAATAGTGGTTATCTCAGGGGGGTCTGATTCCATGTGACCTTTAATTTCTTTTTCTTATTGTTACGTGATTTTCAAAATTTTTTTTAAGAAGATGTTGGGGGTAGGAGTTTATTAATTAATTTATTTTTGCTGTGTTGGGTCTTCGTTTCTGTGCGAGGGCTTTCTCCAGTTGTGGCAAGCGGGGGCCACTCTTCATCGTGGTGCGCGGGCCTCTCACTATCACAGCCTCTTGTTGTGGAGCACAGGCTCCAGACGCGCAGGCTCAGTAGTTGTGGCTCACGGGCCTAGTTGCTCCACGGCATATGGGATCCTCCCAGACCAGGGCTCGAACCCGTGTCCCCTGCATTAGCAGGCAGATTCTCAACCACTGCGCCACCAGGGAAGCCCAGATTTTCAAAATTTTTACAGTAAACATTTTATAGAGTCAGGGAAAAAGGTGAGAAAAAATAAATGTATTTTGATGCAGTCTCTGAAGAATTTTAAAATTCTTACAGGAAACCTACCATTAATCTGTTTGCTATAAAATCAAGTTATTTCCACATTTTAAAAGTCAAGTTATTTCCACATTTTAAAAGTATGTTAAAATCTGTTTCCTTGGGGCTTCCCTGGTGGCGCAGTGGTTGAGAGTCCGCCTGCTGATGCAGGGGACACGGGTTCATGCCCCGGTTCGGGAAGATCCCACATGCCACGGAGCGGCTGGGCCCGTGAGCCATGGCCGCTGAGCCTGCACGTCCGGAGCCTGTGCTCCACAACGGGAGAGGCCACAACAGTGAGAGGCCCGCGTACCGCCAAAAAAAAAAAAATCTGTTTCCTTGAATGTATTCTTGCTTCCACTTTATATCTGTCTGTATTAGAAAACATTGCATGTTAGGGGACACCTTGACTTTTGCATTTTCTCAAACCACTGCTAATTTTCACACACCAAAAATCAATACATAGAGTGAGACAATAAGATAATGCCTTACTCTTTGTGAAGCAGGGCATGTTATCGCTGTTTTGGTAAAAGAGAATTCATTATTGAGGACAGGCTTTTCATATATCCTGACGACACAGGCCACTAAAACATATGAGCCACCCACTTTATTCTCAACTTTGTCGTGGCTTAAGGAACTTTTTACTTTTCCCTTAAGAGGAATCAAGGAATGGTAGGTTCTGCTATTGGTAGTTCCCAAAGCATGCCTATTCCTTCTTAGAGGGTTGATGGGAGAAAAAGAAAAAACTTAAAATGTTGATAAATTATTGACGAGTATCTCTTTACAAAATGAGAAAGGAAGGCAAACTTACCACTATTTTCCTCAACATTTTTACGTTTTCAGAAAGCAGAGAGTGATCAAAAAAGATTCAACAGGGATAAGAAATGGATTTTTCTGTTACGTCCTTTGAGGGAAATGAACCAGCATGCGGTTTTGTTATTGTTTTTGCCTTAATAGTCTCTAGCTCTGTGGAATCACCAAGATTTTGAATGAAACTTGTGTCATGAGAGAAACAGCTTTTGCTGAACACGTTTTATTCTAATGCTTTCAGTAATTATGAAATAAGTTAAAATCTTAAAGGAAGAAAATTATAATAATAATAAAACTCTAACATTTATCAAAGCATCCCATTCTGTATATTGCAATAACTCCGTTTTTACATGTGTAAAATATTTTATAAATCGATTTTTAACAACTGAATATACTGAGTATACTACAAGTCATCATACAATTTTTTTAGAAGTGTTCAGTGTTTCTGTCGAGAGCATGGTTCCTTCTATTGGTTATCTAAGCAGTCCAGATGTTCTGGGTTCTTTGGCCAGTCCAAAGCATTCCCAGTGGAAGACCAAATTCTTTTAACTGTGACTATATATCCTCTGGTGGAGGATTGCTTTTAGGGTAAACACTGCAGCCCTTAACAAAAAGGAGTAAAATGGCAATGCCACCTTCACTCTGACAATTTTCTCTCCAGAGACGTTTTGTAACATTCCATCTGTGACTGTCTATTTGTATGACATGTTGAAAAGGAAATCCCTAGTAGAGGTAAAACAAATAATTTTTCTTCTAAGAGGTTTTCTTTTAGGCATCAGTGAGGTTTGACACCTTGATATACAACGGCCCTGTCTTCTACACTGGTCACCCGAGGCCCATTTAGTTGTTTATTATAGCAGTATCTTCCTTTGTCTGGCTTCTCCCCATCATGCTAAGTTGTATGAGATCTAAGATGAAGGAGGCCCCATCTGAATACTTTGTATATGTCTGTGTGTGCAAATACATAATAGTCTGTGTACAGCCCACATTATGGTCTTTGGATAGACCTATTTCAAACATTGCTTTCAGAATCCAAAGGGGAAATGTTTTCAGAGATAAAGCTCTGTCTGTGTTAGTAATACCACATGGTACATTTTGAAAATATATGTCAATTTTCCACTAGGGAGAATTATTGTCCTATTTTTCTGACCTAATTTTAAGAAACCTGACTTAACTGACACCATGAATCCTTCAAACAAATATTTATTTTCAAGGTGCATGCTAGCTGCTTGGAAAAGGAAAAAAAAAGATAAATATATTCTAGCTGAGAAATCAGAGCGTGAATTTGCCTACCATCACCCATCACACCATACACTTGCTTTCCCCGTACTCCACACCAAACTGCTTGCCAAACTCCTTTGCAGCCACTGTCCTGTACTGTGCCACACAGTGTCTGATCCCTGTCTCTAAGATCCCCCAACAGAAACACAAATACTCACACACACAAACACCCTGAGTGAGTTGCTCACCCGGTCCTTGGGTATTATTCTTATAGTAGAGCATTTCTTACACCCATATAAAAGGCCTAGCAGAGTGACACTTAGGTGCACAATAAATATTAGCTCTTATTATTTTGTTTTTAAATATTTCCTTGCATGCCTGACTCTACAACTACGCATCAGCTCCTTTAAGGCAAGGAGCATTTCCATCCATCATTTTATCACTAGAACCCAAAGCATTACACCTGGTACATTTAATGCACTTAAAAAACAAAAAGAAAGTGAATGAGTGAGTAAAAAGACAAAAATGAATAATAATATCAAAGATGTAAAACAATACTTTCCTCATTCTTTAAGTCTATAAAGATTATGTATGTTGTCATTGGATTTATGGATGAAAGAATCCTTTTAAATCTGTACTGTGAAGTTGACTTTTTCTATAGAATGAAGTTTTATCATCAAACTAATAGACTGTGTATTAATAATTATACCCCATCAGTTGCTTCAACCTCATGACACATTGTCTGGAAAAATGGCTCACAGAGATATTCTCGTCATTTTAGAGTGGGAATGCACAAAAATCTAACTTTTCATTAGAAAAGTGCATTTGTTCTTAATCATCCAGTCATCCATTTATTCAAATATTCATTGAGCTCCTACTATGTGTCAGATAGTTTTCAAGGCACTTGAGATAGAATCAGTTAAAAAATATGAACAAAATAGACAAAAAAAACTTGCCCTGATGGAATTGAAGTTCCAGGGGGAGGAGATAGACAATAGATAATAAATATATTAATAAGAAAATTAAATACTATGTTCTATAATGATAAATGCTATAGTGAAAAATAGAGAAAGGAAAGTGGATACAGCCACAGGTTTGTGACTTGGAATGAGTGGTCAGTGGACCGAGTTGCAAAAGTGTTCTATGAACAAAGACTTGAAGAAGCAAAGTGGGAGGCCCTAAGGTAAAGCAATTGTTTATCATGTAAAACCATGAACAACACTAAGTGGTATAATACAGTATGGTAAGTCATCAGAAAAGCTACAGAAGATACAGGTTCTAAGGAGACAAATTGCTTTTAGTTGGAAAAGCTTCACTGAAAGTACACATCTTAGCCTTGCCTTGCAGGACTGGTAGGGTTTTGATAAATGGAAAGAAGTTCTAGGTTGGTATAGAATTGGGAAAACATATGTCAAATTCAATTCACACTGGAGGGATAATTCCTGCTGGAGGTTAATCAGCTGCTTAAATTAAAGGAGTGAAGGACCTTGAATGCCAACACAAGGGGTTTGGACTTTTTCCCATGAGCAATGTAAATCAGCTAACAATTACTGAAGAAAATTCCAAGATGAGGTCGTGTTTTTGGAAGATTAAACTGAAGGATTTGCAAAGATTATAATAGAATAGCTGTGAATAACTTTAATCCAAAATAATCAACCCAAAATATTCTCTAATTACAATAACACTTGCACTATTGTGACCTTACCATAATCTCCATATAGCCTCTCCAACTAGATTCATCAGTTATTAACATTTTGCCACATTTGCCTTATCTCTCTTCATCTAGTTAGGTAAATAAAAAGAGCTACACTATGTATACGAACACATATTATTGCTGAACCACATGAGAGTAAATTGCAGACATCATGACTAAATTCTTCAACATGAATCTTCTAAAAACAAGGATATTTTCTGACAAGACCAGAGTATATTTATCAAATTTAGGAAAATCGAAAATGATAGAATGCTATTCACTAATATATAGTCTATATTCACATTTCAAAGGGTATTCCCATAATATCCTTTTACCACATTTTCCATCCAGAATTATGCAATCCACTTAGTTGTCAAGTCTTTTTAGTCTCTTTTAATCTGGGATTGTTCCTCAACCTTTCTTTGTCTTTCATGGCATTGACATTTTCAAAGAATAGAAACCAGATGTTATTTTTTACTCCTTTTTAGGATATTTACCTATATGTGGCTGGAATACTGCATAAATGATATTATGCCTTCTTAATGCATTACATCAGGAGGTACAGGATGTCAATTTGTCCCATTACTGGTAATGCTAATTTTGGTCACTTCCTTAAGATGGTGTCCATTTCTCCCTTAATCATTAATAAATAATCAGTAGGGAGGTACTTTAAGACAGTAAGAATATCCTACCTCATCAATCTTTCACCCATTAACTTTAACCTCTGTTGATAATTCTTGCCTGAGTCAATTATTATTAGGATGGTGGAAAAATGGTGATTTCGAACTCTATTATTCTTTCTGTATTTGCCAATTGGCATTCTGCCCTAAAGGAGAGCTTTCCTTTTTATTTATTTGTTTATAATTAATATAAACTCATGGATTCATGTTTTATTTGATTACTGTCATTACTTATTTTAAATTGTCTTTTAATACATGCCACTTGGGACTTCCCTGGTGGCACAGTGGTTAAGACTCCACACTCCCAATGCAGGGGGCCCAGTTTCGATCCCTGGTCAGGGAACTAGATCCCACATGCACGCCACAACTAAGAGTTCGCATGTCACAACTAAGTATCCCATGTGCCACAACTAGGAGCCCGCATGCCGCAACTAGGGAGCCCCCGTGCCACAACTAAGGAGCCAGCGAGCCGCAACTAAGGAGCTCGCCTGCCCCAACTAAGACCCAGTGCAGCCAAATTAAAAAAAAAAAATACCATTTATGAATATTCCCTACTTCATAGAAAAAAATATAAAACAAAACTTAGCACCCTTCCTATCTGGTTGGGGAGAGAAAAAAGACATTCCAAGGGTAGGCTCTAGCTAACTGTATAAAGAATGATGCATTTTTTTCCATCTAGTCTTTCATTTAATTTTTTGTTTTAATAGTTTATTAATGTGTAACATTTCAGATCCATCGGCTTATGGGAGCTTAGTCTAACTAGGCCCTAATCATGGGTCCCAGCCAATACCATATTTGCATTCTTTTATTTTTTTTTGAATTTTATTTTATTTATTTTTTTATACAGCAGGTTCTTATTAGTTATACGTTTTATACATATTAATGTATATATATCAATCCCAATCTCCCAATTCATCACACCACCACCACCCCCCTGCCGCTTTCACCCCTTGGTGTCCATACATTTGTTCTATACATCTGTGTCTCAATTTCTGCCCTGCAAACCGGGTCATCTGTACCATTTTTCTAGGTTCCACATATATGCATTAATATATGGTATTTGTTTTTCTCTTTCTGACTTACTTCACTCTGTATGACAGTCTCTAGATTCATCCACCATATTTGCATTCTTAATTGACAGTAAGTTAAAGTTAATTTGATACTTTGGCTGAAAACCTCTTTCCAAAACTGCAAAATGTACTACTTGGAAGGTAACCTTTTGCCCAAATGTTTGGTTGCACAGATCACGTTGTTAAATTCAGAGACCACTTTCATTTATTATTATTATTATTATTATTATTATTATTATTATTATTATTATGTATACCTTTCCTTGTTCCAAAAAGCACTTTTGCAAGAGCAAAACTACTATCTTTACATACCAGTTTATACCTTCTGAAAACATTTTCTTGCTATTATGTGAATAGCAATTCAGCTTCTTAATGTGTTACCAAAAAAAACCATTGTAACTGCTTCTAAATTGCATTGATGTATTGTAGAATTGAGTTGAATATCTTTGTAGGCTGAGCATAATTATCCTCCTGCCAGAAACAAATAAGTTATACTGCTCCAGAGAAATAAATATGCATATGAATTTATGTGGTTGGATAAATCTTTATAAAGTTTAGCTCTTTATAACAGTGAAAGAAGAAGAAATGTACTTGGTGACGCTAATGAATAAACTGGGATCATTATATTATCTATCATGCATTTCCCCCACAAACTTGCATTTTACTGCATATAAATCAGGGCAGAGCATTTCAGAGGACTTTATGTAATGAATGAGGCAATTTTAGGATGAACTATGTAAGAATAAGCCACCTAAAGTCTTCAGTTATACTTTAAACAAGATTATATATATAAATATAGACAGAGATACAAAATGAATACTCCAAGTGAAGAGTTCAAAATTACATATAGGGATTTCCCTGGTGGTCCAGCAGTTAAGTCTCCGTGCTCCCAATGCAGGGGGACCAGGTTTGATCCCTGGTCAGGGAACTAGATCCCACGTGCCACAACTAAAAGATTCCACCTGCCGCAACTAAGACCTGGTGCAGCCAAATTAATAAATAAATAATTTTAAAAAAATTTTAAAAACACAATTACATATAAACTTTGATTTAACTCTGTTAACATCTTTACCTCTTCAAAGATACCTAGCAGAAAAAGTTTGCAAACAATAACACTAAGTACAAGCCAATTAAAAAAAAATAGGATTCCAAACTATACTAGGTAATTGCAGCAAGATTAGTGTAAACCAAATGCATTTATTATTTGCAGTGTAATCCAATATACTAGGGGATGGCATGCACTTTATTTTAATTAGCTGTTTCTTTTAAAGGGTTGCTTGGTCCAACTGTCTTGATAAGAAAAAATTGTAGTCATTGCTCAAAATGCTTGTAGCAAATCTAGTTTTAAATTGAAGCAATTTATTCCGAAAGCAGTCTACTACTGCAGCAATAATCAATGTGTTTTCCCTTAGCCCATACTGGAGCTTTCCACGGACTATTGTTAATTGCCTGTAACTAAATGACTGCCTGTGCCCTTAAATGTAACTCTTTGGCACTTGTTCATTTGTTGTGTTTAACCAAATGCTGGTTTCCCTTAGGTTTTGCCTAGCGATTTTGCTTTACAATTTTCAATATTCAGTCTCAGTCCCTTAAAGGGGGCAGAGTCTATCATTTTAACAAAATAACACAAAGGCTAAACAGATTTTTAAAGGTTTGCACTTTCTCTTTCCATCCTCTGATGTTGAATTGTGCTGAAATGGAATCTTTTTATTTTTTAAATGCTGCCACTCCAGGCAGCTTGAACTTGAGCTGAAAGGCAGATCCCATTTCAAAAGGAAATGACATTTGCTGGTGCAACACCATTCACATTGTAATGTAAAGATAAAATACAGCAGTGAGCCCCAATCATTTCTTTTAACAGTAACAGAATTTAACCCCTAGTAATTTTGTCCTGACCTAATGTATAAGCAATAATGGCTGGCACTCGTATTAATGAATGTGTCCAGCTTGGAGCAAAAGAATGTGGAAACTGAATCTAATACACCATTCTCTTTGGGAGAATTTACACATGCTATATAAACCAATGGAAAAAATCTCAATGGAAAAATTTTTAACCTGCTCACATTTATAATATGAAGGCAGGTGTATTAGTCTTTACGCTATAAAAATAACGTACTAACTGAGGAGCAAGCACTATTGTGTGGACTGTGGGGAAAGACACATTTCTTTTCCAACTTACAAGTTTGTTATAAGCACACCGTGCTTCTCCATGTAATACTACAGAGGTTTCTGGGGGAAATCTGAGATACTGTCAAGATCTCAGAATAAGTTAGCTCTTTGTAAATGCTGTTTCTTGGTCTAGTTTTGGGTGTCCCTAGTATTAAGAAAATGACTATCATATGGCTCAGAAGAATTTTTCTAGCTTTATTGCTCACACTCTAGGTATATGTAAGTTTTCATATGTTTGTACCTTAAAGGAGGTATTCATGTGACACAAGACCATTTCTGTAATTGCTAAGCCTCATCAACCCTGCTCTCTTTTTCTCATTACATTTAGACAGTATTATTGGTTAGCCTAATAAATAGTGTATTCAAGGTAGTATATACAGTTTTTTGAGTGGCTCATGACATCTAGCAATGGGAATAATTCACATTTGGGCAACTACTTCTCTGAAAACAAAAAAGACTTATTGTCATAAAATTTTTCTCTTACACATATTCAGTTTTTAGAAGTTAAAAAAAATGTGTGTTGAGACCAGTGTTACAAATAGCATTTGAAGAAAATGAGAATGCTGCTTACTGGATTAATAGAATTATATTTCAGGCATAGTTTTTGATTGTTCTAAAAGCTATTCAACGAGATATGGGTGTGTAAGGCATGCTAGATGCCCAGGCCAGTGCCATGGTTCCAGAATCAAAGGATGTGCTTAGGGGCACCATGAAAGAACCATTCTCTGCCTGGGCACTTATCTAGAGCAAAGCAGCTGTCCTGACTCCCAGCTCTCCTTACAGCTTCTTCCCACATAGCCCTTGGGTTAGAACTTATAATGACTCTTTTTTTAAAAAAAAAATCAAATTTTTAAAGAATTGAAGTACAATTAACATAAGATAAAACACATAGATCATAAGTGTTTAGTTCAATGAGTTTTGACAAAATTATATATCAATACTTGTATCTACACCTGAAAAAAGACACAGAGGGTTCTTTTTTGTCTTTTTTTTTTACCCCATTATGTTCCCTCTTGCCCCTTCCCAATAAAATTTCCCATCACCCACCCACAAAGCATCCATCTTGTGATTTCTATCCCTGAGGTTTATTTTGGCCTGCTCTTGTACTTCATTTAAATAGAGTTAATTGGAAGGTATTATTTTGTGTCTGGCCTTCACCTAACATAATTTTGTGAGATTCATGTATGTTGCAGTAGTTCATTCTTTTTACTGCTGAGTATATTATATCACACGGACACACAACAGTTTGTTCATCATATCCTGTTAATGAACACTTAGGTAGTTTCCAGCTGTGGTTACTATGAACAAGACTACTCTGAACATTCTTGTACAAGTCTTCTTGTAGATATCTGCTTATAATTCCTTTGGGTAAATACTTAGGAGTGTAACTGCTGTTCATAGGGTAGATTCATATTTAACTTCATTAGCAACTACTCAAAATTTTCTAATATATAGTAGTACCATTGGGCACTTCTGCTAGCAGTGTTTGAGAGTAGAAGTTAAGCATTCTCCATTATTTTTTTATTTCTTTTCTCACACAACAAATTTCAGAGTGATGAATTCCAAGTGTGTAATACATTATATTAGAAAACAGAATGAATATTAAAAGGAGCCACAGTCCAATATATACACTACCAAATGTAAAATAGATAGCTAGTGGGAAGCAGCCGCATGGCACAGGGAGATCAGCTCGGTGCTTTGTAACCACCTAGAGGGGTGGGATAGGGAGGGTGGGAGGGAGATGCAAGAGGGAGGGGATATGGGGATATATGTATACATATAGCTGATTCACTTTGCTATAAAGCAGAAACTAACACACCATTGTAAAGCAATTATACTCCAATAAAAATGTTAAAAAAAAAAGTAGCCATAGTCCAAATGCTTCTCTTTCCCATTATACCCAGTGTAATTTAAATCAGATTTTTTCTGGTATATAAATTAGCCTATGGGCATAAGTTAGAGTTTTATACAGGCTTCTATGTGTGGTGGAGTTTAACTGATATCCTGAGAGAACAAAACTCAGTGTACCCCACAGACTTATCTACCCACTAATCTTTTCTGTTCACATAGTAGTGGGAAAACATTATACTAAATTGGGTTTTGTATTTTCTTCCTGGTACTTTTGTAGTACTATCTTGTGTAGTCCCTCACAAGATTCAGCAAATAAAGCTGTCTGATATTTACAAATAAAAAATATATAAATTTCCTTGAGGTACTTTTTAGTATTTCACACTTCATATTAATTCACTTAGACTCTAAAAGATTTAATAACTCACTTTATTTTTTCTTTCTTAAATTTATAAAGTCCAATCACTTTTTATAAGTTTTTCTTCTGTGTCCTATTTAATTTTAATAAGAGCAGAAAAATACACTTGATGAAACAGTTGTTTATATGTATTTTTTTAATTAAACTGTTGAATTAGGAATGAAGGAGTAGATAATGAGAAATATGGCTGAGGTTTTTTTTTTCTGTAATCATCACAGGAAAAGTGACATCACATGCAAGCACACACACACACAAACATGTCCTTGTGAGAAAATTACGGCCATACTTTTCAGATTATTTATCACTGATACTACATTGCACCCATGATGATTTCACCCTATTTGTAAGATCTCAGGAGTGATCTTGTAACCCAAGAGTACTTGTCACTGCAAAACCATAGATTATTTTAAAGTTCTCAGTCCAAAACTACACTGACTATGTTACAAAATTAGATAACCCATTAGTGGATTGTAAATTACAGGATCAAAATACCATTATTTTAGAGCCATAATTTCAGGAATATTTATCTTTAATGTTAGTTAAGGAAACTAGTATTTTTCAAGGTAGTTGTCAGCTACAGGGAACAATGAATACCCATCAGTAACATTTGGACTATGATGATCAAGGTCAACATGCATAAATAGGCAGTTAAAGTGAGTTTCAAAATCTGTGCATTCTGGCTTAATGTTTAAATACCAGTATCATTGAATTTGTTACAATGTTCATGAGCTCTAAAGGAGAAAAAAAGAAGTGAATATTTTATCCCTTAAATTTCTGATCATTTTTTATGCAATGTAGACATTCAATAGGAATAAGAGAACTTGTATACAGTGAATGGCAGGAAAATTCCTCTTTTGGATAGAAGGTAGTAATGTACCAAGTAAAAGCGGAAAGAAAGGATAAGAAAAAACATTTTAAGTAGCTTAGTGAAAGGAAAATACTACCAACATAGTCTGGTGTGACATCCACTAGAGAGCCTATTTCTTAAGCCCAAGTTAGCACTCAGCCTCCAAGACCATGGTCAGCCACATTGGCACCACTCTATTCAGAAAGCTACAGGACAAGTGTTATTGCTTCTGACAGGAGCCAGCAGACAGTATTCATTAGGTGGTCCACCCAACACTCTATGCGACAGTCCACACTGCCCTTCAGGAACTGTGCTGTTTGACCCCTCGTCTCTTCTCAGCCCCAACCCCCAGGTGACAGCTCAGGTGGGAAGGATCAAGATTCATATTGGGTGAGTTCAGAAACCATCCTGGCTTAAAAGCTTCATATCCACAGGAACCGATTTTTCTTTTATCAACTCCATGAGCATAGCTTGCAGGATTCCCACAAGGGATGGGTTTATATGTAAGAGTTACTTGCACTCCAGCAAGCTCAAAATTATAGTTTCCAATCAGGTATTTATAATTCTCTCAGTCCAAATGCAGTCTACCAATATAGGTTCATTTTTACCGGAAGCAATGTTGCTTAGAAACACAGTTACCACATACTACCTTATCTGGTTACCAAGGAAACAGCTAGAAAGTTATCAAAAGATCAAATTCTCAGGGAGAAAAGGAAGGGGTTGTGTTAATCCATTACCTACATCTGATCTCATCCACAAAACTGTGAAATCAAGTTGAATTTATGATTTTGTATGAGAATATGGTATAATTCCCTCTTGTAATTTTTTTTCTAGAGCTGATGTATACAGTTGAACTTGCTGGAGGGCTTGGTGCTATCCTTCTGCTGCTTGTTTGTTTGGTGACCATCTACAAGTGTTACAAGATAGAAATCATGCTCTTCTATAGGAATCATTTTGGGGCTGAGGAGTTGGATGGAGGTAAGATGAGTTCCCTCTTTTAATGTTCTTTCTGAATATTCTGTTTCCTGCTTTTGTTTTTTTGAGGGGAAGAAAAGTTACCTGAATAACCATTTGCAGCAGCTCTTACAGTCTTTCAATGTTCAGTTTGTAAATTCATCTTTTATATGGAACTATATGTGTGATGCTTTGCAGCCAGTAGGTATTTTCCTCTGAAAATTGTAAAGCAACACCTACTCTTTTTAGAATGGTATTCCAAACAGCACTTGCGAATTACAAACGCTGATTAGAGTGTTATCAGTGTGTTCATCTTCTCTCACCTTGTAATCAGTACTGAAAGTCCAGCTTTACTTCTATAGAGGTAAGGAGTGTCTCTTTTAATTGTGTTCCCTGGCCCAATAGTTTGAAGTGAATCTCAATTTGTTCCTTGTTTAGACTGGTCAGTTATAAGAAACAGTACCAAATATTTTAGAAATCATCCAGCAGTCTTTTCAATCCTGTTTATTTAGCTATATTTAGACAGGCTAATTTTTTTCCAAGTGGGGACCAACAGATAGGAAAGTGTACAAGCAAGTTGTTTTCATAATAATAAATCTAATACTTTTACTCAACTTGGATAAGTGAATATTGTTTTTGTAGAAATCATAATTATTATTTGCCTCTGGTCAGTCATGAATATGTGTACAACCTAAGAAGAATTTGGAGTCCTTAAAATTGAGCTCCATAAACCGCACATGAGAGGACTAAAGTTTTTTTTTCCTTTTTTGGTCGTTTGAAAGTGATTCATATATAAGATAGACTTGCAATATAGGAAGCATATGTGAAGTGACAATAAATTGTACAGACGGTCAAGGTTTCTTGATCATTTTTGTAATCTCTTTTTATTGACTATCCATCTTTCACTAATTGGTACAAAGGAAAATAAAGCAATTGCCCATGCTACCACATTTCCGGGGCCTCTGGAATAAATCACAGGTAGAACTGTAGTTTGTCAGACTTGTGAAGAAGAGCAATTTATTCAACATCCCTCACACTCCTCTCTTTTTAACCTTCTCCCCTTCCCATCAGGGTGAAGTCTGTGCTGCAGCAAAGCTGTTTGTTTGTTGGGTTTTTTTTCATTTTAAAGTACTGATTAGCCTATTTATTCTTTGTTTCTAACTTCCTTGCCTGTTCATACAAATTATTAAATTGTTCAGTACTGCTTCAAAGAGATATGAGAAAATTGCCAATGTCAGAGTCGTTGTTGAGTGAGAATCAAGCAAAGTGCTAGGCATTCTTAAAATCATTTTTGCTAAGCCTCAAAAAAAAAATCTAAGGTCAATGTTATAATCTCCATTTTACTGATAAAGCAACTGAGGCTCCCAGTGGTTAAATAACGTACTAAAGAAGATAGCACTAGTATTATTGTAAGTGGCCAAGATGGGATTTGAATATAGGTCTATTTACAAAGCCTTTATTTTATTGAACACTGAGCCCCTACTGTTTTTAGCTTTTTAAAACTTTGGTGTGTTCAATATAACCTAAAGATCTGCTGTTGCTTGCACAGTTAGCATAGTAGAAGGTATTAGAAAAAGCAGATTACCTAAACAAGTCTCACTTTATCTATTTTGAACATATTTTGTGTTCTGAATGATATGAATGATTTCACCAAAACTGTCAATTTCCAGTATAATTTTTTGTCGTGTTCTGAATGGTAGAAGATTCTGAAGAGTTTAGTTGCCTCTAAACCTTAGTCTCATCCCCTTAGGTCCTTCTACACATGCTATTATGGTTGAATAAATATCTACTCTTCCATTGTTGAAAACTTTCTGTGACATCATCAAATCCCCATTCTTCCTAGCTCTCCCACAAGTCCTTTCTTTTTCTAAAGAAGAGATAATTGTTAAGAGACCCCAAGTCATATTCTTGACTTGGCTTCAAACACTGTAATTTGAAAGTCAAAGTTGATCGGTCTTCTTTATTCTTGGGTACCATGTTATCTCCCCTGAAAAGGGAATACATAAAGTGCTCTTGGAAGGAAAGGCAAAGAGTGTGAAGAAAAAGAGGGAAAGAAAGTTTACCTCATATTTTGAAGTAATGTCAGAACTATGGTGATTGATAATAACAGATTCACTGACTATTTATTGAATATGTATTAAATGACAAGGGCTGTGTTGACTATTTTATTGATAGAGAGCTATACAACCAGGAAGACAGAGTTCAAACCCAGGTCTAAATGACTCCAGATCCCCCAAATTTCCATCACTGTGTCCGACTAGGAGATGGACTATTTGGCATCTAGACACATTTAGTCATTTCCTTTCAAGTCATTGCAATAGGCATTACCTGACTGTACCAGTTGTATATCAAAAGCATTCTATTTTTCCAAGATGGAACATATTGATACTTTGCTCTCTTAGTTTGTTCACATCACTCCTTGTTCCCCTCTACACAGCCTTACATTTTATTGTTTCCCCTAGACTCAGGCCTTAGCACTTCTCTTCTAATTCTGCAGCACCACCTTTTTGGATCACATGTACAACGCTGTCTACACTTGCATTTGTGTACAAATGACTCCTAAATCTAAATGTCCTTCTCCCAGGTCTCTTGTTATCATTTTTTTCTCTGCTAACCTGTTGGTTTTCTCCACTATGATAGGTCCCAACCCCAGCTTTTGAGTCACACCCCACACACTCATTTCTTATCATCCTCCATTCTACGTCTCAGTTCTTTGTATCATCCTCTACCTCATTTGCTTCACTTCCTCCTCATCTGCCATTTCCAATTAGTAATCATGGTCAGTTAATTGTACCTCTTGAAAATAGACTCTTCCCTCAGTCTTCATTGCAAATGCCTTGTGCGTTCCTCCTGCACCACCTTCTTAGCCTTTTTCTGTTCCCCTCCATTTGATCCTGCACACTCGGCCAGACTTCTCTTTCTAAGTACAAATTTACTGTGATTCTCTGAAAAAAAAAAAAAGAGCATGCCTCTATGTTGCCTGCCAGAGCAGAAAGTTTTCTTAGCTAAGAAAGCAACTGCTGTAACAGGGTGACCCAACTTACACTTATAGCCTGGCCACCCCCATGGAATCTGAGCATGCATAATTCCTGTTAAAACAAGGTGCTGGTCTTTGGACAAACACAACTATTGAGAATGGACCAAGACAATGCAGTTACACATAATTCTCAGGTCCCTTTGAGTAAATGAGGTAACCATAATGATTAGGGGTAGGAGAAGGTAAATTACTCCTCTACCACCTCGGTTCCACAAAATAGTGAAAGAAAATTTGGACAAATTCTGCTGCATATACATTTATTAATAAACAATCATTTAACCTATCCTATAAACTTGAAGAAGTCCCAACTCTGTGTCATGTGAGTGTGTGTGTCTGTGTGTCTGTGTGTGAGTTCCCCAAAAACCTTGCAAAAAACCTTACCCCTGAGGCAAATGTGACAATGCCAGTGGCAAGATTAGGCTAACCATCTAAAGACACCTAAGAATATTCTTCATTAACTGGGTAGTGATACAGAAAAATGTCATGCTATTAAATGAAAAGCAGAAAACAAAAAGATTTGTATACTATGATCATCAGCTTTGCACATACCTATGTCTCCATGTAGGTAAGAACTGAAAGATAATACTTAAACATGAGAACAGCATTGTAGTGTGTTATGATTTGAGATGTTTATACTTATATTTTTTCAAAAATTTCTCTAATATTTACCATCTTTTCTATTACATGTAACTTTTTACATTCTTTCTGAAATAAATTTGAATTTATGAAAAAAATATTCTTCCTCAGGACACAAGACCATTTGGAATCAGCCTGGAACAGTTTCCCTAAGGAGGCAGGACACTGACCCCGCTAGATACTTGAGGGGTGGGATGTGTCTCTAAATGAAGTTATGTTATCCATATGTCTTTTTTTAATTGAAGAATAGTTGATTTACAATGTTGTGTTAGTTTCAGGTATACAGCAAAGTGATTCAGTTTTAAATAAATAAATAAATAAAATTCCTTTTCAGATTCTTTTCCTGTATAGGTTATTACAAAATATTGAGTATAGTTCCCTGTGCTACATAGTAAACCCGTGTTGTTTATTTATTTTATACATAGTAGTGTGTATATGTAAATCCCAAACTCCTAATTTATTCCTCCCCCCCTTTACTCTTTGGTAACCATAAGTTTGTTTTCTATGTCTGTGGCTCTATTTCTGTTTTGTAATTAAGTTCATCTGTATCATTTTTTTTAGATTCCACATATAAGCGGTATCATATGATGTTTGTCTTTTTCTGTCTTACTTCATTTAGTATGCTAATCTCTAGGTCCTTCCATGTTGCTGCAAATGGCATTATTTCGTCCTTTTTATGACTGAGTAATATTCCACTGTGTGTGCGTGTGTGTGTGTGTGCGCGCGCGCGCCACATCTTCCGTATCCATTTATCTGTCAATGGACATTTAGGTTGCTTCCATGTCTTGGCTATTGTAAAATAGTGCTGCAGTGAACATTGGGGTACATGTATCTTTTTGAATTAGAGTTTTCTCTGGATATATGCCCAGGAGTGGGATTGCTTTATTATATGGCAACTCTATTTTTAGTTTTTTAAAGAACCTCCATAGTGTTCTCTATATAGCTGTACTACATTCCCACCAACAGTGTAGGAGGGTTCCTTTTTCTCCACACCCTCTCTAGCATTTATTATTTGTACAATTTTTAATGATGGCCATTCTGACAGATGGGAGGTGGTACCTCGTAGTTTTGGTTTGCATTTCTCTAATAATTAGTGATGTTGAGCACTTTTTCATGTGCCTTTTGGCCATCTGCATGTCTTCTTTGAAGAAATGTCTATTTACATCTTCTGCCCATTTTTTGATTGGGTTGTTTTTTTTATAATGAGCTCTATGAGCTGTTTGTATATTTTGGAAATTAATCCCTTGTCGGCTACATCATTTGCAAATATTTTCTCCCATTCTGTAGGTTATCTTTTCGTTTTATTTATGATTTCCTTTGCATATGTCTTGAGTACCACTGATTTCAACATGGAGGGTCCATTTCCAAGATCTACTATACTTAGTAAAAAGCCACTAATTTTAGCAATGAAACTTTATTTCTAACATCCATTGTGCTAATTAATGAAGCATCTACTTTTGATCAGAAATAAAGATAGTTGAAGTGTTTGTAGTGGCTCTAGAGTGTTGCCTTATTCTAATTAAATGCTAGCTGACCATCCTCATAAAGGCAACCTACTGTCTCTAGAGCTGAACATACACTAACATAATATCCCATCATCTTTGCTGGAATAATTACAAAAAAAAATACAGTTATCACAACAACCAGAATCCTTTGTCCCTCCATGCCTCTGACTGGGGTTTCCCTTCCACTTTTGTTTAAATGCTTGTATAAAGGTAGTCCTTTCTTCCTTCCTTCCTTTCTGTCTTCCTTCCTTCCTTCCTTCTTTCCTGTCTCTTCTCCCTCCCTTCTCTTTCTCTCTCTCATATACAATTCATATTTCCCCCTGACTTACAAAGATTCCCCTCATAATCCCAAGGTCTAGTTATTTTCTCCTTCATCTTTACTAAAATGGTACTTCAGGCACATCATTTTTGCAGCCCTTTTCACTTTGAGTAATGAGCACTTACTAGTGAATACTTACAACTTGTAGAGCATTATGAATTCAAGATTCCTTATCACATTTATTTATTTATTTATGGGAGCAGAAGGACCTCTTTTTTGAGGTCCTATGGATTCAAATGGATTCAGAAAAGTACCAAGTAGTAAAACATGTAAACTAGAACAATATTGTTAAATTTTCAAAGTGTAAAACTCAATCAGCTTTATTTTCGAGTATAATTGTCAGATGCTGCCATGGCTGAATTGACATGAAAAGTGGAATTTATTAATACAATGACATTCAATAATCACAAAATCAAAATATTAATATATGCTTAATGTTTTTTATTCAAAGATCTATCATCTACTTCTGCAGAGTTTTTAATTGAAAAATTATTAGTTGGAAATATAAAAAAGTATATGAAGGCAAATCTGAAATACAAGAAAAAAATGACTTAATTTTTTAAAAACTCTTATTTATTCAAATTATGTCAATGCTAGTTTTTAATGATCACATAATTCTGTGCTAATATACTACATGCAAACATAGAAAATCGCCTTTTAAAATGAAATACACAGTTCATCATTGGGCCCTACCCGGGTCTCCTTTTGGTAATCCATTTGCTGAATAATGGCCTCTGTCACTAGTCAATTTCACATACGTGACTTATAAATATTTGAAAGTAAATTTAAAAAAAGAAGTGGCCACCTGCCAATAACACCTGACAACTATTCAACAGGCGTTTAAAAGTTAAAAACTCCCAAAGACGTGAATGTCAATCCCAAGCCATTTATACTGTCAGTAAATCTCTTTCCTAGCCCACATCCAGTATAGCCACCACCTTCATCTTGATAAGGGAGTCTTCAGTCTACATTTTCTTAAAAGCTCTATTGTTCTAAAAAATCCATGGATCCTTTGATTTCTCAATCCTTTTAAAGAGAATTGACTAATATCCTCTCATATGTCAAAGAGGAAAATATTTATTTATCATTTTTCCAACCACTTTTTTTTATTCCTGATACACAGTTCTATATTTTCCTTCTCTCTTCAAGATTTCTTAATAATATTTTTAATTCATATTTTTATTTCTTAACTCTCCAGAGTCCAAACGTTTTCCCCCTCAAATATATCTTTTTATAAAACATAGTAGTTCATTCGGTAAATTGAAGGAGAAAATTCTACTGGACTAATTGTTTGACTTAAAGTAACAAAGCAACTAATTAATCGGTTAGGTTTGGCGTTTTGGGTTTGTTTGTTTTTCTTTCTCCCCCCAGCTTTATTCAGATATAATTGACATATAACATTGTGTAAGTTTAAGGTATACAGTGTGACGATTTGATACACATATATATTGTGAAATGATTGCCACAATAATGTTACTTAACATATCCATCACCTCACATAACTATTTCTTTTTGTAGTGAGAAAATTTAAGATCTATTCTCTGCAACTCTCAAGTATATAATACAGTATTGTTAACCATATTCACCAAGCTGTGTATGTATCCCTAGAAATTATTTTTCTTATAGCAGGAAGTTTATTTACTTTGACCAACATCTCCCCCTTTCCCCTGCCCCCAGCCCTTGACAACCACCATTCTACTCTCTGTTTCTATGAATTCAGCTTTTTCAGTTCCACATTGTAAGTGAGATCATTCAGTATTTGTCTTTCTCTGTCTGACTTGTTTCACTTAAGCATAATGATCCATCTAAATAAAATGGAAGGTTTTCTTCATTTTTATGGCTGAATAATATTCTACTAAATAATATTCTGCTGTGTGTGTATATATGTGTGTATGTATTTTTATATATATGTATTATTTATATGTATACACACACTCATATATACACATTTTCTTTATCCATTCATCTGTTGATGGACACTTAGGTGGTTTCCATGTCTTGGCTATTGTGAATAATTCTGCAGTGAACACTAAGGTACAGATATCTCTTTGAGAGAGTGGTTTCATTTCCTTCAGATATATACCCAGAAGTGGGATTGCTGGATCATATGGTACTTCTATTTTTAATTTTATGAGGAATCTCCATACTGTTTTACATAGTGGCTGCACCAACTTACATCCCCACCAACAGGGCAGAAGGGTTCCCTTTTCTCTACATCCTTGCCAACAGTTGTTACCTTGTCTTTTTGATAATAACCATCCTAAGAAGTATGAGGTGAGGTATCATTGTGGTTTTGATTTGCATTTCTTGATGATTAGTGATGATCTTTTTATACACCTTTTGGCCATTGTATGTCCTACATGTCTTTTTGCTGTTGAGTTGTATGAGTTCCTTATATATTTTAGATATTAACCCTCCCCTTATGTAATATATGGTGTGCAAATATTTTCTCCCATTCTGTAACTTGCCATTTTATTTATTGATTGTTTCTTTTGCTGTGCAGAAGCTTTTTAGTTTGATATAGTCACACTTGTTTAGTTTTGCTTTTGTTGCTTGTGCTTTTTGTGTCATAGCCAAAGAATTGTTGCCAAAGCTAATGTTAAGGAGTTTTTCCTTATGTTTTTTCCTAGGAGTTTTATGGTTTCAAGTATTACATTTAAATCTTTAATCCATTTCAGATTAAAATTTGTGAGTGATGTAAAATAGGGCCCCAGCTTTTTTCTTTTGCATGTGGATAGACAGTTTTCCCAACACCATTTATTAAAAAGATTATCGGGCCTCCCTGGTGGCGCAGTGGTTGAGAGTCCGCCTGCCGATGCAGGGGATACGGGTTCGTGCCCCGGTCTGGGAGGATCCCATATGCCGCGGAGCGGCTGGGCCCGTGAGCCGTGGCCGCTGGGCCTGCGCGTCCGGAGCCTGTGCTCCGCAACGGGAGGGGCCACAACAGTGAGAGGCCCGCATACCGCAAAAAGAAAAAAAAAAAAAAAAAAAAAAAAAAAAAAAAAAAAAGATTATCCTTTCCACATTGCGTATTCTTGGCCCACTTGTCAAATATCAACTGACCACATATTTGTGGGTCTATTTCTGGGCTCTTGGTTTTGTTCCATTGGTCTATGTGTCTGTTTTTATGTCAGCACCATACTGTTTTGATTACTATAGCTTTGTAAGTATAGTCTGCAATCAGGAAGTGTGATGCCTCCAGCTGGGCTCTTCTCTCTCAATATTGCTTTGGCTATTCAGGGTCTTTTTTGATTCCATATGAATTTTAGAATTTTTTTATATTTCTGTTAAAATTGCCATTGGAATTTTGATAGGGATTATATTGAATCTATACATAGCTTTGGGTATTATGGACATTTTAACAATATTAACTGTTCTGATTAATGAACATGGGATAGCCTTCCATTTGTTTCTTCTTCAGTTTCTTCATCAGTGTCTTATAGTTTTCAATGTACAGATCTTTCACCTCTTTGGCTAAATTTATTCTTCAGTATTTTATAATTTTTGATGATATTCTAAATGGAATTGATTTGCATATGTTGATCCATCCTTGCATCCCAGGAATAAACCCCGCTTTCTTTTTTTGCCCATGCCACACAGCATGTGGAATCACAGTTCCCTGGCTAGGGATTGAACCCATGCCCCCTACAGTGTAAGCATGGAGTCTTAACCACTGGACTGCCAGGGAAGTCCCATAAATCCCACTGATCATGTTATATTATCTGTTTAATGTACAGTTGAATTTGGTTTGCTAGTATTTTGTTGAGATTTTTTTGTATCTATATTCATTAGGGATGCTGGCTTATAGTTTTTTTGTAGTGTCCTTATCTGGCTTTGGTATCAGGATAATGCTGGCCTCATAAAATGAGTTTGAGCGTGTTCCCTCCTCTTCAATTTTTTCTTGGAAAAGTTTGAGGATTGCATTAATTCTTCTTTAAATATTTGGTAGAATTCACCAGTCAAAGTAGTTGCTGGCTTGAGGATTTCTGTCTGATTCTTTTTTATGGTTTCTGTTTCTTTAATAAAATTCTCATTTTGTTCATGCATTGTTTTCTCATTTTGTTAAATTGTCTATCTGTGTTATTTCTTATTTCACTGATTTCCTTTAAGATGATTATTTTTAATTCTTTGTTGGACAAGTTGTAGATCTCCATTTCTTAGGGCTTGGTTACTGGCGCTTTATTAGTTTCCTTTGGTGATGTCATATTTGCCCGATTCTTTGTGATCCATGTATCCCTGCATTAGTGTCTCTGCGTTTGAAGGAGCAAACATCTCTTCTAATCTTTACACACTGACTTTAGCAGGTAAAGTTCTTCTCCTGTCTGTTCCCCAGGCCAATGGGATTACCTCCAGAATCATAACCATTCTGGGCTGGAACTAGTTTTGAGTCTGTTTCTGGGTCTGCAGTGACATTCATGGTTGGCAGGCTTGTGAGCAGGAGCTCAGGTTCACATAGATCCTGTCTGGTCTCTGGGTGGAGAGGAATGCCTCTAGTATCTTGTTCAGTAGTATAGCACTTGGACAAATGTTCACTTCAGGATCCACAATCGGGTCTTCACTCGGTGGACCTATTGCCAGGTGTGTGGATGGGTATGTCTCCCACCAGGTTTCTGGGAAGGCTTCTATCTGGTCACTGGATGGGTCCTTGGGTGGGCAGGACTGGCTCTGTACTGCAGCTGAGAGGATACATGCAAGGGATGTCTTATTTGACCATCTTGCTGACTTCATTCCTATTTTTCTTTTTTTTGTGGGAAATTACAGTCAGAATCTCTTGAAAATCATGGAAAGAGTAAACCAATGACTATATTAGAGTTTATGAATATGATTATAGAGGGTGTGTACATCAACTGCTTTCCATCTCTGTAGTCAATAGAATTATAGTTGAAGGTTTAAGTTACAGAAAATAAAATTTAGATAATAAAGTTCAGAATAAGAAATATATTGTTGTACTATCTTGTTATGACTAACTAGTTTTCAGCTGTTTATAAACTTAAGTTGAATTTAAAAGAACACAGTCCTACCTTTAAAAATCTTAGCATAATTTTTTCTATGATTATAAAAAATCTCAAATTTTCAGTTTCTTATACACATTAAGATTAGTAAATATATGTTCCTGCAGATATAAAAAATATCTAAGAGATATTTCCCAAGATTCAGATTCAGCTGGTAACTGGGAAAAAAGAAGAAACCTTAGAATCCATATGATTTTGAATCAGAAAACATTGCTGAATTTAGCATGATATCTGGCCTGGTGTTTGCAGTCTGATAATTTTCAAGCCAGGAGTTTGCTTCTGTGGGTAAATAAATGCCTAGCCCAATACTGCACTGACCTAGCCTCTGGGGAAAGAGAGGAATTAGATATCAATCCAGTGTCCCATTGATTTGAGGGAGGAAGCTGCTGCAGATGCTTGCAAGGGGCCTTATTACCAGAATAACCAACATGTGAGCAGCTCCTTTTTATCTGGGAGATATTAGCTTAAATGTTGTAAATTCACTCAGATGACATAAAGAGATAGAAAACTGACTGAGACCACAGCATCTCTTCCCGAGGTTCATTTAAGCTTAATACAGTTACTGAATATATTAGTCTAGGTAAGAATTTATCCCCTTTTTGATGAAAGTGGATTTTCAGCTATTTTATTTAGAGCACATGCCCTGTAAGTATCAAGACCACTCATCATGGAGCTGAGACTGCAGTGTGTAGGTTTTGTGGTACTTTGATCAATTACCTGGCAGCTGACTGCAGTTCTTTGATGCCTTTGAGACCTTTGGGTACCTATACCCTGTCCTAGAGCAGAGTTTCTCAAAGTATTGTCCCTGGACCGGCAGCAGTATCACCTGTTAGTTTGCTATAAATTCAAATTCTAAGGACATATTCCAGATGCTCTGAATTGAAAACTCTGGAGGTGGGGCCTAACAGTCTGTATTTTATCAAGTCCTCCAAATTGTTGCCATTCATGCTTTAGCATGAAAACCACTTTTTCAGAAAAGTTTACAAGGACTCTGAGGTCTTCAACTGAGTCACAGTGAGAAAATACAGTTCAAGATTATTCCAAAGGAACTTTGCTAAACTTTGACCCTGTAGCTCCTAGTAATTACTTGAGGAGTCCAGGCAGCTTGGAGTGTGTATCACCAAAGCCATCTCTCCTAGGAAATGGCCCAAATCTTGAGAAAATCTCCACACTAGCCATAAGGTATGTCATGTGATACCCAAATGAGAGGCCATTGATTCATTTCATCAACAGATATGTTTGAGCATCTACTAAGCACTAGTCACATATCTGAGTCAAGGATCTTGTGGTCAAAGAAAGAAGATAAGATGTGAACACAGTAATATAATACATGGGAAAAGAGATCACCTTCAACTCAATGATATCAGACTCAGATTCAAAGGAAACAACTGCAGAGTTAGCTGCTGGTTTTTTGACAACGGATAGCCATAAATATTTTTTAAGCTACCATAAACATAATCAGTGGTGAGGTTTGGAAAAATAAATTTTGTGATTCTATGTGGAATGGGCCAGAAGAATAAGGAAATGGAGAGGGAAGACCCACTAAAATATAATTATAACAGTTGAGAAGAGAGTAGGGCCTCTCCTAGGATGGAAACAGAATCCAAAGGATTTTTACCAGTGAGTGGCTGTGAGATTATTGGTAATGAAAAGAGATAAGTGGAACATGCCTCTGAAGTTTGGAGACTAAAGATGTGAGATTGTTATGTTAATAAAATTTAAGTGAAATAAAATGTGAAAACAAAGCTTGAGATGGGAAGCTTGTTGTGAGCATGTCAAATGTGAGGTACGTGCTGAACATCCAAATTAAGGGGTCCAGGTTACAGGTTCATGAGAAAGAAGACAAGATTGGACATCTACATTAGAGAGACGTCTACACAGAAGTGGTTGTTGATGTCATAGGAGGAAAGGAGATTTTTAAGGGAAAATAGACTGAAAGACAAATGAAACAGGCCACAGAAAACATCTTGAGAAATGACAGTATTTATGGATTGGAAGAGAGATGTCCATTGAAGAGGCAGGGGAGCCAGAAACAGTGTCATATAAGCAGAAGTGATATCCAGCTGGATCTTACGAGTATTGGTGGACCATTGTTTACATCTCTTCTGAGTCATAAGTGCTCTGTTCTTTTTGTTGTTCATATTGATCTGGTTGTCAAATATTTTTTAAGCCTACAGAAGGCAAAAAGCAAAGAATGAGAATCTAGTCATTATACATCTCAGGTCTGAGCAAACTTGAGCATTTTACAGTACTTTGTAAAAATTTGGAAGAGGAAAACCTCCCAGAAAGAAAGTAGTATATGCATGAAACCATTCTACAATCTGCAGTCTGGCTTAAAGAGTCCTCCCTTTGGCCCATGACCCCTGTACTACTCTTTGCAACACATTTATCCTCTGGAAATAGATTGTTGACTTGTCTACATCTACTACTAAACTGGAAGCTACTGACCCATATTGCAAAGGGGAAGATTTTATCTCATAGATATGGCATGTGATTATCTAATAAATGGACATTTTAATTAAATACTAACTGGTATTATATTATAGCTTTATTATGTGCTATTTTCTATGATTTCTTACTCAACTAAAGTATTTACATCAACAAAATGGTACCACTATAGACTGCTGGCATGTGTGCGTAGACATGGTATAACAAACATAATTATTATTTTTTGTGAAAATTGAATTTTATTTATACTATGTACAACTATATCCTGGTTGAAAAATAAAGAAAATACCAAATACCAAAATATGATAGGGATGATTACTTTTTTTTTTTTTTTACCTGAAATGTGCTTTAAAAAAATCTTCCATAGCTAAAGGTTCTTTTCCCCAGGGATCCTATAGTAGAATTGCTAGCTTTTTATATGCCTGTGTTAACTTTAGGTGAAGTAAACAGTTTTCTGAGTTTTCCATGACAAGTTACAGAAGTGAGGTTTAGTGTCTTTGAAGTCAAAAGGAGTGTCCCAAAGCCATCCAGAGCAAGTCATGGATGCCCCTGTAACTTTGATGTTTTATACCCCAAAGATTTGAAATTTTCTATACCAAATGCCCAGTTCATTTTGTTCTGAAATTTAAGAGTGTTTCAATTCAACTTGATCTAATAATCAAATAATACAATGACAATCATTAGGAAAGAAGCACAAAAGAGACCTAAGCATATTGATATTGATAGGCTCAGCATACTGGTAGTATTTAGAATTGAGGTGAATTATGAATCCTGATATCACACTCTGAAAAGGAAATTGGAGAATGAGACTATGCAGAAGATAAATGACTTCTTATTCTAAGAAACAACAAATGAGAATTTGGGGATGTTTACGTTAAGATAAAAATAATGCACGATAGTAGTCATCAAATATTTGAAGAGTTCTCATGAAATATGGGGAAGAATGAGGAAAGAAATCAAATTTAAGAACTAAGTTTCATTCATTTGTATTATAATTTTTGATTCTTATAGTCAAACTGATTAACATGATGAAAAATAATTTGGCAATAATTTACATGTAAGGTAAATGAAGATCAGGAAAACAATATGTATTTCTATAATAATTCAGCATACTAAACTCAGTTCTAAAATCCAAGAACCAGCTCCCAAAGAAAAATTAATTATTCCAAATTTCATTTTATTTTTTCCCCAAAAGAAAATCAGCACAACACACACAACCTAAAAACCATTCCTCAAGCCAGTCAAGCCAGTTTCATTGTTCTTTCTTTGATTAGGTGAATGTACATTTATGTAGAATAAGAACATACTATCCAAATATGTGGCTTTTATAAGCTGTCAAAATTCTCTATGATCTGTGCATCAAAAATGTTGAGCGTTACCAGTTCATTGCTCTTTTCATTAATTTTCTCCTACTGTCTTAATAACAACAAAAATAGTGACTCCTTTATACCCCCAAATTCATTCCATGACACTTGGCATTATTGTATTCTTAATGAAAATTAATAAAGACTTCTTTCTTTGGCATCCCAGAAGTGGAACACTTGGAGATATTTATGAAATGAGGTGAATATTCTCATGTCCTACTGTTTTCTTTGTAGAGTAGTGACTTCAGCTTTACTCTGTAATGTTCTTGACAGATAATAAAGATTATGATGCATACTTATCATACACCAAAGTGGATCCTGACCAGTGGAATCAAGAGACTGGGGAAGAAGAACGCTTTGCTCTTGAAATCCTACCTGATATGCTTGAAAAGCATTATGGATATAAGTTGTTTATACCAGATAGAGATTTAATCCCAACTGGAAGTAAGTTAATGTTTTCATTTAAGAGTGTGCATATTCTTGTGTCCGTCTGTGTAATCATCATTTTCAGACAGAATTTAAACTTTTAGTTCTTCTACATCTTTCAGTTTCTCAAGAAAGAAATGGCATATGTGTTCAAATGAAAAATAAGTGTCGATACCCCTGAGGAAGCTACTTCTGTTATTCTATAAAGCGTCTCATGTTATAAGCCTTGACATTTAAAGAAACCAAATGAGAGATTTGTACCTGGGAAAACATTTCTATCTTTGAGAGAAGCAAAGTCCCATACTCTGTTCAAAGTGATCATTGGCTATTTTCATCTTCTCAAGGGTTTACCTAGCAAAAAGAACCAGCAATTCTCACTTAATGTGTGAAAGAGAATTTACTGGGGCTTTCTGGACCGAATGTTCAATGTACTTATTCTGATAAACCCTCTTCTCTGTTGTAGCATATATTGAAGATGTGGCAAGGTGTGTAGATCAAAGCAAGCGGCTGATTATTGTCATGACCCCAAATTATGTAGTCAGAAGGGGCTGGAGCATCTTTGAGCTGGAGACCAGACTTCGAAACATGCTTGTGACTGGAGAAATTAAAGTGATACTAATTGAATGCAGTGAGCTACGAGGAGTTATGAACTACCAGGAGGTGGAGGCCCTCAAGCACACCATCAAGCTCCTGACCGTTATTAAATGGCATGGACCAAAATGCAACAAGCTGAACTCTAAGTTCTGGAAACGTTTACAATATGAAATGCCTTTTAAGAGGATAGAACCCATTACGCATGAGCAGGCTTTAGATGTTAGTGAGCAGGGGCCTTTCGGGGAGCTGCAGACTGTCTCAGCGATTTCCATGGCTGCGGCCACCTCCACAGCTCTAGCCACTGCCCATCCAGATCTCCGATCCACCTTTCACAACACTTACCATTCACAAATGCGTCAGAAACACTACTACCGAAGCTATGAGTACGACGTACCTCCTACCGGCACCCTGCCTCTTACCTCCATGGGAAATCAGCATACCTATTGTAACATCCCTATGACACTCATCAACGGTCAGCGGCCACAGACAAAATCGAGCAGGGAGCAGAATCCAGACGAGGCCCACACAAACAGTGCCATCCTGCCGCTGTTGCCAAGGGAGACCAGTATATCCAGTGTGATATGGTGACAGAAAAGCAAGGGACACCCCGTCCCTGGGAGTCTGAGTGGAGTCTGCAGTCCAGTGCCTGGAACTAAATCCTCGACTGCTGCTGTTAAAAACATGCATTACAATCTCTAGAACACGAGGAAAAACAGGGTCTTGTACATATGTTTTTTGCAATTTCTTTGTAGCATCAGTGTCTTCCTGTTTTACCATGTCTCTTACCATTACATTTTTTGACTTTGTTTTATATGTCCTTGGAATTTGTAAATTTACCTTTTTTTAAAGAAGAGACTTATGTATAGATAGAAAACCCTTTTTTGCTTCATTAGTTTAGTTTTAGAATGGGTTTTTATTTCCTTTCCTTGATTTTTGTTTTGCTTTTAACATTTCCTTGGGGTGCTTGGACAAATCTATCCAATGGGACAAGGAGCGCCGGATCCTCTCTTGGGTTCTGCCTAGGATCAGCAGGGCCATGTGGGCCTTCAGAAAGCAGTGCAACGAATGCCAGCATTGCCATTTGGGGGAAAAAAAAAAGATGAGAAGAACACTTGTTCATAGGAGGGCCGCGCCAATCAGAGCCCTGAATATCTTCCTTGTCCCACCTCATTCCCCACCTCTACCCTTCTAATGGCGGCATGATGTGTAAATTCTGAGAAGGGGTTGGGGGGTCCGACTGTCTTAACATTTAATTCACTGCTCGTCAGAATACACTCCAGACCCAAAAGTGTGCTAGTCACTTGACAGTGACCACTACAGAGTGCTAAGAAGGGAAGATCAAGGGCAGGAAAATGGGGGAGAGTGTGCTGTTTCCATTTTTTAAATGAGTTGATGTACCCTTATATAAATATATATATATATATATATAAAAACACACAACAAAAGAAACAAAAACAAAAAAAAGCAAAAAGACAAAAAAAAACAAAAAAATCAAGCCCTGTATTTGATCACTTCCTGGAAAGGCATGAATGTGTTTGTGGCTGTTTTTGTTTACTATTCTACTTCCTCTTTTCCCTCTATAATTTTCTGCAAATGAGATTATGTGCAAATGCCAGGCAAGTTAACTCAAAAGGGTGAATCAACACAAGTCAAAATGAAATTTACATTGAAGGCTTCCAAACCAAAGGGAAGGGCAGGATGTGTCATCAAATATGTTTTGTCACCTTGTATTATAGAAAATGTTATTTTCTAAAGAGTCAGTGCAAATCTGTGAAACTTATTATGGGGTCCCCTTGTATTTAAATGTTAATTCACTGTATTTAATTTTCAATGCTATATTCAGAATCAAGTGTTTGGTTTCAATTTGTGAACATAAGCAACACTTATTAATATCAAAGTGTTTATATAAGCACTCAGGAGGTCAAACATATGAATACCAACAGAAATCACTATTTTCAAAATAAACATTATTTACACAAAATAGTTTTCAAATTAGGTGAGAAGGTATTTAAAATAATTAATTTTTACTGTATAAAGAATTAGTTTTACTTTAACTGTATAATTCTATCTGTCAGAAACAGAAAGCTGATACTCCCAGGAAATTCATCTCTTACCATTTAGTTTTATGTTTGAATGACATAGCAGCTAATACACAGTCATGTTGAAAATGATGAAACATCAATCATAAAGGAACTTGCAGAGGGCAGAATTGCTAAAGGGAAATATTACCTAAGTAACTTTTAGTTTTTAAAAAAAATCAATGTGATGAAAACACTGATAATAGAACTCATGCATTACTTTAGTGATTCATTATAGGAACTTCCATTCCAGCCATCGTCTGTGGGCTTGTGTAGTGAGTATTGTATGTTTGGTTTATTCCTACCAGCATATGAGAAAACAATTCTACACTTTTGGTCACAATACTAAGGTATGAGTTGGCCACACACAAAAATGTAAACTTCAGTAGAGTTCACTGGGGAGGGTAAAACTGAATTGCAAATGTATGAGAGATGAGTATAAGAATTTTGTAACAATGCAAATGTCTCATATTTGTGTGACAAGGTAAAGGATCTTTAGTATGTGCATTGATTTTTATTAGCTAAAAAAAATGCTTATTTCCCTGACAACTCGCCTCAGTCCTTCTCTACAATCTGTTCTTTATTCCCGTGCTCCCCTTGGACCTGTGTCACATTTTCACAAACCAGAACTGAAGCTGCAAGGACACATAAACTTTAAGGTCAGCTTTGCACATTGGGTTATTTTCAAAATCCAAGAAGGCCATTGTTTACTTTGTACTATGGACACCTGTCAGGGACTGGTGGCAGTGAACCTCATTGGACTGGATTTCAGATTCCCCCAGTGCTCAGAAAACTGTAAACATGGCAATGGCCTGGTTTATTTCTTTGTTTTTTTTAATTTTTTTTTAAGTGCACGATGAAAGTGTGGAATAAATGTAGAGGACGTATTCAGACCACAGTCATATTTTAGGCATCCATAGGTGTTAATTTAGCTGCATTGGGAGTACATTTTTTGTTCTATTTTTAGTGTAGATTTAAGAACTTTGAATAGCATGATTCAGGGATTGATGGGTAATATTTGATATTCTCACAACTTAAAAAACGTTTTTTTTCCTCTAATGCTTTGTCATATTTTTAGAAAATAAATGGAAGAAGAAGCTATCTATGGCTTTAGAAACATTCCTCCCAAGTATTCCTCTATCAGCTCCATGCGAAAACAAATGAAGGAAACTGTCATGTGTTCACGTGCTCTATGTTTAACAAAAGTTATGTTAGAATTCACAATAAAGAGAGAAAAAAATGTATTTTCCCTAGTGCTTAGGTTTCATCCTTCTCTTTTTTCGGTGGGGACTATGGCGGATAAGAATATTCTAGCTGTAAAAACACAGTTGAAGGTGTGAATATGTTAGCCAAGCAGAGGGAGATAATCAGCGTCTGGACTTGGATATGTGTGTTGTTTGGTATTGCCTGTTTTTCATCATTCGCTGCTCAGACTCCAATGTGACATGTTACAGATTCTTAAGTCCACCTGGTTCTTTAATGTAACCTCTACTTGCTGCCTGTGAGAGTCCTACCCTTTATACTGGTGCTCAAATCTTTGATTATTTAATTTGTAATCCATTTCGTAGGTCTTCTATGGGCAGAGAAGAAATTTATATCTCATGCAGCCAGCTGATTTAAGTTAAGATCAATTTTATGAAATAAATCTAACACACAAGAGTTCAGACACCTGAACCTACTATAGTTCTATAGATGAACCCCTGATTGTTCAGTCAACCATTTTGCATTTATTACTTTCTTCATAGTATATGTATTTGAACCCTATTGACTTAAATACCTAAATACTGCTTTTTTCCTTATTTCAGTATTATTTAGCATTTTATGACAAGAACAAATAATAACTGAGAGCCGACCCTAAACTCCAAGTAAGTTTTATTTATCCTAGAATAGTCATTAACTTTTGACAGATACCATCTATGTAAATTTAGATCACCATTTCTAGGAAAACATTAATTCATTTGTGAATTACCTTCAGATTCTGGAATGATACCCTAGTTCTCCTTTTTCTAAGAAGTATTTTTTTATCTTGTGCTTAATTTCTTATTTTAATTTAGTTTAAGTTTATATCATTAGTCCCAGAAGAAAGCTTATTCAAATTCAGAGGAGACCATTGATACTGTGCAAGTAAAATGACTGAATGGAACTAAGAGAATACATAGACTCAGAAGTGGAAAATCCCTTGTTCCTGATCTGAACTTGCTTGGTCATTATTCCCACTATTGTTATAGTTGATTAAAAGAGGTGAAATATTATTAAATGGATTAGAAATCCTACCTACATATTCCCTATTGCTGAAGAATTTTTTTAACAACATACACAGTCATTACAAAGAGATGATGATGCAACTGAGTTCCCTAAAAGGAGCAGCTTGTCAGTGGAAGCAGAGCTATTCCTTGCCTTATCACTAACCCTTCCCACTTTATTGTTCTGAACAAAGAAAGTAACCAGTTAAATTTGCATTATCCTTAACAACAGACCTTAAACTTGGGTTTAAGGACACCTTGAGTCTGTAAAAAGGATTAAAGGAAACAACAGAGCACTTGAAATTTCAGACAGAATTGTGAATGTGTACAAAACTGATTTCTGGGATGTTAGTCTCAAAGACATCCATCACCTAAAAAACTATCGATGTTTCAATTTAGAGCATATTCTCAGAAACTGACATTCAGATAAACCACATGTCTTGTAGGCACTGTTGTGGGTACTCTTCCTTACCTTTATTCATGAAAATTCAGGGGATGACTGTTGTTCTTTTAACAAACAGAGGCAATTCCTCTTCCAACATGACCCAGCTTTGTGGGAGGATTGGTTTACAGTGAGGAAAAACTGATTGATGACAAGTAATTCATGCCCAAATAAGTAAGAGTTGATAGTTTATTCATTTCTTAATTTACTCGAAAGATACTTGGGGGTGGGGGGATGTGAAATCATGCAATGTGGCATGAGGCCTTGTTTTTTTAAACTTTTTTATGGGTTGATTTAATCATCCTACAACAAAACTAAGAAGAATTAATTTAGTGCAGGAGTAGAAGAAACAGCCATTTGACTGTTTTTCCAAAGGGACCCAGTTTTCTTATGCCAAGATTTAGAATTGGTTATATACTTGGTTTTCAGCAACTGTGCTTATGCCAGTTTCAGGATTTATGATATAACTTTAGGGTAATTTGAAGAATTTTGAGAATGAACTGAAGTTAGGTGGTGGTTATTTAAAGTTTTACTTTTTACTCATTATGGGCAGCAAGATGAAAGTTTGTGCTATGTTAATTAAGATACTGTCACAGGGAGCTGTAGGACCTGACTAAATTTGAGTAAAGAGAAGGATGATGATGATGATGATGACTTAATCCTAATCCTAATCTTATGTGTTTTGTCATCGTCAAACTTCAGTCACATGTATAGAAAATGCCCAGACTAAAAAGAAGGAACTCAGCTCTAATTTTACATCAAGTATCATTTCTTCCTTCCAGGCTCAGAACACAAAACATCTCCATTATATACACATAAGATACATAAAAAGAAAACTTTCCTTTTTCCCTTTAGTAAATGTTCCTCTGATTAGTCTCTGAGTCCACTGGCAAACTCATGTTTCTGAATCGTTCATTAAAGTTAAGTAAGGCACTATTGTTTTTTCTACCATTCACTACCCTCATTGATGCATCCCCCAGGGTCTACAGCCCGAAAGGAATTCTCTTTCTAACAAAGGCAAGTCATTACACTGTATTCCCTCCACTACTAAATGAATAGAAACCGAAGAACTGCACATGAACTTGAGACTCTGACATGTAATATTAATGTTGTGTAAATTTCAGTCTTCATAGTCCAGATAACCTTAAATTTCAAAGGGCATGCTGGTCATTAAAAAAAAATTTAATGTAAAACTACATATTACATAGTGCATGAACATGTGGCAAAGTAATTCGGATCTATCCTTACTAGTCAATGAGAGACTAAATTTGGGGAGATCAGATGTGAGTGTTTTAGGTTAATTCTCAACTGGGATGAAGACATCTTTCTGTTAGGATATGTGGACAGTTGTCCATATTCCTTGCAACATATGCTCCTGGTAGCTAGAATCCTTAGTGTGTTCTTTCGACCAAAGTAGTGGAGATATGTTCATATAATCTGCTATTGAATTGTAAAAACTTTTACATTTTCAGAGTTTGAGAGAACCCAAATAGGAAAATGAGTTTAGTCATTTTCCTCTGCTGGTGTTCAAGTCAAATTTTAAACTCAGACACTCTCAGATATGTTCAACAGTCAGTAAAAAGTGCATTTTCCCTAGTGTTTCCCTTTAGTTTTGCCTACCCTCTTTGATTTTGTACAATCTAGAATGTATGTAACTCGTGTAGGTGATGGAGGCACTCCTTTTTTTCTTGGAATACTTACAATTATATATTTGGGTTTGCTTTCACTAGCAATAGGAAAATAGACAAATACAAGTGTAAAATTGAGAAATTTTAAACTTGAATTATAATTTGTGTTTTACAGTCGTTTCATAAGTCTGTTGCTCTCTATGAGTATGCTCTCTATATATCCTGTAAAAATAAATTTATATGTTACATAGAAATTCAAGAAATTAAATTATTTATTAAGCTACAAATGTTTCTTCTGGTTTCTACCTGATCATAGATGAAAATAAATTAAATAATGTGTTGTTGGAACCTCTGTAAGTACCTTCGTTAATTTGACAACTCTTGTTATACTTTTCTTTCCCTCTCTTGTTTATGTCTGTATAAGCTTATAATTCTTAGACTTAATTTCTATTATGATTATGGAGAAGGGGACTTAAGAAATGGCCAATTGGCTGAACAAAAAGAAAAACACTGTTAAAAAGTCAAGTCCACTTACAATCCCTCTTTTTTTCACTACTGGATTTGTGAGAAGTTTGAATCACAAACTCAGTCACTTAAAAGTAATTATCACATTAATGATCTTTTCAAGGTTAAATTCTGCATTTTCCCTTCATCTATATCATAAAATTATTTCAGGAACAGAAATGAAAGGAATGATAACACGTGAATCCTCTTTGCTGTTTCTTTTCCTTACTTCTTGCTCCCCAGGTATTTTATTCCTTTCTTTTTAAGGTACTGCTCACATAAGGACCTTAAAATAAAGTCCCCTCAGGTAATATTTTAAAGCGACCAAAATCTTTAATCACTTTATGATTTTTAACTCTGTTTCCACCGAGTTGTAGTGCACAGTTATTCCTAAAGGGAAATGTTTTTGGCCTTACTTTTCATTTTATGTTAAAGATAAATAAAATTATTAATATTTATTTATTTGGGGGGAGGGGAATAGTGGTAAATCTTTCCATCACAAGTGTAACAAGTAAACAACCATAAACCTTTTAGAACAAATGGGCTGTTTAGGCAAAATTCATGTCTTAGGACAGCCTTTTAAGAAACACTTATTAAAGATAAAGCAGAGATAAATCATTATGAAAAATGGAAAGTAATATTTTTTTAAAAACTGTAAGGTTATTTCAGGTTGGATTTCAAAGTAATTAATATATTTAAAATTTCACAAAGTCATTTCTACCTCAGTAGGATTTTTCAGTGTGAAAAAATAACTTCTACTGAAAAAGTAAAATGTTATATGGATTATGACTCAGTGTATAATTTCTATATTGTATTTTAAGCTGTGACTCATAGGACCTGACATATTATTAAAAATATCAAGAAAGAACTCTATAGTTGAAGAATATTTGGGACTATGTGTGCGCCTCACACACACACATAAATTCTCAGGAACTTTCAGTTACACTCATATTATTAACAGCTGGTTAAAAGACTGATCATCAAGGAACATCTTACTTATTTCTAGAAGATTCCTAATTGATATCAGATCTACATTTACTGGAAAAATAGAAACATAGAAGGAGGTGAATATTCAGATAATTAAAATAGTAGTAAACTAATCACTGCTGTGCGATTTTTAACATGTATGTATGGCCTGTAAGAGTAATACAAACAAATTGCTTGATTAAGCTTACATTTTCAATCATTGTTTAATGCCCAGTGATATTGATGTGGGGGGGGGAGGGTGGGTGAAGTTCTGAAGGATCGAGAATATCTGAAGTTGATGAATAATTTAGCCAATTGTTTGCCCAAATTAGGGATTTTTATTCCAGTGTTATGTTGGTTTGAGGTGGTACACAGAGGGAAGTGTTTATTTGAATATTTATGTATTTGATTTAAAATGTGTTAGAATTAAAAAAAAAACTTAAGTAGTAGATCAAACTTGACCTTGTGGATACTATTTCTGGTAGAATAATATATACTAAATGATTTAAACAAAAACATAGGTAAATAAGAGTCTAGGAAAGGTGATATATGGCAAAAGTCATCAAGATGGTTCACAAATGACTGGATTATGGAAAAACTGCTAAGGCAGTCCAATTTCTACCTTCTGGGAAACAAAACCAATAAAAGGAGAATATCCCAAAAATCAGAGAGCAGAACATGCCAAAAGCCTATGTATATGACAAACAGAACTATAAAATTATGAAAATGAAAAGCTGGTTTAAATTAAGCAATGAAATATCTCAGTTCTTCTATTGTCCTTGGCAATAAAAAACTTTACACAATATGAACCTGAAAGGAAAACTGGGCTCTGAATGAAAATCCTTTTTTTCAGTGGTCTCAGCATGCTTTTCCTCAATAAAATGGGAAATTCATTGCTAAATGTTATAATGTATGAATAGAAGTTATGATTTTGGCATGTTTGATACTGTGCCGTAAAGGTTTGGTGAGGAGTGAGATAGTTCTTTCATAGCATCCTTCTAATGGGCCTACTAGTAATAATTCCAAGACCTAGGTGCACTTAGAATCACCTGGAAAGGTTTAAACACTCCTGAAGTCCCACAGATTTCAGATGATACTAGTCTGAAGTTTGTCCCTATTGTTAGTCAGTTGGTTGGTTTGTTTAATAAACCCTCCAGGTTATTCTATAAGACAACCAGAGTTGAAAACTATAGGAGCGAAACAGATGGGTCTCAAATTTTAGACTCCAGAACAATTGCCTGGAAAGTTTGTTAAAGATGGAAATTCAGATTGAACGCCAATAATACTGGAGTGGTGTCCAGAATCTATGTATTTAATAAGCTCCACAGGTGACTCTAATGTGGTGGCCCAAGGACCCCCGTACCCCCATCCCCGGACTCTTTGAGCAACACACGTGTAGGATTTATTGTTTCTGTCATTACTACTGCTGTTACTCTTTGGAATACAAAATTAAAGTTTGCAGCAGATGAATATCACCATAAACTGGGTCTTCCTTTTTTAATAATTCCTCCCAGTTTGTCCACCAGAACTCACAATGAAGAAGTCCTGAAAAGAGCTGAACTATATAGACAACAACATTTTATTTGAGAATTTCTCGAAAAGAAGGACAAAAAAAGAACTAGTCAAGAAAACCAACTTTGTCATGAAATATATGACTTCAAAAAAGTAATTGTACCATCGTAGAAGAAGCAAATAAAGCTAATAGTTAAGTGTTAATTAAAAACACACCTTCCTTCTAAGAGACTACAGATCTACTGTTACTTCCATTTCTGTTAAGGAAGAAAAATGACAGAATTACACAGGGATACCAAAGATATTGGTTGTGAAAATAAATACATCAGTATAAAATGTACTAAATTTTTTGGACTTAATTAACAATTATTTTTCCTCACATTGACAATGAATTCATTCAAAGATGAACTCTAATGAAGACTTTTCCAAATGTCCTTTAGCATAAGAATCGCTTGTAGCATTTGTTAAAAGCATAGATTACTGGCTCACACTCCAAAGCAATGGAATTCCAGGAAATGTTTATGATCATGTAATTTGGGGAACCATATCTAGTGAATGACGTAAAGTCCAAGACTATATTCATCCAGCGCCAAAAAATTTAGTTAATTCTATGTGGGATGATACATTAAATGCATCATCTCTCATTATTTCAGAAAAGTGACAACCTACACAACAGTGACAAACCAGTTGGTTCTTTATTTCATACCTCAATCACTTATTCTGACAATATATTTCCAGCCACATAGATTTGTCTTATTAGGCTAATGTTGATCTTTATGTTCCTTGTTATGCCAAGAATGAGTACCAGTGATGAGGTTGCTAGCTTCTGTTTCTTAAGAAGAAATGTCCTATTTGATGTCTGATTCTCACAAACTAATCACATCACTCATCGTAAATGCAAATTTCAAGGACAAGGCTTCTGTTAGTTAAGAGAAAATATTCTTATACATGCTTTGTGGATTAGCCACATCAAAGAGTTTCTTCTAGAGAATTGGTTTAAGTTTTCCCACACATATGCTAATGACTTCCACAGCCACTGTAGGCCCGCTTACCATCTAGAGTTTTATAACACTAGAACGTCCAAAAAATAATATTCAACAGTAGAATTTTACTGAGTGCAATAAAGCCTTTTTTATTTCTATACTAAACTGAGACAATATACCAGTTGAGCTGGATTTATTTTCAGAACGCATTCTGGACAACAGCAGTTCGAAACAGTCAACTTTGACGACATGAAGTATTTAGTGTGCTAAATTAGTCTACATGTGTGCGTGCATGTGTAAGGCGTGTGTACTCTAATCGAAAACACACACTAGCATTACATTTAAATAACCTTAATCAATATATGTACCACATTAAATAAACAGTTATATGAATTCCCAAGATAATGAACTCCATCAGGAAATTACCAGTGAATCATTTTGGCCCAGGCTAAAAATAAATACCCAAGTTTCTGTTCAACTCACTTTAAGAACATGCATTTTATCTTAAAGGAGAGAGCCAGCTTATTCTTGTTTCCCCATAAAAATTCTGTGATTGTTTCCGTTTCCTACTTTTTCCATTACGTGGTAGCCCTGAGCTATTTATTTATATAAAAAGGGGGAGGCATTGCACTCAGCAACTATCATAAGAAAAGCCGATGACAGCACCAAAGTTATTGCCATGAGTTTCCTATTTTAGTTGATTTTATTTTTCCAGGGCTGTGAAATATCTTATTTTTTCAGATTTCACTTAAATTATGTCCATAGCAAATAACATGTCCTCAGCAAAGCTTAACTTTAGAGATACAGTTACTGATAAGATTTTCTTTTTTTTAGTTTTCTCTTACTTTACAGAATCCATGCCATCACTGAAGTGAAATAGAAACACATAGAATTAAGTGAATTTACAACCGACGATCTTATGAATACTCCACCTTAAGTATTCTGTGCCACCAGGTGACCTTGTAGTCATAGTCATCTTCAAAATGGGCATCTGAATAACTTGCTGTGTATTTTCATGAGAAAACTGGACATGCGACGAGAAATTACAGGAAGGGGATAGCAGATTCCTGCTGGTGTAGCATTTGTGTTGATATCTTTAAAGATCTTTAAAGAAGTATACTTTTGTGTTGATATCTCTAAAGATTTTCACTACGGCTTAATAGGTAAGACTACATAATTGACTGTAGCAAGCATAACATACTTAGCATTTTGTACTTTCATTTTTAAGAGGGAAGGAGATCACTCACTAACTATGAATGCTGCATAAGTTAGCAATAGAGATAGTGATTTTGTAATTTTGATTTCACTTGCCTTAAAATTTTTTCCAAAAAGAAATTATATAAATAACAAATATAGATGAGGATGGTTAAAGAACATTGTTTAAAAATAGGCAAGTTCTGCACTGATTATACTTTTTTTACATAATTTAATGCATAATGGCAGAGTATATTTGCCAGATCCATGTAAAGAGTATATGAGCACATGATAACAGCAGTTTGTATAAGCACAAGGTGTTCTATGTTTAGACTAAAAATTAACAATAATAACTTTTGGTGTGTGCTTTAAATTTCAAAAAAGTTGGATGTTTAAAGATAAATTTATTACTTGCGTAATAATATTTTTGTATAATATCAGCAAAGGTTTAAAAAATGGACTTGCTTTATGGAGTGCATTTTACAGAGAAAATAAACAGGGTATGTGTCTAGTTTGTAAAATGTTTTCTTTCAAGATTACTCTTTCACTGGTTAAATGCGAGGATATGATGACTTGAAGTACTTTTTTTTTTGTGAACTGAACAATACGAACAACAAGAACAACAAAAATAAAGCAATGTGAATAAGTTGCGTATGCAAACTTCTTTTACTCAATGCCAGTAGATTTCGAAAACAATAGCAAGGTCCGTTTTTGTGAGTATAATGCTAAAAATAATTATATAAATGTGGTTTGCCATTCGATGCATGAACATATATCCATTTTAAGAAAAATATAAAAAGTGTTTTGATTTTAGGAAAATTTTTATTCTTCATGCTTCAGTTTAAAGTTATATTTATTTTCTAAAATTAAGAACAATAAGACAATTTAATAGCACCTCATACTTCTTATTACATATTTATGACATCAAAGCTAATATATAAAGAAAGTTCTTGAATTAATAAAAGGTTCTATGTGTACCTGGCTATTAGGGAATGTATGTCCTGGGCTAAAAATGTTACAAGGTTTATTAGAACATATTTACAAAAATGGTGTGCTGGTATATATATATAAACTTTCAGTCTCTGAAAAAATATTTATATATCCTTATAATGTACCTGTATTTAGTTAAATGCCCTGCTTCGAAATCTATAAATGTGATTGTGAGCTGATTTGGAGACCAAGGAGTATCTACAAGGCTAAAAATGTCTCTTGAAGATTAAAATGAGAGGCTTGATCATTTAAGAAGACAATAGTCCCAGATAAGATGTGTGGATTTTCATACATGCTCTTATAAGTATTATCCAGTAAGTGGTTTTAAGAAGGTTCTATAAACTTTCAATCAAGAAAAAAATGTGGAAACTGAAAATAAGCCTTTTTTGCTGGGGAAAAGACTTGTGACAAGAAAACCAGAAAAAGAATCACATTTTTTAGGCATGAGGTATCATACCTACAGCACTATGGGGTGTGGAAAAAGTGCTGGACTAATACAGAATTTTTTTTTTTTGGTAAAAATTTTTTTTTCAAGAGGCCAAGGGCATTAAAATGAAAACCTAATTTCTGGTTCATCACAGACATTCCTACACCCATGGCAAGTATTGCTACTTCTTAGTGATGCACAGTTATTCTATATTTTGAGCATCTGTGTAAAACTGTGCAGTTATTACTGTATTAGGTCACACCCAGGGGAAATGCCAAAATCAAGAGTGGGTGGATGCAATTGCTCAAAAAAGTATTACAGGCATTTATTTGGAAAAGAAAAAGAGTATTTAAATTAATAAAACTAACGATGAAACATTAACCTATAGAAGTTGACTCAATGTCTTACTCTTCCCCCCAAAAATTGTCCTACTGACTGAAATGTATTAACACATCCTCCTTTTTTTCTTATGATTCATCTAAGAATTTGGCGAAATTAATAACATAGAGTCCTTCTCTTTATTCCATCTCTATAATCTGTGTCTTTAAAAAAAAAAGGAAGACAAAAATTTCCTTTAATTGCCCAGTCCCCCCCACACACAGAGAGGGCATAAGTGTCTTTTTTTTTTTTTCTTCCTCTAATGTTCCAAGCATCTCTGCTCCTGTGCTGGTGGGTTATCATGTAGATAAACCCCAGTTCTGTATTGTCGTTATAGAATTCAATTTTTCTGTGATAGTGTCAACATATTCAGTGAGACAGCTCGGGGTAGGACCACTGGGATAGCACTTAAGTAAGCCTTCATGGTTAAGGGTCTGAGAGTATGATCTTGAGTTGTCTAAGCCAAGATCTGTTAACAGACCTACGAATGATCATTCTCTCTTGTTCAGACTCATGCTATTCAGGCCTTTAAGACACTGTCTTCAATGCAAATGACAATTACTAATAGTGGACAGAATGTTCTTGCCATCTTGTAGGAACGTCACATCATAACTAAAATTTGTTTGTAATATGTGGAATCATAAAGAGGAAACTTAGTAGAAAGAACTTAATGTCAGTTGTCATGATAAATCTATCTCCACCACTGAGATACAGCTGTTATGCAAAGTCTCTGTTCTGGGCATTTTCTTCCTTACACAGAACTAGAAAGACAGAGACAAATTCTGACTACTGACGTTTCCTTCTTCTGGACTCCCAGATGCCTCTCACCCTCCTGTTAAATCGTACGGCTCTAAGTATGATGATATAGCCATGCCTTGTTCTCGCTGCCTGGAATATGAGTGTTAACAAAACTCCTCAGCCATCCATTTGTCAATATCTGCTTTGGGGAGCTGATCGCCTTAAGCACTTTGTCTGCAATCAGTCTCAGAAGACAACCTTATTTTTCAACTTTTGGTCACATGTTATTTTTGGTTAAGTAAGCTCATTACACCATTAAGACCTATTGATTTGAGCTGATGATGTTTAATAATTTAATTAAACTTTAAAGCCCTCATTTACCTCTTAAACTGTATGGGAAAAAACACCAGAGAAGTGTTCCTAGGGCTTGTTCTGAGATTCTGGCAGAGGAGAGCGGCTGTTTGCTCTGCTCAGGTCATCTGTTTTGGTCTTTTCTAGACCGCCTTTAAGATCGTGCTTGACAGAGTTGTTTATCTGCTAACCTAACCGCATGGAAGCCCTGGAGGGGACAGCAGGATAGGCTGAAGAGCAGACAAGTCATTTACTTTAAGTTGAGAGACCTTGAGCATGGTATGTGACCTCTTTTACCCCTGAATTCCACGTGAGAAATACAAGTGGACAATAATACCTTCTCTGGAGGTAAGTTGTAAAAGTTCCTTCCTTCCTTACTTCATTTACTTATTAGTGTCAAGCATTGTTCTGGTTGCTGGGGACATAATAAATAATCAGAGACAGTATTGTTGACTCACAGGGCTTACTCTCCGTTTGAAGGTGACACACAAGGTAAGTGCCCGAATCAATGAGAACATTTCAGACAGTGATACATGCAATGACAATATAAACTATGGGTGTGTGACAGGAAGTGACTACCTGAAGAGGTTAATTTACAGAGTGGCTATGAAAGGCTACTTGGAAGAGATAAAATTATGGCTGAACCTAGAGTCGAGAAGGGGACAACCAGGAAAAGACTTGGCATTAATCCGAAGGGCAGACTAATGCAAAGACACTGAGGCAGGAATGAGCTTGGTGTGTTTGAGGAAGAAAAGGAAGGCCATGTGGCTGAGTCCTTGTGAATGCCGGTTACAAGTAATATACAGAAGGCATAGTACCTAGTAGGTGATAGATAAAGGGTAGCTAGTATTACTGAAATCAGGTTGGAGATTACATTTTATAATTTGGGTTGTCTTAATGTAAAATGAAAATATATTGTAGTAACTTTTCATTCCATCTTTTTTATTGTCCAAAACATCTTTGAGTTGTAGTTTATCACTGATTGAAGGACTTCAACAGGTTGTATTTAAGAGCATTTATTCTCAAATCTCTAAGTATGTCACCAAATCGGCTATAAGAAAAAACAAACCAAAAACATACTCTCAGCGTATGGACTTGATGTGCTATATCTAACTGGCTAATTAGAGTCTATGTGGTTCTTGGGGGTGTGGGTGTGGGCAGCAGAAGGCCAAATGTGCAATGCCCACATACTGGGGCAAGAACCAATGCAATAGTCTCTCGCCTCTCACCTCACCGTGATGTGCAAGGAAAGACATGGGAAAGACATGGGGAAAGAGGCCTGAGAGAAGTGTATTGATTTAGTTCCCTATTGCTATGTAACAAACCACACCAAAAGCCAGTGATTTGAAACAATAAACTTTTTATTATCTCTCATGTGAATTGACTAGGATCAGCTGTGCTGTTCTACTGCTGGGTTCGTTTAGGAACTCTCATGCAGCTGTGTCATATTACCAGTGGAAATGGAGACATATGGAGGGTAAACTGAAATGCTACAATGGCTCTCTTTCTCTCCTTCCTCCTGTAGTTCTCCTCCTCTACTCTCCACTTGGTCCCTCCCCCAAGGTCTCTCCATGTGGTCTCTCCAGCTGGGTACTAGACTTCTTATATGGCAGCTCCAGTTTCCCAAAAGTGCAAAAGTGAAGGCAACTAGACCTTCTTCAGGGTCAGCATGACTTTCACCACATTCTGTTGGTTAAACTGAGTCAAGTCAGATTCATTGTGATTGATTGTGGGAGGGGACCACACAAAGGCATGAATTTCAGAAGGCATGGCTCTTGGAAGCCATCTTTGCAGACTGACTACCACAGAATCAATGAGAAAGACAGGATGCATGGGACTGAACCCTTGGTGTCCAGGACATGGTTCCACCTCATGCAAGTACTACATGGTTGGCCTTTGAAAGACATGAAGTCCACAACTGCCTTCAGTATCTAAACAAAACTGTCTAAGCTCAGATGGTCACTAATACCATTAAGTTTAAATGTAACAAAACATACAAGAAGAAAATCTTGTCTTCCTTCTCCCCCCACCCCAGCCTATAAGGGTTCTTTCTTATCTTAGTCAAAACTCACTCTGCTGGGGCCTCCCTGGCGGTGCAGTGGTTGAGAGTCCGCCTGCCGATGCAGGGGACACGGGTTCGTGCCCCGGTCCGGGAGGATCCCACGTGCCGTGGAGCGGCTGGGCCCGTGAGCCATGGCCGCTGAGCCTGCGCATCCAGAGCCTGTGCTCCACAACGGGAGAGGCCACAACAGTGAGAGGCCCGCGTACTGCAAAAAAAACCACAAAAAAACCCAAAAAAAACAAAACTCACTCTGCTTACAGGAGAACAGGGAGCTAACTAGGGAAGGCTTTATATTAAGGTTTCCTTTTTCTAGTAATGAACTAATGCCAAGCCTCCATCAGCAAAGTCCCCAGGGATCACTCCGTAGATAAATAAAGATTCTATGGTCAGGCCACTCAAAATGGCTGTTCTCTTGCTCTGTGTACCTCCCCTGCCCGACCGGTGCCTGCTTCACCTCTACCCTATGCACATGACTGACTTCCCTACTACTTGCCCTGGGCCGCAGCTGTTGCTTGTTTTCATCAAAGGGGGCGGTGAGGGGCGTGCCCCTCTACTGGTTTCCCTGGTAACTAATGAGCCCACCTGATGTCAATTCCCCTCTAACTGGTAATCTCTTCCACCGCGGAGAGAAGGCTGCCGCCATGTCTTGCCTGCCGTCCGCCGCACACGCTGGGGTGTCGCTCCAGGACCGTGCTTCAGACAGGTAAGCTCCCCCATCTGTTAAACCATTGATGTCTCTGTTGCTGACTCCGGGCTCTTTCTTCGGTCTCAAAGCTGGGCAAGCGCAGGCCTTGGTAGGCCTGTGGGATGCAGCCCAACAGGGCAGAGCAGCCGAGAGACTGAGGAAACTCCCGTGAGCGCCGAGATGTCGGGAAATACAGGACGGGGGATGGAAAGTTGCAGGTAATGCTGGAGTGGCTGCCCACTAACATGTGGGGCCCAGGAGTTCCAAGGGTGACCCCGAAAGTTACGGGGAGATCCCAGGGTGGCTGTCCACTAGTATGTGGCGTCCTGTGGTGGCCGTCCTTGCTGAGTGGCGGCTGCCGAGAGAACGGTGCCCTCCAATGGCTCTGCTATTGTATCAAAGTGAGCCTTCTGTAATTGGTTAAGCCAGCTTTCTAGAAGGAATTGGTATTTCTCTTGTGCCTTTGAGACGTAAATGGTCTACCTGGGCTCTCAGGAACTTGAATCTTCTGTGATCTCTAAGAGTAAAGGAGAAAAAAAGAGCTTTTAGATAAACTCTATAGAAATAATTATGTTTTGGGAATGTCTGTCTAAAATAGTCTCTCCAGATTTTGGTAACTTGAAACTACACTAAGTTAAATGAAGAGAATTCATTGACTCTCTGGGTCATTTCAAATAGGATAAAATATTAGAACATTAATTGCTGAGCGGGTCTCAGTTTACCTGCCTTTGCCTGCTTAAGAGAGGTAGACTAAAGCGTTAAGTTTTCCAATCAGGAAATGCACAATTACTTGCTTCTTGGTTTTTGCCAGACATTAAGGTTTTCAAGGCTTAAGGTTATAATCAGTCATAATTCTTGCAACCAAGTTTCTTTATCAATTACATTGTGATCAGGAGTTTAACCGTGCCTTTTTAAGTCATTCGTCATTTATAGATAGTTATTTTTGTACCCTGATGCTTCTGCAAAAGTGCTTCATCTTCAAGAAGATTCATGGGAAAGATCTTTTGACAATAACAGGTCTGATAAGTGTCAGGTTATACTGCTGAACTGGGTACGAACTTAAAGAATCCTAATGGAAGACCTGATGGCTTCATAAAAGTTAACAGAAGGATTGGTTACTGAGTGAACTGGTGAAAATAGTTTTAATTTTTATGTGTTTTGTCTCAAATGTTACTGGTTTTGATCTGTGTTTTCCATATATAGGGAAGCCCTTCCCCTCAAGTTGGTTATGAATTACAGCAATTTGGTAAACTACACCTGTGGGTAGAATTGAAGCATTTTCCTTTTTTTCTCTGCCTGGTCCCTCCAGAAACTGGGGACTCTTGTGTTCTGAGCAGCCTTATCAGGGGAATGGAAAAGACTGTCTCCTGGTATGTGCAGGAATCTTGATATTTGGGGGACTTCTAGAAGAAAAATCCACCAAGGCAGAGCCTGATAGCAGGCCTTTGGCATGGCTTTGCTGGCCTTGAGAGACCTTTTGGGAATTCAGTCTGAGACTCCTGAGGACTTCCCCCTCAGGCAGTTTGGAGGAGCCTATGTGATCTATTGACCAGACTTATTTTGCAAACAAATTCGTTTTGATTGGCTATGTTTGGAGATGAGGGTAATTTTAGAGAGAACAAGATTATGTTTCGGTGGATGTTAAATTCTAGTTCTGTTTAATTGAGGTCTGTGTTTATGAAAGTTATTGTGCTAACCGTACTTTTGCCCTGGTGTTCTGGATGGAAAGAAAATTAGTGAAATTGTCACAGAGTATAGCTACTCATGAAGTGTGACACTACTTGCTTTAGTCTGCTGCTAAAAGCCCATGTACAATGCTTGTGTGACAGCAGGTATAAGTGATAAAATGTATAGCCTATAAAGTGTCTCCCCATTAACATACCTCAGAGCCTGTTCATGAGATCTGACTAGCTTTCCCCCAACATGAATGACTAGGCAAATATAAAGGAGGCCTAGCACCAAGGGACATGATCTGAACCTAGGGTAGGAGCCAGCACGCCCGCATTGCAGGACAAATATTTTATCAACAGTGCTTTCTGTTGGAAGATTTGCAATCGAAAGGCGAAATGCTGGAAAAGTCTGCGTGTATTGAGGTATGGGGAAGTCATTATGGTTTATATATGGTTTAACTTAAATTTTACTGACCAGAGCAGCCTGATTTGTGGCCTTTCAGACATGCACTGTATGTCTGCTTTGGCCATTGAGGAAGGGAATATGTTTGAAAGTCAAAATGGAGTAGCTGTGGTTCAGACATCCAAGGTAAAACTAGGTGGCCATTGTATACCTGATTTTAGACATGTTCTTATATTATTGAAAAGTTGAGTTTTCTGAACTATATTGCAGACTAGGACAAACACCACAGGCAGGTGCCGTATTATCTCTGAGTGTGGTTACTGCTTCTATTTTGCTAAATTGTCATGATCTCCCCTGTGTCGTGCCCGTTAGATGTCTTACATATTGTCCGTAGCCTGAGGGAGGAAATCTATTTGAGGACTGAGCAGCAACACTGGCCTCACTGCGAAATGAGTCTAATTGCTGGATGTACAGTGAGATGGTGTTCTCGTCCTCCTCTGGACTTCCATGAAAAATCGAACGGGCTAATGTGACTATGTCAGCGCTACTGACAATGGGGGGGAAAGACTCACCATCTTCCGGTCCCATATGCCAATATGTCAGAAAGACCCCCACTGGTAAACGTTACTTTACAACTGACTGCCATGAGCCCCCCTGGGCTATGCTATGTGGAATGGTGTAGGTGGGCTTTTGGACACCCAAGTCCAACTAGTGGGATTAACTGTTTTGTTTGGAAAAACCTGATGGGTCCACCCCTAATGTCACTCAACATAGCATGGGGTGGCACACCTGTACTGTGACCGCTGACTCCTGGCTAGGCCACCAGAATGTTTCTTTTAGAGCCAGGGCCCACCCCTCCCCATGGGGGTGGCTCTGGGTTTGTGAAAACCAGGGGTGGCCTTACCTTCCTTATAACTGGACAGGGCACTGCTGCCATTGACTCCCTCTCCATTGACCTGGTAAGCGTTTGGCTCCAGAATTTCTCCACATTGTGCCAAATGACTCTTCTGAGCATACTAGGTCTCTTACTCTTTTTTTTTTTTTTTTTTTTTTTTTAGTATTTATTTATTTACTTGGCTGCTTCGGGTCTTAGTTGCGGCACGTGGGATCTTCGGTGCCCTGTGTGGAATCTTTTAGTTGCAGCAGGCAAGATCTAGTTCCCTGACCAGGGATCGAACCTGGGCCCCCTGCGTTGGGAGCACATAGTCTTAACTCCTGGACCACCAGGGGAGTCCCTAGGCCCCTTACTCTTGATACTCTTCGGCTGCTGCTGTCTGTACTGTATTCCTGGTATCTGGCTGCAGTGCCCCTCCGCATATCTGACCCCAGGGATATCGTGGAAGAGGGGTGGACCAAGATGGTAAGGGTCGTACAGGGTCTGTAGGGGTGGAGGGTATGGTCAGGCCACTCAAGATGGCTGTTCTCTTGCTCTCTGTACCTCCCCTGCCTGACCAGTGCCTGCTTCACCTCTACCCCATGCACATGACTGACCTTCCTACTACTCGCCCCGGGCCGCAGCTGGTGATTGTTTTCATCAAAGGGGCGGTGAGGGGCGTGCCCCTCTGGTGGTTTCCCTGGTAACTAATGAGCCCACCTGCTGTTAGTTCCCTGATAACTGGTAATTCTGCCGCCGCCCTGCCCAGGGAGCGAAGACTGCCGCCATGTCCTGCCGCTGGGGTGTCGCTCCAGGACCTTACTTCAGACAGGTCAGCTCCCCCGTCCGTTAAACCATTGATGTCTCTGTTGCTGACTCCGGGCTCTTTCTTTGGTCTTGAAGTTGGGCAAGCACAGGCCTTGTAGGCCTGTGGGATGCAGCCGAACACTAGGGGAGACTTTATATTAAGGTTTCCTTTTACTAATAATAAGCTAATGCCAAACCCCCATCAGCAGAGACCCCAGGGATCACTCCGTAGATAAAGATTCTAAAACACATAGAGATCAGTTATTTCCTACATGAAGTCCCCAGAACTGGGAACAAACCATAGATAGTTCTCTACCCAAGAGGTCATGCTAACACCTTGAACAAGAATGGAAAAGTCAAAGCTGTGTTAAATTCTCGTTAGCATTTCTTTGATCAAATGTATATTTTCCTCCTTTTCGCAACTTTTTTTTCAAATGCAAATATGTGCTTAAACATTAGCCACTGAGCTGCAACTGGGAGAGCCTCCACAGAATATTTAAATATGCAAACCAGCACCTTAGAGAGGAAAAGATGAACCTTCCCTACTTTGTTCTTTTGTACACAGCAGCAAGCAATGGAAAGTACAATTAAATAGAGTCTCTCTGAACTCCTCCATCAAGAAGTATGTATTATCCACTGAACTATATGCAGCTGTGCTGCCAGAAGTCTTAGCAAAACGCCACGTGTGCCCCAGAGAGATTCCAAATAGAATACAATTGCAGTTAAACTGAGTCACCGTTAAGGAAAGTAGCCCAAATCTTTGCTTGAAACTAGGCTCAGTCGTATCACTCTGTGGATGATTTTGAAAGTAACTGTGGATTAGGAATATAAAAGAATGAAGGCAGAGGCCTGTCGGAGTAATCCACTCATGCTATGAGGAAACTGCCCAATTAATAAAGAGCAACATTTACTAAAGTTTTGAAATATTTTTTTTCAAAAATATGAACAAATGCAAATAAATCTGCAGATACTAATTAAGTGCTGCACCCAGTGTTGATGAGGTCATCAGAAGATGAGGAAATGGGTATGCTTATTTACTATGGGTTAAAGGGTAAATTGGCACAATGATTCCTTTAGAGTAAAAAGATAGCATCAGTTCTCGTCTACTTGGAACCTTTCTTTCTCTTCATTTTAAAGTCTGTTTAATAATCTGTAGCGTACTGGACATTCCACTGAGAGCCTTCTCCGGGATTTCCAGGACACCACGTTACCGGAGGAGCACGTTTTCAGTTGGCGTCCTCACGCACAGAGCCACCCTCTTCTAAGTCCACTCCGCTCCTCCTAATTATATTTCTCCCCCTCTTCTTTCTTCTCCTTTTCCTCCCAGATTTTTAATGAAAACTAGCATAATATAAAGAAAATGGCATGAGTTTTATATTTGGGGAAACATAATCTTCAGTCCTAGCTCCTCAACTTTTTTATGGACCTTTGTCAAGTTAGTTTTAATCTATTTGAGCCTCCGTTTTTCTCATCTGTAAAACAGATAATACCACAGAGTGTTTTGTGAAGATTAAATTATATGTATTGATATGACACATAGAAGGTATCTAGGTGGGTTATGTAATGCTAGGTGCTACGCCAACTTAAACATATCCCGGGGCCTAACTCACTCAAATTTTATTGCTGTAGGAGTTCCTGGTCAGCTAAGACCTAATCCTAACTGTTGGAATTTTTCCATTTTGTAGCTCTGCCATCCCCTAGGTCTCAGACAAGCTATGAGTATGCAGGAGCCCGTTCCAACCTCACTGCTAAAAGTTACATCACTTCCACTCATAGTCCATGAAGTCAAAACTGGGCATTTGTTGGTGCCTGAAGTGAGTGGGCCAGAAAAGTGTAGACTGTGGCTGGACTGTCCTCAGCGATAGCTCAGTGTTACAGAAGTCCCCATTTGTGGTGGTAGAGTGCTGGAATCTTTATAGTGTTGCCTGCCAGGATTTCAGAATTTCCATAAACCGGTAACATCTCTGTTTCTTATTCTCTTTCCAAATGTATTTTTTTAAATTGTGGTTTTCTATCCTTGCTCCACTGTATCCTGGAGATAAGGACAGGGCATACAATTTATATTTTAATCCATAGATCAGGGGAAGAAATTGGGCTCTGGTGCAGTTCCACAAAAGACCTCAGCTGACACCCATGGGGAACTGTGAAGTTGAGATGGTTCTTTAGAGTTGTCCCATGTTATGACAAGGGTGCCAGTCGTTTGTACTCCAGTATAGACCACTCGTTGGATACAGGCTGCCTCTGGAGATGGGTGTGACATTTTTAATCTTCTTTTAAGTGGCAGTGTTCTTTGAAATCAGTCATATAATATTGCAATAGTTCCTGAAAAAATATATTTCTTGAATTCAAGTCCATGGCTACATGTATAGCATGAAATCAAAGGTGCCTAGAAAGCTCCAAATTGGGTTGGCCAAACAGAGATGATTTTTCATTGAGATTTGTGTTTTGACATCACTAGGGACTTCCAATGAATGAATGTTTCTTCCAATTTTGATACATAAATCCCACCTTCGGCCTAAATTTGGGTCATAGTCTTCACTCTTTCGAGGGGAGCCAGTCCAAGTAAACCTGAACTTAGAGAGTGAGAGGGAATCCTATGATATTCCCTATGGCATTAGAGCAACCAGCTTTTGTTTCTAAGGAGAAATTAACCACCCTGAGGCCCTAACCACTGCAGTACAATCTGACTCTCAGCTGGGAAAATATAAAAATCCACTGTCCCTTTGGCTTAGTAATGCGTAAAATTCTAGCCCTGGAGGTCCAATTGCTTAATCTAAAAGCCCATGTTCAATTAAGATACAAACACCTTGTGTGAAGTAAGGGTAGCTTTTATCATTTATGAATACCTTGATTTAAATAAATCTTTCAGATTGTTTTACAAAATAGCTTACTAGAAGAAAGATGAACCTTAATGCCAACTATATTGATTAGAGAAATAGGAATACCAAGTTTGTGCATGGGAAGGATGTGTTAGCTATCTATTGCTGTAGTGAAATTACCCTGAGACTCAGAGGCTTCAAACAATATTCATTTATTATCTCCCAGTTTCTGTAGAATTTGGGAAGAGCTTATCTGGGTTTAATGTTTCAGGGTCCATCACAGACCTACAGTGCAGGTGTTTTCTGGTTCTCTGGTCTCATTTGAAGGCTCAATTGAGGAAGAGTGTGCTTCCAAGCTCAGTTACATGGTTACTGGCAGGATTCAGTTTCTTGCTGGATTGTTTTGAGTGACTTATTTCCTCACTGGCTGTTGAACAGAGGTTTACCTCAGTCCCTTGCCATAGGGGCCATTCCCACATGGCAGCAGGCTTTATCAAAGCAAGGTAGCTGCCATGGCAAGAGAAAGAGAAAGTAGAAAGTCACAATCCTCCATAACCTAATCATGGATGGAACATTCCACTACCTTTGCTGTATTCTAATCATTAGAAACAGGTCACTGTGTCCTGGCCACACCCAAGAGGAGGGGATTGCACAAGGGTGTAAATATTGGGGAATGGGGATCATTGAGGGTCATCTTGGAAAGATGCATGCCACAAGATGGTTGACTGTAGCATAAGGAGAATGGAGGTTCTGATAGCAAACTTTGCTAAAATCACATGTCTTTTCTGGGATTCAGCTCAAATGATTTTTCAGATATTCTCCACCATAATCTGGAATTCATTAGAACACGGGCTGAATGAAATCCAGAGCTTCTTGGATTCTCAGGTTCATAATCAACAAAATAAGGATGTTAATGCCTATTTCAAAGGCTTGTCGCTGGAGATTAACTGAGAATAGTTTTAGAAGTAGAATTATACGTAATTTTTCTTCTCTGCGTGTTTGCCAATGCGTTAATATTTTTCTAAGATCGTGTGTACAGGTAAATTTTTTTAAACATGCAAAAACACCATTTAGGGTATATTAGATGCTTGAGTTAATGTGAGGATATCTTAAATCTATACCTGAACTACTAAGTAGAAAGGATTTTTGAGCTATGGATTTGATGAGGCCTTAATTCTCCCTTACTTAGAAGTTAATCACTGCAAGATAATCATTATACAGTGATTAACTTCTAAATAAAGGAGAAATAAGGACAGAGCAAATTCATATCTCAGTGTTGTATGCAGATTGGGAATCTGTTGCATCAGTGTTCAGTACACAAGAAGCTGATAATTATATTTACATGGATGAGACCTGCCTTATCGTGTACAAGATTCTTGCTGACATTTAAGAGAAGAAATCGGAATACTCTAAATGCAGGCAATTTATCATTGTCTTGATTCACAGCAACCTAGGGACTCTTCTTTATCAAATTTTCTACTTATGCCAAACACTTAGAATGCTCTGTATTGTTGCCCTGCACTGTTTTCTCTCTTCTTTCCCTTCTAATACAAAGAATGACAGTTTGGGTTTGTTTTAGTTTTTAGTTTTTGTTTTTTGTCCAACAATCTTTCTTTTAAATGCTTTTTAAGCTCATTCATTCCACAAAGATTTAATCAGTTTTTATATAACCAAGGCATTTTGAGAATTGTCTTAAAAAAAATGTACTCACTGACTTTAAAAATCTTAGGATCTATGAGAGACATTATACATCCATTAACAAGACAAATACTGTGAAAGTGATCAATTTAAACTAGTGTTATCAACAAAAAGCAACATTAAGTGCCATTTGTCATGGGACTTGGAGGCCAAGATTTGAGATGTGCACAGGGAATCACAAACAGTGGGTCAAAGTATAATTTTCAAAATGTCAAAAACGTGACACATACAAATATGGAATGAGTATGTATCAAAAATTTAAATCATTAATGAGAGAACCAGCAGGATGGTATAAATGGTTCAAAGGAGAGTTTAAAAAACAGATTTATATAGACACTCAGTAAGTCAAAGGCATAATGAAATGAATTTCCTGGTAGATGAAAAATTAATATCCTACAGAGTAATAAAACTATCTTTTGGAGTAGTCTTTCCTCCTAAATAGATAGTTATAAGTTAATATGTAACTTCAGAGTCTGGGCCCTGATCAGTAGTAAACAGTAAATCAAACAAAGGTAAATCCTGTAGGAAATTAAATAATCGTTGGGTAGGCCTGTCAGGCAATGCTTCTTATGACATCAAAATGACATGCAGTCATTCTTTTGTCTTATTTCTAAATTTTGAATACTTTTCCTTAACAAGGGTAAATAGCATGTACATGGCCACAGAGGTATATTTTTAGAGAAGGGCACATACACGAGGGGTTGGCAGACTTTTTCTGTAGATGGGCAGATAGTAAATATTTGGGGCTTTGGGACGGCCATATGATCTCTGCTGTAGCTACTCATGTCTGCCATTGAAGCCTAAAAGCAGCCATAGATAATAAGTAAACAAATGAGTATGACTGTTACCATAAAACTTATTATATGAACGCTGAATTTCCTATAACTTTTACATGTCACAAAATATTCTGCTTTTTGGATATTTTTTTTAATCATTTAGTAATGTAAAAGCCACTCTGTAGACCACACAAAAGCAGCTGGTGGGTTGGATTTGCTCTGTGTGTCGTTTGCCAACCCTAATAGACTAAGCGAGGCAATGACTTGCCATTTTACGTCAGTGGCAAATAAGACAGCAAAGAGGTTGGGGCTAGGAAATGCATGGTCTTAAAAACCCTACTCAGACACAGACAAGGAAGGAATCAATTTGAGGCTTGGTGTGGGTTTGCTAAATGACACTGCAGTGTTTTCATAAGGTTAATATGAAAGCAGTGTTTTAGATGAGGTACAAGAGGCAGAGACGAGAGTTAGAAAAACTAGGTAAGAATTTTTCACTAGTTCATTTTGAGGAGCTAATCATGTGGTTCAGAGTGTGGTCAGAGAAAAATTTCCCAACAGATGAGATGTATGGGGCAGGAGAGAGCAACTATTGAAAGCTTACGCAGAGAATTCAAGCCAGAGACACTGGGGAGTGAAGATTTCCTTGTCAGAAAAGGAGCATAGTGACTATGTTGGTTATAAATCAGCTGAGCTGGAGGTAACCATGGAATTCCAGCTGTAGGAAATCAAGCAGAGTGCTGGGAAGGCTTGAATGGATTTGGGGAGATAGTCCTTGCCCACAGGTGAAAATGTGTAGGAACTTTCCTCGTGGAGGGGAGAGTGGGGGGGCATGGGAATGGATGGAGTGTCCAATAAAATGCCTAGCCAGAGGGCTTCCCTGGTGGCGCAGTGGTTGAGAGTCCGCCTGCCGATGCAGGGGACACGGGTTCGTGCCCCGGTCCGGGAAGATCCCACATGCCGCGGAGCGGCTGGGCGCGTAAGCCATGGCCGCTGAGCCTGCGCGTCCGGAGCCTGTGCTCCACGGCGGGACAGGCCACAGCAGTGAGAGGCCCGCGTACCGGAAAAAAAAAAAAAAAAAGCCTAGCCAGAAAATCCAACTAAAGACAGAAGCTGGTGTATATGGTGAGGGGAAGGAGGGGGGAGGGGATGGGAGTAGAAGGTAGCTTAATGGAATTCAGGAAGAAAAACAAGCCTATGCAAAGATTAAAAATACAAAATCAGGAAAATTAGGATTGTTTAGGATTTCAGAGGTCAGATTTTTCTTTTTTCTTTTTTTTTTTACAACTTTATTGGAGTATAATTGCTTCACAATGGTGTATTAGTTTCTGTTTTATAACAAAGTGAATCAGCTATGCATATACATGTGTTCCCATATCCCTTCCCTCTTGCGTCTCCCTCCCACCCTCCCTATCCCACCCCTCCAGGTGGTCACAAAGCACCAAGCTGATCTCCCTGTGCTATGCGGCTGCTTCCCGCTAGCTATCTACCTTACGTTTGGTAGTGTATATAGGTCCATGCCTCTCTCTCGCTTTGTCACAGCTTACCCTTCCCCCTCCCCATATCCTCAAGTCCATTCTCTAGTAGGTCTGTGTCTTTATTCCTGTTTTACCCCTAGGTTCTTCGTGACATTTTTTTTCTTAAATTCCATATATATGTGTTAGCCAGAGGTCAGATTTTTCATTCATTCTGAGGGGAAGTGATAGCTAAGAGTCTAAAGTTCACAGACTATCACTCATGGACACTTGCTGATTTTGCTTTTGTTTGTTTTAATTTTTCAGTAATTAGAGATTCAAATTTAGGAAATGAACTTCTAAATTGGCAGACCATCAAATAAAAGCTAATAGAGACTTCAGAAAGAGTCTCAACACCCACCTGTAGTGCCTCTGAAAGTGGCATTAAAGAGTGGAAAGAAATCAAGGGCCTGAGTTATAATTCTGACTGGTTCTCTCACTAATTATGTAAACTTTCCAGCATTGAACAACTTAGGACCCTAGTCTCTTTATGTGTGTAATGAGCTATCTCTAAAATTCCTTGCAGGTCTAAAATTCAATGATTCTCTTTTACTACTCTCATATGTAAAAATAGTCCTGTATAATCCTGAAAGGGGACAGTGAAAAACTGCATGTACAGCTCTGGATCCCAAACTCTGAATCCCCAAGGAGTTATGTGGCGATAGTAATGGAGATCCTGAGGTTTTAAAAAAATATTCTAATGTATTTCACTATTTTAAAATCGAATTAAAATAGTACCTGTATCCACAAGGGTGTTTGAAAGACTAATGGAAACACTAATATGTTTTGTTTGTTTGCTGAAATCTTATTAATTCAGGGATGGAATATTCTCATGTGGATGAGAAGCTCCGACTGGCATTGGTGAGTCTTTAGACTCTTTGACATCCAAAAATAATAAAAGAGGCCCTTTATGAAAATTTTGGAAACTACTGCTCAGAACGGATCCAGATGGAATTACTGCAACAATACTGATGCCTGGTGACCAGGTCATTATTCACAGCCTGACATTGGCAACAATTCCAACCTAAGGTAGAACACCATTGAGTCTCAGAAGATGGGAAAACTCCACAGCTGTGTTTTGCTTCTGCTGAGACTCATACACACAATTTGCCACCTGTCAGATAAGAGAGAGGGAAATGTCCTGGATGTGCACAAGGTATTAAGAGAAGCTTCTGATCATCACTGGATACAAAGGGAGATAGGACTACATGGTGGCTGCTATATAATAAAATAAGTGATAATAAACTTAGTTGGGAGCACATTTTGCCTTTTTGCAAAGAACTTCCATGTGTTATAATGTTCTCTAATTTGATCTAAACAACACCTCGAAGAGGCAAAAAGGGAAGATATTTCTATTTTTTATCTAGATAAACTGAGGCTCACGAAAGTAAAGGGCTTGCCTAAGCTATCACAAGTGGTAATCTTGAAGCTGGAATGTATTAGTATTCTTTTGCCACACCGGTGCAAAACAGAGCATCTATTGCTCATGCATCTGGGGTGATGGGTTAGGCACCTCTGTTGATCTTGGCTGGGCTCACTTCCATGTCTAGGGTTTGGCTGATTGGTAGCTGATCTAGGATGGCCTTAGCTACACCAGTGTCCTTTATCTGCCGGCTCATATGCTGGGCATGTTCTCTGGGCAATGGCAGAAGAACAAGACCATAAGCAGGGACACACAAGCGCTTTCCCAAGCCTCCGATAACATCTCACTGTGCAAAGCATACCACATGTTCAGACTCAGAAATCAGAATCGGAAGGAAGGCAGGGGTAAAGATGTGGGCCCACTAATATTTACCACTTGGAACATGAACATATGTTTTCCGCTTCTATTCTATTCTAATCATCTAGTCTCTTTTTACCTTTCTAATGTGTGTATCACTCCCAAACTGAAGAGCAATTTCAAGGGAAATAGCTGGGCCTTAAAGAATGAATGTGATTTCTACTCAGATATACTCTCATTCACTCAAAAATATTTATTGCCTATTGTATGCTAGTCATGATGCTGAGAAGCTCGTTGTTTACAAATGAATAGAAAAGTCACCTCAGCTTTTAAAATAATCATATATCAAACCTTTGTGTTACATCATATTAGTATAAAATTTCTTCTATTTAAACTCCTCAAATTCAATATTCAGATATCAGCACGTGAAAACTAAAGGGAAAAGCAGCCTACAGTGTAGTTCAGCAGTTTTGCTCAATTATCTCAGACAGCTCCTGCAGCAGCTGCCACATTCTTCATGGTCTTATACACCAAATGTGCCTTCGATTCTTTTCTCTCTCCTCCCAGACCTGATCCTACTCATAAAGAGAGTCAGCAGCTCTTTACCTGCTGTAATACGCCTGCAACTACCTCATATTCCAAAATTAGTTTCTCATATTGAATGGGTCAGGTGGAAAAAGCAGGGGCATTTCTCCCCAGGCTCACAAATAGAATGCCATATGCATTGACATTTTAGAGCTGGAAGTGACATAGGATCTTTTAGTTCAGCCATCTTCAAAATCCTTATTTTAATTAGAAAGCAATGGAATTCCCTCTTCAAATTTCCCAGTGAGGGACTTCCCTGGTAGCGCAGTGGTTAAGAGTCCACCTGCCAGTGCAGGGGACACAGGTTCGAGCCCTGGTCTGGGAAGATCCCACATGCCGCGGAGCAGCTAAGCCATGTGCCACAACTACTGAGCCTGTGCTCTAGAGCCTGCGAGCCACAACTACTGAGCCCACGTGCCACAACTACTGAAGCCCGCACACCTAGAGCCTGTCTTCCACAACAAGAGAAGCCACCGCAATGAGAAGCCTGCGCACGGCAACGAAGAGTAGCCCCCACTCGCCGCAACTAGAGAAAGCCCACGCGCAGCAACAAAGACCCAACACAGCCAAAAATAAATAAATAAAATTTAAAAATTTATTTAAAAAATTAACGTGTCTAATTTCCCAATGAAATTTTTGGTAAGGCCCATGACTTAGAATAGATGGACGCAGATTTTTCTGGTTAAATAGAGTAACATATGCAGAGCCCCACCCACTCAGCTTGGACTAAGCTGAAACTAATGGAAACATTGTGAAAGAAAGTAAATTTTCCTTAGATAAACTGTTCCAGTTTTGAAGATCGAGTTCTTTTTTCCTTCTGTAGCACCAACAGGTGCTAATACATGGCATGTATGTTGCCACTCTGCTTCCTGTCCCTGTGCAGACGTGACTAATCAAGTATAGCACTGTTTCCTACTAAACCTGAAATTGGCATCAGAATTCTTGTCAGTATAGAACTCCAGAATTTCACTATTTATCAGTATAAATTTGAGTTTGCACTGAAGATGAAACCTATTTGCAATCCCTAAGAGACTTTCTGTTTACACACACAGACACACACACATATATCTTCTTTACACACACATTACTTGTCCTCTGTTTAATACTGATGTTCCCTGGCTATATACTGATGTTCTCCAGCAACTCTGAACAGACAAATACTGGTAGATGTGTGGGTGTTTGAGGAGTCCCCAAAAACCAGACCCTGAAGAGACCTTCCTTAGTTTACAATATTCAGAGGCTGACTGAAGGCACATTCATCCCTCTTTTAGGGTACAAACTATTTTTTTAATATGAGAAATGACATTTATATATCTAAACAGTTTACAATTCTACTTCCCACCAATCCAAAAAGTGTTTATACCCCTCCTTCGCTAACCTAGTCTGAACTGAAAGAGTAAGAAGACGTGAGCAGCATCTTGGTGGATTTAAGGCCTGGATGTTGTCTTTAAGAGACCTTTGTTTTCACACATCAGTTTCCCCCCACCTTGCCTGCTTAGTGTTTGGAGTGAGTTAGACCGAGGTCTACCTCTCATCTCTGCCTCTTGCTGCTATGTGATCAAATATAGTTTTATTATTTTGGGGAACCTCAGAAAGTCCTATTATCCCCAAGTTTCTTTAAAGAGGACATATCAGTGTGGTATTTCAGTATCCCTAAAGTCAAGAAACTGAGGTTCTAGTACCTGTCACGTGCTTTAAAGATCTCTGTGAACTTCAGTGCCTTCCTTTGTCAAAGAAGGTAGGGTTTGATCTGCCGTGGGCCAGCAATTCCTGAGCAGCCCAAGCCAGGGACTGAGCATGGCAGGGCCACTAGATCCTGATATTTCTTCTTTAAGGGTCAGCCTTTGCTCCAGAGCTCCCAGCTGGACTGGCTAAGACTTGGAGCTGGATCGTGGTCACTCCCTGACCAATGCGGTTCCTCTTTTCTTTTCACAGGTGTCAGATCTAAACTGCAGTTTGAAAGCTTTCCTTGCCCATTCTCGCTTCCTCCATCATTCACTGGCATTATCCTCTTTCTTCCTCGAGGAAACCCCTCACACCCATTGACTCCGTTTCAGAGTCTGCTTCTTGACTGACCCAAACAACACGTGCTATAAAGGTCTATTAATGTTTTAATAAATAAGATCATGTTAGAAATGATTCTGTTTTCTCTTACCTTTATGTCTGGCACTTTAGCAACAGACTTGGGAAGGGTGAGTGGGATGCTCAGGAGATCATACATCTCGGTTTGCCTGGAACAGTGCCAGTTGACACCTTTTGTCCAGATGTCCCTTCTGACCTAACATTTGCTACTATATAAATTGTTTTGGAGACCATGCATTGTGGTCTCCCTAGTGATACTGAATAACATGTTTACTTCCTTCAATTTCAAAAATTTAAAATGCTCCTGTATATGTGCAAAATAGCTCAACATATCCATCAATGTGATGATGTTCTATTCATTCATGTATTCATTTAATTTTGGAAATATTTATTGAGTTTAATTCAGTACAGTATTTTAGACTCAGGACTTGGATAAAAGACAGTAAATACTTGAGTAACATTTTAGGTCAAGTTATTGTGTTTTATTGGCTAAAAGACTAACTTGAAAGATCAATTTTTCCTTGATTTTCTAGTTCACAAAGAGCATTCATAATGGCTAGTCTACCATGACACATCCTTCCTCCAGCGAGGATGACATGTTTCCCTTGGGAAAATTTCTCTGGGCAGCTGCAGCCACAGCGCAGGTTGCTGACTTCAGCTAGATTATATTCGACAGATTGAAAGCTCACAGGTGCCTGAAGCATACCAGAAAACATTTGTCTTTCTTAGTAGGAAAATTGGAAGGATTTTAGTTGGCTGTGCCATTTTTTTTCACTTATACATGTTTTAATGGTACATTTCTTTACTACAAAAGTAAGGTTACCGGGGTATGGGCTGCTATGTGTTAAAGCATTACAGATTCTTCACTTTATTCATAATTTTAGTGCAAAGTCATTAAATAGCTTTACTAGAATATTCACTTCTTTTAGCAAGTCGAGACACTCTTGAGATTTTTCCATGTTTCTTATGGTTGAAAAAAGCCTCCTTGTGCCCACTTCTCCACAAATCCCCATTTGCCCTTCTCATGGCAGAATCTAATAAGCAGAGTTAAAGTGGGCTATCACAGGGTACACTCATTTTTTTATTGACGTATAGTTGATGTACAAAATTGTGTTAGTTTCAGTGTACAACATAGTGATTCGACATTTAAATAAATTACAAAATGATCACAACAGTAAGTCTAGTAACCATCTGTCACCACACAAAGTTATTACTGTATTCTTGACTGCATTCCTTATGCTGTATTTTGCATGTGTGACTTATTTATTTTATAACTGGAAGTCTGTAGTCTTAATCCCCTTCGCAGGGGATGCTCATTTTGAACACAATGGAACAATTGTTTCCGAAGGTCAGCATCCACTTCGCATTCTAAGAGCTAGGCTGGATTCTATTTCAGTTGAAAGGGCTGAAAAAAATGATACATGTCAAAAGATGAATAACCTTAAGATTGGTCACTACAGAGACTAATTACATCTCTATTCCCTACCTTTAAATTCTCTCTTTAAATCAGGAAATGTTTGCAACTAAGATGGTTGCATACTCAATTCATTGGCCTCAGACAGTTCTGAATTTCCACTTAGGGCACAAAACTGAGGTGTTTATTGTGTAAAGGAAGACATTTTAAAAGATTTTTATATTAGAAAGTGCCATGGTAGATTATCACATATCTTTCAAACAGTTGCCTTAAATTTCCTACAAATCTCACTTTGATTTTGCAGAAAGTATGAATTGCTCCACAGCATATAAGGTATGAATAATGTTACAGTTAATTATTTTCCCCAAGTTGACTAAAATCAGTTCCACAGCCCACCTGTAAGTCCAGTATCACTCATTTTGGGGGACATCCCTTCACCTCCTTTATAAAGTCATAGTTAAAGTCAGGAAAGTGGAAATCATTATAGATATTTCTAGTCAGAAGGGATTTTTAATACAGGGAAACAGAGGCTTCCACGGGTTTTGCAGTGCTGCTGACATCAGGGAAGCAGAAAATGCAGGGATCAGAGAGGTCCGCCACTCATCACCTCAGGACTCTATAGGAGCCACGTGGCTCCTGGAGATTCCTGGAAGAGGCCGAGAAGTTGTTGCCAAAGCCCTGCCTGTCTCAGCCTGGACCTTGCCTGCAACTTCTAGAGGAGAAGTAATGGCTTTTTCTTTGATTACATTTTCCAAATTTCACACGAGTCCCTTTCCATGGCATCTTCTAAGCTAGAGACCTGCTCTCAAGGGGATCCCGAAAATGTATTTCTAGGATTTCTGTTTCCGGGGCAACATAGGAGGGTAGAAAGGATACAGATTCAGGAGGGACAACAGCTGCCACAATATCGCCACTCTGAAAGGCACAAATAGCCCCAAGAAGACAGTCTCCCATATTTCTAATCTCATCACGATAGGCTGTGGTTTCTTAGTCCATGACCATTGTCACTGCTCTTACGTTTCGTTATGACTTGTAGCTGTAGAAAACCGATCCCATTTACAGGCCCGTTTTTCTTCAGGCTTGGAGATCCTGGTCCAATTCCCTTTGCAAGTGAGCAGGATCATCCCAATGAGGATATCTGTGAGTTCTCTCCTGGCTAAGCCTGGCATCGGCCCACCTTGCAGGCTCCCTGGGCTGTGGAGTTATGCTCCTGACCATTGCCTGCCAGGCCAGCTGCACTCCATCCCTACCCTCCACTACCCAAAACACTCCATTGTTTTCCCTCTGTCCCAGTCGTGGAGTTACATCTCATATAGTTTGGACAAATTTTTAAGCACAAAGATTTGTTCTGACTGCTCTTTTGGCAGTAATGCTTAATTGCATCCATGGGCCTCTAAGCCCTCTCAACAGAAAACTCTGTTATGAGGTAGACTTCTGTTGCCACCCACAGGAAAACATCTTCTTCAGAGCCCTGAAACCCAAAAGCTGATTAGCTTCCAGTAGAGGAAAGGGAACCCCAAACCTCAGGGAGATAAACACTTGAATGGCTTCCTAGAGGGGTAAAAATCACTTTTCGTTCTTTCCCAGTGAATCTCCAGCAGTGAGAACACGGTGCTTTTTCTCTTCAGGTCAGCCTATTACATCACATTTGCAATAAATCAACCTGCCACACTTGCTAGAGGATTGTCTTTGTCTGTCGATGCTGAAGTGAAAAGCACTCCTCTCAGGAAACCACTGTGGATCTGGGGCTGTGTCTATCTCCTCAGAACTTAACTGCTGTTAAATGAGGATCGATTCTTGCTCTATGCTCATCTCTTCCAGAGGAAATCAGAGCTCAGTGATCCCCATTATATGACTTTGTGAGGAGATACAGTGATGCTCTTAGATGCAGTGATGGGGGGCGGTTAGATATTCTGGGCCACCGTACTAACTGGTCACTCGAGGTCTGAAGGACGGGAAAGAACAGAGGAAATCTTAGAGCTCCTGCAGAAGAGGTGTGGTATTGGGTCGTATAGTAGGAACCAAACAGAAAGAGAGGGAGGGAGAGAGCAAGGGAGCAAGTGACCAAGCAGGAGGGAGTTGAGGGACATGAAAGACAATACACTTAGGGGAACTAAGAGGCTGAAGAGCATCCATGTATGAAGAATTAGAACCCTGAAAGGTACATATTCATACCTGACTAAAACTATCATACTACCCCCAACAGGGTGAGACAAAGGAGAAGAATTTAGGATCTAAAGCTAGATTGATTTGTAGGAGTGGGGCAGGTACAGACTCTGACACCAAGCCCAGACTCAAAGCTAGGAAGTAGAACTCAGAGGGTCTAATGCAAACCCGTGGGGGTATCCTGCTGGATAAACACCACAGTGGAAAATCACAGAACAGGCCACATGCAGAAATGTACAAAAGTAGGTAGGTGATGCCCATCCAGAAAATCCACTAGTAGAAAATAGGACTCCAACCCCTTGACTGGGATTCAGACTGATATCATAATCTCCAGGAAGATAGGGCAGGCATAACCAAGTCAGAAAGCCATGCCTAGATGATTATGGTATAGGGCAGATTACTGGTTCAAAGACTCAAGACATAATTTATTCACTACTAGAAGAATGCAAGATGTCCTAAAAATAAAAAAAAAGTTCTAGTTGTGAGAATCAGGAATAAAGCCGGGATTGAAATAACAAAATTAATAATAACATTAATAATATAACTACTATTTATAGACATATTACCAGGTTCCAAGAACTCTGCTGTGTCTTTTTCATATTATTTTCCTTTAATCATTACAACTACTAGTGACGCAGGTATTATTATCTGATTTAACAGATGAAGAGATTGCATCCCAGGGAGTTAAATTATCAAAATCATACAGCTAGTAGGGGACAGAGCCATAAATTGTACTCAGGGCTCTCAAATTTCAATTATGATTCAATGATAAGATAGAATTGAGCTTGATTTCCCTCAGTCATTGAGGTGACCAAGAATATTTTCCAAAGATGGCTGCAACATTGTCTTCTATTCCACATGGTTTTCTGCAATGTCACTTTACCCCTCCCTCTTTTTTTTTTTTTTTTTGTCGCACCACTGCTTGCGGGATTTTAGTTCCCCGACCAGACCAGGGATTTAACCCATGCCCCCTGCAGTGGAAGCGCACGGTGTCCTAACCACTGGATCGCCAGGGAATTCCCTACCCCTCCCTCATTAAAAGGAGTCTATTTCTCCACTCCCTTGAAAGGGGCATAGAATACAGCAGAAGTGATACTGTCCCAGTTAAGGATTCAGTTCTTAACTGGCCTGGCAATTTACACTTATAGCCTCTTGGAATGTGTACTCCTGAGAATGCTCCAACTCGGAACACAACCACCGTGCTGCAGAAAGCCTAAGGCACATGGGAAAATTCACATGTAGCCCAGGTGACAGCTCCAGCTAGCTCCTTGCTGACATCCAGAATCAACTGCCAGCATTTAGGGTGGACTGTCTTGGGCATCCAGCCTAATTGAGCCTTTAGATGACTCCAGCCTCAGCCACCGTTTGTATGACTGAACCACATGAGAACTGCCCAGATGAGCCCAGAATCATGAGAACTAACAAGATATTATTCTTTCTAGCCACTAAGGTTTGGAATACTTTGTTATATAGTAAAAGATGAGACTACAACGCAAGGTAAAATGTGGTCCTAGCTATTGAGCTGAGACTGAGCCTGGACATGTGGGGTGGGTAGGTCTAGCTGTTGGGGGGTGGAAAAGAGGGGAAACAGAAAAGTAACTACACAACACATTAGTTACTCTTAAGTTTGGGGTAGAGGATACGTAAGATGATTAACGTGAAATTTTTTACCTGTTACTTAGCTCAGCTCTATTAGTCGTCCTGTTAGTTTTCTATGCACATAAAAAATTACTACGAACTTAGTAACTTAGAACACATATTTATTATCTCACAGTTTCCATGGGTCAGGAATCTGGACACAACTTAGCTGGATCCTTTATTCAAGTCTTACAAAGGCTACAGGCATGGTCTTGGCCAGACTGTGTTCTCCCCTGGGGCTTGGGGTCCTCTTCCTGGCTCACCTGGTTGTTGGCAGGATTCAGCTCTCTGTGACTGTAGGGCTGTGGCTCTCAGCTCCTAGAGGCCACCTGCAGTTCCCTGTCACATGGCTCTCTCCACAGGCAGTTCACATCCCAGGAACTTGCTTCTTCAAGGCCAGTGGGAGACTCTCTCGAGTGCATGCTAGCAACATAGATAGATAGATAGATAGATAGATAGATAGATAGATAGATACAAGATATTTATATATAAAAATAACAGAACCATGGAAGTGACATCCCCTTACCTTTGCCATAGTTTTTTTCCTTCTTTTGGCCAAGCCACGCAGCTTGCGGGATCTTACTTCCCCGACCAGGGATCGAACCCGTGCCCCCTGCAGTGGAAGCGTGGAGTCTTAACTGCTGGACCGCCAGGGAAGTCCCCACCTTTGCCATATTCTGTTTGTTAGAAGCAACTTAAAGGCTCTGCGTACACTCAAGGGGAGGAGATTATTCAGGATACCAACACTGGGATCACTTGAGGATCTATCCCCAGCAGTTTCTCTTACTTAATATATTCAGTACTCAGTATTCAGTCATCTACTCATCCATCCATCCATTCATTCATTCTCTAAACATGCTCCCTTAGAACCTTGGCATTTACTTTTCCCTCTATCTGGAACAATTCCCCAGAAATTTACACACCTCATTCTGTCTTTCTTCAGGTTTCTACTCAACTGCCACCTCATGAGTGAGGGATTCCCTAGACCAGCCTGTTTACAACAGCTGATCTTGGGCCCTAGAATTCACTGTCCCTCTCATCCTGCTTTATTTTTCTCAGTAACTCTTATAAGAATTTGATACATATATTTACAGCTTTGTTTATTGGCTGTCTCTCCCACCACAATTTTATTCACTGCTGAAACCCCAAAACCTAAAACAGTGCCTAGCCATAGTTGGAACTCAATAAGTATTTGTTAAGTGGACGAGTGAATGAATGAATACACAAGTGACCATTTACTGAGCACCTACCTTGTGTAAAAGACGGTGCTAATTGCTTTAGGGACCGGAATAATTCCAGCTGTGTAAGAGTTTGCTAGGAGAGTACCAAAACTTGAGCCTGAGAATGAAGATTTCCGAGCAAAAAGACATTTTAAAATCAAACCCAATCTGGAGCAACTTAAAGGGGGCATCAGAAGTTTCTACAAATCCCAGAGAAAGCACAAATTAAAACTGAGGCAGCTGGAATTAGTGTTTGAATGAAGATAGGCACTCAGAAAATTAAAACTGTCTCAAAACAAAGATGGAAAACAAATCATTTCGACAGTAGTGGTTTCAGGATTCACTTTTCCCAGAGGCTGAGATTTATTAAGAGGACCACTAATTTTGGCAGTATTAAGAAGTGCTTTACCTGAGGGCTGGTGTGGTATGCTAGTTTTAATTGTTCCAGTGGATAAGGTAGCTTCTTGTAGATGGCACTTGACAGGTCCTGGATCATCTTGAGATGTTTTCTAGGGCCGTGTATGATATTGCAGGTGTGAATATTGTTCCAGTGAGGAGACACTGACTGATTTCCAGGTGCTGAGCCCTGTTGCAAAGAACATGAAGGTATTACTTACAAGCAAATTTTGGAGCTAACAGTAGCTAAAAAGAAGAACATTTCTGGGAAATGGAAGAGTCTGCAAAGACAGAAAAATTTAGCCCTTTAAAGCTGGTCTTGGCAAGGAGAAGTGAGGATGCAAGTGACAGTCATGGTATAGTTCAGTGATAAATCATAAATAAAAACCGATCACAATATGAGGAGAAATGGGTTGGTTCCCTTATGTTTCCAGTCTTATTTTTTGATGCTGGGGGTCATGCCCAAAATGTCAGAATACCCATGGAGGAAATATCCAGAGCAGCAACAACAGGACTGGGTAGCCTGCAGTAATTCCCTCCATATCAAAAGAAAAGCTTGATTCCAATTTCCAAGGGTGAAACCAAATTGGACTTTGTTTTCAGCTAAGTGCCCAGCTTCCACCACTCCTTGCCACTGGTGAGAAGAGCTGGGGACTTCTGATTCAAAGAACAGTGCAAGAATTATGAGATGGTGATGGTAGGGAAGTAAAATTAATTTCACTATGAACACTGCATACATTGCCAAAGCACAGTGGGGACTACCTGTGCACTACCCTATGCCAACCAGACACAGCATCTATCTGGCAGAGAAATGCAATAACTAAAAGGATTTGTAGCCAAGTAGGCACACCCAGCCACATGACATCTGGGTGCCAAAGCCTTGTACGTTGCAATTAGCTGTTCAATGATCATAGATTGGGAGTAATTGGTATCTCTGCAAAATGTAATGTGTTTGCAATTTGGAAATGCCAAATTTTAAAGTAATGGTGCCAGTAAAAGTGACATTTGGCAATGTTGGAATCTCTGAGTTGAAAAAAGAAGAAAAAATGGATCATTGAAGGTGTTTTTGTCACACAGACAATATGTGTATGTCAAATTTGCCAAAGGAACATTTGACTTACAGATTCCTGGACCCTACCTCTTGGAGACCATGGATTGATAGGCCCAAGATTCAGAATCTATTTTTTTTTAAATCCCAGGTGATTCTGATGGGCATTTTTGGGAACCTTGAAAACAGATGACATGAAGGAGGTTTACAGCTTAATGTAAATAAAGGATTGAAAGATGTTTAAGAAACATGATTTTTACACTTTAGGGTTACATAATACTTTGGCCCCAAATGACAGAAGGTCACTGAATTGAAGGTCTTAGAGGGCAGATTCTGGTTCAACACAAAGAGGAACCCTCTCAAAATTGGAGTTGAGGAGATTAATGAAAAACCATGATCAAAAACCATGATCAATGGGGTGATAAATGTGGGGACTAGATTGCCGTCACATGTATAGACATAACCAGTGGAATAGTAGCTTCTGGTGGTAATGAGTATCCTTTTGTCACTTGTCTATGAGAACGATTTTATCAATAGAATATTTACCCACTTTAACCCACTCTGACCCACTGTTCTGCTAACTCTGCCTTTACTATGTCACTAACACCCTCCATATTGCCAAATGAAAAAAATACTTTTTAGTGCTGTTAATAGCTAATGTTCATTGAATGCTTGCTGTTTACCAGGTACTGTTCCATGTAACTTAGGTGTTGCATTTAATTCTTGCAAAAACCCTATGAGGTAGGTAATATTCTTATCTAATTTCACAGATGTAGAATCTGAGGCAGAGTGAGGATAAATTATTTTCTCAAGGTCACGTGACTAGCAAGGCATGCAACTGGTCTATGATTCTGAGAAGTCAAATTCTAGAGCCAGTGGACTTCCCTGGTGGCGCAGTGGTTAAGAATCCGCCTGCCAGTGCAGGGGACACGGGTTTGGGCCCTGGTCTGGGAAGATCCCACATGCCGCGGGACAGCTAAGCCCTTGTGCCACAACTGCTGAGACTGTGCTCTAGAGCCCGCAAGCCACAACTACTGAGCCCATGTGCCACAACTACTGAAGCCTGTGTGCCTAGAGCCCGTGCTCTGCAACAAGAGGAGCCACTGCAATGAGAAGCCCGTGCACGGCAACGAAGAGTAGCCCCCGCTCACCACAACTAGAGAAAGCCTGGGCGCAGCAACGAAGACCCAGTGCAGCAAGCAAGCAAGCAAGCAAATAAATAAATAAATAATTAAAATTAAAAATAAATAAAATTAAATTAAAACAAATAACCAACAAGGACCTACTGTATAGACAGGTAACGCTGCTCAATATTCTGTAATAACCTAAATGGGAAAAGAATTTTAAAAGGAATAGATACATGTATATGTATAACTGAATCACTTTGCTGTACACCTGAAACTAACACATTGTTAATCAACTATACTCCGATGTAAAGTTAAAATTAAAAGAATTAAAAAGAAAATTCTAGAGCCAGGACTCATAAATAGTTCACTATACAATCTCTCTTACCAGACCTCCATGCAACATTTGGCACGGCTGACCTCTCTCTCTTTGAAATACTCTTAGCTCCTATGACACCACAATTTCAAGGTCTTCCCCTTACTTTTCTGCCACCCGTTCCTAGTTTCCTTTACTAGCTCCTCCTCCCTTAACAAAACAATGGCTTTATTGTATCTATTGTCATCATTCCCCCCTCTCCATTCTTGTCGTTTTTTTTTTCCAATGCCATCTACATACATAGGACTGTGGAATTTATATGTTTAGTCTAGGCTACTTTGTTGAGATTTTGTAAATATATTTGAAATCCCTACATCAGTGCCTCCCAAGCAGCTTACAATTAAGCTGTTAAAAACAGAACTCTTGGGCTTCCCTGGTGGCGCAGTGGTTGAGGGTCCGCCTGCCGACGCAGGGGACACGGGTTCGTGCCCCAGTCCGGGAGGATCCCACGTGCCGCGGAGCGGCTGGGCCCGTGAGCCATGGCTGCTGAGCCTGTGCTCCGCAACGGGAGAGGCCACAGCAGTGATAGGCCCACGTACCACAAAAAAAAAAAAAAAAAAAAAAAACAGAACTCTTGATTTCCAACCTCTCTTTTCAAAAATGAGATAAGGAAGAACTTCAGAGTTACGCTTGACACGCTTCTCTCCCAGCACACCTACACCCAATCCACCACCATGTCTGGTCCATTCTACTTTTACAGTATTTGGAATCTGTTCACTTCTTTCTAATCCATTGCCACTAATCTAGCACAAGGCAACCTCTCGTTAGACTGTTGTAAGAAGAAATTTATTAGCTCTTTGCTTAGACTCCTTTTCTCTCCTGAGTGACCTCTCTTACAAAAAAAGTTAGTTCTGGGTGTTGTTCCCCTCTCCTTCCTGAATGTGTTCCTTCAGGTTTAGGCTGGGAATGATTTTTTTTCCCATAAATGTAATTTTTTATTGTATAGCATTCAGCCTTATAGTTCAAAAATTAATAGACTTTATTTTTTTAGAGCAGTTTTAGGTTGACAGAAAAATTGAGCAAAAGATCAAAGTTCACATATACTCCCTCCTCCTCCCCCCATACACACAATTTCCCCTATTATTAGTATCTTATATTAGTGTGGTATACTTATTACGATCCATGAACCAATATTGATACCTTATTATTAACTGAAGCCCATTGTTTACATTAGGGTTCACTGTTTGCATTGTACCATCTTACGCATTTTGACAAATGCGTAATGTCACGTATCCACCATGACGGTATCATACAGAACAGTGTCACTGCCCGTAAATCCCGTGTTTGACCTATTCATCCTCCTTCCTCCTGAACCTTTTGGCAACCACAGATCTTTTTACTCCCTCTTTACCCTCTCCCCAGCTCTTCCTCCTTCCCCACTCTACAAACACACTTACTCTCCAGGCACCATCACAAGAACTAATCTCTCCAAACACAGGCTTTGAAGAAAGATAGGTCTGGCTCTGTAGTTTCCCCCTTTCTCATAGAATTTTAGAGCTTTGAGGAATCTTAGAGATTATTTAATCCAATGTATTCGTCCTTCACTATGTTTTGTACTGTTTATTATTCTATTTTTTGACTGGAGATGGGAGGAAGCATGAGACTGAAGCAACATGGCATTTTAGTTTGTAAGTACAAAAAGCGAACAGAATTATAAACTACAGAGCTGGAGACACCAGGCCAGCTTAGCGTAGTCCTGTCAATCAAATATCTTCTGGGCCTGCTTAGACCAGTTGCATGTTGGCCTGTGATTTCAGCATCCCCAGGTTCACGCATACTTGAAATGGCAAAGAGTTAGAGGGCAAAGGCCCAGTTAAATATTACATGGTGTGATGGTTAATTTTATGTGTCAACGTGGTTGGGCCATGGTGCCCAAATATTTGGCCAAGCATTTTTCCATGAAGGTTTCCATGAAGGTGTTTTTTAGATGAGATTAACATTTAAATTGGTGGACTTTGAGAAAAAGTCCATATTGCTCTCCGTAGTATGGATGGGTCTCATCTAATCAGTTGAAGGCCTGAATAGAACAAAAGGCTCATCTAGCCTGAGCAAGAAGTAATTCTGCCAGCAGATGGCCTTCTGACTTGAACTGCAACATGGGCTCTTCCCTGGGTCTCCAGCCCGATGGCTCACCCTGCAGATTTTGTACTTGCCAGCCTCCGTAGTCGAGTGAGCCAATGCCTTAAAAAAAAAATCCCTGTCTATGTATCTATCTATCTGTCTGTCTATCTACCTATCTACCTACCTACCTACCTACCTATCTACATTTTATTGGTTCTGTTTCTCTGGAGAGCCTTGCCTAATACACATGGCTAAAAATTCATGGGAAACCCTGAGTCTTATTTCTGGTAGACAGGATTGAGAGCATGTGAATTCTTGCGAATTGTTATTAAAAGCCTACTTTCCACTTGGACTATTTCTGATTCCCACTGTGGAGTCAAAAGGTGGAAAAATAAGAGAATGGGAGGTATGTGGGAGGATGGAGGTGGGTGACTATTACCGCCTTAGCCTCCTAGCTTCCAAATGAATATAACTCCCTGGATAATATATTTTCCCATGGCAGGCAGTGTCTTTCAAGATAATTACATAGACTTCATGACTCTTCAAAGTTATATGATTAATATTCTTGTGGTATGGGTAACGATACATCTTCCTCAGAAAAGCATTTTATTTTATTTTTAGAAAAGCATTTTTAAAAATCAGGTCTGTTGCATCGTTTCTCCCTTGTATACCTTCTTATCTCCTCAGCTTATAGGAGGCTACAAGATGAGACTAAAGAAATAGGAAACTATCGTTAAATCCTTCCTTCACTATTTTCAGTGCTCCAGTAAGGTGACATCTTTTCTCATCTAATTCTCTCTTTATAGGAAAAATACTAGCAAGAACTTTTTTCAAAGGAAACTTCAAAAGAAGCACTTACAGAATTTCTAAGACTAGTAGGAAGGAATGGAGCTGCTTTCAAGTGTTAAGGCAGATGATGGAATGCGTCAAAAAGGCAGCAATAATTGTGTATGGATTTTGTTAGGCAATATTCATTTATTTAACAAATACTTGGGATTTACTTTGCGAAAGGTTTTGTTTCAGGACCTGTTTACAATGACTAGTAAGACGTTTCCCCTAACTTCCGGAAGTTCGTCATTTAGAAGAAAAGCAGTAGTCAATCAGTTACCTGTAATACATATGATAAGCATTATAATAGAGTTATCTGGAGGACATAGTAAGAAATCTGTGAGGAAAACACGTTCAACAGTTTTTACAGTCTGAATAAAAATATGAATAAATGGCATGAGACAAAACTCCACTAATAAATTCAGTTTTCAAAAAAATCACTCTTATAGTAAAGATAGTTTATTTTCAAAAGCAGTCATTTTGGAATGATTAATATTAAGTTCATGTTCTTTGACTTTCTTGAGTCTTTAAAGCTGGATTAGTTTCATGTCTTAGTTTTTAACCTTTCCAGAAGATTACAGAAAACAGAACAGAAAGCAAAGTAGTAAAGATGTGCATATATGTGAGAGAACTGATAGATGAGATTTTTCCTTTTTAAAAATATTAAATTGTTATATTTTAAACGCTAAATACATTTATGAAAAAATAAAGACTGGTTGTATAAATGTTTGTAAGTAAGAAGTTTTCAAATGGGTCTATAATCTTCAAAGTCTTGCAAGAAATGGAAAATCATGCTTGTCTGGATGAGGTATGCATTGGTGGTTGTTTATTAGGATTTTATGACTAACTTTAAAAACAAAGTATGTTCTATTATTTAATCTAGTGAAATATCACATTTCAAGAGAAAACACAATATGGGATAGCCCAGTTTCTGAGACAATGTAGAATTATTCCAGCTAAACCAAAAAGAAATCATTTCCCTTGATCCCAGGCATCTACAAATTATAGAAAGAGATTAAAAAGTGAAAGCATTAAGTATCTTATTTGCCTTTGAGTTTCTTTCTTTTCTCTCACTTATATGTCTGTAAAAAAGTCTGAAAAAATTTTAGTCTCTGAAATTTTTGAGGATAAAAAGGACACAACTGCTCTCTCTTTTCTGTACTGCTGTACAGGAAGCCAGTGTCTGCGCTAATGGGACTGCAGTGAAAGCATATGTATCCCTGTGAAATTAAAGTGATTGGACATTGTTTTAAGGATTAACATTTTGTTGTTTAAAAAGAGTGTGGATATGGTAGATATATGCATATATTATTTTATCTTAAAGTGTAACAAATTACATAAATTAACTTCACTCTGAGAAGTAGAGATATTATTCAATTGTACGAAACCTTATCCTGGGCGAGAATTGTTGTACAATTGCCTCTGTGTTTTGAATGAGGCACTTCAGTGTGAATAAAAAGATACACATGTTGCATTCTAGAAAGGAAAATAATGACTTCACATGTGAAAGATTCATGCTATCATTTTTCTGTTATTTTGTGCAATTCAAAAGTGGCATGAGTGCAGATTGGAGAACTTCGTGAAAATCATAAGTTTTCATTTTCAAAACAATACACTTAACAATTGCATTAGCAGTAAAGAGGTTTCTTCTGAGCTCTTGTTCGTGATGACTGTCTCAATTTGGAATTTAAAGGACTCTAAATATCAGTATTCTGTGAACAAAGTGGAAATCACCACCTAAGTCTATTGCAGGCGCAATTTCCCCCTTTTCATAAGACCCTGATTTAAGACCTGAAAAATACTAAGAGAAATAAGCTTTTGAAACATGTTTGTCAAGCACTAGACTATATACAACAATGTGAAGGGAATAAACCAATTCTAAAGATGCAAGCAAGTTGACATTGTGAATACAAAACATGGCTCTAACACTCATGTTTTCTTTTCCACGACTGAAAAATGTCCCTTTGCTGGAGTTGCATTCTTGGTCATACAGGTAAAGAGAGTTGGGTAACTAAAGTTTTATAGGAATTTTTAAAAACCAAACTTACCTTTCAAAATTAGAGGTAAGGCTTGAATAAGCTTTAGCCACCTTAATAGAAAACAGTAGCTATCTTTTTTTTTTTTTTTTTTTTTTGCGCTACATGGGCCTCTCACTGCTGTGGCCTCTCCCGTTGTGGAGCACAGGCTCCGGACGCGCAGGCTCAGTGGCCATGGCTCACGGGCCCAGCCGCTCCGCGGCATGTGGGATCTTCCCAGACCGGGGCACGAACCCGCGTCCCCTGCATCGGCAGGCGGACTCTCAACCACTGCGCCACCAGGGAAGCCCACAATAGCTATCTTTTAATAGTTATGCCGTGAGAAATACAGTGAAATAACATAAACGATGTGGTCTTTCAAAAGCGGAAAAAAGTTATGTAATGGCAGAGCTTAATCATAGGCCCAAAGGAAGAAAATAAAGAGAAGCCAGAACAAAGGGGTGGTGTCTTATTTTTTTGAATGCCTTCTATGCATCTTCTGAGTACCCCTAAGACCGTGGTAATTAGTCAAATTGATTTCAGCTGCCTTCACTAATCAAGGTCGTTTTAACTGTTGCTACAAAGGACTTGCATATCCTCCAAGTGGCAGGTAGCGTAAACAGTAGGATGTTTGCCCGAGTTGTTTTCCAGGAACTTGGAGTCAGCTGTGTCTCCTTTGAGCTGAGCTGCTTAAGACTGGAGGGGACCACCGATCCTCCAACTGGGCATGCGCAAGTGTCCCCTTGGTGACCTTCAGAAAACTCCACCCTCACAGTGTGCTACGCACTTCCCTCTTGGAATGTGCAGACGCCTGCAGTTTCTATACTGCAGTGCGTTTCTACTAAGTGAGTAGCAACGGGCTTCTGTCTTTGTGAAGTTACTGGGAGCAAACTCGCCCTCCTGCTGTAAACAACTCGAATATGGCACAAAATACATGAAACAGCAGCTTTCAGACGTTGCATAACAGACAGTGGCTTGCAGAGATTCCCCAGGAGAAAGGAAACAAAGGAAGTGAGCCCTGGGATTGCCTCACCTTTCTGCCAGGAGGCACTTTCTGGGGTATGATGCTGGGAAGGAAAACCCGGGCAGAGCACGGTGGTTTCTTTGAGTTGAGGAGGGGTTTCAGGAAGCTGAGGTAGCTAGAATTTCAGAGCAGAGCATCAGAAAGGAGTTACACAGAGAAAGAGCTCTACAGAACTTCCTAGGGGTTCCCTTGAGCCCATGGCTGTGTACTGTGCACGTGTGTAGGATGAAGATCTACAGTGCTGGGCACAGAATGATCAGGGAGCTGACACTGAGCAGTTTCCAGCAGATGATGTCTCTTTATCCATTTGTGTTTCTCTGGAGCAATTTGAGATTTTGATCGCAGTTTTAGGGGAAAGATGACTTTTAGCTTGAAGTGTAGTATTGGAACATCTAGGCTAGACACATGAAAATGATGAAAGAAAACACACTTTTTTTTTTTTTTTTTTTTTTTGCGGTACACGGGCTTCTCACTGTTGTGGCCTCTCCCGTTGCGGAGCACAGGCTCCGGACACGCAGGCTCAGCGGCCATGGCTCACGGGCCTAGCTGCTCCGTGGCATGTGGGATCTTCCCGGACCGGGGCACGAACCTGTGTCTCCTGCATCGGCAGGCGGACTCTCAACCACTGCGCCACCAGGGAAGCCCGAAAACACACTTTTGAAAACTGAATGATAGAACCTGAGACACAGATCTGAGACTCATTTCGTAGAGGTAGGAGTTGAATTCATGAAAATGTATACATTTTCTTAGAGAAAGTATGTAAAGAGGTATGAAAATTAGCAATTATTGAGCATCTACTTTATGCTAGCACTAAGGTGGGTGCAATCGTAAGGTATCTGAACTGAAAACTTTGTAACAATCCTGTCAGCTGGGTAATTGAATGCCATTGGTAAAGGTCAGAAAAATGGAACTCAGAAAGGTAAAGCAATTGGCTCAAGGTTCTACAACTGGAACGAATAACTTACTGAAGATCTTAAAATAGTTACCCAGATGTGTGATAATCCAAAGCCCAATCTCATTCAACTAAGACAGGCTGACAGGATTCCTGTACAGTACTGAATTTCAGAGAAGGAAGGGAAATGGATGCTCTTGAGGGTCTAACCTGTTCTCTCGTTACTTCTCTAATTCACTTCCCAATACTCTCATTCCCTCTGGTCAGCCATAATGACTCATGAGTATTGCTTGTAGGGACAAAGCATATTTCTTCCTCAAGCAATGAACCTCAGCATCCCTCGCAGAAATGCTCATTCCCACGACGTCCACGTGGATTACTTTCTCACCTTATTCAGGCTTCTGTTCAAATGTCAGTTCCCCGCGGAAGACTGCCTGACCACCCTATGTAAAATACTAATTTTTTCCATTCTGTATCTCCTTAATTTGCTTTACTTTTTTCTCCATAGCACTTTATCAGAAAATATGGCCTATAAATTGTTAGTTTTTATTTTCTGCTTCTCCAGATAGAATTAAGCTCCATGAGGTCAAAGACTGTATCTGTTTTAATCATTGTTCTCTCCCCATTGCCTAGAACAGGGCCTGGCATATTGAATGTTCTCATGTAAATGCATGAAGGAGCGAACCTGTTTTAGCTTACACCCCTAAATCACATATTTATACCTTTGCTTCCCAGTGGTATAACCAATAATATATAACCTATTCGACTTCCACAGAGCTCCATTTAAAAACTGAAGAATTAGAGAAGTACAAAAGTGAGGGTAGTAATTTTTTTTAAAAAGATGGGGGGAGTGGGAGAGATAATTGAAAATAAAGGAATGGCTAATTGTGTCAAATAAGCCAGAGAATTTAAAATGAATGAGTTTGATACACTATTTGATTTGGCAAAGACATTGACCTTCAAGGGTTCACTTTCCACATAGAAGAGGACAGATACTGATGGACAAGGCATTAAACAAAAACGGAGTTGACAAGGGACTGGAGTCAGGTTAAAGACAATTTTGGATCATGCTAAAGGATAACTACTGAGGCTTTTAAAGGTGACTTGCCTTCTCAGTGATGCAGGAGTTACTGACAGGATTAAGGCTAAAATCCTAGGTTTCTTTTTTTCTTTCTTTTTTTTTGAGAAGATTTTTTTTCTCTTTTATTACGTTAATATAGTGAATTACATTAATTGATATTTCTAGTTAAAATACTCCAATCCCCATGTTTCTTTTTTTTTTAACATCTTTATTGGAGCACAGTTGCCCCACAACAAAGCGAATCAGCCACACATATACATATGTTCCCATATCTCTTCCCTCTTGCATCTCCCTCCCTCCCACCCTCCCTATCCCACCCCTTTAGGTGGTCACAAAGCACGGAGCTGATCTCCCTGTTTCTTTTTTGTTTTTTTTTTTTTTTGCGGTACGCGGGCCTCTCACTGTTGTGGCCTCTCCCGTTGCGGAGCACAGGCTCCGGGCACGCAGGCCCAGCGGCCATGGCTCACGGGCCCAGCTGCTCCGCGGCATGTGGGATCTTCCCGGACCGGGGCACGAACCCGTGTCCCCTGCATCGGCAGGTGGACTCTCAACCACTGTGCCACCAGGGAAGCCCTGATCTCCCTGTTTCTTGATAGCTGTCTTTGAAATAAAGTATGGTTGCAGAGCTTCCTAAGGGCAGCAGTAGAGGGCAGACTCTAATATTGAAGCCCTTTTCATGTTTCTGTTTGCATAATATTGGTATTGTCCCATTGAAGAGAGCAGTGGAACAATGGTCAAGAGTCATTGTGGGTAGGCACAACGCAAGGCGTGGACAACAAGAAGGGTAATCATTGTGGCTACTGACAGGTTAAAAACATGCATGGGGTAGATCTTATAACGGAGCATATTCAATGCAGAAGGCAAGTTGTTGATGAAAAACACGAGACGAATGCATAGGACCAAGGATTCTTAAGAGCCAGAAGGGGATCAGTCTTCCTCTGAAACTAAAAGGAGGCATAAAATCATGGGTACAATAGAAGATGTTTTTGTAAAGAGGAATAAGGCAGTTCACAGCAGACTTCTCTTATTCAGTCTTGGTCAGACGTCTCAGTCATCTTGCTCTTTCCCTTACAGCTACTCTCTGTTCTCATTGGTGCTCCCTAAGGCATCTGTCCTATGCCCTATTCCATCTGAACTGCAAACTTCTCCTTCATGTTTGCGCCGTATTAGAAGACCCAAAGTCTGGAAAGCATTCTAAAATTAATTATACAGGCATTCAAAGAGATATTTTGAGAACGCTTTCTTGCTGATTGTTCACAAATTCCAGATCATCTCAGTTTGACTCTGTGGGCTACAGAAAACCCAAAAAACTGAAGTTTGTATGTACATAATTTCCTCTTAGTGAATACACTGGTCCTTGAGCTGAAGCAACCTGGCAGACCCATTTCAATTTGACATTCTGTAGAGATGGCCTTAGATCTAATCACTTTTTCTCAGGACTCTCCAATGCTTCATTTTTAAAAGAATAGTTATTATAACAAAAAATTTAATCTTAAAATTATGTTTTAAAATTTTTTTGAGTTTTAAAAGGTATTACGTTCAGGGGCTTCCCTGGTGGCGCAGTGGTTGAGAGTCCGCCTGCCGATGCAGAGGACATGGGTTCGTGCCCCGGTCTGGGAAGATCCCACACGCCGCGGAGCGGCTGGGCCCGTGAGCCATGGCCGCTGAGCCTGCGCGTCCGGAGCCTGTGCTCCACAACGGGAGAGGCCACAACAGTGAGAGGCCCGCGTACCGGAAAAAAAAAAAAAAAAAAAAAAAAAAGATATTACGTTCAAATTAGGTTTAAAATTTGTTTAAAAAGTAATACATAAGTATTATATAAAAATTCAAATAGTAAAAAAATTATTTAAATGAAAAGAATATCCCCTTTCCCAAAGACAACTACTGTTGAGTTTCTGACTTGAACACCAAATGGATTGTTGATATTAACAAAGTAGATAATTCTGTTTAGGTGTGATAACTGTACTGTTTTTCTTATTTTGAGTCATTATTTTCTATAGATAAATATTTATGGTCAAAAAGAGTTTCTGTATCTTACCTGAAATTTAGTTTTCTATGCATTTCCTGGCACACATACATGTACACTTCTATATGCATTTTGAACACTGGCATTAGCTTTGGGTTGCCATATTTCCAGAGTATTTTTGGCTGAGGGCACGTTACAAGACCAAATCATATTTACTGGAAATCATGTTGCTTCATTTTCCTTCTTCCCATTAGCCAAAGACATTATCTGGGACTACATCCAAATAAGTCTTTACTAGACACTCAGCTTACTTGGTGTTTCTCAATTTTATGTATTTTTAAATAATTAAAAAGTCACCTGAAGGGAGCTTAATATATAAATATGGCAACAGAATTCAAATTATGGAGTGAAAAATCATGTTTTCAACCACAAAAGCATTTCTTTTTATTTTAATAGACATTGAATTATGATTAAGTAGCTAAGAAGTGTGGCATTCAACAGTAATCAGTTCATTGACTGGTTCTTCCATGTAGCTACATTTGTGGAACAAAATTCAGAGGCAAGGGTATTGGCAAGGTAATTAGTGCATTGATTTCACGGTTGTCTTCAAGAAAAAAATAAATAAAAACTCACAATAGGAAAGAAATTTAGGGAACTGTTTTATTTATGAGACAAGTTGAATTCTTCATACTGTTTAAAAACAAAAGACACTGGTGCTCTTTGAAAAAGAATGGCTAGTTCCCAATTCAGGAAAATTCAGAACAGTACAATCTGTACTCAAAAACAAAAAAATAGGAAGTGGTTATTCATATTTTAAAAGATCCTTTGTTATCAATGGGATAATAAGCAAATTCTTCTAACTATTAAGTATGATTCTAATATCTAAAAGTCAAATCTCATATTCTGTCAACAATTGTAGAATAGATTTGCTGTCCTTCCCTTCCCCAAATTAGTACACTGGGTATGCTGAGGAGTTAGGAGATCTCTTGGTCTTGAAATAATTTATTCCTCTGGGAATGTGCCAAGTATAATCTCTTCACCAGAAAAGATGGTAGTATAGCAAGATGAAAGAGGTTTAATGACTCAATCTCAAAAAGCTTTGTTAGTGCATAGAAGAAGATACAAGGATTACCCTAAATCGTTAGTAATAAAAATATATTTTTAGGAATAATATGATCTTTTGCATCAACTATATGTGGCTAGTTAGATTTGACTTGCATAAATATTTAAAAATTATGTGTTAGCCAATAAAGGATATTTCCTTTTCTACATTTTTTCTAAATGAAGAAATTATTAATAAGCAATGTTAATGTTTTAAAGACATCAGCTTGGATTGGTTATGTAGAGTTTTGATTATAACCATTATAAAATATCTTGAATCATTCCACTCTTAAATTGTTTTGTGGTGTAATCTTGCAGAATTTAGGAAGAGTAAAAGCTGGAGAAGATAACTGACTGAGTGTCACATACAGGAAGGTAGCTGCATCCTATAGATGAATTCTGAAACATTTTCTGTGTAAAAATGTTCTTTAATTATCCTAGTAGTGTTACCTTAAAGGAATCAGTCAAAACTAAGATGATAGTTTCTGATCTCTATATGTTATTACTACAATTCCATTTGAAAAGTATGAGATATTAGAAATGGTTGGAAGATAATGAGACTAAACCAGAATGCCTCTGGTAACACTTCAGATGAATAGTGGAATTGCATATCTACTTATACTGTCAGAGTCCTTCATCTATAATTAAGGTCATAGAATCTTTCTCAGTATCTCCACCCAGGCATTTTTTCTTCTACTCTGGCACCTAAAAATCTAAGAGAAGAAGTAATAGACAAATGAACAAATGAACAAAAACAGAAGAGATAGACCCTTATGGTCCATACCTCCACGGCACCTACTTTCTTGAAAATTTTAAAAGTTTCGTAAGGACATCCACAAATAGGTGGAAATTTGCCATCATGGAGATCTAGCTTCATGTGAGACTAGAAATTAACAGCTATGGAAACTTACTCAGAGAATAATATGAGAGAAAGAATGATTTTTTTTTTTCGGTACGCGGGCCTCTCACTGTTGTGGCCTCTCCCGTTGTGGAGCACAGGCTCCGGACGCGCAGGCTCAGCAGCCATGGCTCACGGGCCCAGCCGCTCCGCGGCACGTGGGATCTTTCCAGACCGGGGCATGAACCCGTGTCCCGTGCATCGGCAGGCGGACTCTCAACCACTGTGCCACCAGGGAAGCCCAGAAAGAATGAATTTTGCAGTCAGACAGATATGAGTTTGTATCCTGGTTCCATCATTTACAAATACAATAGCAATAATAATTGAGTGCTTTGCCTTAGAACAATTACTTGTATGCTCTGAGTGTTAGTTTCCTCATCTGCAAAATAGAGGTAATACTTACTCATATCTTTGATATGAATGTGCATAAACTGCCTGAGAGAGGTAAAAATCCACTGAAGTTTGTTTTCTTCTCCTTTTGGCTAGACAGTATGTAATACTTGACGTGCCCATTTGCCCTAGCCATAGATTTGATGTAAAGTGATCCTCTCCTCTCATAACTTAGGATTAGTACATGTAATTATGATATAGAAACTAGATTTCTGCCTCCCTGCCTCTTTCCTTTGTATTTGTTATTCTACCTTCCTATCTAGAATACCTAAAGTTTTTGTTACAAAAAGTTTGTAACAGACATTTCTATACATAGCTATAGATTATTCTTGACAATTTGATTTGCCTTCACGTTAATTCATTTAAGTACTTTATTACAATTACTAAACAATCTCCTGAGAATGGAAAATTGAACAGAGATTTATGCCTTTAAGAATTTTGGGTTCAGCTATAGAGTTGAGAAATTATCTACCACAATATACTGTGAAAAGAGGGCTAGGATTATCCATGGCAAGTAAAGGAAGCAGGATATGGGGAGGAGCATGGGGGTGACAGTGGATATGATGTGAGGGGTAGTGGTCAAAGAAGTTTTCTTCTCAAAGGAAGAGAAACTGGAGATAAGTTTTACCAAATGAGTATTACTAAGTTAAGTCAAGAAGAGGCAAAGACACTTGAGGAAGTGTGAACAGCATTTATGAAAGCATAGGAGTGTGAAGAAACAAGATACTTCTTCTGGAAAGATTTCTGTGGCAGATTGTGTTTTTCAGAATATCTGCAACAATGTTTCCAGACCCACATGTTTCCAGAACCTTACCTCTCTTCCATCAAGAGGTTGAGTCTATATCCCTTCCCCTTGAACCTGGAAAGGCCTTGGGGACTGCCTCATTAATAAAGTATAGTAGCTGTGACACCGTGCGACTGCCAAGGCTAGGTCATAAAAGGTGATGCAACTTCCTCCACTTCTTTCTTGAAAATGTGCCTTTGAAGTCCTGAGCCACCATGTAAGAAGTCTAGTCTCCTCACAGCTGCTATGCTGAAGCAAACACACAGAGATGGGGGAAATGCCTGAGGGACATCAACTGTTCTGGCTCCCAGCTGCTCAAGACTTCCCAGTCCAAACATATCAGTTAGGAGGCCTTTGAGATGACACAAAAACTTAGGCATTGAAATCACTGAAACTGCATGAGAAATTCTGAATAAAAGCCACCGAGCTGAGTCATTCCCAACTCAAAACCATGAGACAGTAGTCTTAAATGATTGCTATTGTTTTTAAACTTCTATACCTAGTACAGTGCCCGGCACACAGGATGTGTTCAGTATATTCAATGAATATATGTATATATATATTTATAAATATATATATTCAGTGAATGAATAAATGAATGGATTATCTTTATATGTTTAGAGAGTGAGAAAGGCAGGGTCAGTGGGAGCTGAGCCTAGAAAAACAGGTAGGAGACACATCATGAGCATCATTATGTACTAAGCTGAAGCATTTGACTTTATTTTGAAAGCTACAGAGACCTATAGAGAAGAAATTAGGCAGTAGAGTGACATGATCAGATTCATACTTAAGAAGATCAAAATAGTGGTATGGGGATGGAATAAGATCAAAGTAAGGAGTACGGATACGCTCTATGTGAAAGGTCTGATCTAAAGAAATGGCAGTGAAATTGCAAGAAAAAGAAGATGAATCCTGAAATGTTGAGGGTAGGGAATTTACATGATAGATTTAATAGCAGTCTTCTGCCACATGGGCTTTTTTTTTTTTTTTGCGTTACACGGGCCTCTCACTGTTGTGGCCTCTCCCGTTGCGGAACACAGGCCCCGGACGCGCAGGCTCAGCGGCCATGGCTCACGGGCCCAGCCGCTCCGCGGCATGTGGGATCCCCCCAGGCCGGGGCACGAACCCGTGTCCCCTGCATCGGCAGGCAGACTCTCAACCACTGTGCCACCAGGGAAGCCCGGGCTTTCATTTATAGTTTTAAAAGAAGTTAAATACCTCTCTTACATATGCCCCTTTAGGGCAATTTTTTAAAGTTTCTTTGTTTGATTTTGTATTGTCTTCATAATTACTGATTATTTCTGACAGACAGAAATCAGTCCCAGTGGTACCATCTCCTAGAGATAAGCAACTGTGCCTTATGTATTAATTTCTTGTGATCTCAAGCAGTTAATAGAGTTGAGCTAACTCATCATAATAATCTTTTGGGAAATGAGTTTCCTAGCTACTCACATGTCCTCTAAACTTAGGCATCTTCTTTGTGAAATGTTTTCCAACCAAGTTAATTATTTGCTGCAACCCTGAATCTTCAATATTAAGAGTATATGTTTTCTAGTAGACCCATTAACGATGAAATACTAGTTACCTTCCATATTTCCAGTTGCTTTGAATAAAGTGTCAATCCCATGGTGTGAGTATGTGTGGAGTAGAGGGGATATAGGGAAAGGGGAGGAAGATGAGATGATGATAATCTTTGGAAAAGATGAATAATCCTTGAACAGTGGAAGACCAAAACAATATCTAAGACGAAGTAGCATTCCAGTATTAAAATGAAGATCAGTGGACCTAAGAACCAGAGTAAGTTTAAGGACCAGTCCACAGATCTGAAGGGGTATGGCAGACACTGCTTGTAGCTTATCTAATATCTCTTCTTTTCTATTAGAATAGAACCCTAACTCTGTTTGGGCAGTGAGCCCAGCCAAAAGAACTAAAATTTCCAGCTTCTCTTGCAGCTAATGATGGCCATGGGACATAGTTAAGGCCAATAAGATATAAGTGAAAGTTGCTGGATGGGATTTTGGGGAAATTTCTTTGAAAGGGTAGACTCAACTCACGTACATCATGTCTTTAACTTTTTCTCTTTTCTGTAACACAGCCTGTGGATGGTGGAATAACTGCCTTGCAACCACGATCATAAGGACAAAAGCTGTCACCTAAGGATAGAGGAGTAGAAGGCTAGAAGAAGCTCAAGTGCCTGATGGCATCATGAAGCCATTGAACTGGTCCTGAGCTAATAACCTCTTAATTTTTTTTTTAATGAAAATTAAGAACTCTCTGGATTAGGGGTCTTCACAGAAACAAAACATACCCAACATACACATATGTATATACACACATGTATATATACAAACACACACATGCATATAAAGAGAAAGAGACAGAAACAGAAAGTGAGATTTAAGGAACTGGCTCTCATGTGATCGTGGGAGCTGGAAGTTTGAAATTTGCAGGGCAGGCCAACACGTGGAAACTTAGGCAGGGTTTCTATGTTGCAGTCTTCAGGCAGAATTCTTTCTTCAAAAGACATGTCTTTGCTTTTAAGGCCTTCAACTGATTGGATGAGGTCACACCTACATTATGGAGGGCAATCTACTTTAAAGTCTGCCCATTGTAAGTGCTAGTCACATATAAAAGTACCTTCACAACAACATCTAGACTGCTGTTTGACCAAACACCTGGATACCATAGCCTAGCCCAGTTAATGTATAAAATTAACTATCACACTTTTAAAATTGTTTGAACCACTGGTTGATTGGGTTTCTATTGCAAACACAAGTACAGAATGTCTTAATTATTAATGGCAAGGGAAAGAGGTTGTATCTGTAAATATGAGCAGTTCTAGGTGGTAGGAGTGGAAATGAGCAGGAATAGAGATGGAGGAAGGGGAGGATATCAATTACTAATCTTGTATCTGCTTGATCATAGCCTCTGTTCACATCTGCTGATGTTCACCTTTTAGACTTCAAAGTGCCTGAATCTAAAAGTTTGTAATCTCCTGACCATCAAGGGAGACAATGCAACAGTCATTGCCCTCCCCCTTCCCGGTTTTGTTTTAATATGAATATTGTAATAATACTGCTTAGGCAAAATGCATTGACAAATTGAGTTAGCCATTTGAACACATATCAATGAGAAATGAGAAAGTTGGAGTTCTTTATTTCTCCGACCTTTTAAGGGCACTTATCCTTGAAATACAACTGTTCCTCTCCCCAAGCTGCAGGATCATAGTTACATTTTAGTGCATTGTTTTGAAGGCCTGGTGTGGTGCTTTTGTTTCTTGGTGAGATTTAACTTGTAACATCAGCTCCTAGGATTGCTTAGATTTATTTAGACCACTTGTTTACAGTTTGGGGTAAATCTAGTAGGATTGTTTTGAGGGCCATTCTACCCGAGCTTTGAGATTTGGGGTTTCTTGGATGAGTCATCCAGCTTCTTTAGGTCTTCATTTCCTTACCTGTAAAATGAGGTATTCATCCTGGATAATCTCTAAGTTCATTTCCAGTAAAAACTGTTAGAATTTTGTGGTATTATCTAAGAGTTCTTTGTACCTTGGCAGGGAAAAAATTTCTTCAAGTAACTCTCTGTCCTGGAATTCATAATTTCACTGCTTGCACACACAAAATCAAGTACTAGGACTAAAGTGGTTGGTTGTACCCTACAGTGGGCACTATCATGTTTTTTTAACTTTTTTTGTTTGTTTGTTTTTTGCGGTATGCGGGCCTCTCACTGTTGTGGCCTCTCCCGTTGCGGAGCACAGGCTCCGGACGCGCAGGCTCAGTGGCCATGGCTCACGGGCCTAGCTGCTCCACAGCATGTGGGACCTTCCCGGACTTGGGCACGAACCCATGTCCCCTGCATCGGCAGGTGGACTCTCAACCACTGCGCCACCAGGGAAGGCCTACATTTGATTTTTGTATGTTGACCTTTTGTCCTTGTGGCTTTGCTAAACTCACCTAATCAATTTTTTGGTAGATTCCTAGGGGTAGTCTTTGTAGATAACTGTGAAATCTAATAATAAAAGCAGTTATACTTCTTCCTTTCCAATCTGTATGTCTTTTTTTCCCTTTGCCTTATTGTGCTAGCTAGAATTTCCAGTTAACGTTGAATTGAAAAGGTGAGAACAGATACTCTTGACTCGTTTCTGATTGTAGAGGGAAAGAATTCAGTATTCACTATTAAGTGTAATGTTAGCTATGTTTGTAGAGCCCCTTCATTAGGTTGAGGAATTTACATTGTATTTTTAAATTAATGAAAATTTTGTCATGAGTAAGTGTTGAATTTTGTGAAATGATTTTTCATATGGTATACATTTTAGTCTGTTACTATGGTAAAATACATTGGTTTTTGAATGTTGAAACAACTGCATTCTTGGGAGAAAGCCTACTTGGTCATGATATAGTACCTACTTTATATGTTGTACAAATTGATTTGCCAATTTATATTAGGGATATTGCATTTATGTTTAGGAACAGTATTGGCCTACAGTTCCCTTTTCTTGTAACATCTTTGTCAGGTGTTAATATCATGGCAATTCTAGTGTCAAGTAGTGAGATGCCCCCTGCCTCTCCTCCTCATGCTTCGCTTTCATTGTTTTGTAGAGTTCATTAGTGAAGCCATGTGAAACTAGAGTTTTCTTGCAGAAAGGTTTTTAACTAAAAAGTCAATTTTAATACATATAGGGTTTTTCAGGTTGTCTATTTCTTCTTGAGTGAGAGGTGGAAGTTTGTGCCATTGGAGGAATTTTGTCCAGTTCATCTAAGTTGTCAAATTTATTGAAGTAGAGTTGTTCAAATATTCCCATTATTGTTTAATGTCTGAAGCATATGTCTCTGGCAATATGATCTCTTAGCTTTTTCTTTTGCCTCAAAAAAAATCTTTATTTCACTTTCATTTTTGAAAGATGTTTCAACTGTGCATAGAATTTTAGGTTGCCGTGGGGGGTTTTTTTGTTGTTTATTTTTCCATTAAGTACTTTAAAGATATCATTATGTCTTATTTGCATATTTTCTGATGAGAAATCTGCTGACATTCTTACCTATGACCCGCTGAGCATACTGCTTTTCTTTTCTCTGAATGACTTCAAGACTTTTTGTTTTCTCTTTTTAGTTTGACTGTGACATGCTTAGGTTGTTTTCTTTGCATTTATTAAGCTTGGGATTTTCTGAGCTTCTTGGATCTGTAGTTTGTTTTCCTTTTTTTTTTTTTTTTTTTGGCCATGCCACGTGGCATGTGGGATCTTAGTTCCCCAACCAGGGATTGAACCTGCATCCTCTGAAGTGGAAATGTGGAGTCCTAACCACTGGACCTCCAGGGAAGTCCTTGTGGTTTGTTGTCTTTTATTCAGTTTTTGAAAATAATCAGTCATTATATGTTCAAATGTTTCTAATGCTATATTCTCCCTCTTTTTTGGTGGGGAACTCCAATTACATGTATATTAGACTGATGGTTTCCTACAGCTTTTGGATGTACTATACTTGTTTACTTCCATTTTTTCTCTTTCTGCTTCAATTAGTTACTTTATTTCTTTCAATTTTTAAAATTAAACTTTTTATTTGGGAACACCTTTATAGAAAAATTATAAATATAGTGCAGAGAGTTCCCATATATACTTCACCCAACTTCCCCTAATGTTAACCAATGGTACATTTGTCAAAACTAAAATATTAACATTGGTACTATTAGCTAAACACCACCATTTTTTCTACTAATGTCCTTTTCATGTTCCAGGATCTAATCTAGGATACCATATTACATTAGTCATCATGTCTCTTTAGTCTCCTCAAGTCTATAATAGTTTCTTGGTCTTTTCCTTGTTTTTCATTATCTGTACATTTTTGAAGAATATTGGTTGAGAATTTTGTAGAATATCCCTCAGTTTGGGTTTGTCTGAAATTTTCTCCTGATTAGAGTGGGTTATGGGTTTGGGGGAAGAATACCACAGAGAGGAAGTGCTCTTCTCATCACATCATATCAGGGGGTACATGTTATCCACATGACTTACCACTGGTGATGTTGACCTTGATCACTTGGTTGAGGTGGGGTCTGCCAGCTTTCTCCCCTTTGTACATTCTTTGGAAGCAACTCACTAATTCCTTCAGTGGGCCGCTGCTCCTGTTTTGTGTTTAGTGTGATACCTGGAGTGCTATAGAGTTTCCCTTATTGTTTCTCCTCCACCCTTAGCTTTCAGCTAGCTCTGCATGCTTATGTCACAGAAGAATGTTTTTCTGTGTACTGTTGCCCCTCTCCACAGTGGTAGGCTATTGCTTAGTGCGAGACTTGTGGATATAAGGGGCATTTTTCTTTCTCCTGCTCTAGCCTCTGCCTTAAGTCTTAAGCATGCCCTGTGTAACTCTGCCTCAAAGGCAGATCTACCTGTGTTTTAGCCCTTCCCCAGTGGCAGACCATCTCTTTCTTGACTCTGAGGATTGAGCAGTGAATAAAACACAGAATGAATTTCATAAAGCTACATCTACAACAACTGGTAGAAAACTGATAAACACAAACATGCTGATTACTTGGCTTCAGGTAGATGAAGAACCCAGCTAATTTTACCCAATTTGGCCAGTTTGAGTCATTATTTTGTCGATTCAGGCAAATTGTTAGTTTTCCCAATCACTGAAAGGATTTCTTGCCTTTTTATTTACTCAAGGGGAAGACACTTTTCCCAAGTAGAACTCATCAATTCCCTCTTTGTTAGGGTGGATGCCAATTCAATATTCAGATAACTTAACTCTGAAATATGTTTAATTATACTTAGTTGGGGAAATACCAATAACATTAAAATATTCCATTTGGAAATACGATATCTGTATTTTTTCTGGATTTATTCTAAATCTTCTAAAAGCAGTGAGGACAGGGGTAATTACAAATCTAAAATGTGAAATAGTTTAGACTCAACACAGAGTTTAGTAAGTGAGAAGGGTGCTTCAAGTATAATTGCACGGATAGAAATCATGTATTTTAAGAAAACTCCTCTTTATGTGTGTGTGACATTGAAATTTTAAAGCTTGTTATGTACTGTCAAATGCTGGCACCCCAGATATCACCAATGCATCCTGTTGATAAGACAAATCTAAATGTATCACTTACCATGGTAAGGGAGATCACCACCTTGACAGAATTTGATCTTGTCTCAGAGAAGGACTAGGTTAGATTCTTGTTAAGCATTTGAAGTTTGGTTTAAGATGGTTTTTCAATGTGGAGGCTTACTTAGGATTAAGTGAGGATCATGGCATATTAGTTTAGGATTGGGGGCACAGCAAGGTGAGGGCACAAATTGTTAATTTCCATTAAAGAGTCGATGGACCTTTTGGAAAGTCCTGTAACGTAATGAGCAATATAATTATTTGCCTGGGCAAGAGTCTTCTAGAATAATAAAACTGTACTAACGTAGACAACTGAATGCCATGTCAGTGATTCTCCGTGAACCATGTGAGTGGTTCTCAACTGTGGCTGTTTTGCCTCCCATGTGAATTTTGGCAAAGTCTGGAGACTTTACAGTTGTTACAAGGGGAGTTGGGGGTCTCAGTGCTACTGGCATCTGGTCAATAGCTGTCAGCCAGGGAAGCTGCTAAACATCCTACGATGCAGAGAACAACCTCCGTGACAAAGAATTATCCAGCCCAATATGTTAATAATGGCCAGGTTGAGAAATCCTGGTGTTGACAAGAGGTCTATAAAGGGCCAGATGGTAAAAAATTTTATGCTTTGGATCATACGATCTCTGTTGCAACTACTCAACTCTGTTACTGTGCAAAAGAGTCACAGATAATACGGAAATAAATGGGCATGACTGTGTTCCAAACTTTATTTACAAAAACAAGCAAGGAGCAAGATTTGCCCCGGTGGGCTGTCGTTTGCTGATCCCTAATGGAGCCAGTAAGCTGTATGGGGATAGGAAGTTTCAGCTTTCAGTGTCTAAGTGTATGAGTAGATGGTTTCTGGTCTCAGCAGTGTGCTTTGAATCTTCAATAGAAGAAGAAACATTTTCAAGTAAACATAGGTAAATAGCAAATAAATATGGAATGTCACATGAAAACCCTAGAGTTTCCAAAGAACATCGTGAACATTTCTATGGAGCTGATTTTCTGTGCTACACGAACTATACCAAAACAACAATCTGTTTGCTGAACCAGTAATTTTCCAGGATGAACTAGTGAAACTAAAATTACTTTTTAGCTGGGTTTTATCTGTATTTTGAAACTCATTTAAATTAAAAAAAATGGTAACATGAGACAAAAAAAAATTATTTCTTTTAAAACAAACAAAATATAACACTCCCAATGACAGTGGCTTAAAAATTATCCCTTTAACCCTTAGTACGCTTTTTTCTCCTTTTTTCAGTTTTTTTGCTGCATTAATCACTTCCTGAGATTATATATATTTGTTTATTGTCATTCCCTCCCTGTGATGTCATGGTCATTGTATATGTCAGTCACAGCTGTATCCCCATCACCTAGAGGACCAGAATGAATAATTACACCACTCATAGAGAACCATTAGTATCATCATAGATAACACAGAGCACTTACTGTGTGCCAGCTACTCTTCTAAGGACTTTACATGGATTAGCTAGTCTAATCACATTACAACCCTGGGTAGAGGGTACTATTATTATTCACAGTTTAAGAGGTGAGAATAATGAGGCATAGACAGGCTAAGTGACTTGTTTAGGCCCACACAGCTAGCAGGTGACAGCTGAGATTTGAGTCCGTGTAGTCTGACACCAGAATCCACGCTTTGGACTATTACACTATAGCTAATGCTCTCATGCTGATATGTTGCATAAATACACATATATACATACATAGTTTGCATATTTCACAATTTCTCTATTGTAAAGCAGGTTACACCCTTACCCTAGGTCTGCTGGCTCTGTCATTCTGCATTATTGTCATTCGTGATATTCAGGACCCAGGTCCTTAGAGGTCTATCTCTGTGAGGCATTGAGGTGCCTCATGGGAAACAGCAATTCCTAAGGAAAGAGAGAGTTGGAAAAATAAGCTTGTTCCACTATAGGTGTTCCTACTATTAGAGAGAAAGATGGTATTGGTATTGGCCAGAGCACAATGTGTATTGCTTCCTGTGAATGGACATCTGAACCCTTCCTGTGAATGGATACCTGAACTCTCTAGTGGAGAGAGGCTTCCGTTGATAAAATCTCAAAGGGAAAATTTCTCACAAAACTCTCAGAGACATCAGGAGCACAAGGAGCACTACTTGGTAAGAAAGCATGACACAAAGGTAGAGGTCGGGAAGGATCCCTACTGCACCAGCAGTGGGGTTACACTTCAGCACTGCCTTGTATCCACAGTCACTAGTATTTCTCCAGGGCTGGGGGCATATAATCATGTGTGGCACCCAGGCAACACAGCACAGGCAATAAGGCATGGCAGCAGGAGGGTGGTGGCAACAGTCACAGAGCAGCTGCAGCTGAGGGTGGGAAGGGCATTCTGGGAGGTCTCAGCAGCAGACATTACTGCAGGGAAAACATATTTCTGTGTTGCGATGGAGAAGGTCACATTGATGCCTATGAATACTGCAGAGATGTACTCCAGAAGGCCCCAAATGATTGGGTTAGGAGAAGGACAGAGCTAAAGGTCAAGTGCTTTTTATGGTAGCAGCTTAGAGTTACCCGTTTTTCTCCTGATGACTGTGGAGCTTCAGAACAATGGCTTGCAACTATTATAGAGCTAAAGCCAATATTATCTTCAAGGGTAAATGTGTGTGTAAGTGTACGTGTATGTGTGTATACTTGGGGGGGGGGGAGAAGGCAGATAGGCTGTATATCTGTATATTTAGGTCTAAATCATCTTCGGTCATACAAACTGAGCAAATTAACACCAGTGCACTGGGTCTTTAATAAAAAACACAGTGGTCGTGGTTGTTCTCTGAATTACTAATGCTCTGAAACTGCCTGAAAGTCATTTGGATATGCTTGCTGATAATACTCTTGATGAGGAATAGAATTTATTTTTTGCTTGAGAGCTAATTAATGTAATCTTTAAAATATATAAATCCCATGGTGAGCCCAAATAATTATAATTGAAATGTGGACCTTGCCAAAACTGAGAAAATTAAAATGCAAACAAAATCTGTTACTATATCTAAATTAAAAAAAACAAAAAGGAAAGAAAACCAATTAACTTCTGGAAACAGGGTTTGGTATTTAGAATGAGGAGATTAAATTATGCAGATATCAACTTAACACTTGGAATGAAGATGGTGTTGTCCAGCTGCCTTTCAAAGCTTCGCCTTGCACAGACTAAAGTTGCTAGGGAGCAGGGAAATGAGCTGTTTAAAAGGCCACAGTTGTGTTCCCTAAATGGTCCACACAGGGATCATAAAAATTCCTGATGGAATCTTTAGCAGCATGGAGGTAATTGGAAGGAAGGCATGGGGCTAGTAATTAAATCACAAATCTTTTCTGGGGAGATTATATGTAGATACACATATAGAGACATATATAAATAAATAGGCAAGCTAAACAATATATACAAGTACGTACATATATATTCACTTATACAACACCTAGTTAGTCATTTTGGTCATTTCAGCAAACAGCTGAGCAACTCCATCAGAAAAAAGAAAAACATTGGAGGTATGGGGCTTAGAGTACAGTTGTACAGGCTTCCCTGGTGGTGCAGTGGTTAAGAATCTGCCTGCCAGTGCAGGGGACACGGGTTCAAGCCCTGGTCCGGGAAGATCCCACATGCCACGGAGCAACTAAGCCCGTGCACCACAACTACTGAGCCCACGTGACACAACTACTGAAGCCTGCTTGCCTAGAGCCCGTGCTCTGAAACAAAGAGAAGCCACCGCAATGAGAAGCCTGCACACCACAACGAAGAGTAGCCCCCGCTCACTACAACTAGGGAAAGCCCACACGTAGCAACAAAGACACAATGCAGCCAAAAAATAAATTTATTAAAAAAATACAATTGTAAAACTTCCAGAATATACATTATCATATAACACCTGTACATCTGGTGCATTTCAGCAATTTAGTAGGAAAAACAAAATGGCCAACTTAGTTTTTTTGTTTTGTTTTATACCTGACCTGATGAACCAGCTCAATCCAGGTCCTCTGGTAGTTCCATGTTATTACTACATTTAGGAAATCAGATAAATATGTCTTTGGTTCTTAGGGATATTTCTATGTGTTTCTCACTTTTCAAACAGGTGTTTTTAGCATTATGTAGGTACTGTCACAGCCTCTTCCACTGCATTATTATAAAGAGTTCACGGTAGGAGTCATTTCTGTAGACACACTACCATAAAGAGGTTACGGTATATCAGTATGGATGGATCTGTTCTTACCTCATTAGCCAGCCAGACAGAAGTAATTTTGAATATCAGATCTGGACCCTGGGGGAACTCTTGTGCTTTTCTAAGACAAGCTGTAGAATGTGTACCCTGCTGCACAACCTTGAGATGACCATTAAAGTTCAGAACTCCTTCATGGGTACCATCACCAAATGGCCATATTAATAAGATGCCTGAGAGAGCAGAGATGAGAATGCTTTCAGAGACTTATAACTAGCACTGACAGGGACACAAGACCTTCATCTTATTCTGATTATTCTGGCTTCTTAGCCCAGAGGAAAGAAAACGAGCCAGAAAAACAAAAGGTTTGTGGAATTAGTTTGGTCTCATTCTATCTATTCCCCAAGGGAACAGAAGAGCAGAGAATGGGGAAGGAAGCAGAGGGAGAATAATTTCTTATACCAAGTACTGTATTTGAAAAGCAAAATGGTAAGATGAATAGTTAATGAACGCATCAGCTCATTTAGCAAATATATTTTCTTTCATTAATCATTTAGCAATATTAAGTATTGTAGGCTTGGAGTTACTAGGATGAGCTAAATCAGAGAAGGCCCCTGCTTCAATAGAACTGCAGCCTAGTATGGCGTGCAGACCTTCAATGAATAGTTACTCTGATAATAAGCACACGTCTATGGACATGCATTTGGAAGGAAGCAGATGAAGAACGGGCATGAACAAAATAATACAGTGTTTGGAATATGGCTATGTTAAATCCTACTCTAAACTGGAATGACCGCCTACCTAAATCATTCTTTTATATAATCATTTCTGCCAAAACTTTTGTCATACCCCATCTCTGGTATCTGCAAAGCTCTTTTAACACTTAACAGCAAAACTCTCATTCTTTGCAGCAATTTGGATCTTAGAATGGGAAACCCAGCGAGTATGGTACATCTCTTTAAGATATGCTACAACATAATTTTAGAGATGGATACTTTGTAAATTAATTATGCATACTTTGGCACTGTTAATGCAAATATCCATAACATTTTTAACTTTCAAAATTATTGTTAAAGATTTTTTCCCATAAAGTTTCCCTAATTTGATACCAATGGCATTTTTTACAGAACTAGAACAAAAAAATCTTAAAATTTGTATGGAGACATGGGGGACCCTGAATGGCCAACGCAGTCTTGAGGGAGGGGGGTGGAGCTGGGGGAATCGGACTCCCTGACTTCAGACTGTACTGCAGGGCTGCAGTGATCAGGACAGTGTGGTGCTGGCACGGGAACAGAAATATAGATCAATGGAGCAGGATAGAAAGCCCAGAGATAAGCCCATGCACCTATGGTCAACTAATCTATGACAAAGGAGGCAAGGATATACAATGGAGAAAAGACAGCCTCTTCAATAAGTGGTGCTTGGAAAACTGGACAGCTACATGTAAAACAATAAAATTAGAACACTCCCTAACACCATACACAAAAGTAAACTCCAAATGGATTAGAGACCTAAATGTAAGACTGGACACTATAAAACTCTTAGAGGAAAACATAGGAAGAACACTCTTTGACATAAATCACAGCAAGGTCTTTTTTGATCCACCTCCTAGAGAAATGGAAATAAAAACAAAAATAAACAAATGGGACCTAATGAAACTTCAAAGCTTTTGCAAAGCAAAGGAAACTACAAACAAGACAAAAAGACAACCCTCAGAATGGGAGAAAATATTTGCAAACAAATCAACGGACAAAGGATTAATCTCCAAAATATATACACAGCTCATGCAGCTCAATATTAAAGAAACAAACAACCCAATCCATAAATGAGCAGAAGACCCTTAATAGACATTTCTCCAAAGAAGACATACAGATGGCCAAGAAGCACATGAAAAGCTGCTCAACATCACTAATTATTAGAGAAATGCAAATCAATCTACAATGAGGTATCACCTCACACCAGTTAGCATGGGCATCATCAGAAAATCTACAAACAACACATACTGGAGAGGGTGTGGAGAAAAGGGAACCCTCTTTCACTGCTGGTGGGAATGTGAATTGGTACAGCCACTATAGAGAACAGTATGGAGGTTCCTTAAAAAACTAAAAACAGAACTACCATAAGACCCAGCAATCCCACTACTGGGCATATACCCTGAGAAAACCATAATTCAAAAAGAGACATGCACCCCAATGTTCATTGCAGCTCTATTTACAATAGCCAGGTCATGGAAGCAACCTAAATGCCCATCAACAGACGAATGGATAAAGAAGAAGTGGTACATATATACAATGGAATATTACTCAGTCATAAAAAGGAACGAAATTGGGTCATTTTTAGAGACGTGGATGAATCTAGAGACTGTCCTACAGAGTGACGTAAGTCAGAAAGAGAAAAACAAATATCATATATTAACACATGTATGTGGAACCTAGAAAAATGGTGCAGATGAACCGGTTTGCAGGGCAGAAGTTGAGACACAGATGTAGAGAACAAACGTATGGACACCGAGGGGGGAAAGCGGCAGGGGTGGTGGTGGTGGTGGTGGTGGTGGTGGTGGGATGAATTGGGAGATTGGGATTGACATATATACACTAATATGTATAAAATAGATAACTAATAAGAACCTGCTATATATAAAAAACTAAAATTCAGATAAAAAGAAAGTTTCCTGAATTTGATATCAGTCTAAAAGACCTTATTTTCTGGGCTAGAAATGAGGATATGGATGTTTGTGCAGCTGCCGATTATCATTTTGCAATTTTGCAGTTTGTACAAAACTAATCTGTTTTGTGATGGAGCTGGTGTGGCAGGTAAAAAACTGAGTCCATGTGTTCATGTGTCCTGGAAAGGTAAAAAGAACTTTATTTATTTTACTTATTTCTACTGGCTAGTGGAAATTTATCTTAATTCATTCACTTTCTTCCCTCTATCCTTGTTTTTTCAGAGTTCAGTCTAATTACAGGGAGATTATATACAGTCTATGCAAGTTGGCGTCTTCTAAGTTTTCTTTATTCCCATCTGTTCATTGGTCCCCATGAGTCATAGCTAAGTCCCACTCCCAGCTACAGGCCATCTTCAGTTTGGTTCTTTCTACACCACTGTGGATGCATGGAAATTATCTTCTTGTTCTTTTCCACCTTTGAGCACAGTTACTCTGTGATCTCTCAGTCCCATTGGCCTAGACTCCCAGTGCAGATATTTCTAAATCTCTTTATGCTTGCCGCCTTGCTACAGTGTTCTGGAAAAGGAAGTGCAGCTTCCCTGTGCTCTTGGATCTCAAATTTATCAGGATTTCCCCTCACACCTCACCTTCAAGATGAGGCTGAACTTGGTAGAAATGTAAGGCTCAAGTCTAACCTTTCTGAGGGATCCAACACTGACTATATTTAGTCAATGTTTTTTCATAGAGGTTTCCCGCAATCCCATTAATCTAGAGTATCTTTTCTAGTCTTGGGGTGGAAAGCTTTGCTCTGAACCATTATATAATCTTTCTGCCATGAATCCACTTATTAAAAGTTCTTCTCAGCTCCTTTTGCAACAACCATTTTTTGAGATATAGTTGCTCTGTTTTCTAGTTTCCTGAATGGGGCAAGGATCGCCAAGGATCAGAGATCACTGAATATGCCACTGAATTAATAGCATAAAGCCTTATGTTAATATATTTGTGGTGCTTTTTTTTTTTTGAAGATTAGTGAGTGATTCAAGCCTCAAGCAAAGCAACAAACAACAGTTTTGTCTGGGTCTTGAAAGAATCTCAGTATTCTGGAAAGAGAGATCCCACTCAGATAACAGGTACTTCATATTTTCACAGAGAGCTGTAGGATTGTATGCTTATCCATGTCAATATTTCCTGTAGGCTTCATCTTCTTTTGATGGAGGAGGGCATTACTATGGATTAAAAGGTTTATTGTAGTTTAGATTTTTAGAATATTCCAGAAGTGAGTGAGCCACAACAAGTTTTTTAGAAATTGTTTTTGTTCTCAGTATATTCTTTCCGAAGTAAAATATTCTCTGATTTTTTTCTTTCTCAGATAGAATAGAAAAATGATACCAGTATATGTGTGTGTGTGTGTGTGTGTGTGTGTGTACACACACACACACACACACACACACACGTACCACTGATTCAATTATCACCCTCCAGTGTTGTTTTTTTTTAACATCTTTATTGGAGTATAATTGCTTTACAATGGTGTGTTAGTTTCTGCTTTATAACAAAGTGAATCAGTTATACATATACATATGTTCCCATATCTGTTCCCTCTTGCGTCTCCCTCCCTCCCACCCTCCCTATCCCACCTCTCTAGATGGTCACACAGCACCGAGCTGATCTCCCTGCACTATGCAGCTGCTTCCCACTAGCTATCTATTTTACGTTTGGTAGTGTATATATGTCCATGCCACTCTCTCACTTTGTCACAGCTTACCCTTCCCCCTCCCCATGTCCTCAAGTCCATTCTCTAGTAGGTCTGTGTCTTTATTCCCGTCTTGCCCCTAGGTTCTTCCTGACATTTTTTTCCTTAGATTCCATATATATGTGTTAGCATAGGGTATTTGTTTTTCTCTTTCTGACTTACTTCACTCTGTATGACAGACTCTAGGTCCATCCACCTCACTACAAATAACTCAATTTCGTTTCTTTTTATGGCTGAGTATATTCCATTGTATATATCTGCCACATCTTCTTTATCCATTCATCTGTTGATGGATACTTAGGTTGCTTCCATGTCTTGGCTATTGTAAATAGAGCTGCAATGAACATTTTGGTACATGACTCTTTTTCAATTATGGTTTTCTTAGGGTATATGCCCAGTAGTGGGATTGCTGGGTCATATGGTAGTTCTCTTTTTAGTTTTTTAAGGAACCTCCATACTGTTCTCCATAGCGGCTGTATCAATTTACATTCCCACGAACAGTTCAAGAGTGTTCCCTTTTCTCCACACCCTCTTCAGCATTTATTGTTTCTAGATTTTTTGATGATGGCCATTCTGACCGGTGTGAGATGATATCTCATTGTAGTTTTGATTTGCATTTCTCTAGGGTTTTTGACTTCTTGGTCTGTTCATGACCTTCATACCCTGTCAGAATCTCAGGAATTAAGCTTCCATGAATGCAGTTATTTCTTCTCTACAAAAGGAGGTGTAAATTGATGTTTTCTTTTAGATAATGCCCCTTGGAAATCTAAACAGGATATGTTTCTTTCCCTTTTGTGGTGAGTGAGTTGTATGAAATCTTATTGCTATGTATACAATATTTATTTACAACAGCACCATACCTCTCCATTTATTTCTTTATTTTTTAAAATTTGTTTGTTTATTTTTGGCTTAGTTGGGTCTTTGTTGCTGCATGTGGGCTTTCTTTAGTTGCGGCGAGCAGGGGGCTACTCTTCATTGTGGTGCATAGGCTTCTCATTGCAGTGGCTTCTTGTTGCAGAATACAGGCTCTAGGTGTGCGGGCTTCAGTAGTTGTGGCACGTGGGCTCAGTAGTTGTGGCTCGTGGGCTCTAGGGTGCAGGCTCAGTAATTGTGGTGCACAGGCTTAGTTGCTCCGTGGCATGTGGGATCTTCCCAGGCCAGGATTCGAACCTGTGTCCCCTGCGTTGGCAGGCGGATTCTTAACCACTGTGCCACCAAGGAAGGCCCCTATCCGTTTATTTTTATTAAAGCATGACATGGAGGAATAGCGCTAGACTCATTTCCAGAATTTCTAGGTGTGTATCCCCAGTTCTGCCTACCCATTAGCAGTGTGATTGTGTTCATATTCACCACATTCACAACCTCATTTTTCTCATTTTTAAAATGGAAGTAATAATTTTCCACCCCATCTGACGAGGCTTTTGCATATTCATTGTTATTGCTAAATATTTTGCCTTAAATAGTTCTTAATCTTTCCATTTATAAGATAGAAATATTCTCTCACTGTTGATTCTGAGTTTTCCTTAGACTAGGATAATCTGTAATATGGAAAAGACTCTCAAATTCAGTATAATCTTCATAAAGCTCCAGTCAACCTAGACATTCCCATAGTAAAGGTTTTCTTTGGTGAGTGTGGAGGGAAGTCAGCATGATGGCACTGAGGTTTGGTAAGAAGGTCAAGGAAAATGGCTGTGGCTGAATTCCTGAGCAGACAAAATTGCCAAATCTATGTAAGTCTCCTTCCATAGATTTACTTGAATGTGAAGGAGACTGTTTTTCTTAATCAGTCTAATGACATTCAACCTCATTGCCCAACTTGGTGAGCCAGATTCATGGTGATAAAGGCATTGCATGATGATGATGAGATCTTGGGGTTATAAGAGCAATGAAATGATGAGAGGGATTATATCCTCTAGGTAAAGTAGTCTGAACTCTTGGATTTGCTAGATTTTTGTGTGTTTATGTTCATAGTATTTTAGAAAGACAAGTGTCCAATAAATAAAATGTTAGAATGTAGATTTTATCTATTTGAGGAGAATATATATGGTCCTTGTGAAATTTAAAAACTGAAGTACATTCCAGATGAATCATCAACAGCCTGTTCTGCTGTAGTAATAGTACTAGTTGTTGATACAGCTGAAATGAGAGGACCAGCTGGGCTTTCACATGCCTGCTTTCTCCAGGCTAGAGGACTACCCTGTGTAAGAGGCTCCATTTAGTAGTGTGTTGCTATTCACTTGCTAGGTCAGTGATTGTTTTCCCTTTTAGTCTGTGCTACATGTTTTGCTTGGTGAGCCTGAAGTTCATCAGAAAATAAGAGAAAGTTGAGGAGAAGAGGAGAAAGAACAAACAAGTTGAAGCTTGTGTTGTTTTAGGAGCACAGTGATTCAATATTAGGCATTTTGTTTGAATTCCTGTGTATTATGCTTCAGTGAGTCAAGGTGGAAGTAGTTTACAGCTGAATTTGAAAATAAAGGGATGTTTTATTGATTTCATGCTCATCCATTGTATAGTATATTTTATTGACACCCAATGTAATATCTCCTGGTGATGAAAATTATATCTAATTTAAAAGAAAAATAAACAGCAGCAGCATATAGTGTGAACTCACTCTAAATTGCTACTCAGCTACTCATAAACAATTAAACATGGTCTCTCCTTCGATTCTTTATAGCCAATGCACTTAAAAAAATTTTTTTTGGCACATCCCACAGTTTGATAACATTCAGTATCCTTACTGAAATGTTGAAAGGATTTTAGTCCATCTTGAATTAAAAACCAAATGTAAGATAGAAGATTGAAACACAAGCTGATGGTAGAGAGACCTTAAGCTCTTGCCAACATCATATTTCTGTTTTATCTAGGAGAGTGTTTGTCAACCATGAATGATTTACCACCCTCCTCCCAGGGGAACATTTGGCAATGTCTGGTTACTCTTTTAGTTGTCACAACCGGGAGGTGCTACTGGCATCTGGTGGGTAGATGCCTGGATACTGCTAAACATTCTACAATGCATAGGATCCCTCTCACCCCCTCCCTCCTCCCACCCCCCATTCACAACAAGAATTATCTGGGTCAAAATGTCAATGGTGCCAGATGTCTGTCCTGACCTAGGACAGACATCTGATGAGATATTAGGACTTTTGAGGAAGAAATTTTCCTCACATTTAAAAAATGAAATCATCTATGGTTGAGGGCACTGCTGCTTTGAGTTCAAAGACACAGACTTGTCATCTGAATTCAGGGAGTTATAACTTCATGCATACCCTCAGCAAATATTCTCTTCTTACACAATATAGATTCTGTGAAGAAAAGTCACCATTCCTATATGGGAAAATATGATATAGGTTCCACTAAAAATCCATTAGAATGAAGAGATTATCATAGCCTTAGGTTAAATCATAAGACATTTCTGTTTCTGTAGGTCAGAATTATCAAGTATGAGTAATATCATAGGGTTCAACTCTGTACTATGACATCTGTTGTCAGATGATATGATCTGAAAGAAGGTCCCATTTGGGAGAGAGATGTCAGGATGCCTCTTCAATGTGCCTTGCTTGTATTTCAACCTATTGCAATAATTATGGCTAGAATCTGGTAACATTTGTGGTATCTTAATAATTAATGACACGTTGTTCAAAATGCATTTTTTAATAACTTTTGCCAACATAATTTCAGTTGACATACATTTTTGAGATAACAAAATTGCCATTGCTTGGAAATTTTGAGAATATCTGTGTCAGGCTGGTTTGGGAATTTTAAAAGTCACTCTAAGAATTAAGGAAATAAGAGGTTTAATATAGCAATTAGGGGTTAAAATGGGAATTAGGAGAGTGAAGGCCTGGAAGTATATAGCTGAAGGGTCAGAGAAACAGCCACTGTGACATCAGTCTGAAAGCTTGGAATGAGTGAAGAAGCTCCCAATTCTGGGAAGTCCAAGAAACTTCAAATACCACACAGTTGGAGTTTACAGAGTGGTCTGGAACTAGATGCCTGCCCCTCTGATTGTCATGATGTATTGAGCAATAATAGCTTCTTTATCATTTCTACTTTCCAATGTTCACAAGAGTTCCTCTCACTGGTAAACCATAGCCTGGGTCTATACCGTGAAGGTGATTCTGAGAAACATAGTTCCCAGACTTAGGAGGGACTGGAAGCAGTGAGGCCAAGTTGACCACCACCAATTCAACACAATGAAAATCTCTTCCTTGATGGATTGCTCGCACTCATCATTGAGGGTAGATGAGAATGGGCAACTTAAAGTTTCTCAAGATTTCAGAGTTATAACTGCATTTTCATAAGGACAAGAAAGGATGGGCAGCCAAAGCCTCTGTAGAATTCACAATGATATAATTGCCTGATCATAAAAAGTCATCAACATTAAAATAAAGGCCATGAAGAAAGATAAAGAAGGACACTATATAATGATAAAAGGGTCAATAAAAGAGGAGGATATTATACTTGTTAACATATATGCACCCAATATAGGAGCACCTGAATACATAAAACAAATACCAACAGACATAAAAGGAGAAATTGATGGGAATACAATAACAGTAGGGAACTTTAACACCCCACTCACATCAATGGACAGACCTTATAGACAGAAAGTCAATAAGGCAACAATCTAAATGACACAATAGAACAGTTAGACTTAATTGATATTTTCAGGATGTTACATCCAGGAAAAAAAAAAAAGCAGAATACACATTCTTTTCAAGTGCAATTGGAACATTCTCTAGGATAGACCATGTTCTAGGGCACAAAACAAGCCTCAACAAATTTAAGAGGATAGAAATTATTTCAAGCATCTTTTCTGAGCACAAAGGCATGAAACTAGAAATCAAGCACAGAAAGAGAAATGAGAAAAAAAAGATTATGTGGAGACTAAACAACATGCTACTAAAAAACAAATGGGTTGGGCTTCCCTGGTGGCGCAGTGGTTGAGAGTCCGCCTGCTGATGCAGGGGACACAGGTTCGTGCCCCAGTCCGGGAAGATCCCACGTGCCGCGGAGCGGCTGGGCCCATGAGCCATGGCCACTGAACCTGCACGTCTGGAGCCTGTGCTCTGCAACGGGAGAGGCCACGGCAGTGAGAGGCCCGCATACCGCAAAAAAAAAAAAAAAAAAACCCAAATGGGTCAATGATGAAATCAAAGAGGAAATTAAAAAATACCTTGAGACAAATGACAATGAAAACACAACCATACAAAATCTATGGGAGGCACCAAGAGCAGTCCTTAGAGGGAAGTTCATAGCAGTACATGCCTTTCTCAAAAAACAAGAAAAATCTCAGACAACCTAATCTACCACCTCAAAGAATTAGTAAAAGAAGAACAAACGAAACCTAAAGTCAGTAGAAGGAAGGAAACAGTACAGATCAGGAAATAGAGACTGAAAAACAATAGAAAATCAATAAAATCAAGAGCTGGTTCTTTGAAAGCGTAAACCAAAGGGTAAATCAACAAATCTCTGTCCAGGCTCACCAAGAAGAGATGACCCAAATAAACAAAATAAGAAGTGAAAGGTGAGAAATAACTACTGTCACCCTAGAAATACAGAAAAACATAAGCTAATACTATGAACAATTATATGCCAACAAATTGGACAACCTAGAAGAAATGGACAGGTTTCTAGAAACATACAGCTCACCAAAACTGAACCAAGAAGAAACAGATAATTGGAACAGACTGATCACTAGAAGTGAAATAGAATCTGTAATAATTAAAAAAAACAAAAACAAACAAAAAAACACCTCCCTGCAAACAAGAGTCCAGGACCATAAGGCTTCACTGGGCAATTCTACCAAACATACAAAGAAGAACTTATACCAATTCTTCTCAAACTCTCCCAAAAGATTGAAGAGGCAGGAACACTCCCAAAGTATTCTGTGAAGCCACCATCACCCTGATATCAAAACCAGACACCTTTCTTGCTCCCCAGCCATCTTGGCGGCTCCACTTGGTTGGGGGAGTTCCGCTCCTAAGGCAGGAAGATGGTGGCCACAAAGAAGATGAAAAAGTCACTGGAGTCAATCAGCTCTAGGCTCCAACTCATTATGAAAAGTGGAAAGTACCTGCTGGGGTAGAAGCATACTCTGAAAATGATCAGACAAGGCAAAGCAAAACTGGTCATCCTCGCCAACAACTTCCCAGCCTTGAGGAATCTGAAATAGAGTATTATGCCATGTTGGCCAAAACTGGTGTCCATCGTTACAGTGGCAATAACATTGGGCACAGAATGTGGAAAATACTACAGAATATGCACACTGGCTATCATTGATCCAGGTGATTCTGATATCATTAGAAGCATGCCAGAAAAGACTGGTGAATAGTAAATCATGCACAATTTTTCTTTAATAAAACTGTCCAGAGCTTGTTTAAAAACAAAACAAAACAAAGACACCACCAAAAAAGAAAATTACAGGCCAATATCTTTGATGACTATAGATGTAAAAATTCTCAACAAAATATTAGCAAACTGAACCCAACAACAGTTAAAAAAGATCATACACCATGAACAAGTTGAATTCATCCTAGGATCACAAGGATGATTCAACATATGCAAATAAATCAGTGTGATACACTACACCAACAAAAGACAAAAGTCACACAATCATCTCAATAGATGCAGAAAAAGCATTTGATAAAACTCAACATTGATTCATGATAAAAACTCTTGCCAGAGTGTGTATAGAGGGAACATACCTCAACATACTAAAAGCTATTTATAACAAACCCACAGCCAACACAATACTCAGTGGCGAAAAGCTGAAAGCCTTCCCACTAAACTCTGGAAGAAGACAAGGATTCCTACTCTCACGATTTCTGTTCAACCTAGTATTGGAAGTCCTAGCCACAAAAATCAGACAAGAAAAAGAAATAAAAAGTATCCAGATTGGAAGGGAAGAGGTAAAATTGTCATTATACGTAGATGACATGATGCTCTATATAGAAAACCCTAAAGACTCCACACAAAACCTATTATAACTGATAAACAAATTTGCAAGGTAGCAGGATACAAGATTAACATACAGAAATTGGTTGCATTTCTTTACACTAACAATGAAATATCAGAAAGGGAAAGTAAAAAAACAAATCCCTTTAAAAATTGCATCAAAAAATAAAATACTTGGGAATAAACCTGAGCAAGGAGGTGAAAGACTTATATGCTGACAACTTTAAAACATTGATAAAGGAAATTGAAGATGATTCAAAGAAATGGAAAGATATCCCATGATCTTTGATTGGAAGAATTAATATTGTTAAAATGGCCTTACTACCCAAAGCAATGTACAGATTTAATATGATCCCTATCAAATTACCCATGACATTTTTCACAAAACTAGAACAAATAATCCTAAAATTTATATGGAACCATAAAAGACCCAGAATTGCCAAAATAATCCTGAGGAAAAAGAACGAAGCTGGAGGCATAACCCTCCGAGACTTCAGACAATGCTGCAAAGCTCCAGTAATCAAAACAGCATGATATTGGCACAAAAACAGACATATGGATCAATGGAACAGAATAGAGAACCCAGAAATAAACCCATACACCTATGGTCAATTAATCTTTGACAAAGGAGGCAAGAGTATACTATGGAGAAAAGACAGTCTCTTCAGCAAGCAGTGTTGGGAAAGCTGGACAGCCACATGTAAATCAATAAAGTTAGAACACTCCCTTACACCATACACAAAAATAAACTCACAATGGCTTAAAGACTTAAGTAGAAGACATGACACCTAGAAGAGTCCTAGAAGAGAACATAGGCAAAACATTCTAGAAGACAACATAGGCAAAACATTCTCTTACATAAATCATATCAATGTTTTTTTAGGTCAGTCTCCCAAGGCAATAGAAATAAAAGCAAAAATAAACAAATGGGACCTAATCAAACTCACAAGCTTTTGCCCAGCAAAGGAAACCATAAAAAATGAAATACAGCCTACAGAATGTGAGAAAATATTTGCAAATGATGCAAGCAACAAAGGCTTAATTTCCAAAATATAGAAACAGGTCATACAGCTCAATTAAAAAAAAAAGCCCAATCAAAAAATGGGTAGAAGGCCTAAATAGACACTTCTCCCAAGAAGGCATGCAGATGGCTAATAGGCACATGGAAAGATGCTCAGTGTTTCTAATTATTAGAGAAATACAAATCAAAATTAAAATGAGGTGTCACCTCACACTGGTCAGAATGGCAGTCATTGAAAAGTCTACAAATTGCTGGAGAGGGTGTGGAGAAAAGGGAACCCTTCTACACTGTTGGTGGGAATATAAATTGGTACAGCCACTACTGAAGTCACTATGGTGGTTCCTCAAAAAGCTAAAAATAGAGTTACCATATGATCCAGCAATCCCATTCCTGGGCATATATCTGGACAAAACTATAATTTGAAAAGATGTTCATAGCAGCATTATTTACAATAGCCAAGACATGGAAGCAACTTAAATGTCCATCGACAGAGGAATGGATAAAGAAGATTTGGTATATATACACAGTGAAATATTTCTCAGCCATAAAAAAATGAAATAATGCCATTTGCAGCAACATGGATGGATCTACAGATTATCATACTAAGTGTAGTAAGTCAGAAAGAGAAGGACAAATATCATATGATATCACTTATATGTGGAATCTAAAATATATGTAACTTGCAAGAGGCCTATGCAGTATCCTTCCTTCAGAGTACAATATCTGATGTCTAGTCCTTCTCTATCTTGATATCTTTCTAAGAGATTGCTATTTTTCCTTTGGTATATTAGGGTAAAATAGCCAGTGTTTATCAAACACATCTGAACTTTTAGTGACAAAATGAAAAATTTTTGAACTAGTATGAAATGAAAAAATGATTGGACACAGAAGAAGGGAACAGTAAATTTAAGACATATTAATAGAAATTATTCAAAATGAACCATCTAGAGAAAATAGAACATCAATGAGTAGGAACCATATCAAACGTACTAATATGTATGTAGTCAGATTTTCAGAAGAAAAGAGAACAGCTCAGGCAAAATAAAAAATGGCTCCAAATTTGAAGAATAAACGTCAATACACAAATTCAGGAAGTTCAGTAAATTCCAAGCAGGATGAATAAGAATAAAACCACAGACACATCGTAGTCAAACTGCCAGAAACAAAAGATAAAAAGAAAAACCTTAAAATCAGCCAAAGGAAAAAAGACACACTACATATAGGGAAATAATTATGGTAAATTACTTCTTATCAGAAACAGCAGAAACTAGAAGGCAATGGAATTTTTTTAAAGGAAAAGAAGAGTCAATTTAGAATTCTATAGTGAAAATATTTTAAAAGGTTAAATAAAGGTATTTTAAATAAATTGAAACTGAAAGGATTAATAACCAGTTCTGTACTATAAGAAATGTTAAAGGAAGATCTTCATTCTAACAGGAGATTGTACCATATGGAAACTCAGCTCCACAGGAAGAAAGAGTTCTAAAGGGTAATTTTATGGGTAAATATAAAATATATTTTGTCTCAATTTTTATAAATGACAACTTATTATTTAAAGAAAAAATAGTAACAGTTTATTGTGGAGTTTCACAGATATAGAAGTAAGATATATGACAACAAGAGCAAAATGAATGCAAAAGTAAAATGGAATTAAACTATTGGAAAGTTCTTATGCTATTCTTGACGTGGTATATTCACTCAAGGTTAGATTATAAATTATATAGGCACATTGCAATACTCAGAAAAATAACTAAAATAATGCAAAGATATAATTAAGGAGCCAATAGAGGAGATTAAATGGAAAACAAAAAATTCTCAACAAAAATAATTTTTAAAAGGGAAGAAAAAATGAACAAAGAAATGTGACAAATATAAAATGGTAGATTTAAACTCAACCATGTCTATTATTAATTTAAATATAAATGCATTAAACATTCTAAAAGGTTGAGATTATCAGAATGGTTAGTACAAACAACATTAAATTATATCTTAATTATTAAGAAGCATATATTTAATATAAAGATATATATTAGTTGAAATTAAAAAGAGGGAAAATGGTACACCAACAAACACAAAGTATAAGAAGGCTGGTAAGGCAAAATAAATATAACAGAAAATAAAATTCTCAGCAGTAACTATTAATGGAGGTAAAGAGGATCATTTCATAATGATTCATGAAGAAGACATAACAATCCTAAATGTATTATATGTGCCTAATAACATAGCTCCAAAATACCTTAATCCAAAGTTGATAGGAAAAAAAAAGGAAATCACAATAATATTTGTAGATTTTAACACTTTTCTCTCAGAGGAGTTGATAGGAGACAAATTATTAATAATATAGAAGATTTCAACAACACTTTTAACCAACTCGATCTAATTGACGTGTACTGAATACTACTCCCACAGCAATCACAGAATATACATTCTCTATATGTGCACATGAAATAACTCTCAATAAATCCCCCCAAATTGAAGTCATTATGTTATCTGACCACAATAGAGTTAAATAAAGAATCATCAACAAAAAGATAACCAGAAAATCTGTTTACACTTGTGTCAGAGGAGAAACCATGAAGAAATTTGGAAAATATTTAAAACATACTGATAAGACAAAACATGTAAAAATGTACAGACTGTTGCTAAAGTGTTGCTTAGTTGGGAATTTATAGCTTTAAATGCCTATATTGGAAAAAGAAGAATGTTTTCAAATCAATGAAGTTTCTACTTTGCATTAGTCAGAAAAAGACAAACCCAAAGTATGTAGAAGGTAGACAATAAGGAAGATAAGGGTGGAAGTCAATAAAATAGCAAACAAAGATGAAACAAAGCCAAATTTGATTCCTTAAAACGTTCGCAAAATTCTCAAACCAAGGTTGAGGAAAGATGACAAAGTATGAGTTCAAGAGGGAACGTTACTACAGATCTTACACATATCAAAAGAGTAATAAGAGAACGTTATGAACCCCTTTATGCCAATAAATTCAATAAGCTAAATGAAATTGACAAATGCCATGAAAAATACAACTCACCATTTCTACTGTCTCAAGAAGTAGGAGATTTGAGTATGTGACTATCTCTTAAAGAAATTTAATTTATAAATAAGTTAACAAGTGTTTTCGAGAACAAGCAAAAGTAATATACCGTGAAAAAAATTGGAAGAGTAGTTTCCTCCACAAGGAGATTGACAAAAGATAAAGGGAGAACATTGTGGGATAATGAGAATGTTTTTTATAATTATTTAAATGTTTATTTCATAGTTGCATACATTTGTCAAAATACATCATGTACACTTAAGATCTCTGTGTTTTAATGTTTATAAATTAAATTTCAAAAAAAGAAGCCCTGAGTTTATTATTATTTTTTAATTTTATTTTTCGGCCACACCACGCGGCATGCGGGATCTTAGTTTCCCGACCAGGGATTGAACCCAGGCCCTTGGCAGTGAGAGCACGGAGTCCTAACCACTGGACCACCGGGGAATCCGCCCCCCACCCCCCAAAAAACGCTGAGTTTAAATGAAACAAAATACATGTTAAAACCTCCATGAGATACCACTTCACACCTGTCACAATGGCTATTATCAAAAGGACGACAAATAAGAAGTGTTGGTGAGGATGTGGAGAAAAGGGAACCCTTGTGCACTATTGGTGGGAATATAAAATGGTGCAGCCAGTATGGAATACAGAATGGAGATTCCTCAAAAACTTGAAAATAGAACTACCATCTACCAATCTAGCAATTCCATTCCTAGGTAGTTATCCAAAGAAAACATAAACAGTAATTAGAAAAGATATAGGCACTCGTATGTTCACTGCAGCATTATTTAGAATACCCAAACATGGAGGCAGCCAAAGTGCCCCTTTAATAGATGAATGGATAAAGAAGATATCATATATATTACTCATATTACTTAGACATAAAAAGAATGAAATCTTGCCATTTGTGACAACATGGATAGACCCAGAGGGTATTATGCTAAGTGAAATAAGCCAGACAAATACTGTATGATTTAACTTATATGTGGAATCTAAAAAAACCCAAATGAACAAACACAACTAAAGAGAAACAGTCATAGATTCAGAAAACAAAGGGATGGTTGTCAGAGGGGATGGTGGTGGGAGAGGGGAAAAATAGGTGAGGGAGATTGGGGTACAAACTTTCAGTTACAAAATAAATGAGTCACAGGTATGAAATGTACAGTGTGGGGAATATAGCCAATAATTAACATCTTTGTATGGTGACAGATGACAACTAGACTTATCATGGTGATCATTTTGAAATGTATGGAAATATGGAATCACTGTTGTGTACTAGGAACCAACATAGTGTTATAGGTCAATTATACTTCAAAGACAAAAAGATCAGATTTATAGTTACCAGAGGCGGGGGTTGGGGGAGGAGATATTGGATGAAGGTAGTCAAAAGGTGCAGACTTGCAGTTATAAGGTAAATAAGTACTAGGGATGTAATGTACAACATGATTAATATAATTAACATTGCTGTATATTATATATGAAACTTGAGAGTAAATCCTAAGAGTTCTCATCACAAGGAAGACAATTTTTTCCTATTTCCTCAATGTTGTATCTACATGAGATGATAGGTGTTTGCTAAACTTATTGTAGTAATCATTTCATGATGTTTGTAAGTCAATTATACTGTACACCTTAAAGTTTACACAGGGCTGTATATCAATTATGTCTCAATAAAAACTGAAAAAAAAGGAATATGGATGCTTACCCACCAAGTGCCAGCTTACCCATCAATCTGACTATTCATAGTATAGCTTCACTGCAGGATAATGCTGAAATCTTCTACAGTGTTTTCTTTTAGTCTCAAATCCTTGCTTCTCTCTCACCTTTGAGTCAGGACAAACAAGTTTCTGAGACACTTTGGTGCCAGTGGAGTTTGGTTTTAAATTCCAGTCTGTCTTTGAAGGTGTATTTTCTCAAAGGGGCTACTCTTAACTATCACAGGACATTTGAAGCACAAAATGCCATATCAAAGCACCCATTATTAATAGTAGTATTACATTTTTACCCATGGTAAGTATCGTGCGGTGGAAATAGCTGAATGCTTTAAGACAAAACTTTCCTGATGCCCATTTTGACTATAGTATTCCATTACAGTTATGGTCTATTCATCTCCAAAGCTGCATTGTTGAAATCACCCCTGTATACCTGGTGCAGATGCAAGCCAAGGTACATGTATCTCTGCAAGGGCCCTGACTAGGCCTCCCCAAACTAAGTAACCAAAGTCAGTTCCCTCAACCAAGTGGGGGAATATCTAATATCTGTGACAGCCAAAATATAGGGATTTAACGTGTACTAGATGCTTTGCATTGTGAACATGGAAGGTTACCAGGAAGCATGATTCAATTCCTGTCTTCAAGGAGCTTATAATTAAGTGGGAAGATGACATAAACACAAGAAAAGTGGCAAAGAAACAGCCTAATGAGCTAAGGATTCTCTCTACTCATTTTTTGATTCTGTGATAGCTGAAAATCTATATATATGTTGAAAACTTCAGACATACTGGGTATTGGAGCAAACTGACAAGTTATTGTAGGTAATTCTATATCTCTTCGTTAGGCAATATGTATTACATAAGTCTATAATATGTTGGCCCTTACGAAATAAGCCAAATGCAAAAATAATTATACTATATAACTAAATTTACAATCAACTCATCCTATGAGAAAATACCACGAAGAAATTTGATTCCAGTTTCCTTTCTCTGATTCTTAACGTGGAGAAGAATGAGCATGGATTGTAAGACTCCTTGGTGTTTCCTTCCATCTTTGCAGCAGCTCTGTGTCAAGAGAAGGAATTTCATTCAGAGAAATCCAGATTGTATGAGATAATTTCACTAATTTTTATTCATAAGTAAATATGTGAGAATATTATAGGATGGAAGTGGGGTGTGGTTCATTAGGTTCTCCATTTCTCTTATTTTTAAAATATTCAGGACAAAAATATGGGAGGCAGTTTTTCCTCACTTCTTATGTGAATACAAATCAAAGTAAAACAAATACAGGCAGCCCGCCGGCTCGCCAGTGCAGCTGCGATGTCCCGCAGCCCGAGCCCAACCCCGGCCCGGCTCCCCGGCCCACCGCGTATTTAGCCTCCGTGCGTCCTGAGCGCGTCACCGCCACCGCCGCGCCCCGACGCAGCTACGGGCAACACTGTGCACAGGACCCTGCCAGGCACGCTGCAGTCCAGCCCTGCGACCACGTCCCCATCAGGGTCCCTCAGTGGCTCCCAGGACGGTAGTGATTCTGATATGGCCTTCAGTGTCAACCAGTCCTCCTCGGCGTCTGAGTCGTCCCAGGTAACGGCCCCCAGAGCCCCACTGAGCCCACCAGTGTCCCCCGTGTTCTCCCCACCGGAGCTGGCGGGCAGCAAGAACAGCGAGTGTGCGGTGTGCTTCGATGGCCAAGTGGACACAGTCATCTACACGTGTGGACACGTGTGCCTGGGCCACGGCTGCGGCCTGCTGCCCTATCTGCCGGCGGCCCATCAAGGACGTCATTAAGATCTACAGGCCGTAGCCTGGCCCGCCGACGGCCCTTGACCAGAGCAAGGTCACCTTTCTGAAGCCCACCCCCACTCCGCGCCGGGCAACCACCATGGCCGCCAGGGAGTCCAAGGGCAGCAGCCATCTTGCCTGCCACTCTCCAGTGGTGGGCAAGGCGTGACAGTCGTGGACACGAGGCCCCCGGGGGTCTCAGTCCAAGCCAGTGTTGCTTCTGGCTCGAAAGTGCTTTGCCCCCAAAAGGCCGTCCCAAGAGCAAGCTCAGGAACTGCCTGGCAGACTGCCCTGTCCCCCGGTGACCTCTCAGCTGAGATATGGCGTCCTCTGTGCAATGCCTTTTGCTGGGGTTGGGTTGAGTGTGTGTGGTGGGGCGGGGGGGCGGAGGGGAGGGAGGGAGACAGTCCAGAGACGGGGAGTGTGTGAGAACGACCTAGAGAGAACATGTAGGTATTTACCCAGGGATCCTGGCTCTAGGAGGTTATTTAACACTAAGGAATGTGTAATCCAGAGCCCAGATGGGAGCTTGACTAGAAATTCACTGTCTGGGGCTGTGACGTCAGCTGGTTTTGAATGTACAAAGCCTGCACCTAAACGGAACTCCCTCAGATGGTATAGAAAAGGGACACTCAGATTTTCATTGTTTACAGCTCCAAAGCGGCAACTCCTTGGGGAGTAGTTGGGCAGAGAACATAAGAGAACAATTTGCTTTTTCAGTTTCTAACTCAGTCTTGGAGAGGAGTTTTGACTGGGTGCTGGGGCCAGAGTTCTGGGCAGTGTCTTCTCCAGATGCCTTGTCACCCCTTCAGCCCCAGACAGCCTAATTATAAGCACACCACCCCTTGACTCCGTCCCTAGATGCTTTTAGTCTACCACCCTCACCATCTCCAAAGAGAAGACAGGCAACAGGTTCCCTTTTCCTGGGGGAGGGAAAGAATCCTAGATGCCGGTGAGCCGCCTGGGGTTGGAAAGGGTCACTCCGCAGCTCTCCACATTTCCTGGTGAAATACTGGGCCTGGCATTTGCCAGCGGCTGTGGGCATCACCAGGACGACTTGCTGGCCAAGTAGGGGAAGGAAGAAGGGCTTTGCAACCGGTCTTTGTTCTGATTCTCAGCTTATCTCCCCCTGCTGATTACTAAGATGTTAACTGATCATTAGGATGTTGACTAGGAACTGAGACACTCGCTGAAAATGCTGACACTGGGACTCTCCCCCTCCCCAGGGTTATTTGCCGGGCATTTCCTGGGACCCTGGTTCTGCCCCCTCCCCCCTCCCCCCTGCCTGGGCCCACCTCCACAGACTGCAGGACCACACCTGGGCTGATGGGCTGGCAGGCCTGCACTTCCCTTCTGGGCCCCACCTCTGCCCTGTCTTGTGCTGTACCTTTAGGGAGATCCCTGGGTCTCTCTGTTTCTCAGTTCCCGATCTGTCCAAGAGGAAGCCTGGTACCTGCTCACTCCAGAGCTCCTGGCAGGACTGGCACGTTTTAAAAGGTCGAGACACCTTGCAAAGAGCAGGTATCTTTTTTAGTCCAGTTCCTAATCTGTTCTTCTGTTGAGGGAGGCAGGGAAGGGAGGACATTCAGAGTTTTTGCCTCAGTGTAACAAATGTTTGCTGCATGTCTGGGGTCCCCCTCGTCAGATCAAGGCCCGTAAGGCCGGTCAGTCCGTGCCCCTGTGATGCTCCAGGTCTTGGACCATCTGCTTCTTCTCTGCCTGGTATTCCGACCTGATCTCAACTTCCAAAACCTTACTCTTGCCCCTGCAAGAATCCGATTGGTTCTTTTTCCCTTGTGAACTTGGGAAACACTCCCAGGTTTTAATTTTGCAGCAGAATCTTTAGGGGAGCGACTGGCACCCCCAGCATTTGCCAAGATAAGAGTTTGCAAACCTAGGCAGTGCTTGGCGCCCGGCTGAATTTGGTCCGCTGGAGCCTTCCATCTCCCCCACGTGCTGGGTGTGGGCAAGGCCACGCACAGGCCCGTGTGAGAGGGCTAGTCGCCCCCAGACTCGTGGTTCTCCAGGCAGCAGCTCCCTGACTGGATTGAGCCACAGTCACAAGCCCCGGTGGTCTCGGCGGCCTGGGGAGCCAGCTCCTCTCTCGTCCCCTCGGGTTCCAGCCAGGGTCAGTGCAACCACCACCAGGAATCCAGGGATCGAGGGCCTGGACCCAGGGTGGACCAGGCCCTGCGCCTGGTGACCTATTACCTGGGAAGGAAGGAGCTGGTGGCCTCCCTGTTTCCAAGAGTAGTTAAGGGGGTGTTTATCTTCTAAAACCCAGACATTTCCCTTTGCTCTAAACTGATTTATTCAGCGCTGCAGAGGAGCTGCGCACACCGCCCTCTAGGTTCTGTCTGGAGAGGGGGCAGGAGGAAAAGGGAAGGGAACCACCTCCTTTATTTGGCATCACTGTGTGCCTGGCATCCCCGTGTCAATCCTGTGAGGTAGGCCTTAGTACCATATTGAGTTGTATCAAAGACACCACTGATTACAAAACACACCATTCTGTGTACCACTAAGGGAAAAACACTGCCAATTTCAACTGAAAGATGCCATGGCTATACAATTCATTTTATTCCGACATGTTAAGTGGAAAAGCTGTGCTCCTAGAATCAGTGAAATATGATATTATCCCCAGTTGGCAGGTAAGAGAACTAAGGTGCTGGAAGTGAAGCAGGGGGTGGCAGGACTGGGCTTCAAACCCAGGAGTGCCTGATGCCAAAACCCACGCTCTCTGCTGCCTGGCCCCGAGCCCAGAAAGCTCGAGACTGCTTGAGTTTTCTTCCTTGAAGCTCACCTGGGCAGCCCCTGGAGAGAGCTGGGCAACCGCCCCTGTGTGAGGGTTCCAGCCCCAGACTGTGACCCCTCTGCCGCCTAGACCCTGGGAGCACAAGTGTCCTTCCTTTCAGGGTCATCTGCCTACTGCCCACCTTCTCCCGGTGGAGCTGAGCCACATGTGAGCTTGGGTCCAACCCAAGGGCCTCCTCCTGTTACATGGGGGCGCCCATCAGGGGCAACTTCGGGGAGAGGCTGTGACCACCACCCCCTTAAGTAGGGTGTCCAGGGCGAGGACAGGAAGATCAGGGGATGCCCCCTTTGTTGTGGTCTGGTGCCTGTTCATTGTGAACCACCAGAGAAATTGAGCTGTTTCCAAGTCAAGACAAACTCCTTTTTCTAGCCCATTCTCAGAACTGGGAGTCTTCTGGGATTTAGCTACCCAGGGCAGCTGCTCTCCTAAGTATAGCAATGCTTTTTCAGTCATCCGACAACCACTGGTCAGCGTGGCCTGTGTTCTGGACACAGGGATGGGAACCGGGTCTAAAGACAAGGCGGTGGGCAGATTTGTAAACTTGTATTTGACCCATCCAGTGCTGGTCCTGTGCTAGCACATAGTAGGTACTCATTAAAGGTTTACTGAGTAAATCAGAAATCAGGTTGTGAGTCTTCAGGGTTTGGTAAAACACCATGTATACATGCACACAAAGTCATTCAACAAACATTTGCTGAGTGCCCACTAGGTGTGGGTTGCCAGGAGGACAGAGCTGAGAGGACAGGGCCCCAGCTCTGATGTCAGAGGGAGTGACATTATGAGACATTTGGGGCAGAGTCCATGGGCTTTCCTGGCCATTCTGTTGCCTCCGGGGGTCTATCTGAGTGAGTACACAACTGCTTTCCAGACCCAGAGCCCCCTGCACGCTTCAGAAAGCCTTCTCTGCATTAGAAATGCCGGGCATCTTGTAGTCACTGAGCTGCTGCTGAAATGGCCTTGGACAGAACCCTCAAGAGCCCCACCAACCGATAATTGCCTTCAGGTCTTGCCAGGGAGACACGGGGACATAGCTACCTGCTACTTTCAGGCCTTGGGACTGGTGGCTGGCAATCAATCCCCAAGTCGACAGAGAACCCCCAGTCAGTTCCAGAATTGCGTTGTGCAAAGTCTTGGCGAATGAGAGGCAGTCACCTTCCACTGCTCAATCCTGTCTCTGCCCCGGTTCTGGCAGAGGGACTCCGGCTCAGGAACACGTGGCCTCCTGGCATCTCTTGGTATTTAATTTTCTCACCGTCTTTCTCAAGTCCCTAGTGAGATGACCTGTACAACAATCTTTCTGTGCCTTATGAAAGTGTCTGTGCACTTTTAATCCTTTTTAAAAGCAACTTTAAAAAGTGGGCCAGGGACTAGCATACGTGGTAGTGTTCTAGAAATCTGTGCTCATCACTGAAAGCCGTCTGCGTTGTGTATTTGATGTCGGTGTGAATGTCTCTTTTTCTGGTTCAATACTGTGACCTCTCCAATACAGTCTAATCTTTGGGGATCTGTAATAAAGGTTTCGAAACCTGGGGGGAGTGGCGGGGGAATGGTTTGCACTGGTCTGGCGTTGTGTGTTGTGCTTTTGCGTGTTGCGTGTTTTGATTTTTGTCCGTTTTTACCTGTTTTATATTAGCATAATTTTCCTGTTTAAAAAAACAAATACAACTTTGGCTTGTTAATAAATAAATAAATAAAACAAATGCAATAGCTGGGATTTGGTGTCAGAGTTGCTACTCTAGAATTTACAGTGAGGTGTGCAGTAGATTGTCAGGCTGGGACAAGTCGTTATGTATCGGTTTTATCAGTGTAACATTTCTTTTGCCCTAGGATTAAGCACAGCATCCAAATCTAGAGTCTTTCAGGCAAGAGGAAAGTCCCTGTAAATAATAGAATTTTATTGCTGGAACTTACAAACCTTAGAAATCATCTGGTATAACCCATGTGTTTTTTTTTTCATGAAGAAATTAAGCTACAAAGACAGTTAGTGACCTGACTGTCATATGGCTTGTTAGTGGCACAGTCTGGTCTCCTGCGTCCATCTGGTATGTTTTGCAGCCCTCCTGAATCTGTTGTCTCCAAAAACATACTGGGAAATGTACCAGTTATGTTTATTTTCTCCTCTTCCACTGAGAAAACATTTCCATTCTGTGAAAGGGCCATTGAATCAGCATGCTTGTAAAAGTAGATCAGTATCAGCATTCTTCTTCAGTAGTGTGCTTCTCTCTCCTTTGCACTCACATTCCACTGTTTCCTCCCTTATTCTTCCACTTTGCTCCCCTCATCCATTTCTTTTTTCTGTACCTTTTCCCATGCTGCAAAAGGGTAACATACAAAATAAATGTCACAATTATCAAATTAATCTCTTATGCAATAATACTCTTCAAACAGATGATATTTCTTTAGTCAATGAGTTGGCCTTTATTTCAAATTAATAGTAAATTATAGTAAATTAAATTGAATTTCACATAGGTAACTGAAGTTTCAAAGTCTTATATTTCATATGAAGAGACCAAGCTCTGTTAACACCTTCATATGGAAATATATCTAAATGGAGGAATAAACCATAGCTTCAGTGAACAATCGTTCATCCTTTGGATGTATAATCAGAATTAATGAGTTGAAAAATTGTCTTTACTGCCAGTAACACTGGCCAATAAATATCTAAAATGGCCATAAAATTGAAGTATGCTTGGGTCTGACTGAGACCTTCAGATGTTAGCTGAAGCAGAAATGAGAAAATGAGAATGATGTTGTGTGAGTCATTGGTTTGTTTGCTCTCAGATCCTGTTGGGGTTAACCGTTGGTGTTTAACAGCCCACCACACCACTTAGCGGCTTTAACAATGGCAGTATTTATTTTTTGCTCATGGATCTGCAATTTGGGCAGGACTCAGTGGGGACAGCTTGTCTCTGTTCCATGTGGCATCAGCAGGGGTGTCTTGAATACTGGGGTTAGAATCACCTAAAGATTCACTCCCTCACTTGTCTGGCCCTCAGTGCCATCTGTCAGCTGGAACTTCAGCTGGGGCTATGACCAGACCACCTACATGGGTCCTTTATTCATCTTTGCTTGGCTGTTCCTAATCCCTAGACTGCCTCTCTGCCCTCTTTTTAATTTTTCAAGTTCTTTACAAACTGTTTGCAACGATTTCCCTATATTAAATTCCCTCTGTTGGATTGCACCTCAAAGAACCTGGGTTCCAACAAGGTGGAAGCTGTATCTTTTACGAATTCACGCATTCACTTTTTGCTACATTCTGTTCCTTAGAAGCAAGTTGCTAAGGCCAGTGATATTCAAGTGGAGGGGAATTAGACTCCACTTTTGGTAGCAGAAATGTCAAAGAATTTATGAACGTGTTTTAAAACCACTGCAGTTTCCCTTCTCTAGTCATTTGCTTGTTTGCTCAGATACAATCCTTGCTGTTTTCCTCTTCTTATCTGTGTTTCAGGGCACTTATTTCTGCACACTACATTCCCCAGAACCTCTTGCTTTATGGCTTCAGGTTCGGGGCAGCTAGTGGAAGGCACTGAGAAGAAATTGAAGGATAGGGGCTTCCCTGGTGGTGCAGTGGTTGAGAGTCCGCCTGCCGATGCAGGGGACATGGGTTCGTGCCCCGGTCCGGGAGGATCCCATATGCCGCGGAGCAGCTGGGCCCGTAAGCCATGGCCGCTGGGCCTGCGCGTCCGGAGCCTGTGCTCCGCAACGGGAGAGGCCACAGCAGTGAGAGGCCCGCGTACCGCAAAAAAAAAAAAAAAAAAAAGAAATTGAAGGATAATGTGAGGGAGGAAGCCCAGATAGTTACTTCTACTCTTTCTGCTTCAAAGTCTTTGGCAGTTGATGTACCTCCTTTTTTGTTCCAGTTCCCATTGGAAGTGGGACAAAAAAGCCCTGGTCCCTAAAGAACCTGTACACTAGTTCCCCCATTTCTTCTTGTCCCATTCACATCATGTTGCTGAATTGTTTCTGTGATAAACTGAGTTCTTATGTGTTCTTTTTATATGCCATCAAATTTTAAGGAACTTCACTACATGTTCAAATAAAGAGTTTTGCTTGAACTTCCAAATACAAAAATAACTATTAAAAACTTATGATCTAACAACAACAACAACAAAGTCTTTATGAGTTTTGGAGGAAAGTGGGAGGACAATTTGGAGGAATTTTGGCACTCAGTGGGGTGGCATTGTAGGAGCTATGAAATTACAACTGCTTCCTCTCTTTACATTATGGATACACTTTATTTGTAATTTCTTCACTTTAAAATTGAAGTCACTAATCTTATGATTCCTGTGCTGCCTTGACTTTGTTAATAATTGATTTCCTTTGCTTGGCATATCTTTAATTCGCACCATAGTGTTTGAGAGCTTCCAATCTGTGGATCTGAGCAAATGCATTATTGAACATTCTTCCAACAGTTCTCTTTTCATTTTGCTCCTCAGGCCTTCTCATTACCCAATCTCTAAAACATACCAAGCTTGTTGCTTTTCTTAGCGAGTGCATTGTTGATAGCTTATTCTTCTTGTTTATGCCACTCCTCTTTCCCTTTGTAGGAGAGTCTTAAGTTTTACTGATGCCACTGTCAATCAGGACACGTAGGTTTGTGTCAGGTGGAGAAGCATTAGCCTCTTTCTCTTAAAGTGAAGCATTGATTGTCTTTCTCAGAAAGAAGCAGCAAAGTCACCTAACATAACACAGTATGTGAACATACGAGTGTTTCTGTGGTGGAAGCTTGCATATCTCAAGGGATATCTGGTATATTCTTCAAATATACAGCAGACTCTGACAAGAACAGTGCAGCTCAGGCACAGTTCCTAAGGAACTCTCATAATCTCTCCTTTTGCTGGCCTCAGGCAAAGTGGGGAGAACTCAGTATAGTCCCAGAGTAAGCTCTACCAGGCCCTGTAGAGAACTCATTGATTAATATGAAAGGGATGGTTGAATATAAGATGGGTAGGGATCTGAAGATTTTTTGATGCCTCCTAATCCCAAATGTTTAGACTTAAGACGTGAGCCTACCACATCAAAAATCCTAACTTACTATGTTTCCTCAATATTCCCTTACTATCAACTAAATTATCATTTCTTATGTAGTCCAGCTCATCTTGGTAAAGATTGTAAGTTCTACAGGTCACTTCAAAATCTGTGGTGTGCTTACATCTTAAAACATTTTTTTAAAACATTTTTTAAAGACACCTAATGACCATTCATTCATTTCATTTATTAAATCCCTACTCTGTGTCATGCCCTGTGCTATACACTGAGAATTTATAGTAAATGAGAAATAGTTTCTGTTCCCAATATACCAACACATATTTATGGTAATTCATTACCTACTGAAGTTACTGGCTTTAGGATTTTTGTACTGTCTTCACTCTGTAAATAATCACACAGTATTTGCACTGATTATCACTTCTGCCTAAAAGTTCCTCTTCTTCCTTCTCCATCTGTGAATGCCATATTCATTCATGCTTCAATATCCAGCCCCAAACAGCTTTTATCTCTCCAGTGAAGACTCTATTTTCCCTCTTTTGAGCTCCACAAGGACCAGCCAAACAAACAGACAGACAGACAAACAGAATTTTTGTTTGTAACAAACAAACAGAATTTATGCATTGGTCTCCTTGTCAGCAGTGTGACGTTCATCTTGTTATCACTAGCACCTAGCACAGAGCACATAGTAGATGTTCTGTTAGTGTGAGCTGCGTTGACTTGGGTGAAATAGCTCAAGGGCATCTCACCTGTCTGGAGAGGGTAATTTTATAATAGGGTGATCAGAAAAGACTGCACACCTCACTTGCCCAAGGAACATGAAGGGTGTGAGAAAGCAAACCCTGTCTGTGTCTTTTTTTTAAATTAATTAATTGATTTATTTTTGGCTGTGTTGGGTCTTCGTTTCTGTGCGAGGGCTTTCTCTAGTTGTGGCAAGCGGGGGCCGCTCTTCATCATGGTGCGCGGGCCTCTCACTGTCGTGGCCTCTCTTGTTGTGGAGCACAGGCTCCAGACGCGCAGGCTCAGTAGTTGTGGCTCACGGGCCTAGTTGCTCCGCGGCATGTGGGATCCTCCCAGACCAGGGCTCGAACCCGTGTCCCCTGCATTGGCAGGCAGACTCTCAACCACTGCGCCACCAGGGAAGCCCACCCTGTCCGTATCTTAAGGAAGGTTGTTCTTCAGTGACACATCCTTGAAAGTGGAATTGGGCAGTTTTCTTCCTGCCATGGGCTTTGGCCTCTCAGTGCTGAGGTCCCCACTGTTGACACAGCTGACCATGTTTTCATCAATTCAAATGAAGAAGCTGTTTGGCAGCAGAGTATTGGCTGACACCAGCATACTAATCGCGTTGGCACTTTCCTCCCTCTTCTGACCAAAGGGAAAAGGTTATAAGGAGATTGCTGCCAGGGAGTGAAGGAAAGCAAGTCATGAAAGGCTCCATGCACAGCCAAAAGTGGCGTTAAAAATGCAAGAATATTTCACAGATTGCTGGATGTCATAATTTTTCCCCAGCTCTCTGCAGGAGTTCAGTGCTAATCTTATATTCAGTTTTGTGGGTGTTAATTTGCATAGAGGAAATATCATAGGTGACAGAGTTGAACTGTTGGCTGCTAAAAATTTTAGTTCCCAGGCTCTGTTGTAAACTTTGACTAGGAATTCAAGATTTAGTTGTGCCTCACTTAAAAAAAAAATCATAATCCAAAACTAACGTGAAAACCAAAATTCTCCAACACGTCTGGACTCAAAGAGGGCGAAAAATCCTCACCAGAAGCTCTCCGGTAATTAAGCAGCACCCAGCAACAAGTGAGCACAGGTGAGAATTATTAAACACTCCAAAATTATGCCAATTCATTGAGACAAGTTGTTTGTCAGGTGTTGAAAAAGGTGGTATTCACCCACCCATTATTATACTGGTATATCCCACTGAGGCTGTGCCTATAAGGAAGGTTAAAGGTCGGGGGCCGTGGTGTTCGCTATATACCATATAGCACAGGAGCTGTATTGGACATCTGCCGTCTTCCTCTCTAGGTATGTTCTCATGCCTTCTCTCCCCGCTCCTTGCGTGGTATCCCTATAGACCACATCCTCAGGGCTCCTGTACCTTCTGTCTTCTGGTTCGGTTTAACCTACAGGGAGCTCTGGGAGACTGAAGGGAAGAAGGAGAGAGAGAACAGGGTATTTATTCTCCAAGATCCTTTCCTGCAATGTTGCCTTGGACTGGCTCTGTCGCTCAAGTTATCTTCTTGAGGTAGCCTACTCTACATAATTTTCTCATGTTCTGGGTTCCAGTAACTTCTCCCTTGTTTCTTAGGACCTAGAGGTGGTAGCAACTCCACTGTTAGTTGTCTCGGGTTCTTGCCCTATATCCTGTGGTTCTGCCTACACCCAAACTAATACTTTGTACTTAGTAACTTTATCAACCCTCTATGAATTATTTTAATTTTAGTATGCCACATGTTTCCTGACAAGACAAGGTAAAACTGACAGCAGCAAAGGTTTGTTGAATAAAGTATCCTCAAATAGCACAGTAGAAGCTGGGGTATACAAATGTCATGCGATATGGAAAACAAAACTCCCTTTAATGAAGGTCAAAAGATGAAGCATATAATGTGTGCCAGCCTTAAAAGAGAAAATGGGTCCCTATTTATAAGTTTAAAAAAGTGAGCAAAAGAACATGCAGGCAGCTTAGACCAGTGTTGCTTTACTAGTTTTTAGGATATTAGTTCTCAGAAAGAGCAGCCTCAAACATTGTACAGATCCTAAGTGCAACTGAAATTTTACAATATACCTACTTAAATCATTTCCATCATTTTCTGGATGAATAGTTCTTAGTGGAAATAAGTACTCCTGTATCTGAGTAGAAAAGCATGTGTACAAGTATTCATTGTATTTTTGGCATTTTAAATTGACTTAGCATTAAAAGATTGGATATAATTGTCAAAAATCACCAAATAATAAGACTGAAGAAGGATTTAACAAGCATAGCCCATTCTCTGAACAGTTTTACAATGTTGGTGAAATATACCTGTGTGAGCAGAGGATGCCAACTTCTACCCTGACAGGGAGCAGTAAATCAAATGTCCTGGGCTTTAAGCAGAATAAAGATTCTCCTTACATTATCTGGTGCTACATGGTCTAATAAAATAAAACTTTCAGCAGTTAGGAGTCTTCATCTACTTACAGCTTTTGAAAGTATCATTTTTATATTTACCAGATGCCTTAAGGAGTCCAAGTTCTTATAAATGAGAAAATAAAACTTTTTTCCTTCATAATTATCTCACATTTTTATCTTAGATAATACATCTCTTTTTTTTTTTTTTTTTTTTTTTTTTTTTTTTTTTTGCTGTATGCGGGCCTCTCACTGTTGTGGCCTCTCCCGTTGCGGAGCACAGGCTCCGGACGCACAGGCTCAGCGGCCATGGCTCACGGGCCCAGCCGCTCCGCGGCATATGGGATCCTCCCAGACCGGGGCACGAACCCGTATCCCCTGCATCGGCAGGCGGACTCTCAACCACTGCGCCACCAGGGAGGCCCAATACATCTCTTTTTAAGTTTTTAAAATTAAAAAAGCTAGGACAAAGTGAGAGAGTGGCGTGGACATATATACACTACCAAATGTAAAATCGATAGCTAGTGGGAAGCAGCTGCTTAGCACAGGGAGATCAGCTGGTGCTTTGTGACCAACTAGAGGGGTGGGATAGGGAGGGTGGGAGGGAGGGAGATGCAAAAGGAAAGAGATATGGGAACATATGTATATGTATAACTGATTCACTTGGTTATAAAGCAGAAACTAACACACCATTGTAAAGCAATTATACTCCAATAAAGATGTTAAAAAAATATATATATAGAGAGAGAGCATATTAACTATAACTCTCAGTAATCTGGGAAAGTAAATCTGCATATCTGAAGATTCTTATGATTAGGGTAATGGTGCAACCACTCTACAGTCATATCAAAATTGTTACACAACTTTCTCACTTGGAAAACTAAACCTACATTTATTAGCATACTAGAAATCATATTTTATGAATTATTAAATATATGTCATGTTATTGGTTTGTAAAAATCAATACCTATTGTTTAGTAATGTAAGTAAATCAAACTGTGACTTAGGAAATCAGCTAATATATTTGCTGTTGAATCCATGGATTCAAAAATTTAAATAATAGGGTTATACTGGTAATACCGCTACAAAAATTTTTTTTTAAATCATCCACTAACTTCCAGGTGCTGTTGGAGATAGAAAGATGACTAAAACACAGTTCTTATCCTTCAAAAAATTGTAATCAAAAGGAAGGGAGAAAGCATGCATGTGATTGGATAAAATGTCAGTTTAAACATGATAAATTCTTTCAGAGAAATAAAAGTATTACGAGTGTTTATAGGAGTAGATCATATTTGGTTGAGTTTATCAGGAGAGAAATCACTGAGGATGTCTGAGAACAAGATAGATCTTGAGGGATCAATAAGATTTCAGAACGGAAAAAATGAGACCAAGGATGGGAATTAAAGGGCAAGAGCATTACATGAAGAAACAGAATAAAAAAGGCATGGCAGTAGGAAAACCTAGAGAATATTTAAGGGATAGCCAAAAGTCTAAGTTAACTAAACATAGGATAAGAGAATTATATTCAGCATCCAATAGATTTTGTGCTATGTACATGTAATATAAATAAAAATTTCTGCTAGTGTCTGTGGTAAACACAGTCAATAAAATGACATAGTCTTTGCCTTCCGGGAGTCTGCATTCCTGATGGGCAGAGAAAGGCAATAAATAAATATCTATTTAGTTAAATTTCTGAACCCTCACTTGGCTTGAAGGATGGGAGAAAAAGTGACAGAAATGGATGTGCCTTGGCTTTGAGGAAAAAGTGTTTTGCTGTGAGCAGGCTCGTCCTAGGGAGAACAAGAGGAAAGGCCAAGCATGAGCTGTGGTCTTTATCTCAGATGTCTCTAATCAGATTTCTGATGCACTGGAGAGGACCAGGTGTGAGGTAGAGAGAACAGTGGGTGCTTTCTTCCTAGTACTTCCTAAAGAAGGCCTAAGTATAAATGGTTATTTGTCTTCTGTGGACAAGAGAAAGGAGTTTCCTTTCTACCCACAAAAGATACATTCGTAGAAAACATTAAAGACAGGATTAGCAATTTAACACTTTATTTTAAAATAAAAATATTTCTACTTACTACTAGATAATTGACTACTAGAAAAAATATATGAGATTATGGGTATTCTTTCTAATTATCTCTCAAATTCCTCAAATCACAGACTTCTCTGGGAAACTTGTCTTCCAAACATCAAAATATTCCCTGACATAAAGGGTTGTTTCAGCTCATAATTCATTTCTTTTTAAAGCATTTTACTGAAAATCGGGCAAAGCATACATGGTCTATCTATACCTTAATAAAGAAATCAAGGTAAACATTATATATAGATCATCAGGCTGTTATATTTCTCTTTGGTATCAGGAAAAGAGAAAAGGAAAAGCACAAAATTTTATTATTATTATTTTGCAGTACATTAAGGTAGTTACAATGTATGAACCTGCACTGGCACATTGTTATCTCCCAAAGTCCATAGTTTACATTAGGGTTCACTCTTGGTGTTGTACATTCTATGGGTTTTGGCAAATGTATAATGACATGTATCCACCATTATAGTATCATACAGACTGGTTTCACTATCCTAAAAATCCTCTTTGTTCTGCTTATTCATCCCTCTTTCCCTGCTAATCCCCGATAACCCCTAATCTTTTGGTTATCTCTATAGTTTTTTCTAGAACGTCATATAGTTGGAATCATACAGTGTGTAGCCTTGTCAGAATGCCTTCTTTCACTTGGTAGTAAACATTTAAGCTTCTTCCATGTCTTTACATGGCTTGAGAGCTCATTTCTACTTAGCACTGAATAATATTCCATTGTTTGGATGTACCACAATTTATTTATTCATTCAGGTACTGAAGGACATATTGGTTGCTTCCAAGTTTTAGCAGTTGCGAATAAAGCTGCCATAAACAGTCAGGTGCAGGTTTTTGTGTGGCCATGTTTTCAATTCATTTGGGTAAATACTAAGGAGCACAATTGCTGGGTCATATGGTAAAAGTTTTTTTACGTTTGTAAGAATCTGCCAAACTGCTCCCAAAGTGGCTCTACCATTTTGCATTCCCCCGTCAATGTATGAGAGTTCCTGTTGGTTCACATCCTCAACAGCATTTGGTGTTCTCACTGTTTCGGACTTTAGCCATTCTAGAAGTTGTACAATAATGTCTCATTCTAATTTGCAATTCCCTAATGACATATCATGTTGAACATCTTCTGATATACTTACTTGCCATCTGTGTATCTTTGGTGAGGTACCTATTCAGGTCTTTTGCCCATTTTTATATTTGAGTTGTTCACTTTTTTTATTGTTGAGTTTTAAGACTTTTGTATATTTTGGATAACAGTCCTCTTTCAGATGTGTCTTTTAGAAATTTTGTTTTCACATTCTGTGTCTTCTCATTCTCTTGACATTGTTTTTCACAGAGCAGAGGTTTTTAATTTTAATGAAGTCCATCTCATCAATTCTTCTTTTCACGGATCATGCCTCTGGTGTTGTATCTAAAAAAAAATCATCACCATGCCTAAGGTCACCTAGATTTTCTCCTATGTTATCTTCTAGGAGTTTTATAGTTTTGCATTTTACGTTTAGGTCTTTGATCCATTTTGAGTTAATTTTTGTAAAACGTATAAGGTCTGTGTCTACATTTATTTTTTTGCATGTGAATGTCCCCTTCTTCCTCCCTCCCTTCCTTCTTTCCTCCTTTCCTTTGCTGACTTCCTATTCTGGTTTATTTTTGCTTTTCTCCCTTTTTCTCCCTTATTGGGGAAAATTTTAAACCCTGTCAACACCCAAAATCCTCTCCACAATATGTAGAAAAGGAAGAAAACAGATTTATTTTTTGAAAAAGCATTAAGTCAAATTATAATGTGCTTCTTCATAGGAAATCAGATAAGAATAGAAAGAAAGAAATCCCATTCTTTTTATATGTCCGAGCAGTTAAAATCCATTAGATACATATTCACTACACTAATGGTAATTTGTCTTATTATAAGAGGACTTGACAGCACCCTTGGCTATGCGTTCTTTCATAGTTCATCCAGAGTTCACCTGGTAATTGAGGCAGCCATTTTTTTTGCTAATTTCTTTTATCCAAAGGAATATTAAAATTTCTCATATGTCTATGAGAAGCAAATTGTTTACAGCTCAGAGAGAGGCACCTAAGCTAGATTCCCAAGGTAACAGAAAAACAGCGTAACAGAGAAACCTTCCTTAAGGTTTACATTTCAAAGAGATGGTTCTTAGACCCTTAACTGAAACATTCCTTAGTTGTAAAGCTGACATAAGGTTTACCTAGCCCTTGCAAAGATTTGCATACAGATCAGAGAATTAGAGAAAGGATTCACAAACATTAGATTTCTCAGGGGAATGCTCCAAGTGGGAGGGAGAAGAGGTCCCTTTCCCTTTGACAACAGGGAAAATTCAATTTTTAAATTTACCTTTATATTTTCAACAAATATTTACTTATTTCCTACTATTTGCTAGGCACTGCAGCATGTATAGGTGTATGACAGTGAAGTTACTATAATGTAGTGTAGAAACAAATTGCGAGATTGCTTGGGAGTAGGGGGAGCATGATTTAGCATGAGAATGGTAATGGAGATGGGATGATGGCGATGATAGTCTGGTCTTTTTAGCACCAGCTACATTGCTTTCTTCTGCAAGTGGCCAGGGTAGGAGCATAAAGACCAAATCTACTGTGATCTTTGGAGATCTTGGCTGTAACAGAGCTCCTTTTGTTGAGATACATAGTGTATGGTTGAACTAAAAAGGCATTACATCTGAATGGGGTATACTCTGATTTCACTGACTTTATCTGCAAAGACCTAAAGGCAACCTGGGAGAAAGCAATGTGATACACTAAGTAGGACCTGGATTAGCCACTACTAAAGACACATGGCTCTTAACCCTTATGAATCTGTTTGTTTAACTCTTGAGAAAGTTGCACCAACTGATCTTCAAGGCTCCTTTCAATTCTCTCAGCATGGTCCACAGCCTAGCTACTCAAAGTGTGGTCCAAGGACCAGCAGCAGCACCTGGGGGTTGATAGAAATGCAGAATCTCAGGTCCACCCCAGAACCTCTGAACCAGAATCTGCATTTTAACAAGATCCTCAGGTGATTGTATATACCTTAACGTTTGAGAAGCACTGCAATCAAGCACTGGAAAAGAAAAAATAAAGGAATGACAAAAGTAGTGCAAAATATGAAGGAATTTCTGGAATAAGGAGACCAGATGATGATGACTGATAGAGGAACAAGAAGAGTAAATTGCAATCCCAAAGAGTTGAAGAGAGGGTTGCTGCAGAGTGAGTTGTGGCTGGAAAAAGAAGCACCAGCAGAACCTGGCAACTTCTGGACTTCAGAAGCAAACCAAGGAACAATGTGAGGGGGAGAAAGAAAAAACAAATGAAAGGAGTAACACTAAACTTTTTCAGGCCAAGACAGTTCTTTATTACACTGAAAATCATGAGGATCCTCAGCAAGCTTCCTGCTCATTTCAGATAGAATGGATGATTCCCTAGAAAAATGTAAATTACCAAACCTGACTGAAGAAGACAAAGATAGACTGAAAGGGTAAATAGCTATAAAATATTAAGAAACTAATAAAAATACCCACCCTTCTAAAGGTAACAGGCCCAATTAGTTTCATGAGTCAGGTCTACCAATCTTGTCAAGAACAGAAAATATTTTTTCTACTTAAAAATTTTAGAGCATAGAAAATGATGAAAAGCTTGCCAACACATTCTAGGCTAGCATAACCCTGATACTCAAATCTTACGAGACCTTATAAGCCAATTTCACTTACAAAAGTAAATGTAGATGTCTTAAATAAAACTTCAGCAAAAAAAATAACACAAATACTAGAGTGAAAGAATATTAGATCCAAGGATTCATTCCAGGAATGCAAGGATAATTTGTATTAAGAACCAAAAATATAATTAATCATATTAACAGAATAGAGAGAAAGTCATATTACTTCTATTAGATGCTAAATTATTTTGACAAAATTCAAAAACTTCCTCATAAAAACTCAATAATTCTAAGAATATGAGTTTCTTAACTTGAGAACAAGTACCTACCAGAAACTTATAATAAACATCATAGTTAACAGGGAAACTTGAACAGCATTCTCATTATCAGTAGGAGCAAGATAAGAATGCTCATTATCTCCACAACATTGTTCTGGAAAGCCTAGCCAATGTAATAGGACATTAAAATGTAAGAGGAGCTAAAAATATTAACAAGGAAAAGAAAAAATTATGAGAATTTACAGACACTATGAATCCAAGAGAACCAACCACAGAACTATAAAGCTAATTAGGAAACCTGTACAAGTGGCCAGGTGTACAATAAGAATACCAAAGTCCTTACAGCTTTGCTATGCATCAGAAATAACCACTTTCAAATGCAGTGGACTCATACCACCTATCAATAAATATTTCTTGAGTGAACAACAACAAAATTGCTATGGAAAAAATACCCCACTCACAATAGCAATAAAAACTATTTTCAAAAATCTCCTGTGAATAAGACTAAAAAGAAGTGTGCAAGATCTATTTTAGGAGAAAATACTGAAGGCCATAAAAGAAAACCCAAGTAAGAGTCATACTATGACAGTGGATCTAAGAGTGAATATTAAAAATATATCCAATCGTACAGAAAATTGATTGGTGGTTGCCGGAGGTGGGGGTGAAGGGTGGGAGAAATGGGTGAAGGTGGTCAAAAGGTACAAACTTCCAGTTATAAACTAAAAAGGTTCTGAGGATGTAATGTACAGCATGGTGACTATAGTTAATAATACTGTATTATATATTTTAAAGTTGCTAAGAGAGTTGATCTTAAGATTTCTCATCACAAGAAAATTTTAACTGTGTGATGATAGATGTTACACGTATCAAATCATTATGTTGTACACGTGAAACTAATATAATGTTATATGTAAATTATACCTCAGTTTAAAAAATGAGTTTTCAAACATACCTCAAAATTATATCAAATTAATTCATGGATTCAGTAGCAAACAAAGTTCTTAATAAGATATTTAATAACATATGACAAACTGAATTATATGTTCTTTTGAATGTTAAAAACATAATAGCCAAAAGATATTTGGAAAAGAAAGAAATGAGGGGAGAATTTATCTTACCAGATTTAAAATGTTCTTCTATTTCAAATTTCCCCCTCTCTCAACCCCTGGCAACCACCATTCCGCTCTATGAGTCTATGAATTTGACTCTTTTAGATACCTCATACAAGTCATATTTATCATATTTATCCTTTTGTGACTAGCTTATTTCACTTAGCATAATGTCCTCAAGGATCATCCATGTTGTCAAACATTGCAGAATTCCCTTATTTTTTTTAAGGCGGAGTAATATTCTATTGCATGTATATTTCACATCCCCCCCACCCTCAGGTCTTTAATTTAATGTCCCAAAGTTATCTACTCATTAATAATCACAATGATGATCATAATGTAGTGATTTGTTATTTTGGTTTCTCACAAAAATATTTCTGTTAATTTTTAAATGAATTGACTTCCCTTTTTTATTGAATATAATTTGACATATAACATTGTGTAAATTTAAGGTGTACAATGTGTTAGTTTGATACATTTATATACTGTAAGAGGATTGATGTTGTAGTGATATTTATCACGTTACATATAGTACAATATTATTGTCTATATTCATTATACTTATTACAGTTTCTTTATCCATTCATCTGTTGATGGGCATTTATGTTGTTTCTACATCTTGGCTATTGTTAATAGTGCTACAGTGAACATGACGGTGCTAATATCTGTTTGAGATCCTGATTTCAATTCTTTTGGATAAAAACCCAGAAGTAGGATTACTGGACCATACTGTTAAGAGGATAGATCTCAGGCTTCCCTGGTGGCCCAGTGGTTAAGAATCTGCCTGCCAATGCAGGGGACATGGTTCAAGCCATGGTCCGGGAAGATCCCACATGCCGCAGAGCAGCTAAGCCCGTGCACTGCAATTACTGAGCCTGTGCTCTAGAGCCTGCAAGCCACAACTACTTAAGCCTGCGAGCCACAACTACTGAAGCCTGCACACCTAGAACCCGTGCTCTGCAACAAGAGAAGCCACTGCAATGAGAAGCCTGCACACCGCAACAAAGAGTAGCCCCTGCTCGCCACAACTAGAGAAAGCCTGTGCACAGCAATGAAGAACCAATGCAGCCAAAAATAAATAAATAAAATAAATAAATTTAAAAAGAAAAGAGGATAGCTCTCATGTTAAGTGTTCTTACTGCAATAAATCACCACAGACTTTCCCTGGGCGTATTTATATGGTCCAGGCGACTTAGGTCTGTGCATCCTGCCTCATTCCTGCCAGTAATATCTCTTTGCACCTGCCCACTCTCTGTGCCATGTCTGTGTCACTCTCATACACATGGGGAATATTCTGAGATCCTATACCACTCTAGGGTCTGGGGTAATAAGCTTCTGTACCCCACTCAAGAACATGGGCCCTTCTGTCACATCTACACTACAGAACAGCATGGGGAATCCTTGGAGACTGTAGCAAGCCCAATGAATGAACAAAAAATAGCTCTTTTGCACCTCAAAGCCGCCTTGCTCTCAGCTCCCCCCACTCCCCACCCCCACACAAAAAAACACCCCAGGGGCTTCTACACCCTAATCCCCCTGAGCCAGGAGCTTGGTTGAAGGCTGGGGTAGGAGTTGAGGACATAGGACCCCTTCTCAGGACTCACCAGTCTGTAAGCTCTCATCACTTCCCCTCTTGGCTCTTCTGTGCCCTCAGCCTAGAAAGTCTCATCTACACTTGAATCAAAGAAAATTTGCCCTGAGTCATCATCTTTAGGTTATGCTAGAAGTAGGCTTTTGAAATTCAGTGAACAAGACTGAGCCTTTTCTCAAAGAGTTTCACCTTTTATAAGACAATATATCTTGCAGAATACCAACCAGAGATACCAAGAACAAAAAAGAGCTGCTAACATATCTGTTTATAATGTATTTATATTTCCACCTCTTTTGAATGTGGATATTTGTAAAGCCTAGAAAAAGCTTTATTAGGTCTTACTCCAAATCAGGTAACAAGGTTACCTCCAGCAAAGTGGGTACTGGTGAATGGAGACTTTCAGTTTTACTCATTCTGAATTCTTTGAATGCCTTAGAGCCGCAATTCTCAATTTTTAGCATGGATCAGAATCCCTTGGAGATCTTGGTAAAACTCTGATGTCTGTGCGCCAACTGGTAGTTTGCATTTCTAACAAATTTCCAGGTGATACCCACGTTGCTGGTCCCAGGACCACACTTGGAAAACCACTGCTTTACAGCAAGTTCATATTACTTTCAGTAAATATAAATTATATACAAACTAAAAATTAAAGTTAATGATTTTTTAAGAGTTCCCACTGAATCTACACAAGAATGTCCCATTTTCTAATGCAGTAAGTGTTCAGATGCTGCAGAGAGAATACTCATGTGTGGTGCCTCTGTCCTCCTTCACACCAGCCCATTTGTAAGCTGAAATGAGCTGCCTCTATCTGGGAACAGCCTTCCCATCACTGGCTTTGGTGATTGAAATTCATTCTGCTTAAATTATTCCTTTTCCATTTTTCTTTGAAAATTTCCTCCCCACATCTTCTCAAAAGAGAAACCAAAATGCAGTGAGGCAGTGAGGAAACAGTAAAACTTAAAAAAGAAATAGCTGACCACAGCAATCAGAGAAGAAAAAGAAATAAAAGGAATACAAATTGGAAAAGAAGAAGTAAAACTGTCACTGTTTGCAGATGACATGATACTATACATAGAGAATCCTAAAGATGCTACCAGAAAACTACTAGAGCTAATCAATGAATTTGGAAAAGATGCAGGATACAAAATTAATACACAGAAATCTCCTGCATGCCTATACACTAACAACGAAAAATCAGAAAGAGAAATTAAGGAAACCATCCCATTCACCAGTGCAACAAAATAAAATACCTAGGAATAAACCTACCTAAGGAGGTATAAGGCCTGTACTCAGAAAACTATAAGACACTGATGAAAGAAATCAAAGATGACACAAACAGATGGAGAGATATACCATGTTCTTGGATTGGAAGAATCAATATTGTGAAAATGACTATACTACCCAAAGCAATCTACAGATTCAATGCAACCCCTATCAAATTACCAATGGCATTTTTTAGAGAACTAGAACAAAAAAATCTTAAAATTTGTGTGGAGACACAAAAGACCCTGCATAGCCAAAGTAATCTTGAGGGAAAAAAACAGACCTGGAGGAATCAGACTCCCTGACTTCAAACTATACTACAAAGCTACAGTCATCAAGACAATATGGTACTGGCACAAAAACAGAAATATAGATCAATGGAACAGGATAGAAAGCCCAGAGATAAACCCACGCACCTATGGTCAACTAATCTATGACAAAGGAGGCGAGGATATACAATGGAGAAAAGACAGTCTCTTCAATAAGTGGTGCTGGGAAAACTGGACAGCTACATGTAAAAGAATGAAATTAGAACACTCCCTAACACCATACACAAAAATAAACTCAAAATGGAATAGAGACCTAAATATAAGACCGGACACTATAAAACTCTTAGAGGAAAACATAGGAAGAACACTCTTTGACATAAATCACAGCAAGATCTTTTTTGATCCACCTCCTAGAGTAATGGAAATTAAAACAAAAATAAGCAAATGGGACCTAATGAAACTTAAAAGCTTTTGCAAAGCAAAGGAAACTACAAACAAGACGAAAAGACAACCCTCAGATGGGAAAAAATATTTGCAAATGAATCAACGGACAAAGGATTAATTTCCAAAATATATAAACAGCTCATGCAGCTCAATATTAAAAAAACAAACAACCCAATCAAAAAATGGGCAGAAGACCCTTAATAGACATTTCTCCAAAGAAGACATACAGATGGCCAAGAGGCACATGAAAAGCTGCTCTACATCACTTATTATTAGAGAAATGCAAATCAAAACTACAATGAGGTATCACCTCACACCAGTTAGCATGGGCATCATCAGAAAATCTACAAACAACAAATGCTGGAGAGGGTGTGGAGAAAAGGGAACCCTCTTGCACTGTTGGTGGGAATGTAAACTGATATAGCCACTATGGAGAACAGTATGGAGGTTCCTTAAAAAACTAAAAATAGAATTACCTTATGATCCAGCAATCCCACTACTGGGCATATACCCAGAGAAAACCACAGTTCAGAAAGACACATGCACCCCAATGTTCATTGCAGCACTATTTACAATAGCCAGGTCATGGAAGCAACCTAAATGCCCATCGACAGACGAATGGATAAAGAAGAAGTGGTACATATATACAATGGAATATTACTCAGCCATAAAAAGGAACGAAATTGGGTCATTTGTAGAGACGTGGATGGACCTAGAGACTGTCATACAGAGTGAAGTAAGTCAGGAAGAGAAAAACAAATATTGTATACTAACACATATATGTGGAAACTAGAAAAATGGTACAGATGAACTGGTTTGCAAGGCAGAAATAGAGACACAGATGTAGAGAACAAACGTATGGACACCAAGCCAGGAAGGTGGGCTGTGGCGGGGGTGATGAATTGGGAGATTGGGATTGACATATATATACTAATATGTATAAAATAGATAACTAATAAGAACCTACTGTATAAAAGAATAATTAAAATTCAAAAAAAATAGCTGAATAGATAGATTCCTTGGATTCACCAGTGAATTCCATCAGTATGATCTGTTTGCTCTGGTTATTTAATGAACTCTTATCAGTATACTTTTCAGTATCTTTTGCAAATGGCATTACATTTCTGCCTCAGATTCTAGTTTCCTGTATTTGTCCTATAAAGTAATATGTTTGGTTTGTGGTTTTATTTGTTTATTTATTTTTTGAAAAGGTGTCCTTAGAGACCTGGCCTGATTTCTCCCCTTTATGGCTTTCTCATTTGCCTTTCATGTCTCTGTGCAGTGCTGGATTTGGCTACAGTTCTTAAACTTCGCGATTTTTCTGTATTCCGACAGATAGAATCTTGCTGTTTACGAAATTGCTTCTGTGGATTAAAGTTTTTACCTGCTCTTTTCCCTTGGCTCAGTAAATCTAACCAGTAGACTCACTCTTTTCATACCATTTTATTTGCTTACATAGCCAATTGAGTATTCCAAATTTTTGGAATATATTCATACCAATTTCTTCTTAAGCTTCTCTTCTAGCATGACTGGGACTTTGTGTCACAGACATTTTCTTTCCATATTAGCTTCCACTTCTGTTTTTTCTGTTCTACTTTTGGGTATGCATGCTGCAAATACCTCAAGTCTATCTTTGCCTCCTTGGCTTGTTTTGCAGCAAAAGTGAATAACAGTGCTAAAGTGATGGACTCTTAATGTGAATGTATTTTAATTAAAACTTCACATGTAGGCTGATGAAAATGTCTAATTTAAACTGGCTTCTAAAAACTCTTACTTTAATCATGGACGTAGAGTGGCATGTTGTTTCAAGCTGCTGCAGATGTACTCTTTGGAGGCAAATAATAAAGAACCAGGAGGAATTATTATTGTAAAGCAGGGCTTGACATTAGCATATTTTAACCCTTTCAAAACTGTTTTTCAGACCCAGAATTTTTCCTCGTAGGTATACACCCAACAGAAATGCAAACGTATATTCACCAGAAGACTCATAGTACAGTGTTCATAGCAGCAATATTTATAATAATCCAAAGCCAGGACTTATCCAAATGTTCATCAACAGTAGAATGGATAAATGCAGTATTGCCATGTAACAGAATATTATACAGTAATTAAAATAAATCATGGAAAACACATGTAATAGTATGGATAAATCTCACCACCATTATGTCGAGTGAAACAACAACAACAATAAAAAACCAAAACACTCCCAAAGGGAACCAGTCACAAAAAAGTATATATTCTATGGTTTCATTTAAATTAAGGTCAAAAACAGGCAAAACTAATCTATGGTTAGTGGTTACCTTTCAATAGTGTTTACCCTTGGGGAGTGGTTAGTGACTGGAAGAGAGCACAAGGGAGTCTTCTGGAAGCTGGAAATCAGCTCTTTGTTAATCTGGGTGCTGTTTACATGGTTGTGATCAGTTTTGAAAGTTGAATTGTATAATTATGATACATGCATTTTCCTACATGTATATTATATATCAATAAAAAGTAAAAAAAAGAATATCGAAGAAAAACTTCGTTATACATTATTCTATTTATCCTCGCCTCTTCACCTGTTTCCTCGTCAAACCCACTCTGTGTTTGTCTTTTGCGGGGACAGTTTTTCATGTTTCTGTCATGTATCTGCACATCTTCTAAGTAGAGGCATTGGCGGCTTTTGTTCTGGACTCTCTTTTCAAGGATGTTTGTAAGCCAACAGTCTTGGACAAATAGAGATGATATCTCCCTCTGGGGAAGAGGGAAGATTTGTTAGCAGTTAAGAATAATAAAAATAACATCTCCCTTGGGGCAAAGTTTGGGCAGGTTTGCTATCAACCCCTGCTAAAAGATTGGGAGTACCTAAGAGCGGGGTTCTTCCTGTTTTGCAAACTCACTGCAAACAGGCATC